>NC_134236.1:185625797-186225797 GCF_965152275.1 Natator depressus
AGCACCTTGTTCTTTTACCAGTTGCTGTATACACTGAATTATTTGTTGAGTATGCTTCACCCCCACTTTGATGGCATGGCAGAAGTCTTGCTGCAACATATTCTCGGCTGCTGCTTCCAACATGACTATTAATTCAGAGTCAAATAGTAAGTCAGTTACCATCATGTTTTTCAACTGATATAGAACAAGTTGTTAAAATATATCTATCACAAAGGAAACCTAATTTTACCAAAACTACATGGGCCTTTAAGACAATAGCTCAGTTAATCTGTTTGATCTCTGCCAGGCTGATTTTATTATTTCCAAAGGTCACAGAATCATAGAAACAGTTTCAAAATGCAAACTGAAGAGCTGGACTTATGGAATAAAAATTAATTGGGAGGATTTCAGAATAATTTTGCAAATATAAGTTAGTAAGGAGAAATTTCACAAGATGCAACTGAAAGGAAGTCAAACTAATGCCTTCAAAATAGGTTAATAGTTAGAATGTGCATTTAAATATAGACGTGCCACAGACTGAATACAATACATTATACACTTCCTCAACCAGTAAGATTACATTAATATGGAATAGGAAATTCAATTTATAAACAAGTATATGATGAATTTTGTGGCCACTCATGAATTGGTCCCTATCAATTCCAAGGCCATGAAAAATATGTCCTGGACCGTGAAATAAGCTCTTCCCTATGAAATCTGATCTCCCCAAAATCTGCTAGTTCAGCCAGGTTGGGGAGGGACAGATTGTCCTTCCCCTGTATGGCTGTTATGGGCGGAGATCAGACCTCACCTCCACAGGCAATGCAGAAGTGTCCCGGAGCTCCCCCTCCTCCCCCCAGGTCTTGCCTGGGCTCGAGGCTTACACACATACACACACACACAGCTCTTGCCCAGGCTTCGGGTGCCTGGGCTCGGGGCTTCTGCCCCTGCAGCTCCTGCTGGAGTTCAGGGCTTCTATCCTGTGGCTCCTGCTAGGGCTCGGGAAATTAATTTAACCAGTTTAAGAAAAATTCTCTCTCTTTTAAGCAGCTTTACAACTTAAGGTTTCCATTGCTTTTAAACGAGAGCTAAATTCTCTCAGAACAACTCTGCATCACAAAGTTGGATCCTGTGGGGACGAAAATTGTACTGGCTGTTAGGACACAAGTTTCACTGTATTACAATAAAACATTTAGACTTTATTTATTGATACTGTATTCCAAAGTTCCAGTTCAACTGAATAAGCAGGGAGCACAACATAAGTTTTATCTAAATGATATTAAATCTTATTAATACAGTAAAGAAATTCCAATATATATTAATGACTTCTAAAGAAATCAAACTAGAAAAAATACTTCCTCACTATTTGTTTCTATCTAGTCTTGATTACAAAGGTAGTATTTCAAGAGAATTATGATTTTCATATGAGAAAGTGCTCTATTTTTAACTAAACATCAAAGTTGAATAATTTTAACCACTTACCAATTTGACTATGAGGAGCTCCAGTGACCAATAAGTTCAAGGTACTAGAAGACATTTCTTTTCGAGTTGGGTTAATAACAACTTCTCCATCAACCATTCCTACCCTTACTGCACCTAAGAAGAAACTCCAGAAGTTAATTTTTGCATCTAAGTAGGATTTCGTTCATAGGATCATTTTTACTTGGTTTGCTTCCAGAGGTAATTATTAAAATTACTAATTCTATTTAAATAGTGGGATTTGTGTGTGTTTGTGCCAGATGACCTTTTGACACGGTTATAAAATTAAAATAAACTTGTTTATTCAAATAATGCAGACAATTTGCAAGTCAAGTTAATTACACTTGAAAAATTCTGGCTTATTGGGGTAGTGCTGTTATTGCAGTGTCACTGACAGTAATGTTATCAGTGACACAGCAATAGTTGTAAGCTTATTTTTGTTGGTAGTTTGGACATAGGTTTCCTGAAACATGAATCAGTGAAGAAAAATAAATTACAAAGTGAAATCCCTTTTTGAGAAATTTAAGTTACTTCCCTTTGAGACATTCAGGATGGCAACAGAGCCCCTTTTAGTATTGTTGGGGTAAAGGTTGGGAGGGAAAGCGTTGTCTAGAAAGCAAAAAGCCCCTATCCTGCTCTCCTCTACCTGGGGCCCTTCAAGGATAAGCATTTCCAAAAATCTGAAAAACTAAAGAAGTTCCCCAGGCAAAAACTTTCATTAATCTAGAGTTAAACTCAGAAATACAGATCAACAGTTTAAGGATTAAAAACACACTTACAAGTGTTAAGAACACAACAGAAACCCAGGAAGTGCAATCACGTCAATGCAGAATTTCATAAGTTTCTAATTTTTTTTAAGCTTTTTAAAATCCTTAAATCCCTGATATGTTCTATCAACCTTTACTCCAGTTTAATAAAATTTTATTGTTGGAAATTTTACAAGCATATATTGTTGAAGGAAAAAAGCTACCAATTGGTTTGAAAACAGTAAGACTTGCCTGTTAATGGAACATTTCCTGCAACTTAGAGGAGATGCTTCAAGACTGCTGCTATGCTTGAGACTATTCCTTAGAACAGGAGTCAGCAACCTTCAGCACGTGGCCCATCAGGGTAATCCACCGGAGGGCCAAGAGACATTTTGTTTACGTTGACCGTCCACAGGACGGCACCCAGCAGCTCCCAATGGCTGCGGTTTGTTGTTCCCAGCCAATGGCAGCTGCAGGAAGTCGTGGGCCACAGGGATGTGCTGAAGGTTGCCGACCCCTGCCTTAGAATAAGAAAATAAATGGTTGTAGAATGTCTGCCCTCCCCACCAAAACCTTGAAGAGAACTGCTTTAATGTCTCCAATAAACTAAAGAAACACTTTAGAGGTAATCTGAAGTAGTGTTACAGGAGAAGAAGCTTTCACAGAAGTGTATTAACTTGATAAATAGAATTAAATGGACACTTTTAAAAAGTATTTTTTTTTCCCATATACTTTATAGTCATGGGGATATTTCCTCAGAATATGAAAATTAGAAGGTATATTCCTGATCACTTTGTCTGCAGACAAAGTCTATTTAAAAAAAAGTATCTGACCTGAGCAATACGCCTTATTTTTAGACAGTTGTTGCAATGCTATCATGTATCTTACAATTTTGTTTAAACTACTGTAACAATTACTGAATGTTAAGGAAAAAGAAAAGGAGTACTTGTGGCACCTTACAGACTAACCAATTTATTTGAGCATAAGCTTTTGTGAGCTACAGCTCACTTCATCGGATGCATAAAAGTGGAAAATGCAGTGAGGATGTTTTTATACACGCAGATCATGAAAAAATGGGTGTTTATCACTTCAAAAGGTTCTCTCTCCCCCCACCCCACTCTCCTGCTGGTAACAGCTTATCTAAAGTGATCATTCTCCTTACAATGTGTATGATAATCAAGGTGGGCCATTTCCAGCACAAATCCAGGGTTTACCAAGAACGTCGGGGGGGGGGGGGGGGGGGTAGGGTAAGGAAAAAACAAGGGGAAATAGGTTACCTTGCATAATGACTTAGCCACTCCCAGTCTCTATTCAAGCCTAAGTTAATTGTATCCAATTTGCAAATGAATGTTAAGGGAAGCCATTTTACTGATCACACATCTGTCTGTAGTTCAGATCAGAAAAAAAACTATTCTATTTTTCAGTTTTACTTTGTACATTTGCAACTTTTTATGTAGTTTCACTATTTGCTCTATATAATCAGTTTTCCTTGTTTGTGGAGCTTAACAGTATGAGAGAAGAGAAAAACAAAACATGACTGTAAAACCATAGAAACTGGCAGTGGAATTTGGGACAGATGTAGTACCTGAAACTGCCTTTAATTTTAAAATGACTAGATTTCAAGTTATATGCATTGTTGATGTATTGTGTTGGTCCCATGATATTAGAATTTTACAAGGTAACAGCTTTTATTGGACCAACTTCTGTTGGTAAGAGACAAGCTTTCAAGCAAAAATATTTACTTACCAATGGGACCATTCCATGGGATATCTGATAACGCAAGTGCTGCAGATGCTAAAATTGTAAGAGTTACATTTTTAAAATGATTACATAAATATAAACATTAAATAAAGTTTACAAAATATTTAAAGTTACTTTTACCTCCATTAATTGCCGGGACATCAGGATCATTAACACCATCTACTGCTAAAAGATTACAAAGGATCTGGTATAATATGAAAGACAATGGAAGAATTTTGAGCTATATGTTTGTTTGTTTGTTTTTTTATCAAAACACCTGCAAGGAACAACAAATACAATGACCTAAAAATTATATGAATTCATATGAAGAGAAAAAAAAAAGTTCAAGTACCTAAATTAATAAACTGACGGAGAAAAATGATATTTAACACCAAGAACCACCAAATTAGGGGCAAACACAGGCCCTTAAAATGTGACAAAGTTACCTTTATCTACACTTTGTATACTACAGAAATATTAATAATATTTCCTGTGAATATATTAAGGTTGTTTTCGCTCTGGAATTTTCTCTCACACATTTGTTAGATTAATAATGAGATAAATCTAAGAGGTAACAAATGTGAGAGAGAAACTTCCAGAGCGAAAACAACCTTAATATATTCACAGGAAATAGACTGAGAGGTTCTTGGGTTTTAAGGACTACTTTTATTTTGTTGCACAAATATGCAGAGGTTGAGCTTTTTATCCCCACCTTCTACAAGAGAAAATGGAGCATGGACTTACAATGAAGATCTTTTGGGACACTGACTTAAGGTTTCAGAGTAGCAGCCGTGTTAGTCTGTATTCACAAAAAGAAAAGGAGTACTTGCGGCACCTTAGAGACTAACCAATTTATTTGAGCATAAGCTTTCGTGAGCTACAGCTCACTTCATCGGATGCATTCAGTGGAAAATACAGTGGGGAGATTTATATACATAGAGAACATGAAACAATGGGCGTTACCATATACACTGTAACCAGAGTGATCACTTACGGTGAGCTATTAAAAGCAGAAGAACCACTTTTAGGTCTGTAATTGAGTGACCAGAGAGATTGAAGTGTTCTCCAACAGGGGACACCATCATAGGGCCTAATCACATCAGCGACACCATCAGAGGCTCGTTCATCCGCACATCTACCAATGTGATATATGCCATCATGTGCCAGCAATGCCCCTCTGCCATGTACATTGGTCAAACTGGACAGTCTCTACGTAAAAGAATAAATGGACACAAATCAGACGTCAAGAATTATAACATTCAAAAACCAGTTGGAGAACACTTCAATCTCTCTGGTCACTCGATTACAGACCTAAAAGTGGCAATACTTCAACAAAAAAACTTCAAAAACAGACTCCAACGAGAGACTGATGAATTGGAATTAATTTGCAAACTGAATACAATTAACTTAGGCTTGAATAGAGACTGGGAGTGGATGGATCATTACACAAAGTAAAGCTATTTCCCCATGTTTATTCCCCCGTCAACCCCTACTGTTCCTCAGATGTTCTTGTCAACTGCTGGAAATGGCCCACCTTGATCATCACTACAAAAAGGTCCCACCCCCGCTCTCCTGCTGGTAATAGCTCACCTTAAGTGATCACTCTGGTTACAGTGTGTATGGTAACACCCATTGTTTCATGTTCTCTGTGTATATAAATCTCCCCACTGTATTTTCCACTGAATGCATCCGATGAAGTGAGCTGTAGCTCACGAAAGCTTATGCTCAAATAAATTTGTTAGTCTCTAAGGTGCCACAAGTACTCCTTTTCTTTTTGACTTAAGGTTGTTGAATAGCCTATTCTACTTGACATGCAACATAAATATAGTTTCATCTAAAATATTACCAAGCAGGAATTACAGCTCCTAGCTAGTTAAATTACTTTCTCCCAGAGAATAAATCCCACTCATTTCTTTGTGATAGTGAGTCTGAATTCAGATCAGCTCCAAAGAAAAGCTTTCCTTGAAGCAATGAATAGTTGGTCTGTGTTAAGCAGTATTATTTACTGAACGATTAAAGAAGGCTGCTGTTAATCCTTCAACTGCACCAACAGTTAACACTATTTTGCAAAACATTAACCCAATCTGGAAGCTTGCCCAAAACAGTTTTCTTTTGGCTCCCACAGAACCGTGACTATCACTAAAAATAATGAACCCACCTGTGTATCATAATAGTAGCCTGCTGGGAAGAGTGGCCTAATTGATCGATCTGTAAAAAACATTTAAAAACTTTCATACATGCAGAGATTAAGATTATGACTGTTTATAGGAGAACATGGATGAAGGAAGTAAATGATAGACATATATTCAGTAATAAATGACAAAGATAAAATTTGGGAAATCTTTATTTTCCCCTCATATTAAAAAAAACAAGAGAGTTATCCAAAGAAACTGACAACCAACACATTTAAAATTTTTAGAAAAATAAAGCCTAATTAACTTGTGGAACTCTTTGCCAAAAGATATTAAGTCTAAGACCTGAGCAGCATTCAAAAAAGGATTAGACACATACATGGATAGTGAGAATATTCACTGTCACATTAGATACGATAAAATATAAGGGACATAATCCTTCATGCTTCAAGATACACGCCAGCCACTAAGCAATGGGAATTAGGAAGAAGCTTCCTCTATGACAGGGATGGGCAAACTTTTTGGCCCGAGGGCCACATTGGGGTTGCGAAACGGTATGGAGCGCTGGGTAGGGAAGGCTGTGCCTCTGCAAACTGCCTGGCTCCCTCCCACTTCCCGCCCCCGGACTACCCCCCTCAGAACATCCAACCCTTCTCCTTGTCCCCGACCGCCTCCTCCCGGGACCCCCTGTCCCTAACCACCTCCCCAGAACCCCACCCCCTATCCAACCCCCCCTGCTCCCTGTCCCTCCTCTCCAGGGACCCCCCAACCCCAAGGCCTATCCAACCCCCCCCTGCTCCCTGTCTCCTGACCGCCCCCTGTCTGTCCCCCGGGACCTCCTGCCCCGTTACCATGCCGCTCAGAGCAGCGGGACAGGCTTATTGGAAAGCCTGGGAGGTGGGCGGGTGCGTGCCACACTGCCTGCTCAGCGACACACCCACAAAGGGAGCAGGGACAGCAGGGGAGGGGCCGGGGGCTAGCCTCCCCAGCCGGGAGCTATGCGGCCGGGCAGGACGGTCCTGTGGGCCATAGTTTGCCCACCTCTGCTCTATGAGCAGGTTATTTCACAGTTTTCCGGTATAACGAATTCTAGTGTTTTCCTCCAAAGCACATAACAACTGCTACTAACAAGGACAGGATACCTGACAATGTACCAGTGGTCTGATCTACTATGCTATTCCTGCGCTCCAAGTCAAGTTAGTAATAAACTTTGTACATAGCTAAGCTTCCCCTTATATAAAATAATAAATACATTTCAATGGTTTAAATTATAACACTTCAGATTAAAACCAAATTGACCTGCCTAAAAATTGTTATACTTGGAAGTCTCACCTAGATTTTAAAAAAAAAAAAAAAAAAAAAAAAGGTAAACTAACCAAGAAAAATAAACTGTTTATACAGAAATAACCCTACAATATCCTTGCTCTGCTGCTTTAGGGTCAGCATAAAGTAAATCTTATTCCAGAAGCTGCATCAAGGATCCAGGCAACAATAATGAAGCTTTTAAAAAAGCCACTAAAACATCATCAATATGAAAAATTGCCATTTTTATCCAGTTAGAACTGCCTCTGCGGATTCCTATTGAAGAGCATGAACCTCAGTGCCAGGGGCCTTGAAAACACTAAAAATCAGTAACCATGCACATGTCCAAACTGACTTTTGAAGGATGGAAGTATAAGGAGCTCAATAATGCTCTCGTGGTTCTTTTCCTGCTGCTGAAAAGAAAACGTTTTGAAAATATGAGTATTTATTAGTAGCAGTATGAATGTGTAGATACTTTACAGACAAAGAGAAAGTGCTAGCTCCAGAGAGCTTGTAATAAAATGACGTAATGAAAAGCAATGCAACTGAATGGTGAAGTTAAGCACATGTTGCTTTTTTTTTTTATTTTGATTTTCAACCTGATTTATTAATACACCTCTGCACACTGACTGGGGCTCAGTCTGTTCAGAACCCTATCCCATCTTCAGATTGTCTATTAAGTCCTGCTACTTTTAGAAAACATTGAGCCTCATGGTTCCATTATCTCATTCAAAAGACAAGTTTTGGGCATCTTGGATACTATTTTTCAGACAATGAGGAAGGTGCGAGGAGGATACATTTGGGCCAGACAGTCTGTCTCCTTTTTTTTCCTACCTTTCCAGAAAACAATTTGGTTGCCTCTTCTTTCATCTCTCCTGACAAATGATTAGCTCCAGGAGATGATGTCCCTCTAGACTGAGGCACGAGAAATCCCAATCTTAGTAGCAAAGAAGAAATCTCATAAGCTATCAGATACAGTAAAAGCTGTGTTATCATGCCCTGTACCAACCGGAAAGCTCTATAAACTGGCATTTCTAATCTTCATAGAAAGTCCGGTTTATAGTCAGGTTGGTGCGGGACCAGCAGGCTCCCTACCTGGCTCCTCTTGGCTCCCTGGAAGTGGCGACATGTCCCTGCTGCTCCCTAGGCGGAGGAATGGCCATCCCTCTTAGATAACCGGCATTTTTCACTTACAACCTCTCCCCCCCCCCCCATTTCCCCAACATGCTGGATAAGACAGCTTTTACTGTATTTTGGGCTTTCATTTAGGGAATGTACATGCAGCCCCAACGGACATTGTTTTTAAATGGTTCTGAAATTTGCAGCACTTTAAGGTATGAGCTTCTCCCAAAACTCCTGAAGAGGCAATATTCGCTGAAAACCATGGTTACAGGTAGCCCTCTCTTTTCAAACTTTCAATGAGGATATTACAAACAACAAAAAAAGTACTGGACACTGTCTTCTCAGTCTTTTGTCAGTCTCACCTATTACTCTGCTTGTAAGAATTTCTTTATCAGTGGAACCAAGTTCTCTTCTAAGATAGTTTGTGGGAATCCTTCCTGCTGCAGCAGCTTTCTGGCGATAGTCAACCTTATACAACAAAACAGGGATTCATAAGCAAAACTGTAATTACTGCTCTCTCTTAAATATACCTATAAAAAAAGGTAAGAGATGACAATACATCTGAATTTAATAGCTGAATATTCTATTTGGTGTAACCACAGAGACAAAACAATTTACATTAAAATCCAACTGAAATATCTGAGGACTCAAGTTCTACTTCTCTACTATTATTTATAGTTATCAATTTGGGCAGTTTGTGTAATTACAATTAGTACTCACCACCAATGGCATGAACTGGGATGAAGAAGGCTTTGTTTTACTGACTGCTGTGACCATCACTGATGTATCACCTAACTTGATTAAAAACAGTGAAATTACTTTTAGAAAAGACATTTTCATAAATGTATCATTTAGTTTCATTTCTCAGTAGAGAATTTTCCAAGTGAAGAGAAAACATGAATCTACAGTGCACTGGTGAGGCTTCTGGAAACCTAATAAAGTTTTTTTTCTATGCAGTAGCTAGCTGTGGATCCAGTAGGGAGTCCAATTACCATACATGGCTGAGACATCTCAACAAAAAACAGTACATTTATCCAAGTTGACTTACACATTTTGAGTTTGCATAGATTTTTTACCTGCACTACAGCACATCCATCAGCAAATCTGGCCAGTTTTCCAGAGGAAATTTCCAACTTTCTGTTAAAAAGAAAATAACTGCCATTAGTGACAAATGAGGATCAGTTTATCAACACCTCTCTATTCAACTACTATACATTCATATTTTATGTTTCATATTTTTAAAAAATATTGATTATATTTACTATTCATGATAGAAACTGGCTTTGACAAGTCAGGATGCTGAAGCCCTCTATCTATCCACAGAATAGGAAATAAGAGTACAAGCTTCCCTACTGTTCAGCAATTTTGCCTCAATTCCCAAAGTGACCACCTTCTATGATGAAAGGAAAATTGAAGCTACATCTACACTGCCCTGTAGTTTGGCCAATGGGGTGGGGTGTGAATAGCAGTGTGCACCGAAGTGCTGTGCTGTAACTGTTCTGTGTGCATGAACTAAGAGGTTCCTAGCTTGCATTAATGTAATTCTGTTTGAAGTAGGCTACATGGGGGAGTTACAGCACACCATTTTGGGGTGCACTGCTATTCTCCCCACCCTCTTCCAAACGGCAGGGGAGTGCAGACAAACCCTTAATCTCCAAACTAATTCCATCCCATACTTCTCTGCTATGACTGCCATCTGCAACAGGCAGCAAGTCATGTGGAACAAGAGAGATAAGCACCCACTTCTCATATCTGCAAAGTAAGAGCCAGAAAGTAACATCTTCCTCCGTACTGAATTTGGCTAGATTTGAACCACTGATTTAGAGATGAAAGGCTCTATACTCTATTGGAAACCAGCAAGTCTCCCCTTTGCTTCACAGAGTTTTAAGAGTTCTATTAAGGGCTATTATTCTCATTGGTGTATGTATTAAATGTTTAAAAAAAAATCAACACAAAATGAGAGGGTATATATATGCAAGACAAAAAGTACCACATTTACACCCTACACAAACACTTTTTCTCAGTGACAGCAGACAGTACTTTAATCGAAAAAGTGCAGGGGAAGATCTGATACACACACTTTTACATTTAGAGGTAAGACTATGCCCATTATTTGGCAGTTATGTATGTGAGAGTGTAGTGGAAAAAAAGTTCAAATGACATTCAATTTTCTTATTTACTTCCATTGATTTAGGGCCTGATCTAACACCCACTGAAGTCAACTAGAGCTTTTCCACTGACTTCCACGGACTTTGGATCAGGCCCCTTGTTATTTCTAAAACTTTCAAACAGCTCCTCTGATGAAATTTATCAATCAAATGTGGGGAAAGGGAGTCAGCCACTAAATCTTAAATTGCAGGAAAAGTCCACATCTGGATGGTTATTTCTGAGATACTTTAACCTTAAATGGCTTGTGTATTAATACTTTTCTAGTTTATAAAGGTACCAGCATAACTCAGCACCAATACCACCATGACATAAACCACCTTAGTCATTGTGATGGGAGGATTTTAATTGCAAATCACTTTACCACCATGACAAGGTATTGCAAGGGCTACTGAAGAGCAGTGCATCAACTGTATGCAGTAAAGCCTGGCATAAAAAGAAAAGGAGACCAGTGGATTTTAAACAATGTGTTTAGCAATTATTGTTCACCTCTGGCTCCACTAGCTGCATATTGGAGATTGTGGGTTGGAAAAGGGATGGTTGAAGCAAAACTACACAGACCCGCCTCTCCCCACCAACACACACTTCTCAGCAGACACTGGACATGAATGGGCAGTGGGGAGCAGAGATCAAGGGGGCATACCCAGATGGGAAGCAACCCTGGGGTCAGAGAAAGAAGAAAGTGACAAACCATGGTATGGGATGGGAGGGGAGAACACCTACAGGAGGGATTGTTCTGGAAGGGAGCAGGGCAGTGAAGGGGAGATGTTCTGGAAGGGGCAGGGGAGCAGGCCACAGAGCAGCGAGGGGGGCTGTTCTGGGTGGGAGTGGGGCAGACCCCGCAGGGCAGCGAGGGGAGTTGTTCTAGAAGAGGGCAGGGGGCTCGGGGAAGGGGGGTCGGGGCGCAAGGCAGCGAGGGGGAATTTTCTGAGGGAGGGCGGAAGACACAGGGCAGCGAGGAGGGCTGTTCTGAGAGTGGGCAGGGGGCTCGGGATGAGAGGCCGCAGGACAGAGAAGGGAGCTGCTCTAGGAGAGAGCAGAGGGCTCTGGGGCAGCTGGAAGACGTGGCAGGCGCGGGGGCCAGGCCCAAGCCCCGGGATACAGGGAGAAAGAAGACTGTTCCCGGTCCGGTGGAGAGGGGGGACTGAGTCCCCCGGGCGGACGCTGCTTTCTCCCGGCGGCCCCCTCGTTACCTGCTCCCCACGTCCACCGACGCCATCTTGTAGGGTCCGGCGCCGCCCTGCAAGCCTCGGGCCTGGGCCAGCTGTACCAGCCGAGCGCCCGGTCCCAGCCAACGCCTCATGGTGCCGAGCAGCGGACGGAAACTGCTGGCCGCGGCCAGCTTCCTGAGCCCAGCGCGGCAGCAGCCCTGGCACCCCGTGCAGGCGGCCATGACACCAGGGTCACGGCCTGGCAGCTGCGCTACAAGGCCCCAGCCGATTGGCTCAGAGGCTGAGCTCTAGCGGAACAAAGCCGAGCTCCATTGGCTCCCATGAGCGCGGGGCTGCCAGCCGCGGTCGGCCGAGCTTCGATTCCGCTCTCTGAACTAATCCCGGGGGCCAGGGCCCCCTGGTGGCAGCGCCTTGCTATGGCGGACGGCGAGGGACACGCCCGCGAGGGCGGGCTCAGCAACCACAGTCTGCTCTGGGCCTGCAGCCTGGGCTATTGCTGTCGGGCAGCGTGTCACTGATACCCGGTACTAAGCGTAGACCCGCTGCCAAACACTGACCTCCCACCACAGACCCCCACTGACTTCCCCCGGAGACAGGGTTGCCAACTTTCTAATTGCAAAAAACTGAACATCCTTGTCTCCGCCTCACCCCTTCTCCGCAGCCCCGCCCTCTGCTCATTCCATCGTCCTCCTTCCATCTTGAATCTTCCCTCATTTGCTCATTTTCACGGGCCTGGAGCAGGGGGTTGGGGTGGGGCTGAGGATAAGGGGTTTGCAGTACAGCAGAGGGCTCCACCTGCGGGGTGGAGCTGAGGCATTTGGAGTATGGGAGGGGGCGCCGAGCTGGGGCAGTGAGTCGGGGTGTGGGAGGGGGTAAAGGCTGTGGGCTGGGAGTGTGGACTCTGGGGTGGGACCAGGGATGAGGGGTTTTGGGTGTGGGAAGTGGCTCAGGGCTTGGGCAGAGGATTAGGTGCGTGAGGGGTTGCAGGGTGCAGGCTCTGGGAGGGAGCTGACCCCCTGCAAAATCGCCCATATGCCCCCAAACACAGATACCCTCCCTCCCCAGAAAAATCACCCATATATCTCCATTCAGTATAGAGACTACTGTTAACTTTCACTGTTCTTTTAAAGGGATTCTAGAGTGAGATGAATTATATGTACATGGGGCTTATTACTAATGAGGTTATTTCCCTGATTTAGCATTTGTGGTGAAAGGCTTTTTCGTTTCAGAGTCTGTCAGTACCCCACCTTGATTATCATACACATTGTAAAGAGAGTGGTCACTTTGGATGGGCTATTACCAGCAGGAGAGTGAGTTTGGGGGGGGGGGGGGGAGGGTGAGAAAACCTGGATTTGTGCTGGAAATGGCACAACTTTATTATCATACACATTGTAAGGAGAGTGATCACTTTAGATAAGCTATTACCAGCAGGAGAGTGGGGTGGGAGGAGGTATTGTTTCATGGTCTCTGTGTATATAATGTCTTCTGCAGTTTCCACAGTATGCAGCCGATGAAGTGAGCTGTAGCACACGAAAGCTTATGCTCAAATAAATTGGTTAGTCTCTAAGGTGCCACGAGTACTCCTTTTCTTTTTGCGAATACAGACTAACACGGCTGTTACTCTGAAACCTGTTAGTACCCTAATCATTCCCGGAGTGTTACAGGATTTTTAAGTGTCAAGGCTGATTCCCCACTCTGGCACTTCGAGTGCAGAAGGTGGGGGCCCACAAGGATTCTAAAAATTAATACTGGCCACTTCAGGCTGGTATTAAACTCCCAAGGTTACAGCTTCTCTCTGCCCTTGGAAGGGTAGATGCTGCCACCGCCCTAGTGCAAAAAAAACCTTTTGACCCAGGAAGGTGCACTTGGGAATTCCTCCTGTGGGGTACCCTCAAGCCCTTTTACCCATCCATCCCCTCCGGAGAAGAGCTGAGAAAGAAAACAAAGGAAATCAGTTGTTGCCACCAGCTAATTAAACAACATATGCACAAACCTTTTAGGACACAAAACCCCACAATCCTGTTCTTAAAAAAGATAAATTTTATTAAAAATAAAAAGGAAAAAAATTACATCTGGAACTTAGGCTTTTTGCTAGATTTAAAGAGAGCAAATATAATAATTAAGCATCAATAATGGTTTTCTTGAGGTCCAGCTTAATGGTTACACGCAAAACAAAAGCATTTGGGGGTTAGCACAGAGGAGTCCACAAGCCATAAAGGAATAAAAGAGATAAACCTAATGGCATCTTTCTAGACATTTCCTGATCTACTTACATATCTGGGGTTTCAAACTGAGTAGTTTCTAGGTATGATCTGGTGATTTTTATACCTGGTTTACAGCTTTTTACAGCATAGCTCCAGCCCTGTCTCTGCTCTCTGGGAGAACAACTACAGACAGATAAAAGTTTTTTCCTTCCCACTGGCTCTTTTGGTCAGGTGCCCGCTCCCTTCCTTTTACCTGTGGGCTTTTTTTTAACCCTTTACAGGTAAAGCAAGTAATGAACAGCTACTAAAAGGGATTTTATAGCTAACCCTCCCTTGCCTTTATTTATCACATTAAGTTTAAACCACTCCATGTAGCGCATTTTAAAGTTACATTTTATTAAATAATTTTTGCCCAAATTACGAGGTAAATAATAAGAGCTTTTGCCCATTAGCAAGAGGTACAACAAATGTCACCACCACCATTAAATTGTATCTCAGCCAGGATAGAAGCATTCCTCTATGCATAGGGCAGCTCTCCCCATGACACCTCAAGTAACCTTAATTTCTAAAGAAATTATTACTGTATTTTCACAAAGGAAAATGACTTCTGAGTGGACAGACTCTTCTTGGTCTTTGTCACTTAGGGCTCATACACTCAGAGATTTTGTATAGCTGTAACTTGTCTGATTCAGAAACCAGTAGAACCTCAGAGTTACGAACACATTGGGAATGGAGGTTGTTCGTAACTCTGAAATGTTCATAACTCTGAACAAAACATTATTCTTTCAAAAGTTCTTTCAAAAGTTTACAACTGATCATTGATTTAATACAGCTTTGAAACTTTACTATGCAGAAGAAAAATGCTGCTTTCCCTTTATTTTTTTAGTAGTTTACATTTAACACAATACCGTACTTGTCTCTGCTGCTGCCTGATTGCGTACTTCCAGTTCCAAATGAGGTGTGTGGTTGACTGGTCAGTTTGTAACTCTGGTGTTTGTAACTCTGAGGTTCTAGTGCAGGGGTTCTCAAACTGGAGGTCGGGACCATTCAGGGGGTCACAAGGTTCTTACATGGGTGGTCGCGAGCTGTCAGCCTCTACCCCAAGCCCCGCTTTGCCTCCAGCATTTATAATGGTGCTAAATATATAAAAAGTGTTTTTAATTTATAAGAACAGGTCGGACTCAGAGGCTTTCTATGTGAAAGGGGTCACCAGTACAAAAGTTTGAGAACCACTGTTCTAGTGTAGTTCAAGCAGTACAACCTCCTAGCATGAATGCAATTGTACCAATCTAGAAGTGCGTATAATGCTATAGCTTATTCCCTTTGGGCTGAAGATCATAAAAGATACCAGATAGTGAGGAAAGAGAATTCACATCTGTTTAATAAACTAATCTTGACCTGAGCTTGAGAACTTCTAAACATCACAATGATGCTGATAAGAACAGCAGAACCTCAGCACCTCTCAGGAACAGGTCTCTGTGGGTAAAAATAAATAAATATGAGATTCAGTTTGGACAAATGCAAATTGATTGTAAAGAAAAACACAAATATTTAATATAAAGAGGACACCATACCATGAGACTTTTTGTACCATTGCTATTGCTGATTCAGCTCCACTGGTGGCAACAACAGTTGGAGCCCTAGTGTAAGTAAGGTGCTGGTAGTTGACGTTTTAATCCCCAGGTCATCTAGACTGCTCTAAACATGGTTAGAAGACATTATGGTTAAAATGCCAGTGGCTTCCTTGTCTATACTAGTGACCCTGTCTATACTAGTGCTGCCGCTGACCAGTAGAAGCAATGGTGGGATATTTTTGGCAGAGCCTAATGTAGATACAACCTAGGACTAAAATAATATACCTATTTTATCGTCAGTCAGAAGAGTTCATATCCTCTGCTTTTTTGAGCAAGCTAAGTGTCTGCAGATTAAACTCAAGCTTGAAAGGAAAAAACTATGCATCTTTTGAGTTATTTTTTCCCGATGTGAACCTGGAGAAGACATTATATGTTTATAAAAATTAGAATACCAAGCTCCTAACGATTTTCATTAATCATTCATTTCTTAAAATTGTCATTGGCAAAAGGTGGAGTAGTATCATCTAGCAATCATGGCACTGCATTTTGTATCAAGAGACCTGGGTGTTATTCCAGTTGTCACTGAGCTGCTGTGTGACTTGGGCATGTCACTTCATCTCTCTGTTCCTCGTTTTTTCCATCTGTAAAACAGAGATAATGATACTTAGGCCATGTCTACACTACTGATTTCTGCCAGCATGACTATGTTGGTCAGGGGTGTGAAGAGGTGTGATAAATAAAGTGTGGGGGGGGAGAACTCCCTTTTATGGCCACCCAGCCAGCCAGTTAGCTATAAAGTTCCTCTTGGTGGCTGCTGGCTTACCTGTAAAAGGTCCCCAGGTAAAGAAAAGGTAGTGGGCACCTGATCAAAAGAGCCAATGGGAAGGCTAGAACTTTTTAAAATGGGGAAAAAAATCTTTCCCTTTGTCTCTCCATTGTTCTCTGGGCTGCAGAGACACGGAACAGCAATGCTATAAGCAGAAATGCTGTGTAAGGTTTGAACCAGGTATGAAAAAGTATCTTCCATACCTAGAAGAAATAATTTGGACAGGGAATGTTTAGTTAGACGCTATTAGGTTTATTTCTTATTTTGGTTTGTGGATCTCCTCTGTGCTAACCGCTTATTTTGGTTTGTGGATCTCCTCTGTCCTAACCCCTGATGCTTTTGTTTGCTTTAAGCTGAACCCCCAAGAAAGCTATTTTGGATGCTTAATTTTTGTAATTGTTTCTTTTAAGATATAGCAAAATGCCTAAGTTCCAGATGTAATTTTTTCCTTTTTGTTTTTAATAAAATTCACCTTTTTTAAGAACAGGATTGGATTTCTGGTGTCCAAAGAGGTTTGTGCATGTTGTTTGATTAGCTGTTAGCACAGCTAATTTCATTTGTTTTCTTTCTCAGCTCTTTCCTGGGAGTGCGGTGGGGTGAAAGGGCTTAAGGGTACCCCACAGGGAGGAATTCCCAAGTGCTCCTTCCTAGGTTCAAAGGGGTTTTTTTGCATTTGGGTGGTGGCAGCATTTACCAAGCCAAGGTCAGAGAAAAGCTGTAACCTTGGGAGTTTAATACAAGCCTGGAGTGGCAAGTATTAATTTTTAAAATCCTTGCGGGCTCCTACTTCCTGCACTCACTACAGAGTGGGGATTTAGCCTTGACAAGAGGTGTGATACTTGACCAACATACTTGTGCTGGCAAAAATTTTTAGTGTAGATCCCCTAGTTATACTAGCAAAACTGCACTTTTGCCAGAATAGTTGATGTCACTCAGGAGGGCTGGAATAATCGATACCAGCAAGAGCGCAGTTTTGCTGATATAAGCTGCATTCATGCTTGCAGCATTTTGCAAGTACAGTATATTGGTATTCCTGGTGCTTCTGGTATAGACATGGCTTTAGCCTCATGTGAAAAGCAGTGAGATCCCTGCATAAAAAGTGCTATATAAAACCTATGATACATATTATTGCATAACACAGACATTTGCTGTATGTTTGTGTGTGTTCAGAATACAACAAAATAGTATACCCATGTGAACAGATATTTAGTTTTATATCTGTTAATTGCTCTTTGGACAGTGAAATTATTGCTCACTTGTACAAAATAGATTATTATTTAATGTGAGCGTGAATGAACAGTAGTGTGAGCACAAAGGCCTGATCATGCCACTATTGAAATTCATGCATGACTAAATTAATACAAACTATTGTGCATTATCCTAACTTCATTTGTCATCTGACGTTAACATGAATTAAAATCTGGAGGAGATTTATAAGAAATATAATGTAGATTATTCCAAGATTTGTCATGATACTATTTTTTATTTTACTTGTTTACAAATGTTTTTCTGCATTGTCTCAACAGGATGTTTCTCTCTTAGGGCTGCATTTCCAAAAATCAAAATTACTGTCTGGGAAAACTGTCCCAACTGCTAATTTTTTTTCAGTGCCAGCATGCTTCTTATCCTTTGACAAGTCATGCAGAAGGCATATCAGAAGATAAACAATCCATAAACTTGTGACTTGGCCTGAGCAAGGGATTGTTATCTTCTTCTAAATTCAGGATTCACTGGTATAATTATGGTTTGGTACAAAAATGCATTTAGGTGGCAAAGCAAGAAACTTCACCATGTTTTCCTGAGTCATCTTAGCTCTATTGCAAATGAATGACCCATTATCTGAAAGGTGATTTTTCAGTCTTCATCATTATCTCTCATTAAAATCACCAGCCTTTAGTCCACTGCAGGTGATTCTATAATAAACAAATTGTCTAAGGCTGAACACTGTTAAAACAATATTTTACAGTGATTACATTTAGAAGAAGCCAAGTCATGTGGTTGTTTCTCCCTGCCCACAGTTTGTAGGTGCTATGGGTGGGTTTATGAAACCCTTAAGAGGGGCTAAATTGTGTCTTCAAAGTCCACATTTCTGAAAACATTTGCAACACATGAATAGTCTCATTGAGTTCAGTGGGACTACTCACATACATAAAAATAGGCACCTGCTTCAGGTTTTGTAGGTTTGGAGCCCAAATTTCTAATACTAGGCTCCTGTGAATTCTCTTCTAGATATTGCACAATTAAAAAACTGGAAACAACAGCAACTTAACTTTTCATTTTTACGAAATAAGATTAAAAGATCATAGTCACTTTGTGTCTATAGAATGCTTAAAACATACACAATATAGTATTAACACAAACAACAACTTTGTTTAGAGACAGCTGGAAAGAATGAAAATATGTTTAAAAAGTTTCAAGTATTCTTTGATTCCTTTGCATCCCCTACAAAGCTGTTGGTAACACATTCCAGCACTCCATTAGGTATTCACTTCCATTTCCAACTGTGATGGTTCGGTCACAGAGATCCCCTTGGGACTGTCACCTGATGTGTTGAAATTACCTCTGAGCCTGTTTTCCCTGCCAGCTTGTGACTCCAGAACCCTGCCTTGTTGAACCAGACACACAAGCCTGCTGCAACACAGACCCAGGGTCTGGGCCTTGCCCCCAAAGCTGCAGACTTTAACTAAAAACAGCTCAGCAGTCACCTATCTCCAGCACCCAGACACCCAGTTCCCAATAGGATCCAAACCCCACATAAATCCGTTTTACTCTGTATAAAGCTTATACAGGGTAAATTCGTAAATTGTTCGTCCTGTGTATCACTGATGGAGAGATGTGCACAGCTGTTTGCTCTCCGAGGTGTTCATCACTTACTGTGGGTTTGTTAATAAACAAAAGTTATTTTATTAAGTATAAAAAGTAGGATTCAAGTGGTTTCAATTAATAACAACCAGAACAAAGTAAGTCACAAAGCAAAATAAAGCAAAACACGCAAGTCTAAGCCTAATACATTAAGAAATTGATTACAGGTAATATCTCACCCTCAAAGATGTTCCAATAAGCTTCTTTCGCAGACTAGACTCTTTCCTAGTCTGGGCCCAATCATTTCCCTGGTACAATCCTTGTTAGTTCCAGCAGACATCTCGGGTGATAAGCAGGGTTTTTCTCATGACTGGCAGCCCTTTTGTCCTGCTCCACTCCCTTCTACAGCTTTGGCATAATGTGGGAATCTTTTGCCTGTGCTTGTCCCCACCCCCACCTCATCAATGGAAAAGTACAAGGATTAAGATGGATTCCAGTATCATGTGACATGTAAGACCCCTAGTTTCCATTCTTCCTGGGTTGGCCCGCACGTACACCAGAAGGTTTGCAGGTAAATAAACCATTTACAACCAATTGTCCTAGTCAATGGTAGCCATCAAGATTCTAAACCACCATTAATGGCCCACACTTTGCATAATTACAGTAGGACCTCAGAGTTATACTTCATATTTCTAGCTTCAGATACAAGAATGATACATGCATACAAATAGGAGGAATATATTCAGTAGGTTATAACCTTTGTTATGATACTTTACAAGAGACTTTTTGCATAAAGCATATTCCAGTTGCATCATATTCACACTCATAAGCATATTTCCATAAAACATATGGAGTGCAATGTCACACCAACAGCCACTGAAAAGCAATACATACCCCAACTTCATCCAACTCACACTCACGCAACACTTTCATGAGAAACTCTGCTGTAATAACAGATCAGCATATGATGTTGTATGGAATATGGGTGATTATTTATAACATTATTGTTACCAATATTGCAAAACTGCAATGATATGCCATGTTAGGTATCAGTAGAAAAGTTATGATTGGCTAAATATGAACATAAGAACATAAGAATGGCCCTATTGGGTCAGACCAAAGGTCCATCTAGCCCAGTATCCTGTCTTCTGACAGTGGCCAGTGCCAGGTGCCCCAGGGAGAATGAACAGAACAGGTAATCATCAAGCGATCCATCCCCTGTTGCTCATTCCCATCTTCTGGCAAACAGAGGCTAGGGACACCATTCATAGAATCATAGAATCATAGAATATCAGGGTTGGAAGGGACCCCAGAAGGTCATCTAGTCCAACCCCCTGCTCAAAGCAGGACCAATTCCCAGTTAAATCGTCCCAGCCAGGGCTTTGTCAAGCCTGACCTTAAAAACCTCTAAGGAAGGAGATTCTACCACCTCCCTAGGTAACGCATTCCAGTGTTTCACCACCCTCTTAGTGAAAAAGTTTTACCTAATATCCAATCTAAACCTCCCCCATTGCAACTTGAGACCATTACTCCTCGTTCTGTCATCTGCTACCATTGAGAACAGTCTAGAGCCATCCTCTTTGGAACCCCCTTTCAGGTAGTTGAAAGCAGCTATCAAATCCCCCCTCATTCTTCTCTTCTGCAGACTAAACAATCCCAGCTCCCTCAGCCTCTCTTCATAAGTCATGTGCTCTAGACCCCTAATCATTTTTGTTGCCCTTCGCTGGACTCTCTCCAATTTATCCACATCCTTCTTGTAGTGGGGGGCCCAAAACTGGACACAGTACTCCAGATGAGGCCTCACCAGTGTCGAATAGAGGGGAACGATCACATCCCTCGATCTGCTCGCTATGCCCCTACTTATACATCCCAAAATGCCATTGGCCTTCTTGGCAACAAGGGCACACTGTTGACTCATATCCAGCTTCTCGTCCACTGTCACCCCTAGGTCCTTTTCCGCAGAACTGCTGCCTAGCCATTCGGTCCCTAGTCTGTAGCGGTGCATTGGATTCTTCCATCCTAAGTGCAGGACCCTGCACTTATCCTTATTGAACCTCATCAGATTTCTTTTGGCCCAATCCTCCAATTTGTCTAGGTCCTTCTGTATCCTATCCCTCCCCTCCAGCGTATCTACCACTCCTCCCAGTTTAGTATCATCTGCAAATTTGCTGAGAGTGCAATCCACACCATCCTCCAGATCATTTATGAAGATATTGAACAAAACCGGCCCCAGGACCGACCCCTGGGGCACTCCACTTGACACCGGCTGCCAACTAGACATGGAGCCATTGATCACTACCCGTTGAGCCCGACAATCTAGCCAGCTTTCTACCCACCTTATAGTGCATTCATCTAGCCCATACTTCCTTAACTTGCTGACAAGAATACTGTGGGAGACCGTGTCAAAAGCTTTGCTAAAGTCAAGAAACAATACATCCACTGCTTTCCCTTCATCCACAGAACCAGTAATCTCATCATAAAAGGCGATTAGATTAGTCAGGCATGACCTTCCCTTGGTGAATCCATGCTGACTGTTCCTGATCACTTTCCTCTCATGTAAGTGCTTCAGGATTGATTCTTTGAGGACCTGCTCCATGATTTTTCCAGGGACTGAGGTGAGGCTGACTGGCCTGTAGTTCCCAGGATCCTCCTTCTTCCCTTTTTTAAAGATTGGCACTACATTAGCCTTTTTCCAGTCATCCGGGACTTCCCCCGTTCGCCACGAGTTTTCAAAGATAATGGCCAAGGGCTCTGCAATCACAGCTGCCAATTCCTGCCCATCCTGGCTAATAGTCATTGATGGACCTATCGTCCATGAATTTATCTAGTTCTTTTTTGAACCCTGTTATGGTCTTGGCCTTCACAACATCCTCTGGCAAGGAGTTCCACAGATTGACTGTGTGTTGTGTGAAGAAATACTTTCTTTTATTTGTTTTAAACCTGCTGCCTATTAATTTCATTTGGTGACCCCTAGTTCTTGTGTTATGAGAAGTAGTAAACAACACTTCCTTATCTACTTTCTCTACACCGGTCATGATTTTATAGACCTCAATCATATCTCCACTTAGCTATCTCTTTTCCAAGCTGAAAAGTCCCAGTCTTATTAATCTCTCCTCATACAGAAGCCTTTCCATACCCCTAATAATTTTTGTTGCCCTTTTCTGAACCTTTTCCAATTCCAATATATCTTTTTTTAGATGGGGCAACCACATCTGCACACAGTATTCAAGATGTGGGTGTACCATGGATTTCTATAGAGGCAACTTGATATTTTCTGTTCTATTATCTATCCCTTTCTTAATTATTCCCAGCATTCTGTTTGCTTTTTTGACTGCCGCTGCACATTGAGTAGATGTTTTCAGAGAATTATCCACAATGACTCCAAAATCTCTTTCTTGAGTGGTAACAGCTAATTTAGACCTCCATCATTTTATATGTATAGTTGGGATTATGCTTTCCAGTGTGCATTACTTTGCATTTATCAACATTAAATTTCATCTGCCATTTTGTTGCCCAGTCACCCAGTTTTGAGAGATCCTTTTGTAGCTCTTTGCAGTCTGCCTGGGTTTTAACTATCTTTAGTAATTTTGTATCATCTGCAAATTTTGCCACCTCACTGTTTACCCCCTTTTCCAGATCATTTAGGAATATGTTGAATAGGACCGGTCCCAGAACAGGCCCATGGGTGACACCACTATTTACCTCTCTCCATTCTGAAAACTGATCATTTATATCTACCCTTTGTTTCCTATCTTTTAACCAGTTACCAATCTATGAGAGCATCTTCCCTCTTATCCCATGGCAGATTGCTTTGCTTAAGAGCCTTTGGTGAGGGACCGTGTCAAAGGCTTTCTGAAAATCTCTGCACAGTATATCCACTGGATCCCCCTTGTCCACATGCTTGTTGACCCCGTCAAAGAATTCTAGTTGATTGGTGAGGCATGATTTCCCTTTACAAAAACCATGTTGACTCTTCCTCAACAAATTATATTCATCTATGTGTCTGACAATATTGTTCTTTATTGTAGTTTCAACCAGATTGCTTGGTACTGAAGTCAGGCTTACAGGCCTGTAATTGCCGGGATCACCTCTGGAGCCCTTTTTAAACATTGGTATCACATTAGCTATCATCCAGTCATCTGGTACAGAAGCTGATTTAAATGATAGGTTACAGACTACAGTTAGTAGTTCTGCAATTTCACTTTTGAGTTCCTTCAGAACTCTTGGGTGAATACCATCTGGTCCTGGTGACTTATTGCTGTTTAATTTATCAATTTGTTCTAAAACCTCCTCTAATGACACCTCAATCTGGGACAGTTCCTCAGATCTGTCACCTAAGAAGAATGGCTCAGGTTTGGGAATCGCCCTCACTTCCTGAGCCATAAAGACCGATGCAAAGAATTCATTTAGTTTCTCCGCAATGGCCTTATCATCCCTTAGTGCTCCTTCAGCACTACGATCGTCCAGTGGCCCCACTGGTTGTTTAGCAGGCTTCCTGCTTCTGATGTACTTAAAAAAAATTGCTATTTTTGAGTCTTTGGCTAACTGTTCCTCAAATTCTTTTTTGGCCTTCCTAATTGTACTCTTACACTTCATTTGCCAGAGTTTATGCTCCTTTCTATTTTCCTCACTAGGATTTAACTTCCACTTTTTAAAGGATGCCTTTTTGCCCCTCACTGCTTCTTTTACTTTGTTGTTTAGCCACGGTGGCTCTTTTTTGGTTCTCTTACTATGTTTTTTAATTTGGGATATACATTTAAGTTGAGCCTCTATTATGGTGTCTTTAAAAAGTTTCCACGGAGCTTGCAAAGATTTCACTTTTGGCCCTGTACCCTTTAATTTCTGTTTAACTAACCTCCTCATTTTTGTGTAGTTCCCCTTTTTGAAATTAAATGCTACAGTGTTGGGCGACTGTGGTGTTTTTCCTGCCACAGGGATGTTAAATGTAATTATATTATGGTCACTATTACCAAGCGGTCCAGCTATATTCCCCTCTTGGACCAGATCCTGTGCTCCACTTAGGACTAAATCAAGAATTGCCTCTCCTCTGGTGGGTTCCAGGACCAGCCTCTCCAAGAAGCAGTCATTTAAGTTGTCAAGAAACTTTATCTCTGCATCCCATCCTGAGGTGACATGTACCCAGTCAATATGGGGATAATTGAAATCCCCCATTATTATTATTGAGTTTTTAATTTTAATAGCTTCTCTAATCTCCCTGAGCATTTCAGAGTCACTATCACTATCCTGGTCAGGTGGTCGGTAATATATCCCTACTGCTATATTCTTATTATTAGAGCATGGAATTTCTATCCATAGAGTTTCTATGGTATAGTTTGATTCATTTACGATTTTTACTTCATTTGATTCTACGCTTTCTTTCACATATAATGCCACTTTCCCACCAGCACGACCTGTTCTGTCCTTCCGATATATTTTGTACCCTGGTATTACTGTATCCCATTGATTATCCTAATTCCATCAAGTTTTTGTGATGCCTGTTATATCAATATCCTCATTTAATACAAGGCACTCTAGTTCACCCATTTTATTATTTAGACTTTTAGCATTGGTATATAAGCACTTTAAAAACTTGTCTCCTTTTAACTGTCTGCCATTACACCGATGTAATTGAATGGGACTCTTTTTTAGTTAACTTTTTCTGATCAGACCCTGCCTGTATTTTGTCATTTTCCATCCTCTTGTCCTCACTAGGACATAGAGATTCTCCTTGAATAGATCCTACCCTAAGGGATGTCCGAACCATGTGCTCTTCCGCATCTGTCGGCTTTCCCCCAGCCCTTAGTTTAAAAACTGCTCTACAACCTTTTTAATGTTAAGTGCCAGAAATCTTGTTCCATTTTGGTTTAGGTGAAGCCCATCCTTCCTGTATAGGCTCCCCCTTTCCCAAAAGTTACCCCAGTTCCTAATAAATCTAACCCTTCCTCCCTACACCATCGTCTCATCCAGGCATTGAGACTCTGCAGTTCTGCCCGTCTAACTGGCCCTGCGCATGGAACTGGGAGCATCTCAGAGAATGCTACCATAGAGGTCCTGGACTTCAATCTCTTACCTAGCAGCCTAAATTTGTCCTCCAGGACCTCTCTCCTATCCTTCCCTATGTTATTGGTACCTACATGTACCACGATCACCGGCTCCTCCCCAGCACTACACATAAGTCTATCTAGATGTCTCGAGAGATCCGCAATCTTCGCACCAGGCAGGCAAGTCACCATGGGGTTCTCCCGGTCAACACAAACCCAGCTGCTACTCTGAAACCAGCTATCTATGTTTCTAATGATCGAGTCGCCCATTACTAATACCTATCTCTTTCTAATAGCTGGAGTTCCCTCCCCGGAGAGGTATCCTAAGTGTGAGAGGATACCACATCATCATCTGGAAGGAGGGTCCCATCTACGGGATTGTTTCCCTCTGCTCCAGTTAGATGCTTTCCTTCCCTGGGACTTTCATCCTGCTCAACAGCACAGAGGCTGTCAGACTGGGGGTGGGACCGTTCTACTGTGTCTCGAAAAGTCTCATCTATGTACCGCTCTGTCTCCCTCAGCTGCTCCAGTTCAGCCACTCTGGTCTCCAAAGCCCATACATGGTCTCTGAGGGCCAGGAGCTCCTTGCACTGAATGCACACAGACACCACCTGCCCATAGGGTAGATAGATGATAATTATGGTTATATGTAAATATCATCTTTGTATTGTGAATTATACATATGTATAATATAATTCTATTTCAAACTTGTGCTGTGTTCCTGGATGACACCCCCTGACAGATTGCACTCCTGGGGGAATTCTGCGCCACTGCACTTGCACAGAATTCATGTCCCCCACAGATTTCTTTGCTTCCCTGCAGAAAAATGACTTTCTGACATGGAAACAAAGGGAAGGTGCAAGAGCAGTCATGCACCACTCCCTAGCAGCACAGGTACATTGTTTCAGGCACCTGGAGTAGCTGGTGGAGAGGTAAATCACCATGGGGCTAGGGACACCCAAGCCAGTGGCTACTACCCTGAGCTGGGATCCGCTGCTAGTCTCAGCTGGGCTGGAGGTAGGAGAGGATGGGACTTCCTCTTCCCCTGCAAGGAGTGGCTGGTGCTGTGTCAGACCCACACTCAGAAACCTCCCCCAGCTGAAGGAAGCTCAGCATCCTCCCCTACTTCCTACCCCCATCACTCCTCAGATTTGGGGAGAGGATCACTGTACGGGGAGCTGTTCCCTCATCCACCCAACCCCCGTGCATCTGACCTCCCATACCCAGACACCCCTGCCAAGCCTCACCCTGTACATCTAGAACCCCCTTGCCCTCCATACCTGTATCCCACCCATGCATCTGGAGCCTTCCTGCATCTGGAATCCCCCTGCACCCAGCCCCTCTGCTTCTGGACCTCCACCCTTGCACCCAGACCACCTCCCAATGAGCTTCCTTCACTCAAACCCCCACCCTGATGTCCCACCCCTTGCACCACCCTGAGCCCCCACATCCAGACCCCCGCACCACTGACCCCCCAACTAGCTTGACCCATCCAAGCTTTGTATGTGTTCCAGAGGGACTCTACAAGCCAGAAAACTCACTAAAACTACTAAGAACCTGATATATGAACTTTGAAATCTTATATTTGTATCTGATTGTTTTGACGATTTAACAACTTTCTTCTTTTCTTTCATAATAAAATATTTCCTTTTAGATACTAAAGGATTGGCAGGCAGTGTGGTTTTTTGGGTAAGATCCAAACTAATATTGACCTGGTAATGTGGTTGACCCTTTGTGGATCTGAAGAATATTTTGTATAGTCAACCACTTTACTCAACCTATGTGCTGATTGGGAGCCAGAGAACTAGAATGCAACAAAGGGGGCTGTGTGACTTCTTTTTTCAGCTTCTTGATAACCAGTGTGGGAGATCAGCAGCACAGTTTGTGACTGGTTGGTGAGTCTAACTTCAGTGTTAACCACCAGTGTTGGAGGAATCTGCTCTCCTTTTTGCGAGCCTACCCGAACCTTGACATTTTTAGTGAGGGTTACCCTAGACACCCTTGGGTCACACAGCACTTGTGATGGTCACAGTCTGTTCATTTGGAACGTTATTCTGTGTTAATATTGCTAAGGTCACAAGTAGTAGAGGCTCATGCTTTCAGCATGGGTAACACACACTCTCTCACTGGGTAAGTTCAGCCTGAGCTTTAGAGGCCCACAGCAGTTCAATTCTCCATATGTATCTGTGGGGACTGAACCTGGGACCTTTGGGTCTAATAGCATGAACATTTACTGGTTGTTGTTGTTGGTTATTATTTAAAAATTATTTTAAAATAATTATTCATTTGTGGTAGCACCTACAACATGTTATCGACTTTCCAAAAACTCAAGGATGATGCTGGTTCTAAGGTGCACACATTCTAAAAATAATGTCAACAAATAACTTAATTAAACTCTCACCTCAGGATACAGCTCTTTACAGACTATATCCCACTAATATCCTCCTCCGGTAAAAGCCCCAAGTATGGCAAATATATGGGCCATACACCAGGCCCTGAATGTATTTTCACTCTATTTTATCAACAGAAACAGTATGTTCCAGAGCCAAGGACCCTATACTGTGAATGCCTTATGCACAGATGTTCACATACAATAACCATAAATAAGAACTACTCACAGCTGTGGTGACAAGCACATAGGGAGACAGATTTCTCTTGGTTTTTTATTTAAAATATGTCCACCTTAAATTCTGGAGACATATGCTATCTTCTGTGAGGGGCATAGGTTCAAGTAATAAGTTGCAGGCCATGGCTTACCCAGCACATACAGAAATGTATATTAATGGCATATAACTGATAAGCTTCTGCTGCACTGTGGGGAAAAGAGACAAGATTTCCATCTAACTACAGTGCACTTCCTAAAATTCAGTCTGGCAGAAGGCATATTTTATGAAGGCCAAACTGGACAGTCGCTACATAAAAGAATAAATGGACACAAATCAGATATCAGGAATGGTAACATACAAAAGCCAGTAGGAGAACACTTCAATCTCCCTGGACATTCAATAACAGATTTACAAGTAGCCATCCTTCAACAGAAAAATTTCAAAAATAGACTTCAAAGAGAAACTGCAGAGCTAAAATCCATTTGCAAATTTAACACTATTAATTTGGGGTTGAATAATTTGGGGACTGGGAGTGGCTGGCTCACTACAAAAGCAATTTTCCCTCTCTTGGTATTGACACCACCTCATCAATTATTGGGAGTGGACAACATTCACCCTGACTGAATTGGCCTTTTTAACACTGGCTCTCCACTTGTAAGGTATCCCTTCTCTTCATGCGTCGGTATATTTATGCCTGCATCTGTAATTTTCACTCCATGCATCTGAAGAAGTGGGGTTTTTTACCCACAAAAGCTTATGCCCAGATAAATTGGTTAGTCTTTAAGGTGCCACCGAACTCCTCATTGTTTTTGTAAAACTTTAGAATCTTTCAGTACAGTCATAAAAAGTATGTAGTTTCCATAATAATCTTGTACCAATATGAATATGACACACTTGATAGCAATAGTAATTTGAATTATTTTCCACACAGCAATGTGATGTACTTAGACATTCGATTCACATTCACATTTTAATTAATTTGTTAAAAATCCAACCAAACAAACACTTTGTTTCATATTCAAAGTGAAAAAGATGATTAAACCTCAGGGGTCAGAAGAAGAAAAAGAAGAATCAAGAGAGGATCACCTACTTAATACTTAGAAAATATGGAATCAGCCATTCTATTCAGATAATTCCACCTTGAAGTTCTGGAGCCATGAAAACATAGGGTTCATGATTTATATTGACCCAGGACCTATCAGTGGAATTATATTTGTATTACATGGGTGTCACGGAGTCCCCGGACGATGCTCTGGAACTGCTCCCTATGAAGCCAGTCAGGACTCTGGGGAAGTCTCCTTTCTGTGAACAGACTGTCTTCAGGACACACAGCTCACACAACTTCCACCTTCCTGGGTCTGACCTTGCAGGGGGGGAAGGGCCAGGCCATCAGTTGCCAGGAAACATGGTGTTGGCCATTCCCTGTGTCCAGGCCCCTGCACACACCTGCCCTCTAGGGCTCTGCAACGATCATACACCCTTATCCCACCACCTAGATACTTAAGAACTGAATAGGGGAAACTGAGGCACCCCCACAATATTCAGAGAAAACATTAAGAATAAGGTATAAGTCCCACTTCATCACAATGGGTTGCCTGTCAAATATTCCATCTATCTATAATTAGATATGATAAATCAGATACTGTAGTATCTTCAGCATCCATGTGAAATCTTGTTCTCCCTTTCAGACTAAGTCAGTCTACAGCAGTTTTTGAAGAAATTGCTGGAGCCACCAGAGGTTAGGTTATCAGATGTCTTCTGTTGTCATTTCTGAAAAGAATGCGGGTATTACCTAAAATCGAGAGCATGCTTGTATATTTTGTAATTGTGGTAAAAATAACCCTTTGCGTGCTTCTATTCCATATATTTTATCTGTTAACCTGATGACCATGTGGACCTTTTGAATAATTTGCTTATTTATTAATCCATTTTTCTATGTGTCTTTTTAGGGTAGAGAGGAAAAATATAAATCCAGCATCACAAGCTGCTGCCTTCCAGAATCTTCGGTCGTCACTACTGTTGTTGTCATAGATACGGAGGCCTGCTTGATCTTGTCCTTTCCCTTCTTCTCAGCTCATACTCACAAAAACTCCACAAATAAGCCTGCTGGCTGTCACCTCATTTAATGGTTGCTCTCTCAAGGTTTGCTCATTAACATAATTTATTACTCTTGCTCAGCCAATCAGCTTCCAGATATTAGCATAACTCCTCTTCCTATTTAGATCCTCCCCTTTTTATTAGCATATTTGTACTTCCTATCTAGCTTTTCCCCTTTTACGTCATCCTATTTTTAGATAGCTAAGCTCCTCCCTATGAGTTGCTGGAACTTTCCATACCCTAACCCTGTGTCGTTCATAGGGGATTATTGCATCTGCCATTTTGGATTTCTAACTTTAAACTATCACCAATTACTATTTATTTAAAGCCTTAGTCTTAGAACTAATTACTGTTTTATGCAAATCAAAGTGTCCTGATATTGTCACCACCTTAATTATATCAATGGGGAGAGGTGACATTTTTAAGATATTAAGATATTTAAACCCCTTTTTTCAGGTTTTCTCTTCAAGGTATTGCAAGATTTTTCAAAACAGCTAAAAGCAAAATCTCTCATTACACTATTCATTTTATTCCATAATCATTTGGAAATCAAATATCTAAAAGAATCCACTACTGATTAATTTCTTTCCTAGCTAAGATATTACAATATTTGAATTGCAGTAGATAATAATGATATACTGATGTTAAACAAAGCTTGGATTTGGTGCTTTTTCAAATCCTGACTGACATACAGCCAAGAAACTGATGGTGTCTTTGTCAGTAAATGCAGCAATTAACTAGATTCTTTTTCAGTTTTTACAGAGATTCAAAGCGTTATAAAACAATTGCAAACCATGACAGACCTGGAGTTCTATCCATGTTCAGAAATAAAAAGCAAAACAGAAAGAAGAACTCTTCCCACAATTGTTTCAGCAGAGGGACTTTGAATCAGCTCTGTCCATAGCTTGCTTATATTGGCACACACTCTGGTACTTTTCCTTTCTCCTCCTGTTACAGTGAAGTTTACAGTATGTAAAAGTGGCAGAATTGTAGATTCTGGGCCGGTGATGGGCTCTGCTTACTAGCAACAAGAGCCAGCAGAGGGTAGCCAACAGCTACATTCAGGATGTCAGGGTGATTAGTCTTTTACACTCTATGGGGGAAAAAAGCTGAGAGAGAGACCTGTTGTTATACCAATAAATTAAAAACCAGCAGGATCTTATTAAAGGGAAAAAGGCAAAATACCACATTTATTGTGAATACAGAAAGAATCATAGTAAGCAGTTAGTTATAGTTATAACATTCCATTCAATCTCATATTTATTCACACATTCATTCATACACACACACACACACACACACACACACACACACAGAGGTTCTGCAAGGTTGTTATCATAGTTACCAGCCTTAGAGTTGCTCATGCCAAGCCACTGGCCAGGTGGCCTGGACATGAGGAGGGAGCAGGGCCTTGTCAGATGCTCATCTGATGCTCCTGGAAGTTGGTTTGCAGAATCAGATCCCCAAAGTTCTCACTTTCTAGAGTCCATTTTTATAGGAATTTCTTCCTATGCCAGTCTATGGGAATTGCTTCATCATGCTGTTGCTGAACCAATCAGCAAATGGCACTTTCCTGACGGCTCCGTGCTGCTAGATGTTATCTTGTTCTTTGGTTCTCCCATTCTTGAGGCTGTTGGGTGGATTCCAGTCTGCCCTGCGGGGGTCCTCTGGTTATTTCCACTTGATGCCTTCTTCAGCCGATGGACACTGGATTCTTAGGTTGGCACCTCCCTGATCATTCAGTTATTATCCACACCAAGCATCCATCCACATACATCCTCTATCTCTATTTTAATCACAATTGTTAATACAACAAAAGGGCGGGGAGTCTCTGGGTGCTGTTTCTGTTGTTACAGAGTATTGCTTTGAGTCTCTCTCTGTGTGAATTGCTTTGAGAACAGACTCTGTCTTAGAATGTACTAACGCAATTAGCAGCTTGCAGGTTTCACACATAGAGGGAGAGAAACAGTACCAAAAACCAAGAGACCTCTTAATTAGTAATACCCTGGAATTTAAACTATGGGGAATCAAACTCATTTGTGATTTTAATACAGAACTTCTTTAATATGATCCAACACTGTGAGCTTCCAGGTCTGAGATATGAAAGTTGCAGGGCAATCATACTTCACATTTATACAGTGCTTTATATGTTCAAAGCACTATATAGACACTAATCAATTTATTCTCACAACACCCTGCAGTAAATATTATTCTCATATTACAGATGGAAAACTAAGGCAGAAAAGTGGCCACATAGTGAGTCAACAAAAGAGCCAGGATTAGAATCCACAATCTCCTGATTCCCAAACCTGTATTTTTTCATCCAGATCACAGTGGCAAGCAGCCCATATTAAAAAGACATTGCCAGAAAGTTCCAAAAAGAGAATGACAGTGTTTTTAAAGGTTTCAGAGTAGCAGCCGTGTTAGTCTGTATTCGCAAAAGGAAAAGGAATACTTGTGGCACTTTAGAGACTAACTAATTTATTTGAGCATAAGCTTTCGTGAGCTACAGCTCACTTCATCGGATCCGATGAAGTGAGCTGTAGCTCACGAAAGCTTATGCTCAAATAAATTTGTTAGTCTCTAAATTGTTTTTAAAGTTTTCCAGTAGGATCTTAGTATTTCAGATTTTTTTGAGCCTTCTAAAACAAGTAATAAGCTATTAAAATCAGACTTGCTGCTTATGTTTTGGATAAAGAGTATCTAACCCTTAATCAGTTATGGCCTGATCCAAAGCCTTTCAAAGTCAAAGGGAGTCTTTTCACTGAGTTCAATAGGTCTTGGATCAGACCCTTATTGTGCCTCCAGCTATACAGGGGATTTCAGTGGGAGCAGAAACAGGTCAATACTTACATTTTTCAATGTAATATTTTTAGTACATATAACTATACCTTAAAGTCTAGTTGAAAATACTTCTCAAACTGTCCTTATGCAAAAACGATGAAGTGGGTTCTAGCCCATGAAAGCTTATGCTCAAATAAATTTGTTACTCTTTAAGGTGCCACAAGTACTCCTCATTCTTTTTGCTGATACAGACTATGTCTACACTACGAAATTAGGTTGAATTTATAGAAGTCGTTTTTTTAGAAATCGTTTTTATATGGTCGATTGTGTGTGTCCCCACACAGAATGCTCTAAGTGCATTAAGTGCATAAACTCGGCGGAGTGCTTCCACAGTACCGAGGCTAGCGTCGACTTCCGGAGTGTTGCACTGTGGGTAGCTATCCCACAGTTTCCGCAATCTCCGCTGGCCATTGGAATTCTGGGTTGAGATCCTGATGGGGCAAAAAACATTGTCACGGGTGGTTCTGGATACATGTCATCAGGCCCTCCCTCCCTCCCTTCATCTGTGAAAGCAACAGCAGACAATCGTTTTGCGCCTTTTTTCCTGAGTTACCTGTGCAGACGCCATACCACAGCAAGCATGGAGCCTGCTCAGCTCACTGTCACTGTATGTGTCCTGGGTGCTGGCAGACACGGTACTGCATTGCTACACAGCAGCAGCAACCCATTGCCTTGTGGCAGCAGATGGTGCAACAGGCCTGAAAACCATCCTCATCGTGTCCGAGGTGCTCCTGGCCGCCTCGGTAAGGTCGGTCAGGAGCGCCTGGGCAGGTATGGGCGCAGGGACTAAATTAGGAGTGACTCGACCAGGTCATTCTCTTTAGTCCTGCAGGCAGTCTTGTTGTACCATCTTCTGCCAAGCAGCCAGGAGATGTGGATGGCTGGTAGTCCTACTGCACCGTCTGCTGCTAGCCAAAGATGTAAAGGATAGATGGAGTGGATCAAAATAAGAAATAGACCAGATTTGTTTTATATTCATTTGCCCCCCCGTCCCTCCCTCCGTGAAATCAACGGCCGACAATCATTTTGGTGAGGTCTGTCAGGGACACCTTGAAAACATTAATAGAGGTTCAGTCCTACCTGAAATACCAGAGGGAGGGATAGCTTAGTGGGTTGAGCATTGGCCTGCTAAACCCAGGATTTTGAGTTCAATCCTTGAGGGGGCCATTCTGTGTGACAGTTGTTTTTGTTTCTCCTTGATGTAAAACCACCTCCTTTGTTGATTTTAATTCCCTGTAAGCCAACCCTGTAAGCCATGTCGTCAGTTGCCCCTCCCTCCGTCAGAGCAACGGCAGACAATTGTTCCGCGCCTTTTTTCTGTGCAGACGCCATACCACAGCAAGCATGGAGCCCGCTCAGATCACTTTGGCAATTAGGAGCACATTAAACACCATGCACATTATCCAGCAGTCTATGCAGCACCAGAACCTGGCAAAGCGAAACCGAGTGAGTAGGCGACATCAGCGCGGTGACGAGAGTGATGAGGACATGGACACATTTCAGAGTAACAGCCGTGTTAGTCTGTATTCGCAAAAAGAAAAGGAGTACTTGTGGCACCTTAGAGACTAACCAATTTATTTGAGCGTAAGCTTTCGTGAGCTACAGCTCACTTCATCGGATGCATACTGTGGAAAGTGTAGAAGATCTTTTTATACACACAAATCATGAAAAAATACCTCCCCTCACCCCACTCTCCTGCTGGTAATAGCTTATCTAAAGTGATCACTCTCCTTACAATGTGTATGATAATCAAGTTAGGCCATTTCCAGCACAAATCCAGGTTTTCTCCCCCCCCCACCCCCACCCCCCCACAAACCCACTCTCCTGCTAGTAATAGCTTATCTAAAGTGACCACTCTCCTTACAATGTGCATGATAATCTAGGTGGGCCATTTCCAGCACAAATCCAGGGTTTAACAAGAACGTCTGGGGGGGGGGGTAGGAAAAAACAAGGGGAAATAGGTTACCTTGCATAATGACTTAGCCACTCCCAGTCTCTATTCAAGCCTAAGTTAATTGTATCCAATTTGCAAATGAATTCCAATTCAACAGTCTCTCGCTGGAGTCTGGATTTGAAGTTTTTTTGTTGTAATATCGCAACTTTCATGTCTGTAATCGCATGACCAGAGAGATTGAAGTGTTCTCCGACTGGTTTATGAATGTTATAATTCTTGACATCTGATTTGTGTCCATTTATTCTTTTACGTAGAGACTGTCCAGTTTGACCAATGTACATGGCAGAGGGGCATTGCTGGCAGATGATGGCATATATCACATTGGTGGATGTGCAGGTGAACGAGCCTCTATTAGTGTGGCTGATGTTATTAGGCCCTGTGATGGTGTCCCCTGAATAGATATGTGGGCACAGTTGGCAACGGGCTTTGTTGCAAGGATAGGTTCCTGGGTTAGTGGTTCTGTTGTGTGGTATGTGGTTGCTGGTGAGTATTTGCTTCAGGTTGGGGGGCTGTCTGTAAGCAAGGACTGGCCTGTCTCAGAAGCCCTTGAGGAATTCCACCATGATTTCAACAATTTCCATCCCACCATCAACCTCAGCCTGGTCCAGTCCACACAAGAGATCCACTTCCTGGACACTACAGTGCTAATAAACAATGGTCACATAAACACCACCCTATACCGGAAACCTACTGACCGCTATTCCTACCTACATACCTCCAGGTTTCACCCTGACCACACCACACGATCCATTGTCTACAGCCAAGCTCTGCGATACAACCGCATTTGCTCCAACCCCTCAGACAGAGACAAACACCTATGAGATCTCTATCAAGCATTCTTACAACTACAATACCCACCTGCGGAAGTGAAGAAACAGATTGATAGAGCCAGAAGAGTTCCCAGAAGTCACCTTATACAGGACAGGCCTAACAAAGAAAATAACAGAACGCCACTAGCCGTCACCTTCAGCCCCCAACTAAAACCCCTCCAACGCATTATTAAGGATCTACAACCTATCCTGAAGGATGACCCAACATTCTCACAAATCTTGGGAGACAGGCCAGTCCTTGCCTACAGACAGCCCCCCAGCCTGAAGCAAATACTCACCAGCAACCACATACCACACAACAGAACCACTAACCCAGGAACCTATCCTTGCAACAAAGCCCGTGCCAACTGTGCCCACATATCTATTCAGGGGACACCATCACAGGGCCTAATAACATCAGCCACACTAATAGAGGCTCGTTCACCTGCACATCCACCAATGTGATATATGCCATCATGTGCCAGCAATGCCTCTCTGCCATGTACATTGGTCAAACTTGACAGTCTCTACGTAAAAGAATAAATGGACACAAATCAGATGTCAAGAATTATAACATTCATAAACCAGTCGGAGAACACTTCAATCTCTCTGGTCATGCGATTACAGACATGAAAGTTGCGATATTACAACAAAAAAACTTCAAATCCAGACTCCAGCGAGAGACTGTTGAATTGGAATTCATTTGCAAATTGGATACAATTAACTTAGGCTTGAATAGAGACTGGGAGTGGCTAAGTCATTATGCAAGGTAACCTATTTCCCCTTGTTTTTTCCTACCCCCCCCCCCCCGACATTCTTGTTAAACCCTGGATTTGTGCTGGAAATGGCCCACCTTGATTATCATACACATTGTAAGGAGAGTGGTCACTTTAGATAAGCTATTACCAGCAGGAGAATGGGGTGGGGGAAGGTATTTTTTCATGCTTTGTGTGTATAAAAAGATCTTCTACACTTTCCACAGTATGCATCCGATGAAGTGAGCTGTAGCTCACGAAAGCTTATGCTCAAATAAATTGATTAGTCTCTAAGGTGCCACAAGTACTCCTTTTCTTTTGACATGGACACAGACTTCTCTCAAAGCACGGGCCCTGGCAATGCGGGCATCATGGTACTCATGGGGCAGGTTCATGCGGTGGAATGCCGATTCTGGGCCTGGGAAACAAGCACAGACTGGTGGGACTGCATAGTGTTGCAGGTCTGGGATGATTCCCAGTGGCTACGAAACTTTCGCATGCAAAAGGGCACTTTCGTGGAACTTTGTGACTTGCTTTCCCCTGCCCTGAAGTGCATGAATACCAAGATGAGAGCAGCCCTCACAGTTGAGAAGCGAGTGGCAATAGCCCTGTGGAAGCTTGCAACGCCAGACAGCTACCGGTCAGTCGGGAATCAATTTGGAGTGGGCAGATCTACTGTGGGGGCTGCTGTGATGCAAGTAGCCAACACAATCAAAGATCTGCTGATATCAAGGGTAGTGACCCTGGGAAATGTGCAGGTCATAGTGGATGGCTTTGCTGCAATGGGATTCCCTATGGTGGGGCCTAGACGGAACCCATATCCCTATCTTGGCACCGAAGCACCAAGCCTGAAAGGGGGTTCCAAAGAGGATGGCTCTAGACTGTTCTCAATGGTAGCAGATGACAGAACGAGGAGTAATGGTCTCAAGTTGCAATGGGGGAGGTTTAGATTGGATATTAGGAAAAACTTTTTCACTAAGAGGGTGGTGAAACACTGGAATGCGTTACCTAGGGAGGTGGTAGAATCTCCTTCCTTAGAGGTTTTTAAGGTCAGGCTTGACAAAGCCCTGGCTGGGATGATTTAACTGGGAATTGGTCCTGCTTCGAGCAGGGGGTTGGACTAGATGACCTTCTGGGGTCCCTTCCAACCCTGATATTCTATGATTCTATGATTCTATAAGCCGGCGAGTACATAAACCGCAAGTGGTACTTTTCAATAGTGCTGCAAGCACTGGTGGATCACAAGGGACGTTTCACCAACATCAACGTGGGATGGCCAAGAAAGGTACATGACACTCGCATCTTCAGGAACTCTGGTCTGTTTCAAAAGCTGCAGGAAGGGACTTTATTCCCAGACCAGAAAATAACCATTGGGGATGTTGAAATGCCTATAGTTATCCTTGGGGACACAGCCCACCCCTTAATGCCATGGCTCATGAAGCCGTACACAGGCAGCCTGGACAGTAGTCAGGAGCTGTTCAACTGCAGGCTGAGCAAGTGCAGAATGGTGGTAGAATGTGCATTTGGATGTTTAAAAGTGCGCTGGCTCAGTTTACTGACTCGGTTAGACCTCAGTGAAACCAATATTCCCACTGTTATTACTGCTTGCTGTGCGCTCCACAATATCTGTGAGAGTAAGGGTGAGACGTTTATGGCGGGGTGGGAGGTTGAGGCAAATTGCCTGTCTGCTGGTTAGGTGCAGCCAGACACCAGGGCTGTTAGAAGAGCACAGGAGGGCACGGTGTGCATCAGAGAAGCTTTGAAAACCAGTTTCATGACTGGCCAGGGTACGGTGTGAAAGTTCTCTTTGTTTCTCCTTGATGAAACCCCCCACCCCTTGGTTCACTCTACTTCCCTGTAAGCTAACCACCCTCCCCTCCTCCCTTCGATCACTGCTTGCAGAGGCAATAAAGTCATTGTTGCTTCACATTCATGCATTCTTTATTAATTCTTCACACAAATAGGGGGATACTGCCAAGGTAGCCCGGGAGGGGTGGTGGAGGAGAGAAGCACCGGGAGGGGTGGTGGAGGAGGGAAGGACAAGGCCACACAGCACTTTAAAAGTTTAAAACTTTAAAACTTATTGAATGCCAGCCTTTTGTTGCTTGGGCAATCCTCTGGGGTGGAGTGGCTGGGTGGCCAGAGGCCCCCCCACCGCATTCTTGGGCGTCTGGGTGAGGAGGCTATGGAACTTGGGGAGGAGGGCAGTTGGTTACACAGGGGCTGTAGCGGCGGTCTGTGCTCCAGCTGCCTTTTCTGCAGCTCAGCTATATGCTGGAGCATATTAGATTGATCCTCCAGCAGCCTCAGCATTGAATCCTGCCTCCTCTCATCATGCTGCCGCCACCTTTCAGCTTCAGCCCTCTCTTCAGCCCGCCACTTATTCTCCTCAGCCCGCCACCTCTCCTCCCGGTCATTTTATGCTTTCCTGCACTCTGACATTGTCTGCCTCCACACATTCACCTGTGCTCTGTCAGTGTGGGAGGACAGCATGAGCTCAGAGAACATTTAATCGCGAGTGCATTTTTTTCGCCTTCTAATCTTCGCTAGCCTCTGGGAAGGAGAAGATCCTGTGATCCTTGAAACACATGCAGCTGGTGGAGAAAAAAAAGGGACAGTGGTATTTAAAAAGACACATTTTATAGAACAATGGGTACACTCTTTCACGGTAAATCTTGCTGTTAACGTTACATACATAGCACATGTGCTTTCGTTCCAAGGTCACATTTTGCCTCCCCCACCACGTGGCTAACAGCGGGGAACATTTCTGTTCAGCCACAGGCAAACAGCCCAGCAGGAATGGGCACCTCTGAATGTCCCCTTAAGAAAAGCACCCTATTTCAACCAGGTGACCATGAATGATATCACTCTCCTGAGGATAACACAGAGAGATAAAGAACGGATGTTGTTTGAATGCCAGCAAACATACACTGCAATGCTTTGTTCTACAATGATTCCTGAGTACGTGCTACTGGCCTGGAGTGGTAAAGTGTCCTACCATGGTGGACGGAATAAGGCTGCCCTCCCCAGAAACCTTTTGCAAAGGCTTTGGGAGTACATCCAGGAGAGCTGCAAATGCCAGGGCAAATTAATCATTAAATATGCTTGCTTTTAAACCATGTATACTATTTTAAAAGGTACACTCACCTGAGGTCCCTTCTCCGCCTAGCAGGTCCGGGAGGCAGCCTTGGGTGGGTTCGGGGGGTACTGGCTTCAGGTCCAGGGTGAGAAACAGTTCCTGGCTGTTGGGAAAACCGGTTTCTCCGCTTGCTTGCTGTGAGCTATCTACAACTTCATCATCATCATCTTCCTCATCCCCAAAACCTGCTTCTGTGTTGCCTCCATCTCCATTGAAGGAGTCAAACAACACGGCTGGGGTAGTGGTGGCTGAACCCCCTGAAATAGCATTCAGCTCATCATAGAAGTGACATGTTTGGGGCTCTGACCCGGAGTGGCCGTTTGCCTCTCTGGTTTTCTGGTAGGCTTGCCTCAGCTCCTTAAGTTTCACGTGGCACTGTTTCGGGTCCCTGTTATGGCCTCTGTTCTTCATGCCCTGGGAGATTTTGACAAATGTTTTGGCATTTCGAAAACTGGAACGGAGTTCTGATAGCACTGATTCCTCTCCCCATACAGCGATCAGATCCCGTAACTCCCGTTTGGTCCATGCTGGAGCTCTTTTGCGATTCTGGGACTCCATCATGGTCACCTCTGCTGATGAGGTCTGCACTCACCTGCAGCTTGCCTTGCTGGCCAAACAGGAAATTGAAATTCAAAAGTTCGCGGGCCTTTTCCTGTCTACCTGGCCAGTGCATCTGAGTTGAGAGTGCTGTCCAGAGCGGTCACAATGGAGCACTCTGGGATAGCTCCCGGAGGCCAATACCATCTAATTGTGTCCACAGTACCACAAATTTGACCTGGCAAGGCCGATTTCAGTGCTAATCCCCTTGTTGGGGGTGGAGTAAGGAAATCGATTTTAAGAGCCCTTTAAGTCGAAAAAAAGGGCTTCGTCGTGTGGACGGGTGCAGGGTTAAATCGATTTAACACTGCTAAATTCGACCTCAGCTCCTAGTGTAGACCAGGGCTACCACGGCTACCACTCTGAAACCTGTCCTTATGCAAACACATTAATAATAGGACAAAACCCTATTTTGGCTGATAAATATTTCTCTGTCTGTTCATAGAATCATAGAATATCAGGGTTGGAAGGGACCTCAGGAGGTCATCTAGTCCAACCCCCTGCTCAAAGCAGGACTGATCCCCAATTAAATCATCCCAGCCAGGGCTTTGTCAAGCCTGACCTTAAAAACTTCTGAGGAAGGAGATTCCACCACCTCCCTAGGTAACACATTCCAGTGTTTCACCACCCTCCTACTGAAAAAGTTTTTCCTAATATCCAACCTAAATCTCCCCCACTGCAACTTGAGACCATTACTCCTTGTTCTGTCATCTGCTACTACTGAGAACAGTCTAGAGCCATCCTCTTTGGAACCCCCTTTCAGGTAGTTGAAAGCAGCTATCAAATCCCACCTCATTCTTCTCTTCCATAGACTAAACATCCCCAGTTCCCTCAGCCTCTCCTCAAAAGTCATGTATTCCAGTCCCCTAATCATTTTTGTTGCCCTCCGCTGGACTCTTTCCAATTTTTTCACATCCTTCTTGTAGTGTGGGGCCCAAAACTGGACACAGTACTCCAGATGAGGCCTCACCAGTGTCGAATAGAGGGGAACAATCACGTCCCTCGATCTGCTGGCAATGCCCCTACTTATACATCCCAAAATGCCATTGGCCTTCTTGGCAACAAGGGCACACTGTTGACTCATATCCAGCTTCTCATCCACTGTAACCCTTCGGTCCTTTTCTGCAGAACTGCTGCCTAGCCATTCGGTCCCTACTCTGTGGCGGTGCATTGGATTCTTCCATCCTAAGTGCAGGACTCTGCTTTTGTCCTCATCAGATTTCTTTTGGCCCAATCCTCCAGTTTGTCTAGGTCCCTCTGTATCCTATCCCTACCCTCCAGCGTATCTACCTCTCCTCCCAGTTTAGTGTCATCTGCAAACTTGCTGAGGGTGCAATCCACACCACCCTCCAGATCATTAATGAAGATATTGAACAAAACTGGCCCCAGGACCGACCCCTGGGGCACTCCACTTGATACCGGCTGCCAACTAGACATGGAGCCATTGATCACTACCCGTTGAGTCCAACAATCTAGCCAGCTTTCTATCCATCTTATAGTCCATTCATCCAGCCCATACTTCTTTAACTTGCTGGCAAGAATACTGTGGGAGACCGTGTCAAAAGCTTTGCTAAAGTCAAGGAACAACATGTCCACTGCTTTCCCTTCATCCACAGAACCAGTTATCTCATCATAGAAGGCAATTAGATTAGTCAGGCATGACTTGCCCTTGTTCTTAATTATAAATCTTTTCCAGGGGTACATAATTTGGCATATGAAGCCAATACGTCTCTTTTCTTCTTTTGGCTATCGTTAAGCTATAGGAATGCAAAAAAATTAGATGTTCTTCTGAGCTTCTGTTTATTAGAGCAAATTTGTTACTCAACTGACATTTTAAATCCTGTTTTGCTTCATTCATGCAAATAGTCTCATTGAGATACCTGTCAAACAGGATTTGGCCCATTATAGACTGTTCAAAATCCTGCAGTCTTTACTCACAAATGAGCTTGTAAATCATTTGCAAAACTGCAAAACAAAAATTACATATGAACAAGAACAGGGCAAATATTGGTATTCCAATTAGAAGTGTATGAAGAGAATTTCATTTGGAAATACACCTTCATTTTCATGCTCTTGCAGAGAGGGGCGTAAGGCCATCTCAGGACTTGTGCCAAGTGCTCCTGGGCCATACAGGCAAACTGTGCATTTTTGTCAAAGTAGGGTTGTTTACAGACAAGTATGTGATAAAGGATTTGTTTTTTTAAAACGGATTTCATTTCCTCACAATTTGTTTTAAATATATTTGAAAGACATGACTGCTTTCGTATAAATGGAAATAAAAAGTAATCCTTCCTCCCCCCAACTCCTCCCTTTAAAAAACAAAATAAAACAAAACTCCAAAGCAAAAAACAAATCCTAATGAAATTTGATCTGGATTTCTTTTGATTTTTGTGCTAAGAAGTATTTGTCAAAACAACCTGACTGCTTGTAGAACCTGACTAAAACGTGAGCCTTTATCTGTGTCCTGCAGCATGCTGATTTTTCTGGATACCCGTTATCAGTGATAATAGATATATGGTGTGTGCCTTCCCTGTCTTGTATCTGCCTTCATGCATTGTAGTGCTTTTCCAATAGATACTGGAACACATATTGCTTAACTGCTTAGAGGTCTTTAAAACTGGAACATTTACTTCAGATGATATTTGAAATAAATTGTTCTTCTGCAGCTTATAGTGGGTGGGGGAGATTTCATATGAATTCTAGTGATCTGTTTCTCTAGTGCATTTTATGGCCCCAATCTTCAACATGGTGCATCCATGACCTTCACCCCACCATGGAGCCTCATGGCTTCAGTAGGGCTCTGCATGGACACAGTGCTATATTTGTATGCATCAGATTGCAGAATTTGAGCCTATATTCCTGTATTTTATTACTGTCTTAAGAACATCTTTTGATTCCTTATGGGAGGTTTCCATCTTATTTTTAAGTTCCTCTGAGCCACCTTTTATTTCTTCCCAGCCTGCTTTAATTTCTGCTCATATGACAGCTATATATACTGTTCCAGCAAGAGGCATACATCTTCACCCATTTTAAGTGTCTCTCCACAGTCTACAGGCCATTACCCTCTGACCCCACTGAGGATTACCAAAAGAAACTACACCATCTGCTCAAGAAACTCCCTAAAGAAGCACAGGAACAAATCTACACTGACACACCCCTAGAGCCCTGACCAGGGGTATTCTATCTGCTACCCAAAATCCATAAACCTGGGAATCCTGGATGCCCCATCATCTCAGGCATTAGCAGCCTGACAGCAGGATTATCTGGCTATGTAGACTCTCTCCTCAGGCCCTACACTACCAGCACTCTCAGCTATCTTCGAGACACCACTGACTTCCTGAGGAAACTGCAATCCTTTGGTGATCTTCCAGAAAACACTATCCTAGCCACTATGGATGTAGAAGCTCTCTACACGAACATTCCACACAAAGATGGACTACAAGCCATCAGGAATAGCATTCCCAATACTAACCTGGTGGCTGAACTTTGTGACTTTGTCTTCACTCAGATTTGGAGACAATTTATACCTTCAAGTCAGCGGGACTGCTATGGGTATCCGCATGGCCCCACAGTATGCCAACATTTTGATGGCTGACTTAGAACAATGTTTCCTCAGCTCTCATCCCCTTACGCCCCTACTCTACTTGCGCTACATTGATGACATCTTCATCATCTGGACCCATGGGAAGGAGGCCCTTGAGGAATTCTGTTATGCTTATAAGAAGCACACGGGAACTTTTTCAGGGAAAAAGGCAATATGCCGCATTTATTGAAAATACAACAGTTAGCAAAGGCATTCAATTACACAACACACACACACACACACACACACACACAAGTCCTGCAGATGGTCTTTACAGTTACCAGTCTGTGGTAGCTCAAGTCAATCTAATGGCCAGTTAGACTGAGCACGAGTGAGGAGCTGGGCTCTGTTGGTCGCGATCCGATGCTCTGAGGTTTTGCAGGACTGAACCCAGAGTTTCATGGCAAAACACTCCAGCTTTATAGTTGTAAATTTCCATTTGAGTCCATGCATTTTGCAATGTCATCCTGTAATCATTAGTCCTTAAGTGGTGTTAATCTTGGGGTTTTCTGCTGTTAACATTTGATGGTTATTGTTGGGCTTCCCATCATTATCTCCTATTTGTTGTCTTGCCTTCGGGGGTGCCTGCCTCACCTGTGAGGTTGTCAATGCTGCTAACATGTTTAGCATCAGATACAATGGATGTTTTCTGATTGTCTCCTGGAGTTTCCAAGTCTCTCACTTTTTCTTGATCATCTGGACATTTGTGATGGCTTTCACACTCATCCTTAACCATGCATACATCCTTTACTCACACCAAACAATTTTACAGAGACTTTCAGACAGGATAACATTTTGGAAAGGATTATATGGTTACTAAAAGGATTACAAAAGAACCTTACACAACTTAGTTTGCAATGCTTATGTCAGGGTTCCTTCCCCACTCTGAACTCTAGGGTACAGATGTGGGGACCCGCATGAAAGACCCCCTAAGCTTATTCTTGCCAGCTTAGGTTAAAAACTTCCCCCAGGTACAAACTTTGCCTTGGCCTTGAACAGTATGCTTCCACCACAAGCGTTTTAAACAAAGAACAGGAAAAGCGACCACTTGGAGATGTCTTCCCCCAAAATATCCCCCTAAGCCCTACATACCCCCTTTCCTGGGGAGGCTTGAGAATAATATCCTAACCAATTTATTACAAAATCATCAAAGACCCAAACCCCTGGATCTTGGAACAATGTAACAATCAGTCAGGTTCTTAAAAGAAGGATTTTATAAAAAAAAAAAAGAAAGGTAAAAATAATCTTTGTAAAATTAGGATGGAAAATACTTTACAGGGTATTTAGATTCAAAACACAGAGGATCCCCCTCTGGGCAAAACCTTAAAGTTACAGAAAACAGGAATAAACCTCCCTCTTAACACAGGGAAAATTCACATAAAACAAAAGATAAACTAATCCGCCTTGCCTGGTTGCAATATTGGAGACTTGGATTAGGATGGGTTGGAGAAGATGGATTTCTGTCCGGCCTCTCTCAGTCCCAAGAGAGAACAAACATGTAAACAAAGAGCACAAACAAAAGCCTCCCCCCACCCCAAGATTTGAAAGTTTCTTGTCCCCTTATTGGTCCTTTGGGTCAGGTGCCAGCCAGGTTAGCTGAGCTTCTTAACCCTTTACAGGTAACAGGATGTTACCTCTGGCCAGGAGGGATTTTATAGCACTGCATACAAAAAGTTGGCTACCCTTCCCTTTATATTTATGACAGCTTACAAGAAGCAAGACCTTATAGAAAATACTGTAATGAAATCTTATCCTAAAACAAAAGGTGACCATAATCAGCCATAAGGACTATTCTGGTCTATTCCTGCCTTGAAATCAAAAAGGGTGGCTGGCAGGATGAAATCAAATCATACATTCAAATCATACATTAATACATTTAATACATACTACATTATTATAACTGTCAATCATTATAACCTCTAATACAAATATAAAATCCTACTCCTACAATTCCACCAAGATTTCAACAATTTCCACTCCACCATCAACCTCAGAATGGACCAGTCCACACAAGAGGTCCACTTCCTAGACAGTACAGTGCTAATAAGTGACAGTCACATAAACACCACCCTATCCCAGAAACCTACTGACTGCTATACTTACCTACATGCCTCCAGCTTTCATCCAGACCACCTCACATGATCCATTGTTTACAGCCAAGCTCTAAGATACAACTGCATTTGCTCCGATCCCTCAGACAGAGACAAACACCTACATGAACTCTATCAAGCGTTCTTAAAACTACAATACCCACCTGGTGAAGTGAAGAAACAGATTGATAGAGCCAGAAGGGTACCCAGAAGTCACGTACTACAAGACAGGCCCAACAAAGAAAGTAACAGAATGCCACTAGCCATCACCTACAGCCCCCAACTAAAACCTCTCCAGCACATCATCAAGGATCTACAACCTACCCTGAAGGATGATCCCTCACTCTCACAGACCTTGGGGGACAGGCCAGTCCTCGCTTACAGACAGCCCCCCAGTCTGAAGCAAATACTCACCAGCAACTACACACCACACAACAAAAACACCAACCCAGGAACCAAATCCTGCAACAAACCCCGGTGCCAGTTCTTCCAGATATCTATTCAAGGGACACCATCATAGGACCTAACCACATCAGCCACACCATCAGGGGCTTGTTCACCTGCACATCTACCAATGTGATATATGTCATCATGTGCCAGCAATGCCCCTCTGCCATGTACATGGGTCAAACCAGACAGTCTCTATGCAAAAGAATAAATGGACACAAATCTGACATCAGGAACCCTAACATTCAAAAACCAGTAGGAGAACACTTCAATCTCCCTGGTCACTCAATAACAGACCTAAAAGTGGCAATTCTTCAACAAAAAAACTTCAAAAACAGACTCCAATGTGAAACTGCAGAACTGGAATTAATTTGCAAACTGGACACCATCAGATTAGGCCTGAATAAAGACTGGGAGTGGTTGGGCCATTATAAAACCTAAACCTAATTTCCCCAATACTAATTTCCCTCTACTGTTACTAGCACCTTCTTGTCAACTGTCTGAAATGGACCACTCTCATTACCACTTCAAAAGTTATTTTTCCTCCTTGGTATCCTGCTGTCAATTGAATTGTCTCCTTAGACTAACCTCACACTTGGTAAGGCAATTCACATCTTTTCATATATTTATACCTGCTCCTGTATTTTCCACTCCATGCATCTGATGAAGTGGGTTCTAGCCCACAAAAGCTTATGCCCAAATAAATGTGTTAGTCTGCAAAGTGTCACAAAGGACTCCTCGTTGTTTTTGCTGATACAGTCTAACATGGCTACCACTCTGAAACCTCTTCCTAGAATTGTTTCACTTCCTCATTTACCAAGCCCTCTTTCCCTGATGCAGAACTGCGAGGAAGATTTGTACTCTAGCAGCCAGAGTCAGCCCTGAAATAAGCAGGTACAACCCCCACTGATTTCCAAATCTGAAAATCCACAGACCTTGTACCTGCTTGCTTCAAATTGCTTGAATTTGACTATGTTAGTGAATTATCTCTTTGCTGGATGAGAAAAGATTTGATACTGATACAAGAGCCTGTATCTTAATATAATTTATTTACATGTGGGTACACTCTTGAACAGAGATATTAGATAGCAAATACAAAGTGAAATGTATAATTCACACATCTCTGCCCTGATCTCCAGCCACACTGCATTCCTAGAATGTTTCTATTACAAAACACTGTTACAATGGATTCAAAACCTCCCAGTCCTAGACCAAATCACCTCATCACAATACCTTTTTAGTCACATTTTTCTGGGAGCTGGGCAGTCCTTGTTTTTACTTAAATTCAACCAACTTTCTTTTGTTGTTGTGAAACAACCCTGTGGTAAATGAACATCAAATTCAAAGGCACCTAATTGATTTCAATAGTTTTAATAAGTATTGGGCCGTTACCCACTCTCACTAGTGAGATGGCAGCTTGTGTAAGGTTTTTACCCTTTCTTTGGAGAGTCATTTACATCCTTCAATATAGTAGTAAATATGTTTAATCTTTTGCTCCGTATGAATACGTTGAATGAATCTTAATGTTATGTGTCCCAGGCTTAGTCACTTATATGAGTTGACTGCCCTGTTTTACGTTTTTTCCCCATCACATCTAGAATTAAGTGACTAGTATGAAATTCCACAGGATGCCAAACTACATGTTAGTGGCTGGAGAGCCTTCCACATATAAAACAAGAGGCTGATTCTGGTTCATCCTGATATATAGCTAGCACATGATTAGGGTGATAGGCAAGATTAATTTCACCCATTCTAGCTAAATGCAGTGACCTGGATTCAATAAGAAACAGTTCAAAATGCTGAGCTTGGACACTGTAAATGTCACTCTAGAAATTTGAAAGAGAATCATTCCAAATATCATGTTTTTAGGTGAAAAGTGGCTCTTGGAGGAAAATTGCCAAAGGGAATCTGCAAAGTATTTATGTAGTTTGAAAGCAAGGGTATTTAGAGAAGTGTAGCCTAATAGACAGAGCACCGGAATAGGAGCTAGGAGAGTTGGGTTCTAGAACTGACTCAGCTCCTGCCCAACTGGGTGGCCTGAGGCAAGTTACTTCATGCCTCAGTTTCCACATCTGTAAAATGGGGATAATGATACTGACCTCGTTTGTAAAGTGCTTTGAGATCTACAGATGAAAGGTCTTTGTAAAAGCTATATATAATTATTAAAAACAGTCATTCAGGCTCAGACCAATGGTTCATCTAGCCCAGTATCCTATCTTCTGACAGTGGCCAGTCCCTGATGCTTCAGAGGGAATGAACAGAACAGGGCAATTTCAAGTGATCCGTGTTGTCCAGTCCCAGCTTCTAGAAGTTGGAGGTTTAGGGACTCCTGGAGCATGGGGTTGCGTCCCTGACCATCTTGACTAATAGTCACTGATGGACCTATTCCCCATCAACTTATCTAATTCTTTTTTGAACCCAGTTATACTTTTGCCTTGCACAACATCCCATGGCAATGAGTTCCATAGGTTGACTGTGCATTGTTTGAAGTATGTCCTTTTGTTTGTTTTACACCTGCTGTCTGTTAATTTAATCAGGTGATGCCTTGTTCTTGTGTTATGTGAAGAGGTAAATAACACTTCCATATTCACTTGGTCCATACCATTATGATTTTATAGACCCCTATCATATCCTCCCTTAGTTGTCTCTTTTCTAAACTGAACAGCCCCAATCTTTTTATCTCTCCTTGTATAGAAGCTTGTCCATAAGTCTAATAATTTTTGTTGTCCTTCTCTGCACCTTTTCCAATTCTAATATAACTTTTTTGAGATGGGGTGACCAGAAGTGCATACAGTATTCAAGGTGTGGGAGTATCATGGATTTATATAGTGTCATCATCATATTTTCTGTTTTTATTATCTATTCCTTTCCTATGGTTCCTAACATTCTGTTATCTTTTTTGACTGCACTGCCACTGTACGCTGAGCAGATGTTTTCAGAGAACTATTCACAATGACTCCAAAATCTCTTTCTTGAGTGGTAAACAGCTAATTTAGACCCCATCATTTTGTATGCATCGTATGGAAAAATAATCCCATGTGCATTATGTTGTGCTTGTCAACATTGAATTTCATCTGCCATTTTGTCACCCAGTTTAGTGAGATCCTTTTATAATTCTTCACTGTCAGCTTTGGACTTGTTAGGGGGCTTATTCTTTCACCCGCTTACTTCCCTGGTCCTTCTCGCATGAACAGAGAGCAACAATACCCGAAGTCCAAAGGTGCAAACAATTCGATGTTTATTGGGGTGAACTTCCAGCAAGCATGATTCCAGTTTCCTTCCTTAGTATCCTCCTTCCCAGCTCTGACACCACAGAGCCTTACACCTGTGTCCCTGTTCCCATCTCCCTCTTTAGCCAAACAGGATTCCAGTTTCCCCACTCCCATTCCCTGTTCCCATCTCCCCCTTTAGCAAAACATGATTCCAATTTCCTTACCCCCATTCCCTGTTCCCATCTCTCCTCTTTAGCAAAACATGATTCCAATTTCTCCACCCCCATTCCCATCTCTCCCCCACACATGCACCCCCTCCCACCCACACCCACTCACTTCTTCATTGACTACAGATTATATAGTAAAACTTGAGTTCTGCTTAGCTATACCTTAACCAATCATTTTCCTGAAATTTAACTAACCAATCCTAACATATTGTAACATGATTATGTAACCAATTATATCCCACCACCTTAATTAGTTTACACCCAGCAAAATTAATTATACAGCAGACAGGAACAATCACAGAACCAGACAGAGATTATACAGACAAACAATAGCAAAGTGGGAACTATAATGACAAAACAATACAAAGTGAGGATTTCACATCCCAGTATTGATAAGTGAGTTCTTGCCAGACAGGATGCTGTTTCCTTTTACATTTTCTAGGCACTTCCCTTTCTCTGGAGGTGATAGGAATTATCAGGACAGGATTGTATTCCTAACAGCCCAATAGCACCTTCTTTCAATGTGACTAGTTTGGAATGTGAGGATGTGACCGGTCACTTCCCAGCTTATGGCTGCCTCTGCTGCTTAGCCAAAGGCCTTAGCCTAAGAACAGGGCCTCAAACTGTCACAGTAAGAGAAGGCCCTTACACCAGCAGACAGTGATTTTGATTCTTTTATACCTCTAGAACTAGCCAAGTGATAAGAATACCCCTAAATTCTTAAAGTACAGGCCTTTGCAGACAGGCCTGAATATTCTTCACTGTCAGCTTTGGACTTAACTATCTTGAGTAATTTTGTATTACCTGGAAATTTTGCAATCTCACTGTTCATCCCCTTTTCCAGATCACTTATGAGTATGTTGAACAGCACAATCCCAGTACAGATCCTTGGGGGAGGCTGCTATTTACCAATCTCCATTGTGAAAAATGACCCCTTATTTCTACCCTTTGTTTCCTATCTTTTAGCCAATTACTGATTCATATCCCTGAAATGTAGCCTGTAGCTGCCCTCTCTATTATTATAGGGAAAGGACAATGCTGATCAACTGCAGATTTATATTACTGATGAGCTCAAACAAGCAATTTCTAGCCTGATATAAAGGAAGAGAGAAACACGTGAAAAAATTATGGCTGTACACATTAATTTTGATGATAAATGTATAATTTTAACTTTTATGCAAATTAAGTCCAGCCTTTGGGCTTCCAGCTCACTGCTGATGCAGCCCCCAGTGTCACAACATATAGCTACCCCAAAGAATGTTCTATCAAAAGACCCAAACAACCTCCACCCATAAGCCTGAATGATCACCACCAAGTTCAATGAAGTAGAGATGCAACATGTTTTAGCTGACAGCACCACAGCGTGGAACCCTATTGCAGTGAACTCAGAATCAATCCCCTGGCATAGTAAACATTTCCTTATGTCACAGTTTTTTTCAATAAAACCCTGTAATCAAATGAGTCCCCTGGTATAGTGATGAGTCTCTGGGATATATTAATGGACACATCACTTAAGGCTTTCTTCACCATCTGTTCTGACATCTAATTATAAACACAAAAGGATAATTTAAAATTACATCATAAAAGAATAATTAGTGATTTAAGTGCATATGTATTTTCTTTGTTCAGCAGATCATGCAGCTGTTCCATAGCTCTCATGTTGAAGCTACAGTCTAGGAGGACAGTACTACCCTGCTCACCCCTGTCTTCCTCACCCCAATATAGGAACTGATTTTCAGAGGTGCTGAGCACCTGCAACTGTCAGTGATTTCAGATGGAGTTTTGGATGCTCAGCACCTCTGAAAATCAGGTCCTTAATTACTTTATCATGACATAATAGTACAGTGATTCTCCCCTCCATGCCATATAGGAATTCAATATATGAAGACATATGGATATTCCTCTGCAGTCCATGATCAAAAATGGAATTCAATTGTCATTTCCTTTCACATGCCCTAGCAGTTTTCATGTAATGCAACACCCATGGGGGCACTTCCAGCCAGGATGCAAGTTAGAGCATCCCTTACGGCTGCTCTAACCTGCTCTGGGTGCTTATCTGGTTCCCAGGAGCCCCAGGAGAGGGGAGGCACAAGGGCCCAGAGCCTCAGAAGTATTTAGGTGCCTGAAATCCTAAATATCTTTGAGAATCTTGGCTGCGCTGCTTGTCCTTGGTACCTAAGCCAGACACAGTACTTGTGCAGGGATGAAGTGTGGCCATAAGACCTGATTTTCAGAGATGCTGCGCACCTGCAGCTCCCATTGACTTTAACAGGGTTGTGGGTGCTTACACCATCACACTACTGCCCCCTACAAAACAGAGGTTAGAAATTCAACATGCTGACTTCACTGCTCTTAAAAGGGAGGAAACAAGTTGTTGTGTGTGGAGTGACCCATGTGACATGACTGGGACCAGGTTATAAAGATCAGAACCTTATCTGTGTGTGTTCTCACGCACAGTGAGTATTCTTTTGACTTTTTAAACAGATTAGCTTCAGCTGTGTTTATAGCTGCCTTGTTTTCACTTTCAATAATACCCCAGCAAACTGGCAGAGTGAAATTCACTGAAAGAATGAATTTTAAACAAATACTCCCCACCCCCATTACACATCATCAGGGCCAAATATTCAGGACTCCCATTCCTTTTGCAGCTACCCATCAGAACCCTTCCCCCGCATTTGCATCTCAGGTGTTGCTCACTTTTCCTAGCCTTGTATTTTCTGAAAATAATTCAGGATTTAGGATGTTAAAGACCAGATGGGAATTATAAAAATAACTGAATTTATTAAGAGACACTAATTCTGCTGATTTAATTGAAACTGCATGAGCAAGTGACAGAGAATTCCAGTCACTTTTGAGGCCCCCAATACTTCCTGCGGATCAAAGCTCTCTAGCTAGATAGCAGGTGGCAAACTTTATATTGTCAGAACAAACTCTGCCTGGCTGAACACAGGCCAGGATGTCTAGCTGTTTCTGGGCCTTTTTGAAAGCAGCCTTTTAATGGGCGTCATATACACAAACACTTGCTTAAACACCATTATTTATTTTATTTTAATTTTTTATCTTAAAATAAATGCATTGTGATGGATGGTACTGGTTCTTCTAGTGACTCCATCCTGATGTATCATGTCCAAGTGTTCAGCCTAGGAGGCCTCGAGGGAAAGTTGGGACCCAGAGGAGTTCTTTGCTTAGCTGGGGGAGTGAAGAGGGAACAACTGGATCCCTTGGGAGTCTGATCTACCTCAGGCAGCTAGCTACGGTTAGGAATTGAGTTCCATAAAGAATGGGCGGGCAAGGTCCAGGAGAGGAAGGCTGCCTCTCTCTGTTTCCCCAGGAAGCTTATTTGAGTGGATGTGGGCATCAAGTCTCAAGTAGTAGGTTGTATGTATTCTGCTTTTGAGTAGTGAGCCCAGAAACCTCTCTGGAACCTCAGTTTTCAAGTTAGTTTCAGACTCTGTAACATTTGAAACTATGTCTGTTGCACAGGGGAGGACAAGACTTCCTGCAAGGGTATGTAACTCATGCTATTGTGTGATTCCTAGAGATACCTAGAGATAAGTTCCTTGATTATTCATTTTAACATTGCCAGTTGGCGTAATCATATCTTGATTTCCCCCACTCAACCCCCCCGCACACCTCCATGCTTACAAATTTTAGCTAAGGGGAAAATATCCTCAAGTTCATTCATCCTTTAGGAATATTTGGTTTCAAAAAGTCGCAGCAGATTTGAAGGTTTCATGCTTTCAGCAGTCAGAACATTAGAACATCCTACACAATGATTGGGGCCAGATCCTTGTCTGGTGGAAGTTGGTATAGCTCCAGTGAAATCAATTGGAGGAGGAAGTGGCTGCCTAATTTTCTCCCTTTTTTCCTTTCTGAGTTGTTGTTGGAATAACTTACCATTTGCCTTTTCTTGTAATGATCTATGATCCTAATTACCCCTTGGCCAGAACTGAGCTGCAGCACTGACAGAATGATGTATGCAGGCTCAGCCTTTGGCCCTTAGCCATTATAGCCTATATGTCTGGTATTCCAGTTCAATGATATGTTGTGTCATGGCCTGTATGCAGTGATGAGCTGCCAAAATCTTAACAACGGGTTCCCTCCTCAACCCAATAGGGGGTCGTTGCCCACCCCCGCCCCCCAGGACTCCTGCCCCATCCAACCCCCCCCGCGTTCCTTGACCCCCTCAGGACCCCTGCCCCATCCACCCCCCTCCCCTGTCCCCTGACTGCCCTCAGAACCGTGCAGGAGGGTCTTGTGGGCCACTGTAGTGGGTGCCCACTCCACCCCTAAGAGCCAGAGGCACCTGCCAGGGGGCGAGGTGGAGAGTCCCGGAGGTGCTTACCTGGGGCAGCTCCCAGGAAGCATCTGGCAGGTCCCTCTGGCTCCTAGGGGCAGGGGAGTGTAGCTGGGGGGGAAGCAGGGGGAGCGGCTGCTCCCCCACTAATCACATCAAAAGTGATCCAGAGCACCCACTGGCATCGCCCCACCCCGCACCTGGCCCCAGATCACCTCACCTCCGCTCCGCCTCCTCTGCTGCCCCGCTCTGCTTCTCTGCCCCCCGCCGCCCCCAGCTTTCCACGAATCAGCTGCTCGGCGGGAAGCCTGGGGGGGCGGAGAAGCAGGCGGCGGCTTCACACTCAGGCCGAGGGTGGCAGAGGTGAGCTGGGGGGTTACCCAGGGGTTACCTGCTGCGGTGTGGGCGGCCCTCCTCGGGCCTGCCCCCAGCTCACCTCTGCCTCCCTGGGCCTGAGCAGAAAGCCATGGCCTGCTTCTCAGCCTGCCCCAGCTTCCCGCGCGAACAGCTGATTTGCGGGAAGCCTGGCGGGGTGGAGAAGCAGGCGGCGGCTTCATACTCAGGCTGAGGGTGGTGGAGGTGAGCTGGGGCGGGGAGCGGTTCCCCTGCTCATCCCCCCCCCCCCGGGTTACCTGCTGCGGCGCGGGCGGCCCTCCTCGTGCCCCCCAGCTCACCTCCACCTCCCTGGGCCTGAGCGGGAAGCTGCGGCCTGCTTTTCAGCCTGCCCCAGGTTCCCGCGCAAACAGCTGATTCGCGGGAAGCCTGGGTGGGGGTGGAGAAGCAGAGCAGGGCGGCACGTTCAGGGGAGGAGGCGGAGCGGAGGTAAGCTGGGGCCGGGGGTGGGGCAGGGAGCTGCTGGTGAGTGCTCTGCACCCACGAAATATTCCTCTTGGGTGCTCCAGGGCTGGAGCACACATGGAGTCGGCGCCTAAGGCGCCACTTTTGGCCAGTTAAATTTAGAAGCCCTTTTAGAACTGGTTGTCCCTCGCGGAACGACCGGTTCTAAAAGGGCTTCTAAATTTAACAACCGGTTCTAGCGAACCGGTGCGAACCGGCTCCAGCTCACCACTGCCTGTATGCACGGCTACGTGTACTTCGTGTCATACATATATTATGTTATTTTATGATTGGGCTTAGACTGCTTTATATGAGGTAAATACTGATGCAGGTGTAATACTGTTTTATTATGGAGGATCTTGCAGTCTGTTGTTCACATTTACATCGGGTGCTAGTCAATACTTAATCATTAGCTGGGATGCCAAGGTTAAGACAATATGGTGACCTTCAAGAGGGTTTAAGCTTTTGTGAGCTATGCTCAAATAAATTGGTTAGTCTCTAAGGTGCCACAAGTACTCCTTTTCTTTTTGCGAATACAGACTAACGCGGCTGCTACTCTGAAACCTGAAAAAAGAGGGTTTATGTGTCTGTATTTTAAAAAAATCAGTTTAAAACTTATTTTTTTGAAAAATTTTACACTTTTTTGCATTAGTTGGGGACAGGTGTGTTACCCACACTTTGGGAAACCCTGAATCAAGGTTATTTCATGTAGTATCTTGTTTCTTCACGGAAAATGTTCCACTTTCTACCATTAGATGGCACTAATTAGCTAACCAAATGCAGTATTTAAACTGTTAAGTTTTTATTCTTATTTATTATGGTAATACCCCAAAAGGTAGATGCTGCCTGGAGACCTCTGCCACAAAGCTTCTTTTGAAGCTTCTGAAAACATAGTGAATATTTGTGGAATAATTATAACCAATTGTTTGCTTTTCATCTGAGAGCCCTGCCATATTACATGTAAATCGTAGAGGTAAGTGAACAACTTTCCTATTTGATGCAAAATAGGAGTGGATGACTTTCACTTGAACGGACCAAACTGAGTGATAATCAGAAAAGAAGGCTTAATGAGATATTTCTTTAAAGTAAAAAGTTAAACCTATAAAATATCACTACTACCTTTTTTTTTGTTTCTTGCACGCAGTAGAATTTTTTAAATTAAGGATTACTAAAGGCCATGATTTTCAAAAAATAGAAGCCTAAGGTTAAGCCCCTAAGTCAGCGGTTCTCAAACTTCATTGCACCGCAACCCCCTTCTGACAACAAAATTATTACATGACCCTGGGGGAGAGGGAAAGCCAGAGCCCCACCGTCCCAGGTGGAGGTGGAGCTTGGGCTTCAACTTCAGCCCCACATCCCAGCAAGTCTAATGCTGGCCCTGGTGACCCCATTAAAATGGGGTTGCAACCACTTTTGGGGTCCCAACCTACAGTTTGAGAAGCACTGCCCTAAGTCCATATTTAGGCACCTCAGTAAGTGACCTCAGTGTGAGCTGTTGGGCATTCAGCATTCTCTAAAATCAGGCTATGGTATTAGGGACCTAATGTTAGGCTTCTATTTTTGAAAGTCTTGGTGTATGTTTTTTCACTTTCTGCTTATATTTTTAACCTCTTGCTTTAGAATGGGCTACTGTCTTAAAATTCGGGTATCTTCATGGCTAGTCAAGTCCTTTTAAGTTTAAGAGGATACTTGCATCTCCTTTAGTTAATTATGATAATCTTCACAACTTCTTTAAATGTAAAAGATCATATGGCCAGAGATGTAAACAATTATAATACTTAGTCCTTACATACAACTTTTGATCCATCAATCTCGAAGTGCTTTATAAAGATGAGTAAACATAACTGTTCCCATTGTACAGATGGGGAAGGCCAACATTTTCAAACATATCTGCTCATTTGCTATCTGCTCATTTGTGTTTGGGTGCCCATCTTGATGATGACTATTTATAATCTGCTATCGCATAAAGGGCACCATCATGGTAAGGGTCTAGTAGTGCTGGGCACTCTGTGGTGCAAGTAGATCTTAACTCCTACCGGTACAGCAACTCATGGGAGGGACACGCATCAACTACAGGGGGGGTATATGACCTCCCCATGTGACCTCCTGTCATAAATATAAAGGGAAGGCTAACCACCTTTAAATCCCTGCTGGCCAGAGGAAAAACCCTTTCACCTGTAAAGGGTTAAGAAGCTAAGATAACCTTGCTGGCACCTGACTAAAATGACCAATGAGGAGACAAGATACTTTCAAAGCTGGAGAGGGGGTGGGGGAGAAACAAAGGGTCCTCTCTGTCTGTGTGATGTTTTTGCTGGGACCAGAGCAGGAATGCAGGTTAGAACTCCTGTAAAGAGTTAGTAAGCAATCTAGTTAGATATCTGTTAGATTCTGTTTTGTTTAAATGGCTGATAAAATAAGTTGTGCTGAATGGGATGTATATTCCTGTTTTTGTGTCTTTTTGTAACTTAGGGTTTTGCCTAGAGGGATTTTCTATGTTTTGAATCTGACTACTCTGTAAGGTATTTCCCTTCCTGATTTTACAGAGGTTTTTCTTTTACTTTAATTAAAATTCTCTTTTAAGAACCTGATTGCTTTTTCATTGTTCTTAAGTTCCAAGGGGTTGGGTCTGTGTTCACCTGTGCAAATTGGTGAGGATTTTTATCAAGCCTTCCCCAGAAAAGGGGGTGTAGTGCTTGGGGGGGATATTTCTGGGGGAAGACGTTTCCAAGTGGGCACTTCCCCTGTTATTTTTGTTAGACACTTTTGGTGGTGGCAGCATAAGGTCCAGGGACAAAAGGTAAAACAGTTTGTACCTTGGGGAAGTTTTAACCTAAGCTGCTAAAAATAAGCTTAGGGGGTTTTCATGCAGGTCCCCACATCTGTACCCAAGAGTTCAGTGTGGGGAAGGAACCTTGACACCTCCCCACCTGACTCCTCCCCAGCCCAGGAGCCCCACGCTCTCCCTGTCCCCGTCCCCTCCCCATCCCACGCTACCTGTCCTCTGTCCTCCCCCTGACATTTGGCTGCTCTTCCTGGCAGCCAGGCCTGGAGCCACTCCTGGATGCTGCCCGGTGCAGCATAGTAGCTGCTTGGGAGAGTGCGTGGACATGTTATTCCTTGACTTTAGCAAACCTTTTGATATGGTCTCCCACAGTATTCTTGCCAGAAAGTTAAAGAAGTATGGGGTGGATGAATGGACTATAAGGTGAATAGAAAGCTGCCTAGATTGTCGGGCTCAATGGGTAGTGATTAATGGCTCCATGTCTAGTTGGCAGCTGGTATCAAGTGGAGTGCCCCAAGGGTCGGTCCTGGGGCGGGTTTTGTTCAATATCTTCATTAATGATCTTCTGGAGGATGGCGTGGATTGCACCCTCAGCAAGTTTGCAGATGACACTAAACTGGGAGGAGAGGTAGATACGCTGGAGGGTAGGGATAGGATAAAGAGGGACCTAGACAAATTAGAGGATTGGGCCAAAAGAAATCTGATGAGGAGAAGAGCAGAGTCCTGCATTTAGGACGGAAGAATCCCATGCACTCCTACAGAGTAGGGACCGAGTGGCTAGGCATCAGTTCTGGAGAAAAGGACATAGGGCTTACAGTGGACGAGAAACTGGATACAAGTCAACAGTGTGCCCTTGTTGCCAAGAAGGCTAATGGCTGTATAAGTAGGAGCATTGCCAGCAGATCGAGGGACGTGATCATTCCCCTCTATTCAGCATTGGTGAGGCCTCATCTGGAGTACTGTGTCCAGTTTTGGGCCCCACACTACAAGAAGGATGTGGAAAAATTGGAAAGAGTCCAGCAGAGGGCAACAAAAATGATTAGGGGGCTGGAGCACATGACTTTTGAGGAGAGGCTGAGGGAACTGGGATTGTTTAGTCTGCAGAAGAGAAGAATGAGGGGGGATTTGATAGCTGCTTTCAACTACCTGAAAGGGGGTTCCAAAGAGGATGGCTCTAGACTGTTCTCAGTGGTAGCAGATGAGAGAAGGAGTAATGGTCTCAAGTTGCAGTGGGGGAGGTTTAGGTTGGCTATTTGGAAAAACTTTTTCACTAGGAGGGTGGTGAAGCACTGGAATGGGTTACCTAGGAAGGTGGTGGAATCTCCTTCCTTTGAGGTTTTTAAGGTTAGGCTTGACAAAGCCCTGTCTGGGATGATTTTAGTTCAGAATTGGTCCTGCTTTGAGCAGAGGGTTGGGCTCAATGACCTCCTGAGGTCCCTTCCAACCCTAATATTCTATGACCCTTTGTGCCCCTCCCACCAGCCACCCCCTGCTCACAAAAATATTTTGTGATTAGAGCCCTGCACAGATATAAATTTATATCCATGGATGCAGATATCCGCTGAAATTGGTATCCGCTGAACTGCAGGGGTCTTCCGTGAACTGCAGCAGCGAAAGGAGCAGAACGTGAGGTCACCGGGTGACCCCACGCCAGCAGCTCCTCTGGAGAAACTGTACCACCCTCAGCCCCACTCCCAACCCTTGCACTCAACTGCGTCTTCTCTCCAGGGTCTCTACAGCACCACCAGAGTACAGGGCTGGAGGCATTACAGCTGCACCGGAGGAGTTGCTGAGGTGAGACCGCCTGGCGGCCCCACGTTCTGCTCTTTCACCAGGATACAACTAAGGACTGATTTTTTTAGAGGTGAGGAGGACAGTCTGCTCCCATGGACTTCAAGTGAAGTTGTATCAAGCTGGACATCCAAAAGTAGAGGCACCTATGATTATGGTGCATTTGGAAGTTTTGACCTAAGTGACCTACTCAAGGTCCAAAACTGAGTTAGTAGCAGAGCCAGGATTCAAAGCCAGATCACCTGACTTGCAGATTGGTACCAAATTACTGCACTTCATGACTGAAGCTAAAGGGGTTTGACGTAACTTTCTGGATGATTAATGACCAGCTGGATGAGGTAAAGGCTCCAGGTGAAGCCAAGGGTCCTTCATTTAGTTGGTCAATAATTAACTGATCCAGTGATCATTAAGGCCATTATATATTATGAAAATATAAAAATGTAAAGTGGAAAATTCATTTGTCTATGAATTTAAAAGTTGAACCAGTCATTGCCTTGAATGTGGTGCTCTGCTACCTCTTTTCCTAGAATATGTAAGCCAAAAAGATAGCAGGATTTCATTTGCAATGTTCCTTTCGATTTCTGATGAATATTAAAGGTACTTACAAAAAACGTAGCCTGGCCTATTTTTATTTTCTTCAACTCTTTTCTCTCGTGAATGTGAGAAAAATATTGATAGATGGCTATTGCTGCTAATGTTAAAGAATTATTGTTGTCCAATCAAAACCTATGTGGGAATGGTTTTGTTAAAGAACAAGGGAATGTGGAGTCTGAGCAGCCATTCCTTCACTGGTAATGAGATGTGTACCTTTTGTATTAGCAGTCTCACTGCTAATTTATTCAGAAGTATTGTCACTTGTTGTTCCAGGGCCAAAACACTTATGGAAGGGCTTTTGTTTTGGGATTAAGGTACCAGATGAATTAGTAACAGAGATGGTAATTAAACAATATGATAGGACATGCATGTGCAGTAATAATGATTAATGACATGACTCAGGTGGTTAGTGAGGCATGAGGTAAAGACCAGTGATTCCAATGCACCAAAGAAGTGTAATTAATCAGCATTATATCCTGGTCTGGGGTGAAAAAGGACCTTTAAAGTAAAAGTTGTTGTTTTAAATATTTGAAATACATTTGTGGAAGTGTCAGGCCAGAATTATTCAATCATAGAAATGTGTTTAAAAATAGTTACACAGTACTTAAAGTTACCAATTGACTTGGCTGCTGGTATTGTTTTTAATTTTCCTGATATTTTATTTTAAAAAGCTTTAAAAATAAACAGAGAGGGCAAGGAGGCAAAACAACGCATATATACACAACAGGTCCCACTAATCACGGGGTCAGCCTGCATAGAATTTGGTGGAACATCTATAGTAGAACATCCATCAAAGAAGTATGGTCCAGTGGTTAGGGTGCTTGTCTGGGAGTGGGGAAACCTGGGTTTAATTCCCTCCTCTGCTACAGACTTTCTGGGTGAGTCTGATAGTGGGTGAGTCAATTAGTCCCTCAGTTTCTATATCTGTAAAATGAAGATAATAGCTCTTTCCTGGGTGTTGTGATGATAAAGAGTGTGAGGTCCTCAGATACTGCAAGCGGGGAGGCATATACCTAAATAGAAGGTATGGAAAGGCTATGGTGGCAGAAAGTGACTGCAATCTCTTCTTACAGAAGGCAGTAATTTTGTGGGGTGTAGGACGGGAGTGAATAGCGCAGGCTGTTGGTGGGGTATATTGAGTACATGCCCTCTGACAGGGTTTCTATGAAGCATCAGCTATACGTTAAAGCTGCTTACTTGCAGAACCTTGATTGAAACCCCTCAGGAGGACAGGCAGTAACAATATGAATGCCCTGGCTGTGGGGTTCTGGAAAGGAGTAATTCTGGGACCCTCTTAAGAAAATTGTTAACTAGTAAAAGAAATAAGGAATATAAACCTTTAATAAGAGTGAATGTTATATAGCATGGATGTTACCTGAGGGACTATAACAGGATCTCAGCCTTTGCAACTTCACATTTTAAACTTTTTTAAAATCACAATTAAGAAAAGTAAAACCACTTTGATTTTAGTGGAATAAACAGCAGAACTTAAAAGTCTTGTTGGTTTTAAAATCTGCATTGGAAGCAATACTATGGGGGTGATCCACAGAGGGCTTGAAATAAGGAAAATTTAAAAAGAAGGTTTAGAAATTCTTTAGAATTTTTATAGTCACTATTTTCCCCTTTTAGCATGAACATTTATGTATTTTTTTAAATGTTGAAGTTAACCTATAAATAGTAGTTCCAAACCATGTGGTTGTGATGATTTACATAGGGCAATATAATAAAGGGGCTAGAGCCAGGAAATTCCAGCTGGGAGACTGAGTGCTCCTTACTCCTCCCCAGCTCAGAGCAAGCTCCTGGCCAAATGGCAGGGCCTGTATGAAGTACTCAGTCAGGTGGGACTGATAGATTATGAAATTTAGTGCCTGGACTGTTGAAAACAAAAGCAGATTTATTGTGTAAATCTGTTTAAAACCTTGGAAAGAACAGCAAAGATCCTTCATCCACCCAGTGAAGGGAAAAGAGGATCTGGAGCCTCAGTTTCCTAAACTGGCTGAAAGTGGGATAAAGGAGGTGCCACTTGGGGAGGAGCTGTCTAATCTGTAGCAATTGATTAGACAGCAAATAAACAACCTCGTGAGAGCTTACAAAGAGGTGTTCTCCCCACTATTGAGACAAACCTCCTTGGTGACTCGCCGGGGCTGAGCCTATTAGGAAATCATATCAAATCCCAGAAGGGGTATCAAATCCCATAACATGTGGTGTAGTGTGGTTCTTTTGGTACCAAAGCTAGATGTGACCATCTGATTTTGTGTAGATTTCCATTAGATAAATACCATTTCTGACTTTGAGGCTGTCATAAATATAAAGGGAAGGGTAATCACCTTTAAAATCCCTCCTGGCCAGAGGAAAAATCCTTTCACCTGTAAAGGGTTAAGAAGCTAAAGGTAACCTCGCTGGCACCTGACCAAAATGACCATATGAGGAGACAAGATACTTTCAAAAGCTGGGAGGAGGGAGAGAAACAAAGGGTCTGTGTGATGCTTTTGCTGGGGACAGAACAGGAATGGAGTCTTAGAACTTAGTAAGTAATCTAGCTAGGTATGTGTTAGATTATGATTTCTTTAAATGGCTGAGAAAATAGCTGTGCTGAATAGAATGAATATTCCTGTCTTTTTTTGTAACTTAAGGTTTTGCCTAGAGGGATTCTCTATGTTTTGAATCTAATTACCCTGTAAGGTATTTACCATCCTGATTTTACAGAGGTGATTCTTTTTACTGTTTCTTCTATTAAAATGTTTCTTTTCAAGAATTGAATGCTTTTTTTATTGTTCTAAGATCCAAGGGTTTGTGTCTGTGGTCACCTATGCAAATTGGTGAGGATTTTTACCAAACCCTCCCCAGGAACTGGGGTGCAAGGGTTGGGAGGATTTTGGGCGGAAAGACGTTTCCAAATGACGCTTTCCTAATAAAAATAAACCCAGATAAATGTTTGGTGGTGGCAGTGGAAGTCCAAGGGTAAAGGGTAAAATAGTTTGTACCTTGGGGAAGTTTAACCTAAGCTGGTAAAAGTAAGCTTAGGAGGTTTTCATGCAGGTCCCCACATCTGTACCCTAGAGTTCAGAGTGGGGAAGGAACCTTGACAGAGGCATATCTGATGCCCCAAGTCAATGATCTGTTGGATTGTCTTGGTCAAGTTCACTTTACATAACATTAGATCTAAATAAGGGCTGTTTGAAATTATGCTTACTCTTGACTCCCAAGAAAAAACTGCCTTTTCTACACTGGTGGACCTATTCCAATTTGTTACCATGCTCTTTGGGTTGTATGGGACCCTGGCCACCTTTCAAATTCTGATTGCCCAGGTGTTATGGCTCTACCATCGCTATGCCATGGCCTACTTTGATGGTCACGGTCTACAGTCAGTCCTGGGCCACACACCTTCAGAACTAGTAACGGTCCTTCAAACTCTATGGGAGGCCCATTCAACAGCAAACCCAAAGAAGTGCAAAAGAGGAAAAGAGAAATGAAATATCTGGGGTATTTAGCAGGGAACGGTAAGAGTACAACCTTACCTAGGACCTAGCAAACACCCCCATCCCAAGAACAAAAAAGCAGGTCTGATTCTTCCTACACCTAGCAGAGTACTATAGAAGATTTGTGCTTGACTTTGCCTTATTAGCCACACCTTCACAAGACGCATGATCCCCCCAGTGTAATCAAGCATTTTGGAAAATTAAGCAGATTCTCTGTAATAAGCTGGTATTGCACAGATATAAGTTCTCAATAATTCATTCTTTAAACACATGCCTTGCACTGTGCCATGGGTGCAGCGCTGTCCTAAACTTTCCAAGAACAAGAGCACCCTATCCTTTACATAAGTAGAAAATTCATAGACTGAGAAATCCAGTACTCTGTCCCTGACAAGGAATGCCTGGCCTTACAATGAGCCACAAAGGCACTGAGATACTATCTGTTTAGAACACCTTTTATCTTGGTCACTGAGCAGGCAGCACTAAGGTGGCTCCAAACGATAAAGGACTCAAATGACCGTGTGACACATTGGTACTTGGCCTTACAACTCTTTCAATTTCAAATAGAGCATTGGCCTGGGAAAGACCATCTGAGTGCAGACTTCCTTTAAGAGCTACAGAAGTCAGGGGGCCTGGTGGTAAGTGCCCTGGCAGGCCCACCTGGGGGGGGGCGGGGGCGGGCGGGGGCTGGTATGTGAAGGTGTAAGGAATACCATTCCTCTTGGGTCAGAGGCCTTCAAGTGGTTGGCTGGCTGGTTGATTAACACCGCCCACTGTACCAGAGAAAGGGCTGGAACTTAATTAGCTGACTTTTAGAGAGCAGCAGGAAATTGAGTTGGGAAAACTTACGTACCCCTCAGAAATCTGAGGGGCCAGGGGCCATGCTCCCAATGGACTGCTCCAGAAATCAAACAGACAGAAGGGAGACTGTGTGGAGTCCTTTATTGCTGAGGCTCTGAGGTAACGGAAGTAACTGGCATGAGGGACAGGCGTGGGGAAGGGACTACTTGGCCTGCCCCCGCCCCCCTCCTTCCAACCAATCATCCTATATTTCCTTCCCCAACAACCCCTCCTTTGTCCTTGGTCCCAGGCAAACAGGTCACCTGGGTCCTCTCTCCTCAGCCCTTTGTTCTCCCTCTGGCCAGAACTGGTTGACTTCCAAGATGAGGTGGGCCTCCCAGTCACCAGCTACTAGGGTACCCAGGCTGTTGTCTGGAGTCCTGACTGCTAGGGGAGGTTGGAACCGTCTCCCATTGCCTTGTTAAACATGCAGCACAGAGGGGAAATGGAGACACACATAGTATTCATATAAAACCATAAGAAAATCCCCTACTTCGTCACTCTTATCACTTGAAATAAGTTCTCACTAAGCCTCTGTGGCTAGGCTAAAGTTGGGGAATATTAGGGTATGTGTACATTGATGTTGGGAGCGTGCCTCCCAGCTCTGGAGACAGACACGTGGAGGGGTCAGGGAATATGTTTTATTATTGGTGTCCTTGGATCAATTGAAAGTGTATCTATACAAAATGCATGATGGCAATATCACATGTGATAAGCATATCTGTTGTGTTCCTTTGACCACTTCACCTGCCTTCTATCTACTAATCTTTGTCCTTTGGGACTGTCACCATTCCTAACCTTTAAGCACCTTTCAGGTAGCTGCCACTTTAAAAAGACCACCACTAATAGAAACAATCAGCCATGAAAATATCTCTCTCCTTACCTACCCTTCCCCCTGCAAAATTATCCTGGCTTGCTGTGCTTAGCTGTTTATGAGGAAGAGGAGGTAGTTTTAAATGTGTGCTAATAAAACCTTTATACTACATCAAGTATGTATGCCACCCAAAACTTATCACCTAATTCTGCAATTCACAGCATGGCTATCACCTTCAAATATATTGAATATATATATATATTGTATGAAATATTATATGCATACACACACAATTCCATTCAAAATTACATTGAGAATATTAAGGTTAAGCACTCAAAAGTCAGAAAATCCAAACATAAATTAAGGTTACATGTGTAAACTTATCCTTGTCTCCTTGCATATACATTGTGATATAGTCTGGAATTGCATGGTCACAAACTATTTTACTAATGCAGTATAATAGTATTTTCTAAAACCTTAGCTACACATGTAAAGCTGGCTAGATTGTCGGGCTCAAGGGGGAGTGATCAATGGCTCCATGTCTAGTTGGCAGACAGTATCAAGCGGAGTGCCCCAAGGGTCGGTCCTGGGGCCGGTTTTGTTCAATATCTTCATAAATGATCTGGAGGATGGTGTGGATTGCATCCTCAGCAAGTTTGCAGATGACACTAAACTGGGAGGAGAGGTAGATACGCTGGAGGGTAGGGATAGGATAAAGAGGGACCTAGACAAATTAGAGGATTGGGCCAAAAGAAATCTGATGAGGTTCAACAAGGACAAGTGCAGAGTCTGCACTTAGGACGGAAGAATCCCATGCACTGCTACAGACTAGGGACTGAATGGCTAGGCAGCAGTTCTGCAGAAAAGGACCAAGGGGTTATGGTGGACAAGAAGCTGGATCTGAATCAACAGTGTGCCCTTGTTGCCAAGAAGGCCAATGGCATTTTGGGCTGTATAAGTTGGGGTATTGCCAGCAGATCGAGGGATGTAATTGTTCCCCTCTATTCAACATTGGTGAGGCCTCATCTGGAGTACTGTGTCAAGTTTTGGGCCCCACACTACAAGAAGGATGTGAATAAATTGGAATACATCCAGCGGAGGGCAATGAATAGGGGACTGGAACACATGACTTATGAGGAGAAAAATTAGGGGACTGGAACACATGACTTATGAGGAGAGGCTGAGGGAACTGGGATTGTTTAGTTTGCAGAAGAGAAGAATGAGGGGGGATTTGATAGCTGCTTTCAACTACCTGAAAGGGGGTTCCAAAGAGGATGGATCTAGACTATTCTCAGTGGTAGCAGATGACAGAATGAGGAGTAATTGTCTCAAGTTGCAGTGTGGGAGGTTTAGGTTGGCTATTAGGAAAAAACTTTTTCACTAGGAGGGTGGTGAAGCACTGGAATGGGTTACCTAGGGAGATGGTGGAATCTCCTTCCTTTGAAGTTTTTAAGGTCAGGCTTGACAAAGCCCTGACTGGGATGATTTAGTTGGGGATTGGTCCTGCTTTGAGCAGGGGGTTGGACTAGATGACCTCCTGAGGTCCCTTCCACCCCTGATATTCTATGATTCTGTGATCCTATGTGTAGCATCTTTTACATCTGTGTTTCTCAGTGCATGCCAGACCGAGCTCATGAATGCTGTCTATATCAGAAGTACACAGTAAACTGTGCTCACTCTCATGGTCCCTGCGCAGATTGCCCTGGCTGAGACCCCTTTTCCAGTCCTGTGAGTGCACCCCTTTCAAGCGACAGTCCTGTGCCTCCACTTCTCTTTGCAGTGGGGCCTCACGGATGAATCACTCATCGACTGGGTCTCTGGGTTACACCTTCTCCCCCACCCCCCAGTTGCCAACTGTGTCACTTAGAAGGCTCAATGGGCTTGGTACTGCAAAAGTTTCCCTGTGGGAGCCTGTGGCCTATAACAGTTTGCAGTGACACAGAAGCAGCTTCTCCAAAACAGTGGGATTTATTTTTCCAAAAGGTACACCACAGTGCTTAGAGAAGTGGACTTAAAACAACACAGATATAGACACATCTGCCAATACTTGGCATTCCCTTGGAGCCCCTAAGTAGATGTGACTTAGCCCTGGTGCTCCTTTGTTCCCCCTGGGCTCCAAATTATAGCCTGCTAGCTGTAGATCCTAGCTTTCAATCCACCTGTGTCAGTCTGCAGCAGCTGACAATTCTCCCCACCTCCATTCCTTTCTCTAGGGCAGATCCTTTTTACAGGTTAGTGTCTTTTGATCTCCAGATTCTCAGTCTTGGCATACAGCTCTGCCATCAGAACTGGGGCTGAGAAGCCCCTCTTCACAGTTATAAATCTGAGGCTACACTACAGTTTATGTTGGCATAATTTATGAATAAATCACCCCCCTGAGCGACATAAGTTACACCAACATAAGCTGTAGTGTGGACAGCACTGTGTCAGTGATAGAGCTTCTCCCGCCGACATAGCTACCACCTCTCGTGGGGGCTGGAGTAGTTAAGCCCATGGGAGAGCTCCCTCCCGTCGGCTTAGCGTGGCTACATTAGAGAGTTTACAGCGGCGCACCTCTCTAGTGTAGCCGTGCCCTGACTATTGTTTGAGGGAATGCTGATATCCAACCCTGATATTCTATGATTCTGATCTAGGCCATTGTTTTACCTTTCCTGCCTGGTTTCTTTTAACAAATCCTTTTGATCTAGCTATGAACTGCAGCAGAGGGGCATATGGTATTTATAAAAAAAATAATACAACTATTTCCCAGTTCTCCATGCTCACACAACATACTACTGATTAAGTCGAACACAGCATTATGGTGAAAGGTGCTCATGGCTTGTATGCTGAGGGGTCACTGATGTAATAGTCCAGATCTCCTTTGAGGAGATTGTATAGGTTACAGTACTTTTCTTTGGCTGAAGGTTAAACCTCTGAGGTACCTTTGTATTGCAAGGTGGCTTCACTTAGAAGGGTTAAGCCCAAAGCTCATCTTTTCGGGCCATATGGTCCCAGGTAAAAAGCCATGAGCAGGATGGAGTTTCCCCAGGTGAAAATCTCAGGGGCTGAAGCAGGAAGAGGGAACTATTAGTTACGCATTAAGATATGAGTAAGAGTCCAAAAGTGAGGCAGAGACTTAAGACAGCTACTTCTTAAGGCAGGGTAGTGCTGTGGTAGCTGAGGTTTTTGTGACAGGGAGATGTCTGTGTGCAGTTTGTGACTACCAGTATTCAAGGGATCAGGATGTGTGTACATTGGCTGACCTTGCAAAGCCCGATATTCAACTTGATGGCATTCCTCTGTTTGTATGAAATGTAACAATTTTTAAACACCATTTCTGATCCCTTCCAAAATTTCAGGGAATGTTCTAGGCATCAATGGCTACCATCCCATTGATTCTGATGAAAATTGGAAAAGCAAAAGGGGAAAATGGGGAGACACATAGGCCAGGTCTACACTACAGATCTATATTAGTATAACTACATCACTCAGGGAGTGTGAAAAAGCTGCACCCCTGAGTAATGCAGTTATACTGACCTAGCCCCTTGTGTAGATAATGCTATGTCGAAAGGAGAGCTTCTCCCATCGACATAGCTAATGCCTCTCAGGGAGGTGGATTAACTATCCTAACGGGCACAGGCATCAACTTTCCATTGTGCAGGGGGGTGCTTGACCCCTGGCTCTGCCCCAATCCACCCCTTCCCTCAAGGCCACACCCCTCCCCACCTCTTCTCACCCCCAGTCGACCCCCACCTTGCCTCTTCCAACCCCCTACCTGGAACATGCTACATCCTCCCTCCTCCACCCAAGCCTCCTGCATGCCACGAAACAGCTGATTGTGGAGGGAGAGGGGGAAGTGCTGATCCGTGGAGACCACCAGGGGGCGGGCGGCGCTGCGGGGGGAGGGAGAAGTGCTGATAGTGGGGCTGTCGGTGGATGCTCAGCACCCACCATATCTTCCCTGTGGGTGCTTCAGCCCCAGAGCACCTGCAGAGTCGGCGCTTATGCTGATGGGAGAGCTTTTCCCATAGGCGTAGTAGTGTCTTCACTAACGTGCTACAGCTACTGTAGCACTGTACGTGAAGAAAGCCCACAGAAACTGTTTAGCAGAGTTAGTCACTTCAACCATCTCTGTAATTGCTGGCTAATGGCAACTATTAACACATTCCAGCATAACAATACCCCTCATCTTAGCTCTGTCCATCCTCCTAATATAATTTTAAAAATGTTGACGCCCTGAAAGAGGAAGAAAGGAGAATAAAAAGGGTGAGGGGAATGGATTTCTTACAGAGCTCCTGCCATGGGGGGCACACCAAACGCCTGCTGGGGAGGAAAATGGTGGGACACTGGTATTTGGGGAAAAGGGGGACTAGGACATATACAGAGATCTGGTATGAAAGGGAAGGGGGCATGAGTGAAATTTGAAATGGGGGGTACAGAGCCTCTGGCATGGGGGGAGAATGGGGTATTCTGGCTTGGGGAAGATGGGGGATACACACAGCACCTGGCATGGAGAAAGGGAGGGCAGGGGGTACACAGAGTGTGTGTGTGTGTGTGTGTGTGTTGCTTTTGCTGCACGCACGCACACACACACAAAGTGTGGAACCCCTAGTAAATAAATCACACTAAGGAAATAACCTGGTTCTGTATCACTGATTTCTGATCCAAAGGGGTAAAAGACATATGAAGATCCCAGATCTGTTACCACTCGGCAAAAGGGCATCAAGAAATATATTTGGCATATTATATTTGGCGGGAAAAAAAAGATAAATTGTCAGTGGGTTTCATCCTGGCCTATAATATTTTATATGTATGTAACCCTTCTGCCTATCAGAGTTGGCAGCAACAAGGGCTGGGTTCAATATCTGGGGGTTACATTTCAATAACACAATTCAAAACTGGCTCGAGCCCCCACCCAGTGACCTGGGACAATTACATACCACCCCCCTGGGTGCCTCTAAGAGGCAATACTTCCCCTTTCGCAAGCACAGAGTCTGAGTGTAGCAAAAGCCTTTTAATAAAGGAGGGAAACAATGCAGCATTATGTTGGGGAAACACCACAAACAGGATTCATAACACCAACCATGAGCAAAAGACCCACCCCCAAGTAAGTTTGGCAGTGTCCTTTTCTCCTCAGGGTCTTAAGTCCAGCAACCCAATAGGCCCCCCGCCCGATGCAGTTTCTGTCCTAGGTCAGTGCAGCCCCCCAGAGTTCAGAAGTTCATCTGCAGAGTTTACCTCCCAGCCTGGGTGGAAGTGGAGGGAGGTATGGTTCTACAGCATGTGGAGATTCCAGACCTACACAGGTGGACTTTTCAGGAGGTTGGTTGAACTTCTTTAATGGCTCCTTTGTGCTGCTGTAGCTATGCCAAGAGAGAGAGAGTCTTGCTGCAGATTACCTGCTTGTGAAAATCTTTATCTGTGTACATTCGGCATGTGCAAAATTAAAAAAACAATTTAGTGTGAGGTAATACACAAAGCAGATTTGTCTATAAGTACTAATGAAAATAAGTCTTTTACATTCAGTTTTGTCATTTAAAACATAGGCTCAGATCAAATAAATATTCAGGGAACTTGTTAAGTGACAATGAGTGTCTTGTTCATAACACATTAGTTGCAAGAGATGTGCAGAATGCAACATACTCTTATGTAGACTGGAGGAGAGTTTGGTTTGAGTCATGTGACTGAGAATAAAATTAGTCATATGAGAAGATTAATCCTGAACACCTGAATGAGATTCTATTGTGGTTTGTCTAGTTCAATGTGTTTTATTTAGTTAATTTAATTATGCAGAACTCTCAAGTGTTGTGTCATATTGAAATTCACTGTTGCTTAAAGTACGTTATTTTATGAGTTTACATTAACACATTTAATGCATGAAAATTAGTTTATCCTGTACTACAACATGTAGACTTAATTTATAAACTCAGATAGGTGGTTATGCATTACTGAGGATTTTGGAAGAGAATTTGAACGTTCAATTATTTTTATGTTTTGTAAAGAACGTTCTGGTTAGGTTAAAAATAAGACAATGTATCACAAATCACTCCACAAATTGCCTTGTGAATATTTTGCTGCGTGATCGATTACACAACTATGTTTGAGTTAAAAACAAAACCAGGGACCTATGCTTTGTGACTATAGAGGAATTTCAGGTTTGCATCAGAGCTAAGGTGGTCCTTTCAGAGACTGATGTTTTGTGAGTCTCAAAGCTTATCTTAGGGTTTACAAAATTAATTTGCAGTAACTAAGCTATCTGGTAAATATACTGTCTATCCCAAGTTTAGATTCAATTAAAAATGTTTTTCTAAAGGGAAACCTGTATTATTAGAGATGGAGACCATCCTTCCCCATGCCTCCAAAATTTAGAGAGGCACGAATGGATAACCTGGACATAATTTACATCAGATCTATTTTTTCTTCATAATTTTTGCCTCTCTCATTCTCTCTTGTGGTTTGTTTTAATAGCCTTTCTTAAGAAGGATGCAGAACCAACAACATTCAAGTTGAGACTGAATATTTGAATGTTTGAGTGGGTTTGAAATCAGGCAAAATGAGTTCACCCATCACTAATGAGAACAATGCTCAACCCTCAGGAGGACAGATTTTTCCATTTATTTTATATATTTCATTTATTTTTTCATTTTTTTCTTGCCTTGTTTGTAACGTTGTTATATAGTTAGATTTTTGATTGAATAGTGTCATGTAATTTTTTTTGAAAAGTAAAGCAAGATACTGAATTTTGCAATATAATGTGCACTGAATTTTAATTGTCACTTTGACTGTGCACACAAGTACCTTATTTCAATGCACACACATCAGGTAGCTGCATACATAAGGTTCACATAAATGTATGTATGTAGTCATGCATAATGAAGTTGGAAAACCTGGCTTAAATCCTGGCCCCATCACAGCCCATGGCACAACTTTAATTGAATTTCACCTTTGGTGCAAAAAGTTCAATAATTTTAATGAATTATATTAGTTTCTAGTTAGCTACGTTTATCAATTAATTTTATTCATAACTTGTCTAACTAGTAATATATTAGCAAAACAGTTGTTTTTTGAGTGTCACAAGTGAAGATTGAAAGCTAAGATCTTTATCTTTTATGTTATTTAATTCTGCAAAAAGTTAGATAACTATATTAGCCAGTTTAGATTTGCATAGCATATAACTTGAACTGTGTACCTGACTTTGATGGAACATGCTTGCGAACAAGATCTGGCATCTCAACAGGCCTGTGCTGGATTCAAATTGTTCATATGCAATTAGATAAGTAAACAAATAAGGAATTTAGGAAACTTTTAAATTCTCTATCTCTCTCACACCCACACACCTATCTATAGACCTGCTTTTTAATCTATAGAGCTATCCTAGATGATAAATATATTCATTTATTTGTTTCTAGGTCATTACCAGTGTTGTTCATCTTTGTAATAAACTAGCAGGACTTAATAGGTTCAAGCATGGTATGCAAGCTTCATGACTGGGAGGAAATACCACACAGATGGAACTTTCATGCAATATGGTAGTACATTTAAATAAATAGGTTCCTCTACAGGGTGACTACATTTTCCAAAGGGAAAATAGGACACTGCGCGGGGCTGGTCCAAGTTGCCCACCTGAGGCCCCCCATGCAGGCTGGCCCGAGCCGCTCACCTGAGGCCCCCCTTATGGGGCTGGCCCAAGCCACTTGTCCAAGCCCTGCTTCCCACATTGGGGGCAGGCAGGACTCGGGCAAGTAGCAACACACACACTAGATAGGGTGACCATATTTCCCAAAGGCTGGGGCTGGCTGCTGGCTCGAGCCCTGCCTTCCGCCTGCCGGACCCCTGCCTCCCTTCCCCCCTTCGCACGGGCTGGCATCGCTGCTCTCCCTCCCCGCACCCCACTTTTTGACGAAAGTGGGCATTTGTCCCATTTGCTTTTGCCAACTGATCAAGTAGGCGACAGCAAATGAGACAAATGCCCACTTTTGCCAAAAAAGTCGGGACAGCTGGGACAGGGCTTAAAAAAGGGACTGTCCCAGCCAAAATGGGACATATGGTCACCCTATCCCTATATTCTTCTCAAAGAACTTATGCTCTTGCGAAGCCCGACTTGTCATGTTAGTTACACAAGTTGCTCAGCTTTGCTCTTCTAGGAAATGCCATTAATCTGTATAATCTTGGATATTTCATTTCAAAGTCCTAGGAAAGCCTGGTGAACAGTTTCAAGGGAGACATGGAAAAAGGAGACTAGCCACAAAGAGCTATGTTATGATGATTTCTAAATGTAAAGCACTGAATGGGTTTGAAATATCAGATATTCAAGTTTAAGTTGCCCCAAGGCAACTCATGTGAGTGAAATTTACATCACGTATAAACCAAGCAGAAACTGACCTTGGCAATTTTACAGGAATAATAGCTTCACTAGGACAAATTGTTCTTGAACATTTTATCATGTGTGTTAAGAGCAAACTTGCTTTTCTTTTGAATTGGGTAATGTCTTCATGTCATACCTCCTATTGACACTGAGCAGAATGGGATAATCTCACCCCTTATTCAAGTCTGAGTTGCACTTTGTCCTTTTCTTTCTTTTTTTCTTTACGCCTTTGGCAATGGATATGGATGCAGCAGCTCTTTCAGCACATCATAAAAGACATAATCAAGAATAGATTGTGTTGCGATTGCTGTGCCATGTGGTACCCTGAAATCAAATGGTTTCTGTGCATGATGTAGTGACAGAGGGTACCTCTCTGATTCACATGCAAAAATGTTAATTTCATTAAATGTCTTAAATTGCTACTAGCCTTTGGAACTTGAAGTGAGTTGATGATAAAAGTGGTGGTATGCATCTCAAGAAGCATCATGTGCCATTCCCATGTGTTTCCACAGGGACTTTGCATGACAGTCTGCACAAGCCAAGCATCTTGATAGCTGAACCTGAATATTTTGGCATTATTGGGCCTGGTTCTATTCTCACCGTGGTTTTACATTGATGACTTGCAACAGTGCAAGTCAGAAGAGAATTGGATCCTGATTTATTTTTTGTTTACTTCTTGAAGATTTAAAAAGATCTAGGGGGTCAGTCCTGCAGAACTGAAACACCATAGAAGCAACAGTTCTAAGTTTGGCTCCAGACATACCTCCCTGAGATATTAAAAAGCTTGTGACAGATACAAATGTTACATTATATACAAGCATGCTGACCTGAATTTTTTTGCAGGTGTTACAGTAGCCCACGATTTATATAGTCATCAAGAGAGCTGCCATAGCCTGTTGCAGAAATCTACTTTTAAAAACCTGTAGGTAGGTTAGTTCCTTATCAATAGTGCCAGGCCAGCTGCACTTTTCTTGCTTCAATTTTTATTTGAGGAAATCTGTGATCCACCCAGATCAACTAAACATCTACAGTGTGAGCTTAAACACCCTGAAAGTCACCTGAACTGCAGACTAGGTATAGTACTGTAGATATCCTCCCCTGATTAGGGAGACAAGGTGGTGAGGTAATATCTTTTATTGGATGCAGTTCTGTTGGTGAGAGAGACACCCTTTCAAGCCACACAGAGCTCTTCTTTTCCCAAACTTGAAGAAGAGCTCTGTGTAGTTTGAAAGCTTGTCTCTGGGATCATACAGCTATGACAACATTCCTCCCCTGATTGTCATTTAGTAGGACACACATGCTCAGCTGTTACTTTTCTGTACCATAGGGGACCTCCTGGTGCCTACTATAGCCCTATTGTTGTACCTCATGTTAATCTCTTCCTCAGTGCCTTTCACTGTTAAATTAGATGGGTAGGCATTAACACCTTAAAATCTTTTTAATGTTTGTACAGACTAATGAATACATGGTTATTGGCTTCAGCACCAGTGCTTTTAGGGCATGATTTCAGCCATATCTATGGAGACCAATTTACAACATCAAAACAAACCAATGTCAGTGGAATTGATATTACCTTTTAAAACACAAGTCAACAGAGCCGAGGACTCTACTTCAAGGAAGCCTCCTGGGTTGGTTCAAGGAATTAGGCAGTGCAGATTTAAAAATCTTGCTGGGATTGTAGACAATCTCAAGGAGCTCTTTCCACCTCCTGCCTTTATGAGTGATAGAGATAGTGATAGAGATCTCCCAGATTGCAGGCTGATTCAGGGCTACCTCAAGAATCCCGTAAGAATGTGGAATATCACATTTTGACAACAAACAATCCTTTATTTTGATGGCTAGACTGGTAGGTATGAGCTGCCTAGTTGATATTTTCTAAACATCTCACAAATCTAGCAGGGTGGTGGTATTATTATTCTTTGTATTATCATAGTGCCTAGGAACCCTAGTAATGGACCAGGACCTCACTTTGATAGGTGCTGTACAAGCACAGAACAAAAAGACCTGCCCTGTAGACCTTACAATGTAAGTATATGACAAGGAATAACAGATTGATATAGACAGGAGCGTGCAAAGAAATAATGAGACAATATTGGTCAGCATGCTGGGCTGTGGTTTCAGCACACTAGCAGTGAAACCATTGTCAAGTTTTTTGTAGGGATCCTGACAGAAGAGTTTAAGGAGGGCCTTCCACGAGGATGTGAGTTAGTTAGACAATGTGGAGGAGAATGGTGCTGGTTGGGAATCCCTTTGGTGGTGGTTGACTAACTGGGGCTAACCTTACGTTGGGAATTTTTAAAAAATGCATGCATATGTCACAGACTCACAGGACTCTACTACTAGCTACTAGATCGCACGCCCTGGTTCTCATGGGTGACTTTAATTTTCCTGATATTTGCTGGGAGAGCAATACAGCGGTGCATAGACAATCCAGGAAGTTTTTGGAAAGCGTAGGGGACAATTTCCTGGTGCAAGTGCTAGACGAGCCAACTAGGGGGGGAGCTTTTCTTGACCTGCTGCTCACAAACAGGGAAGAATTAGTGGGGGAAGCAAAAGTGGATGGGAATCTGGGAGGCAGTGACCATGAGATGGTCGAGTTCAGGATCCTGACACAGGGAAGAAAGGTAAGCAGCAGGATACGACTCTGGACTTCAGGAAAGCAGACTTTGACTCCCTCAGGGAGCGGATGGGTAGGATCCCCTGGGGGACTAACATGAAGGGGAAAGGAGTCCAGGAGAGCTGGCTGTATTTCAAGGAATCCCTGTTGAGGTTACAGGGACAAACCATTCCGATGAGTCGAAAGAATAGTAAATATGGCAGGCGACCAGCTTGGCTTAATGGTGAAATCCTAGCAGATATTAAACATAAAAAAGAAGCTTACAAGAAGTGGAAGTTTGGACATATGATCAGGGAAGAGTATAAAAATATTGCTCGGGCATGTAGGAATGAAATCAGGAGGGCCAAATCGCACCTGGAGCTGCAGCTAGCAAGAGATGTCAAGAGTAACAAGAAGGGTTTCTTCAGGTATGTTGGCAACAAGAAGAAAGCCAAGGAAAGTGTGGGCCCCTTACTGAATGAGGGAGGCAACCTAGTGACAGAGGATGTGGAAAAAGCTAATGTGCTCAATGCTTTTTTTGCCTCTGTCTTCACTAACAAGGACAGCTCCCAAACTGCTGCGCTGGGCATCGCAACATGGGGAGTAGATGGCCAGCCCTCCATGGAGAAAGAGGTGGTTAGGGACTATTTAGAAAAGCTGGACGTGCACAAGTCCATGGGGCCGGACGAGTTGCATCCGAGAGTGCTAAAGGAATTGGCGGATGTGATTGCAGAGCCATTGGCCATTATCTTTGAAAACTCGTGGCAAACGGGGGAAGTCCCAGATGACTGGAAAAAGGCTAATGTAGTGCCAATCTTTAAAAAAGGGAAGAAGGAGGATCCTGGGAACTACAGGCCAGTCAGCCTCACCTCGGTCCCCGGAAAAATCATGGAGCAGGTCCTCAAGGAATCAATCCTGAAGCACTTACACGAGAGGAAAGTGATCAGGAACAGTCAGCATGGATTCACCAAGGGAAGGTCATGCCTGACTAATCTAATCGCCTTCTATGATGAGATTACTGATTCTGTGGATGAAGGGAAAGCAGTGGATGTATTGTTTCTTGACTTTAGCAAAGCTTTTGACACGGTCTCCCACAGTATTCTTGTCAGCAAGTTAAAGAAGTATGGGCTGGATGAATGTACTATAAGGTGGGTAGAAAGTTGGCTAGATTGTCGGGCTCAACGGGTAGTGATCAATGGCTCCATGTCTAGTTGGCAGCCGGTGTCAAGTGGAGTGCCCCAGGGGTCGGTCCTGGGGCCGGTTTTGTTCAATATCTTCATAAATGATCTGGAGGATGGTGTGGATTGCACTCTTAGCAAATTTGCGGATGATACTAAACTGGGAGGAGTGGTAGATATGCTGGAGGGCAGAGATAGGATACAGAGGGACCTAGACAAATTGGAGGATTGGGCCAAAAGAAACCTGATGAGGTTCAATAAGGATAAGTGCAGGGTCCTGCACTTAAGACGGAAGAACCCAATGCACAGCTACAGACTAGGGACCAAATGGCTAGGCAGCAGTTCTGCGGAAAAGGACCTAGGGGTTACAGTGGACGAGAAGCTGGATATGAGTCAGCCCTTGTTGCCAAGAAGGCCAATGGCATTTTGGGATGTATAAGTAGGAGCATAGCGAGCAGATCGAGGGACGTGATCGTTCCCCTCTATTCGACATTGGTGAGGCCTCATCTGGAGTACTGTGTCAAGTTTTGGGCCCCACACTACAAGAAGGATGTAGATAAATTGGAGAGAGTCCAGCAAAGGGCAACAAAAATGATTAGGGGTCTGGAACACATGACTTATGAGGAGAGGCTGAGGGAGCTGGGATTGTTTAGTCTGCAGAAGAGAAGAATGAGGGGGGATTTGATAGCTGCTTTCAACTACCTGAGAGGTGGTTCCAAAGAGGATGGTTCTAGACTATTCTCAGTGCTAGAAGAGGACAGGACAAGGAGTAATGGTCTCAAGTTGCAGTGGGGGAGGTTTAGGTTGGATATTAGGAAAAACTTTTTCACCAGGAGGGTGGTGAAACACTGGAATGCGTTACCTAGGGAGGTGGTAGAATCTCCTTCCTCGGAAGTTTTTAAGGTCAGGCTTGACAAAGCCTTGGCTGGGATGATTTGATTGGGGATTGGTCCTGCTTTGAGCAGGGGGTTGGACTAGATGACCTCCTGAGGTCCCTTCCAACCCTGATATTCTATGATTCTATGACTCGTGTTCTCTCCCCGCTCCGTACCATCCCTGGGAGGAACCCCCTTCAGTGCGACAGCCCCTCTCGGGGTCCACTCTCTCTCGGGGTTTAAGCTGTAAGTCCCGTCGCCTCCTGGAACCGCACTTCTCTGAGCCCTTAGCACTCCTGTCTCTCGCCATGGGCCCCCTCAGGGAGTCCACTCGCTCTGGACCCCTGGGGCCTCCACACCCAAAGGGAATAATGCCACCCTGATCTCCAGACCGAGGTGACTCTTAGCCAGCATAAAACAGGAGGAGCCTCTGTAAAACAGGAGGGTAAGAGTTTATTGAGTGTCTGAACACAGCACAGGAAACTCTCAGGGCCTCAGGCCTAGCAACCCTCAGAATAGTACATCTAGGTCTCTCCAGCCTCCAGGTGGGCTCTGGCTGCGCTCTCCTCTCAGCCCAGAGACCCCCTCCTTTCAGCCAAGGCATCCTATAGCACAGGCCCCAACAGCTCCTCCCCTGTCCTTTGTCTTCCATCCCAGGTAAAAAGGTCTCTGGGGCCCTCTTACTTCCATCCTTTGTTCCCCTCTGGCTGGAACTGGTTGGTCAGGTCACCAGGGTCCTTTCTCTTCAGCCCTTTGTCCTCCCACGGGCCAGAACCGGCTGACTGCCATGCTGGGGTGGGCCTCTTAGTCACCAGGTCACCAGTTGTTAGGGTTCCCCATCTCCAGGCCATTGTCTGGGGGTCCCAGCTGCTAGGCGAGGTCACACCTGGTCCTCTGCAAAAACAAACCTTCTCCCACCACCTTGTTAAACATGCAGCACACAGGGAAACTGAGGATCGCACACACTATTAATGTAAAACACTACAAAAATCTCCAACTTCATCACAGCATATGTGGTGTATTCCAAATGGGGGAAAAAGCTCTTCTGAATTATCTTTATACCTCTGGGGTAAAAATCATGCCTGGCAGGGATGGTTTAGCAGTATCCAGAGAGCTGGGATAGAGGAATTGAACTTCAAAGGCAGGAAAAATCTGCAATGAATAATACTAGGATTAATCTGGAGTCCTATCGACAAGAGGCAGTTCAGAGCTGCCATAACATTGGATTGCAAATACTCTATCCTCATCCACTATATTCCTCAGAGCAGCTTAATACCTGTGACTGAATATCTTGAAGAATCTATTACGGAGTTTCCAGTATGCCATACATAGTGACTGTGGGTGAGTTGGCACAAGATACTTATAATTAGTGATTGTAAATTTGAAACTTCATTTACAGTTCTAATGCAATAGAAACAAATCACAATCCTCTGGTCCTGAGCTCTGAGTTGCAGAAGACACAAACTTTTGCACGGTATAGAAGCTACCTGAACTTGAGACTGAGTCAGACTTATATCATCATCATCAGCTGGCGAAGTGGTCTTGAACCAGTCCTTCCTCAATTTGAGGGAGGGTTCCAAAGGCAGCCTAAGTATATGGCTAACCTTTGCATGCAAGCCCTGAATGCTCACTGGGCCCTGACACAGCAAAGAACTTGAGTGTTTATATAACTTTATGCCACATGAATAATCCCATTGAAGCAAATGGGATCATAATCAGGGCCATAATTAGATTTGTGGGGTTCTTTTAAAGTACCACTTAAGTACAAGGGCATTGGAAGCAAATAATTAAAATCTTTTACATGTCTATAATCTAGTGCATTTCATCTAGAATAATCCCCAAACATATACAATACAGTACAAATTGGGTTTCCCTTGTATATCGCATTGCTAATAAATGCCAAGAATATTATGTGGAATTGCATACTAGATGAAAATGTTGGCAGTTAGGCCAGCAACAGGAGATTTTACAAAGAATTTTTTGTTATAGCTGTTAATCTTCTACCATGTCACACCCCTCCAGCGAAAGGAGCACAGGAAATAAAAAAACAGACAACATTACTAGATTTACATTTTTAAAGAATCTTGTTTTAATGACTTTTTGGACTTAGTAACAAGCATCAAATTATTACAAGTTGAATGGTTACTTAACAGCTATTTTTATGATAGCAAAAGGCTATGCCTATAAATTGCCATTTTAGAAATTCGCAAAAAGAAAAGGAGGACTTGTGGCACCTTAGAGACTAACCAATTTATTTGAGCATGAGCTTTCGTGAGCTACAGCTCACTTCATCAGCTCACGAAAGCTCATGCTCAAATAAATTGGTTAGTCTCTAAGGTGCCACAAGTCCTCCTTTTCTTTTTGCGAATACAGACTAACACGGCTGTTACTCTGAAACCTGTCATTTTAGAAATTGTATTCTAATTATGTAGGTGCCTTGCAGGTGAATGTATTTGCTTGGAATATTAATATCAATTTTATTTGATGTGAACATGAACACTAACAGTTTTGAGTCTTCTTTTCTTTTCTGAACAATGTGATATCTTTTAGAAGAGTTTTATTTGTGAGGTAAAGGAACAAAACTGAATTAGCAAAGGTGGATTGTTAAAGAAACTTTCTGTGTAATATGAGAAAAGGCCAGGTTAGTCTTTTCTACTTTATATATACATTTCACACAATTCTTCTTGGATCCAAAGTAACAGTATTTCTCCTAATGCTCATTAGCCCCTCCCTCCCATAAACTGGTCTGATTTTACGCAGTGCAGTGAGTTCTGAAATAAAAAATAAAAAAAAACTCCTGTAGAGGTAGACAAGTGAATATTTACTTTCCAGGGACAAGTCCTCCCTACATGTTTGCTCTTAAATTCTTTCTTCCCTCAGCTTCCTCCCACCAAAAGTCAATGGGAGGTTTGAGTGTGCAAGAAAGTCTGTATTGTGCCTGAACAGCATATTCTACCAGATTCTCACGTACCCACCAAAACAGTCAGCCAAAACAGGAGCAGGTGCTTGATGGTGTTAATTAAGCTGCAGAAGTAATTTCACAAACTCAAGTCCTCTGGTGGCTGTTGTAGCAAAAATAAAAAATCTTAGTGAAAATAGGAGCAGCAATTTACATAAAGTGGAGACCATAAAATTTGTATCACAAATCAGCCTTGGTGGTTAATTAAGTTCCTACTAGGAAAATTGATTCTTTCCTCTGTTTTCTTTTGGTAGTTAGGAGACGTTCTATTGCTGCCCAATGGCATAATCCCCATGTTTCTTCTAGGAGTGTCTTGTTTAATAAAGCATGGAATGTCCTGCAGCGAAAAAACTTCCTCACTTACAATAATTAAAAATACATATATTATCTTGCTATGTTGGCACTGTTTGTTATTCTTTACTGAATCTAATACAGTGTATTTATCTCAAAGCCGGAAACACTGTTGTCCTTTGATTCCTATAAAAATATGTGTTGCCTGTTTTCCAACTTATGTTCGCATCTGTATGTGAATAGTCCTTGTACACCATTTACTCCTGTCTGGTAATTTTCCAATTATGCATTTTAGTATTTGCCACTCCCCAAAATAAATTTTAAGAAGCCTTAAACTGAGTGAAATAAGATAATCATGAATAATTAAACTGCTTGTTTGTGATAGAACCAAGAACAAAATTTAGCATAGGTATGCTGTGAATAATAATACAGCAAAGCCTGCATTAAGGGATTGACACTAATCAGTTGCTTGTTAGAAATACCCTTCAAATAAAAATGGGAAGCAGAATTGTACCCAATACATTTGGAGGTAATCTGGGCTGTCCCCTAAAACAGTGTATTCTTTTATAAAAGTTTTCACTACAGTTCCAATCAGATAGCATTTATTTGCATCCGTGGAGAAATGGTACACGGGTCAGTTTGGAGAGACACTGAGCTCTGCTGTGCATTTATTAAAAGAGAAGGAAAGGGACCTGTTGTGGCATTTACACAATACGGTCTTAAAACAAACAAACCCCACTTTGATAGCCTAGCCTGAATTCCGTGAAATGTTAGTGCTTGATTAAAGATGTTCACTGTATAATTTAGGGCTTCCCCTTTCAGCATACCAGAGCAAATGCAGAATTCTTCCTATCCCATTAAGGTTTCATGTTACTATTTTGATCCTCATGACTTGATTTTAAGCAGAGAATAGCTTGCCTCACAATGACTGCTCAGCATGTTGCTTCATGTTTTCCACTATCTACCTTTGCCAGTTCTTTTAAACAGCTCATGAAACAAAATAGCCTCATTAAGGATTAGGGTAGGATGGGGTCTGAGTTGCAAAATACAGATTGGGCTTTCAGACACCCCACAGTTCAGGAGGAGGGTTGTTTGAGTCCAGGGTTTTTGGTTTTACTCATTATAGAAATGGGACCAGCTATGAAAGTTAGATCCGTATCCATGTTCACATTTCTATCCCCTTCAAAATGCAAGTGTATTCAAAACTAGGATTTTAGTTTGCCCTTATGACTAATTAGGTGTTAAATGGTCAGACTACGTCTCCCATAATACAACATGATCTCCTATACAGGTAAGGGGACGAGGTGCATCCTGGGAGATACAGAACTGGTTTGGAACCCTAGCCCATTGAAGAGAATGGGAACATGAGGAAATTGAACAATTCCCATGATACACTCCAGTGGTATTTCTCTAATTAAAATATTTTGGTTTTCAGTGCTTACTGTTTTGTTTGGTTTTCTCTAACAAGTTTGGGCAGCTGAAAAGCAGGAGGTCCTGATTAATACATTAATCTTTTGTACACAGATGTAAAATGTGATGGTTCAATAGACATTTTAGTCATTTTGTGATCCTTTCAATGAATCAGCCCTCAACAAGTTGCTGTGTATTAGCTAACACCTTTTTAGTATTGGCTTTGTTCTTTTAGTTGTGCTTGTCAGCCTGCTATGGCTTAAGGGCCTGATTCTGAAAGGCTCCTAGGGCCCACTGAAAATGCATCTTGCAGGATTAGATTTAGGATAAGGATCCTTATTCCACCAGATCTGGACTTTGTTTAGATAAGGAGATAAACCAAAACCCAGAATCTGGGTGCTTTTTCAGCATGGTGTTTCAAACTACAGATCTGAATTTCAAGTTTCCCAGAGTTAATATGGAGAGAGACTAAGCTACATACTTGGACACCCCTCCCCCCCCCGCAGTTTAGATTCCCTGCCATCTCTAGTTTCAGGGTGTATTAATGTGTGATATGGGACTGGTACAGACACTGCCTGTGTTACCCAGGAGCACCATTCTTTGAATTGTCTGGTCCTTACTAGCTCTTCTTAGCATGTCTTTCTGTGGGCTGTTCCTTGAAATTGGCCAGAGGCAAAAAACTGCAATCTAAAATGAACAGTTTGTAACAGGCTGCTGCTCCCTGCATTACTCTGCCACCATACTTAGCTTCTGTTGTGTTTTCCTTTTCTAATTCCAGAGTAGATGGCACATTCCCATCTAACAGTTCAACTTCAAACCTCTAGGTTTACTATAACTTGGGTGAACAAGTTAACCTCTGTGTGAGGGACAGATTCCTGGGCACAAGCAAGTATGCTGGAAGTGTACAGAGCTAATATAATGGAGAGAGTCCCCAGGATGGTTTCTGATTTATATTATTGATGTGTGCTAGCAGTTGAGGGAGAAGATCCCAAGACTAAACAGCAAAAGTCAGTCAGTTCTGCAAGGACAGCCAGCTTTGTAGATGCCAACTGTATTTATCTGTTAAATTTCTAGAATGATGAGTTGAGACCCTTCCTTTCATGTATGCTCAGCTGCTCAAGTGCAGTTGATCTCAAAAGAGACTATATGTGGTAATATATGTCTGCATATCTGAGGCCAGGATCAATCTCTTACTAGCTCACAGATAAATTAGGGTAAACATAATAATGGGCCAAATTTCCAGCCCATCTCTGTTTTGTACATTTCCTTTGCACATGCAGCTGATTGCTGCTGTGACTGGATGCACAGAAATTGAGAGTGCTTGAGGCTGATTTACAAATTTGTCCCAGTATTTTTGGATCATTGCAGTTAATAACTGGCAGTCTTAGGGTTGCAAGCAGGCACACATTATATAGACCAGTTGGCAGAGGGTGTTTTCCAAAATGCTACTCTGTATAAACTCTGAATGACAAAAATAAAGCTAAGAATATGTACTCTTCACTTCTCTTACAACCTGTGTCCAGTGATCTGAGAGCCTTACAGTACTAATTAAACAGGTTTTAATTATTGGTGTTATTAATAGGTATGAATCATCACAGAAATATACTATACCAACGGTAAGCACCTTTATACTAGTATAACTGTATCCATGATAGGAGGTTGTACCACTTTATGTCAGGTTCTTAGTTAAAGCAGTATAAACCCTACGTATAGAGGAGCCCTAAATTTCTAACCTGTTGTTTATTATTAAAGGTATGTAATAATAATCAGTTTATAAACATTCATCTTTAGTGAAACATTCTAGAGCAGGTTTAGGATTAGGGTCTAGGGCTTTTGCCTTCAGTCAGTAACACACACAACTTCATGGAGAACATTATACTTTCCTGCTAACCCAGCGGTTAAACAATGAAAAATGATAGACTACAGTAACACTTCCATGAACTGAATCTACTATCAAAGGGCTTGATTCTGGAAGCAATGAGAGGTGTTGAGCACTGAAGACAGGAGGAGTTATGGATACTCACAGCAATCAAGTGCAGGCTCAGAATGTTAGGTTACCCCAATGGCTTACCAAAAGGATGTGAAGAGGAAGCAGTCGACACAAGATAAACACATTTATAAACAAAACTGGAAGTCTAAATCCACTATTTTGATCTACAGAGCTCACCAGTCTGTGGGTACCTACAGGAGGGTTATCTCACCTACAGCATCTAGACAGTAGGGATAAATTAAAATACGATTTTTACATTTTTGGACGTATTGGTATGAGCCAGAGTAAGCCTATTGCTTGATTTTCAGAGACCATTATATGTTTAAAACCATAGGGAAAAGGCTCTTCTTGCCAAACAGAGATGCATTTTCAGATAATTAATAGGAAGTTTTAAGGAAAGGAGCACTTTTGTGACTGCTAATTCGCTTTTAAAAGTTATTCATTACATATACATGTCCAGGATAAAACAGGTTCTCATTTTTCTTCCATGCAAAGATGAAAACAACGGAACTGTTGTATTCTGCTTTTAAATTTCCTCTTGCAACTATATGCCAACTCCATTTTATTAAACAGGTCTGTCTTTTCCTAACGTATACAGAAATGCATGCAGTATAAACAGCTTAACTAGACATCTGTCTTTACCTAAATATAAAAGGCAGTTAACTTTTTGCCCTGTTTCTGTTCACTAGTGCTGATAAGTTATTCTGCTAGCCAGATGAAATAAAATTGGTTTAAATACCAGATGTAACACAGTTGAAGTGTCTATTATGCAGGTGTTCCCCCAGCTGGAAAGTATGGACACTTGCCATTTTGCTGAGATGAGGATTTGTGTTAGAAATGTGAGCGTGTTAAAAATAATTCTACATGTTAACAGTGGGCTTTGTCCCTGGTGGGCTCCATGTGCCTAGCATATGACCAGGGCAGCAGCTGCTCTATATTTTAATAGGAGAATTATAAAGTTAGCAACATGTATAGCCATTCAAAACATAAGCAACTGCTTGCAGTCATGGAAACAGGATTCAACAATAAACTCTTATTTTGAGTCTTCCAAACAAAATAATCCCATTGCATTACATTCAGGTGGTCTAGGATAAGTGAATGAACTTGGTTTCTATTTCCTTATGTCTTGTTTACTTAAAGTTCTGTTTGACAGAAAATATCAATATTTCTGAGAAGACATGAAGCATTTAGCACTGTGCTCACGAAGGAAAAAAAGAAATTTGCATTGGATTTTTCACTGAAATGCATTTTAGGTATTACTATAGCTTTGTAAGAGAGAACCTAGACCTAGAGAGAATTGCTTGTGCATATCTGATTACTCAAGCTATAGAGGTATGCTGCAAGCAGCCTACTCCACACTAGTGAGCTGTATTTTAGCCTCAGTAAAATTCTTATCTGGTTTTACATACCAAAAGGCCAACCACATGGAGGACTCATATAATACATGTGAATCATAGTTAGCGTGTGTGATGGCTAAGAGTATGCTTTGTGCCAAAAAGTTGTTCCATCTTGCCTTGCAGTGTATTAAGCCAAATATATGAGTATGCTGAGACTTGGAGATCTACCAGATGGGGTACGGTCAGGTCAAAAGTAGGAGGTTATAGTCTTCTGCACCATTTATTTTCATGTTTATATGTGAAAATAGCATGTGAAAATGAGTGCAGTATATTTCATACAGTACCGTCAATAAACATGAACCTTATTAGACGCATAATCATTAGGGATCTATTTACCTACATGGACCTTTGACTCTTTCTGTTAATCCAGAGACCCAAATGAAAATCCATCATGCAGACAACAGGTGGATTGGTGACATCCACAAGGGATTCTGGATCCATACGTTAATTAACAGACTATACACAGCTTTGTGGAATTTACATGAGCTAGATATAATGGTTTCAATCCTAGGGTCCAATGTGGCTTCTTGGCTCTGTGCTTACCTGTGCATTAGAGTACTCCTTCAGCCTTGGGGACTGTCTGACTGGTATAATTTTGCCATAATGAGCCTATGCTTTCTGACAGTGAGTGTCAGTGAGGAAATGGGTGAAGAGGGCAACCTATATGTATATTCTGGCTGCCAGAATGGCCCATTGGAACTGTGGGCAGCTGGGCATAAATTAGAGCAACCCCGAGACTGTTTAATTTATGATGGCGAACAGACTTGCTCTCTTTCAGCCCCAGGACTGGTGGAGTGTAAAGGTTGCTTCAGTCACCTTAAACTCTGGTCTTGCACCACGTGCAGCTCCGCTGGATGGGAGAATCTAACTCAGTATGTATTAGGTATCCCATCCCAAAGCTTTGGGGCCCCCCAGACAAATATGTTATCCCAGCTGATATTCTGTCCTCTTCTTGAATATGTCCCCCTTATTCTTTAGCCTGTGCTGCACACATACCATCCTGTTACTGTTAATCATTTTACAGATGAAATACTGTGGTAATTCTGACTTTTTGATTTAACTAGCCCTGGGTGTTAGTGTGTTGCAACTTTTGCATAATATTTTAATCTATACAAAACATTGCACCGCAGTTAGGAAGCTTGTTTTTTACTCTTGTTCATGACAATAAATAGTCCCCTTTCAGTTTTCTATGAATTGAAATAATACATGGGTCAAGACTTTCTGGGCCAATCGCATGTAAATTGAAATACCACTATGGAAGTCAATGGATCTATGCTGATTCACACCAGCTGAGGATCTGGCCAATTTCCAGTTATTCAGTATAAAATATCTTAAAAGACTAAATAACTCACTATAGGAGAGAGATTTATTTATTAAAAAACTTTGTACACCAAAGTATAAACTATTACATTTTAAACCAGAAATAAGAGAAGGTCTTACATATTACAAGGAAAATGTATTAATTCTTGAATTACTATGAACACTGTACATGAGAAACAAAAATCCAAGTTATAGAAAACAGAATTAGGACCAATTGCTTGAAAATATGGCATAAAACATAATAATCAAGCAAATGTGCTGAATTCTAGGTATACAGTTTTGTATTTCTGGAAGAGTAGCATTTAAATTCTGTCTAGAAATGCAATATCCCTCTACACAAAAACTAGTAGTACCATTCTGATAAACAAGTACTGATATTCATTCAGAAATATTTCTCAGTTTGATGATTTTCCTTTGAGAGTTTCACTTACTGTTGAAGTTTTTCTATCATATCCCATTTTTCTTGGAAAGATCACATGTTACTGTATGGTATGTTTTAAAAGTCTTTACATTTATCAGGTCCTTAAGAAACATCTAATGCAAAATATTTATGCCAAACCAGATTAAAAAACCAACTTGATAGTGCATAAGTGTCTAAAGAAATAATTTTTTATTGACCTTTATCCTTTCTTACAAGGCAATTAAAAAGAAGAAATACATTTTAACCTATCAGAAAGCTTTTATTTTGTATTTCATTAATGCTATATTATCTCTGAGATTCAGTGTAACTGTGCTAGAACTTAAAATCTATTATAAACAACACAGGAGATCACCTTTTAATTGTATGACCTACTTGGCTAGGAAAAGTGAAGTTTTACAAAATACTGTAAGCATATATTTCTTGTACAAAAGTGTAATATGTAGATGTCTAATCCAAGTACAGTAATTAAGGCAAGACTTTAGTCTTTTTACAGAAAGTGACAATATCCACATTATAATATGGAACACATGTATTAATTTTGAATTACAGGTATATTGTGTGAATTATAGATATTGATTTACTAAATAAATCTTTTTAAAAAAAGCAAAATCTATAAATAAAATAGTAAGTGCTTTCTTTAAGATAATATTCTTTGGCTGCTTTAGGTGCCTGTGAAGGGTTAATAACTAAAATGCGTAAGGTCCCACTATTATTGTTAATCTTAGCACTGAACTTGTACGATAGTTCAAACTGTTGACCGTCAGCATCTCCAGATCGACAATATGTTCTCTTGGTCCTGATAGTGATTTCACCAGTACAAGCATTGCACTTATTGCACTTGTTTGCTGAAAAAAAAAATAGCAAAGATAAAACTGTTTCATTCAGGCAAATCTGAAATCATTCTTTAGTTACCTCCAGACACTGCTTCACTGTAAAATGGTTCATCTCTGACATCATCAGATGCATAACTCAAGCATTATTTTAACATTCTAAAATAACCATGACAATATTAAACCGGATTGTTTGATGATTGTACATAGCAGATGCAAGGTAATATGTGAGGCAAAAATTGGATTTCAGGAGCTTATAAATAATTTTCCAAAAGGAACCAAAGAAAGGTGAGATCTCTTTCAAACATTTATAAAAGTAGTTGTTTTTGACATCTTATTCCATTTGCATCAGCCCAGTCTACAGAGAACCATCACAAAATGGTCAAATGACACGTGAATTCTAATTTCTGTGGTTTGTTTCCTGAAACTTTTATAATCCTCCTGAAAAATAAAGGTCTTCAAACCCCATCAAAATGAAACCTTTGCTGCAACCTTAGCTGCGGCGTTGCTACCACTCCATCATAATATGTTATGTATATTTTAATGAAAGCTGAGATTCTGATCTCATCATATGACTGAAGGAGCTGGGGCAATAGGCATGGATTTATAGTGCAAATGTCTTAATCCAGCTCTGGTCTGAGGTTAGAGCATTAGATCCCAGACTATGGCCATTTTTACTTTTTACAATAGAGAAAAGAAATGTCATACAAATAAAATATATTAAAAGCTAAGAGCCAATGGTGACCACTATAGTACAGATACACTGGAGAACAGAGTGAGGCATAAGGAATCCTTTCATAACTCTCCCCTCCAAATGCAGGACAGCCATAACCTGGATGCTGACCTTGGGAATGCAAGATGTAGAGGGGTGCCATCTGGACCTCTGGCAGGGATAGCAACCCCTCTCTGCATGCTAGGATATCTATGGTGGGTATATTTAAGCAGCTGAAGCAAAAGGGGGAAGCCCTCCCCTCATTCCCCCTTTCAGGGACTTAATGCCTACAGACACCATGCTGTGCACAGAGCAGAACCTCCTCCTTGCCAATCTCAGCATGGCTCTGCCTTATAAGAGTCATAATTGAACATCAGCTTTGACCCGTTACACTGAGGGCATCTTTCAGCCCCAAGGATAGACTGTCACTAAATCACATCTCAGTTTCCCCAAACCAGCAGTCTAATAGTTCATTTTCTGGTACCAAAGAATTCTTCTCCTAGCCGTTTGGTTGTCATATGGTCATTTGGGCATCTACAGCTCAGAAGACCACAGCAGTCTTTATAGCTCTCCTTTTTCATCAAGGACTTGCCTCTGTATTTATTTTCCAGGTGATTATAGTGAATACTTCCTCTTACGAAAGGGAACATAATTTGAAGACAATGGGTTTACATGGGAATAACTGAGGTCTTAATCTGTCTTGCTGAATCTTATTATCAGTGATGATGCACTGGATGAAAAGAACCCAACTTGATTCTCAGATCGGAGATTGAGTTTGCAGGGCTAATAGAAGAGAACATCTTTTTACTTGTAAAGTGAGCACATTTAATAGGGAAATTATAGAGAGACAATAAATTTAGGATGCCAAAATACCATTTTTTACAGAGCAGAATTGTTTTTATGGCTATGAAAAACAGCCAAAGCACTGTAGCACTTGGCTGTACCAACACATCTCCCAATTCTCTTTGCACCCTTGCACTGGTCTGCCTCCCTACAATACTTACTCGCAGGTAGAACTCTCCATTTTCATTTCCAGACTTAATCCGGAAAGTGTTTATAGTATTGGGATAAATAGTGGTTGCCTGAATTTGGAAGATATCAGAGGGCACTGTTCTGTCTGAACGGATGCTCATGTATTTGTACACAATAGAGTATGGCAGCTCTCGACAAATGGCATTGGAAACTGGGCAAACACAGCGACTGAAAAACAAACAAAAATGGATCAAACTTCATTCATGTGCAAATTAGCAAGATGCTCTTTCAGTTGTAATTAGCAATGCTGCCTATTAAGGATAATCCTACAAACTATGTGTGGTTTTTCTTACTTCTCAGATGTCAGGACATAAGGTTCTTGACAAGGATTTCTTGGGTAACAACGAAATCCACCATGATAATTCCAGCACATTTCATCCTCTCTGCATTCATTAGCAGTCTCACATTCATTTATATCTAGATAGGAAGGAAGGAACCATATCAATTTCCAGTCTAAGTAAATGTAGATGGAATGCAAAGTTGGTATGAAAAAACCTGTAGGGAGTGTTTTAGTTTAAAAACAAACAAAATGCCTCCTGCTTCTGCACTGAGGAAACCCAACACCTCTGCTCCCCACCTCTCTTCTAAGGCCTTCTGAAGTAGGATTCTTCTATGCAGAAACTGAATGTATTTATCGAGTTGACTCTTGGTTTAAATTGACTGAACACATCCAGTAGACCAGAGGTTCTTAAACTGTGGTCTGTGGACCACCAGTGGTCCGCGAGCTCCATTCAGGTGGTCCGTGGATAGTTCCCTCTAAGGTGTGTGCCTGGGCAGCTGCACACGAGAGAATGAAGGGCCACCCACCTAGTTAGTGGAGACAAGCAGGTCTGGATCAACTAATTAGGTGCCTGGACCCTGGAGAAGATGCACTTGTAAGGTGAGATGGTGGGGGGGGGGAGGGGAATAAGAGGTAGGTGAGAGCAGGCAGTGGGATGAGAAGAGGGAGTGGGGGTAATTTGGGATGTGTAGGGCTGTGGCGGCCAGAGAAAGTGATGACTTTCCCCTGCCCCAGGACTGAGGCTGCTGGGGAGAGAGGGCCCTCCTTCCCAGCCCCAGCTCAGGGGCTACCACGGCGGGGGAGAGAGGGAGAGACCCCACTCCTTCCCAGCCCCAGCTCGGGGGCTGCCACAGCAGGGGAGAGAGGGCACATCCATTGCATTAGAAAGGTAAGACTACTGATATTAAAATATGAGTTGTGTGCTTTTATTTGTAGAACAAAAAAAGTTAAGTTCTTTTTTAGGTAGTGCTTTTATCCAAAGCCCTTTACAATAGTTAGGTAATAGTACAAGCAACATTTGGAAAGATCATTAAGTGGTCCGCCGAGACCCTCAGCAATTTTCAAGTGGTCCGTGGAAAAAAAAGTTTGAGAATCACTGCAATAGACTAAAGAAATATATTAAATTATACTATATAGTACAAATGTACTGATGTATTAAGAGTTTGTTGAGATATTTGTTGTTAGAAGATTTCTGGTGGACAGGTAAAGGGTGGGCATCAATAAAGGAAGAGGATCAGGCTTAGTTTGTGGGGCCTCATTTATGCATTGCCTGGCTTTCAAAGGCTTATTTTAATTTTTATATACATAGAACATTCTGTCAATTAGGTTTTATTTAACTGATATATTTTTCATCTTTAACTCTTAAAGTTTTTTGTCTGAGAATACCCTTTGGTTTTTTAGAAAGCGTTTAAAATACAGATGGGTGCAAATCTGACCCAGGGTTTCCCTCCCACCACCTTCCTTTCATAGGTTTCTTGAACCTGAAGCTGGTAGAGCACTTACATTCTGTAGATTGACAGTAAGGAAGGTAGTAGATTGATTCTGGGGAAGAGACGGTTCCTGTGCTCCAGCCCTGATAGGGTGACTTACAGGGGGTGTACTGGGGTTTTGACATTCCCTTTACCCATCCAGGGCCACAACTGGCTCAGTGAGCCTCACCTATCTTCTTGACTTTCTAGTCTCTTGCCCCTACCCATATGCCTTCTAGTGGTTCTGCCAGTTTGCTGTGCCTGCCGTTTCTTCTCTCCCAGCCTTTGTGCCCCACTGTACCCATACCTACAAGCCCAGAGCTTATTCTCTAAATGTCGTTGGAGCCCAGCTGCCCTGTGCTGGGCTCCTGTGATGTTTTGCATTCAGTGTATGCCATGCCAACCCCATTTATCTGTAGATTGCAGCCTGTTCTAAACATCAAGTCATCTTTGTCTTGCATGACTGGTAGGGAACTAAATATGCCACAAGGCTTCAAATAATCAGAGACAGGAATGGAGATTCTACCTTTCTGATGGGGTTGGGTGTGTCCACCTGCCTCTTATACTTTCACCTCTTGCAGAAGGTGAAGGTCCTGTCCCAGAAGGCAAAGCACAGCAGTACCTGCTCTATCTCACCAGAGAGGAGTTGGGAGAAGCAGGGAGAATCTTCTAAGAGTGGTGCTGAAGGAGCTGGTATGTCAAAGAGCAAGGATTTGAGGGGAGTGAGTGGGTTTGTGAAGATTTCACCACTCTCTGACCCTCCTGATTGGAGCTATGAGTGCTTGCAGTTAGGGGAGAACAGCTGTGAGTGCAGCTGAGAGTGTCTGGAGCAGAAAAAGTGCAGGTAAGGGGAACGCTGGGCTATGAGGAGGTGGGGATGTTAAGGAAATAATGACTAGTGCACTTTCTGCTCATGTAGTCAGTATTAATGTTCAAGACTTTTCTTAAAAAGTGGCAAAAATGAGATCAAACAAGTCTGAAGGGTTAGCTGAATCTATAATTTCTGCCAAGACATACCAAAGTTTTCAAAACACCAAATAATAATAACAAATAACCCTCTAAAATTAATCACCAATCCATCCTCAAAATACTCAAAACCACTCATTATCCTTGAGAAGAACTGAATGAAATGTTTGAAGTTTCTAGACCAAATCTCTTAAAGGAGATGAGTTTCTAAAAAAACCCCACTCTTACAAAACTGAAAAGTTATTTTGTCAACTTAAGCTCTAGTTAAAAACAAACAAAACCAACTTAGTCTAAGACGACAGTATGCATGAGAAATTTATGGTGGAGGGCAGCTTGTAGATAAGAATTGTTATATTCAGATTTAGAACGGAAGCTTAGTTACAACTTCAGTTATGGAGTTACTGCGGAACCTCCAAAATAGTGACAGAATCCATGTGTGTTACTTCCTTGTTCTTTATTGAGAATAATTTGTAAAATTATTAAATTCTAAAAATCAAGACTGCTTCAACAATTTTATGGCTTATATAAAGTACAGCTCTTGTAATTAGTATACTGTGCTGTTTGTTTGATTTCACAATACAGACTACTTGCCGAGGTGAGAGATCACTTCTTGTATTTAACATAAGCCCCATCTGGCCTGTAGTAGAGGAAGGGAAAGAAAACTGATTTGAATGTTGATATGAGTACATTTGTTTTATAAATATACCATACAGTCAATATGCTTTTGAAAAATTGTCACACCTTTTTTCTGTTATTGGAAAGAACAGTTGTCTTTCACTTGTGGTGTGATGAGACTTAGGAGTCTATGTAAAATGAAACAGTTGATGTAAATCCATATTTAGATATGGAGACAAAGCTCTGTCCTTGCCTCCATGGGTCCCAAGTTTCCTGGTGGATTTCGCTAGCCTCAGAGGCTCACTGTGACCCTCTACGTAACCCTTCTCTCTAGAGACAAGGGTCACAGTCTATTGAGCCATTTTCATCATAAGCCAGCGAGGGAGGTGAGGAGAAGCTATCCTTCCTTGCACAGTCTCTGTTGTCTCCCAGTCTCAGTGATTAATCGGGGGCAAAGCTGGGGGGGAGCCCGGGCCCAACCTCCAGCACAGGGACCCTAATAGTATCAGCTATGGTAGCTGACCTTTTAGAAACATGACATGTACAATTCCCTGGGCTACTTCCCCCACAGCAGCCCTCACTTCCTCAAGCTCCACTTCACCCTTACCTCAGGGCCTCCTTCCTTGTGTCTGATATGGTGTGTACTACTCAGCCTCTCCAACAGCACAACTTCCTTCCACAGCTCCTGACATGCACACCCACCTGACTGACTGGGAGGCTTTTAACTAGTTTCAGCCAGCCCCTGATTGGCTTCAGGTGTCCCAGTCAACCTAGCCTTCTCCCTGCCTTCTGGAAAGTTCTTAATTGGCCCCAGGGGTCTTAATTGACCTGGAGCAGCTGCCATTTCACTTATCCTGGTACCAGGGATTTGTTTAGCCGGGAGCTAATATATCTATCTCCCACTACTTTTCTATAGCCATCTGGCCTTGCCCCGTCACATATCGCCCCCCTCTGCTCAACACCATAGAGTTGGGCAACTTGGGACGCCAGGCAGCATGCTCGTGACAGACCATCAGCTTTGCCATGGTGGCATCCAGCCCTGTGCCGTATGCGGAACTGGAATGGTTGGAGGGATAAGAACCACCTGGTGACCCTTGCATTCTTTTCCTTATTCCACTCCATCCACTGGAGGGGTGCATGGTCCGTCACAAGAGTAAATCGCCAGCCTAAGAGGTAATAACGCAGTGTCTCCATAGCCCATTTGACAGCAAGGCATTCTCTCTCGACTACTACATATTCCTGTTCTCTTGGGAGAAGCTTTCTGCTTAGGCAGAGGATCGGGTGTTACTCTTCTCCCACCATTTGTGACAGAACTGCCCCCAACCCCACCTCGGAAGCGTCTGTTTGTAAAATAAATTCCCTGTTGAAGTCCGGGGCTATGAGTACGGGGTCATTACAGAGGGCCGTCCAAAGGTCTGTGAATGCCCCCTCTCCTGCGTCGGTCCACTTTACCATGTCTGGACCTCGGGCCTTCACCAGGTCCATTAGGGGACTTGCCCTAGTGGCGAAGTGGGGAATAAAACATCAGTAGTAACCTACCACGCCTAGGAACGCACGGACCTGCTTCTTTCGGGTCGGCCGGGGCCAGTTTTGAATTGCCTCTAGCTTATTCGTTTGGGGCTTCACTATGCCCCTTACCACAATATATCCCAGATACCTAGCCTCTGCTAGCCCTATGGCACATTTAGCGGGATTAGCAATGAGGCCAGCCCGCCTTAAGGTGCGCAGTACTGCCTCAACTTTCTCCAAGTGGGTTCCCCAGTCTGGCATCTGGATGATGACATCATCCAGGTATGCAGCTGCATAACTAGTATGGGGGCACAGCAGCTTATCCATGAGGTGCTGGAATGTGGCTGGGGCCCCATGTAGCCCAAAAGGGAGGACGGTGTACTGGAATAGCCATCCAGGGTGGAGACTGCTGTCTTTTCTTTAACTTCTTTGGTCAGAGGAATCTGCCAGTACCCTTTTGTCAGATCCAGTGTAGTCAAGAATCGGGCACTACCCAGTCGATCAACCAGTTCGTCGATGCGTGGTATGGGGTATGCATCAAACTGGGATATTTCATTCAGTTGGCGAAAGTCATTACAGAATCTCATGGCACCATCAGGTTTAGGCACTAGAACAATTGGACTGGGCCACGGACTGTAAGATTCTTCAATAACCCCTAATTCTAACATTTTCTTTACTTCAGCCTTGATTTCTTCTCTTTTGGCTGATGGGATTCGGTAGGGTCTCAATGTTACCTTGGCTCCGGGGATCGTGCGGATATGGTGATAGGTCTCAGTCGTCCGTCCTGGTTTTGTAGAGAACGCATCTCGGTTGCGATTAATCATGTCGGCTGCCTCAATCTTTTGGATCGGCGTCAAGTCAGATGATATCCTTACTTGCTCGTGTAAGTTATCCTCCTGGGGAAGGGTCTCCTGCATGACTAAGCATGCCTCTCAATTGTGCCAAGGTTTTAGAAGATTGATGTGGTAAATTTGCTCTGATTTCCGGCGGCCTGGCTGCCGCACCTTATAGTTCACCTCTCCCACAGCTTCGATTACTTCATAGGGTCCCTGCCACTGGGCCAACAGTTTACTTTCTGCTGTGGGCACCAGTAAATTCACCCGATCTGCTGGTTGGAACCGTCAAAGCTTCGCCTGGTGATTATAATGGGTTTGTTGGGTCTCCTGTGCTCTCTCCAAGTGTTCCTGTACAACGGGCGTAACTCGGGCTTTCCGATCTCTCATCTGCAGTACATGCTCAACTATATTCCTTCCGGGATTTGGCTCCTCTTCCTAGGCTTCTCTGGCTATATCCAAGAAGCCCCGAGGGTGGAACCTATATAGTAGTTCGAATGGAGAGAAACCCGTGGAGGCTTGTGGAACCTCCCGGATGGCGAACATGAGGTAAGGCAATAGGGTATCCCAATCTTTCCCATCCCGGCTCACCACTTTCCTGATCATGGCCTTGAGGGTCCTATTGAACCTTTCCACAAGGTCATCTGTTTGCGGGTGGTATACAGAGGTCCGTAGGGTTTGTACGTGGAGCAATGAACAGAGATCTTTCATCAACTTGGACATGAAAGGTGTCCCTTGATCAGTCAATATCTCCTTGGGTAGCCCAACCCGGGCAAAGATCTGTACTAGCTCCTTAGCTATGGTCTTGGAAGCTGTGTTGCGTAGGGGAATAGCTTCCGGGTTGCATAGTCCAGTACAACAAGCACATGTTGGTGGCCCCGAGCTGTCTTCTCTAGGGGCCCTACCAGATCCATGGCTATCCGTTCGAAAGGAACCTCTATTATTGGAAGAGCTATCAAAGGAGCCCACAAGTGCGGGGGAGGGCTATGTAACTGACACTCCGGACAAGAGGTGCAGTATCGCCGGACATCTTCATGTACTCCTGGCCAGAAGAACCTCCGCAGGATCTGTGCCTGGGTTTTCTCTACCCCTAGGTGTCCTCCAAACAGGTGACTGTGGGCGAGACTCAATATGGCTTTTTGATGTTTTTGTGGCACCAGAAGTTGTTGTATCTCTTGCTCCTGCATTTGCACCACACGGTACAGGAGATCTTTCTTCGCTATAAAGTAAGGTCCGGGACCCTGGACCTTCCCATCCATGGGTATCCCATTGATCTCGGCCACCTCTTTCCTGGCGTTATCATACCTGGGGTCCTCCGCCTGGTCCCGCCCAAAAGTCTCTCTCCCGGGACTAACCTGCCCAAGCTCCCAGGGGCCGGCTTCTGCTTCTTCCAACGGCTTGCCGCCATCATGGCTGGGGGCAGCCTCTGGCTCACCTTCTGTGGTGGAAGTTTCTCTGTTGGCTGCTCGTGTCCATCTGCCTACTAGGGAGGTCTCCTGGCCCTGGGTCAGGATCCGGGTTCCCAAGGCCTTCGCGACCTTCCTCTCTTTATTTGTCTTCCGGGTCTTTCGGGGGGCTGAGAACAGATCCTGAGAAATCTCAGCGAACATCGGGGGTTGACATTCCCCCGGTGACGAGTCGCTGTCCTCAGGGTCCCCACCTCCCTCCAGCCTCTCCGGGGGGAGTAAATGATCAAATCCTGGATAGTTCCTCCCAATGACTACAGGATATGGGAGTTTAGGAACTATGCCCACCGTCACCTCAATGTGGTTTCCCTGAACCTCTATCTCCACTGGGATGGTGGGGTAATGGCTCATGGCCCCATGCACACACGTCACTGCTACGCGTTTGGCTTGTAGCAGCTGACTACTTTTTACCAGCTTACCCGATATGAGGGTGATAGCACTCCCAGAGTCCACAAGCGCTGTAGTCTCTGCTCCATTTATCCTCACTGGCCTGGTGTAATTATGTGGGGCTAATGCAACCCCCCTCCCAATCCCCCAAGTTACATTGCATAGGCTCCTCGGTGCTGGGACACTGTGCTGCTATGTGTCCCCACTCCCCACATGCATAACATCTATAATTGCCTTTAATCACTCCCCTATCCCGGGGGTTCGGGTTTAGTCCCGGGGTTCCCCCGGCTCAGGCCAATCCCTTCCTTCTGGGGTCCCTGCTGGTTTTCGCCCCTCCCCCCCTTCTTCCACCTAGGACTCCCCGGGGGTTTGGCTGCCCAACCTTCCAGGGTTGGGGTCGGGTGCTTGCTTCGAAAGGGGCCTTCCTTGGGTAGTCGGGTCAGTTCCCTGGCTGTCATCCGTCTTTCTACCAGTGTGATCATCTCGTCGTACGTGGACGGATTGTTCTGGCCTACACATTTGCGGAGATCTGGCGGCAGTCCCCACATGTAATGGTCTATGACCAGGGTCTCCAAAATCTCCTCCAGCCTGCACACCTCGGGCTGTAACCACTTCCGCGCGAGGTATATGAGGTCGAATAGCTGGGACCTCGCGGGTTTGTTCTCCTGGTATTTCCACTCATGGAACCTCTGGGCCCTTACCGCTGCCGTTACCCTGATCGTGCTAGGATCTCTGCCTTCAGACGGGTATAGTCAGTGGCATCCGTGGCAGGCAAGTCAAAGTAGGCCTTCTGGGCCTCTCAACACAAAAAAGGGGTGAGAATGCTGGCCCACTGCTCCTGGGGCCACGCCTCATGCTGAGCAGTCCTTTCAAATGAGAGGAGATATGCCTCTATGTTATCTCTTGACGTCATCTTTGGCAGACAACCAGTGGCCCTCAGGGTTCGCGTCCCGTCAGACCCCCGGGCCTGGGTGGTGAGGATCTTCAGCTAGTCCACCACCTCTCTCAAGAGGGCACGATCTTGGGGCACCTGGCTCATCAATAATTGATTGGTTTCCTGCTGTAGCTGCATAGACTCCTGCTGTGCCATTGCCTGAACCCGGGTGGCCTCCTGTTGGGCTGCCATGGCTTGTACCAGAGCTCTTACCACCTCCTCCACTGTGGTACAAAGCAAACAAACAAACAAACAAACAATCCAAAACCCCAGCGCACTTTTTTGTTTTTGTAAAAAAACCTCTTTCTTCCACCACGCTGTGAACGAAATCCCACTCCTGACACCAGTTGTGAAAAGCTCTGTCCTTGCCTCCGTGGGTCCCGCGTTTCCTGGCAGATTTCGCTAGCCTCAGAGGCTCTACGTAACCCTTCTCTCTGTAGAGACAAGGGTCACAGTCTATTGAGCCATTTTCATCATAAGCCAGCGAGGGAGGTGAGGAGAAGCTATCCTTCCTTGCACAGTCTCTGTTGTCTCCCAGTCTCAGTGATTAATCGGGGGCAAAGCGGGGGGGGGGAGCCCGGGCCCACCCTCTACTCCAAGGTCCAGCCCAGGGATCCTAATAGTATCAGCTATGGTAGCTGACCTTTTAGAAACATGACATGTACAATTCCCTGGGCTACTTCCCCCACAGCAGCCCTCACTTCCTCAAGCTCCACTTCACCTTTACCTCAGGGCCTCCTTCCTTGTGTCTGATATGGTGTGTACTACTCAGCCTCTCCAACAGTGCAACTTCCTTCCACAGCTCCTGACATGCACACCCACCTGACTGACTGGGAGGCTTTTAACTAGTTTCAGCCAGCCCCTGATTGGCTTCAGGTGTCCCAGTCAACCTAGCCTTCTCCCTGCCTTCTGGAAAGTTCTTAATTGGCCCCAGGGGTCTTAATTGACCTGGAGCAGCTGCCATTTCACTTATCCTGGTACCAGGGATTTGTTTAGCCAGGAGCTAATATATCTATCTCCCACTACTTTTCTATAGCCATCTGGCCTTGCCCCGTCACAATACCTGAACAACTTGCTTGATTTTTAGAGGTACTCATCTCTCTCTGTATCAGGCTGCTTGTTTAAGTGCCTAACTATGGATGTAGGGGTCTAAATTTACTACACACCCATGTTTGAAAATTTTGTTCTGAAATCATAAAAATTCCAAGAGAGAGATCAGAATTTTTAAAAAAATGTAACTCATGTAAGTTATGTGGCAATTGTCAAGCAATGTCGTACCCTTTCTTACTCTAGTATATGGGTAATCCTGTTACAAAAGATACACACATACACTATTGCAGTACTTTAAAATGTTAAAATCAGTTCACTTACCTTGACATGTTCTAGCTCCTACTACCTGGTATCCCTCAGGGCAGATGCATGAAAATTTCCCAGGCTCATTGACACACTGATACTGGCATATGTAACTTGAAGTTCTGCATTCATCAATATCTGGAGAACAGCAAAATAGCTTGAACTTATTGTCTTAAAAACCTGTCTTCTCACAGAAAGTATTAATATATTAATTTATAATTACTACACATTAGCTTTAACAGAAGTAAAATATATCCAGTCTGAAAGAAGGAAGTTCTCCATAATCTGAAATGAATGCGCTATGCTTAAGCAACTTAAAGTTGTCACCAAAAAAGCTAATTCTACTGGGTATATGTAACTCTTTCTAAAGATCAGATTTTTAAGAAATATACTCTAGGAAACAGAGATTAAATGACAAAGTGTTCAGAACAGGTTTGGGAAAATAATTTTAGAAAGTCATTTTTTAGTGTTCCAAAATGTGGGTGGTTCCCCCCCCCCCCCAACCCTTGATCAAAGCATTGACCACTTTGGTTATTAGTTCAGGGAAAATATTTTGCCCTGACATATGTATGCAACTCCCAGTGTAATCAAGGTGAACTGCTCTTGAGAAGAGGATAAGGATCATTTTCTCCCTTCAAATAGTATTGGCTGCATCCTATTCTCTTTTGGCTTCCGTAGCTTTCCCTAACTGATTAGCTGTCAGTAAAAGCAATTTAGGATGGAATTTAATTTTATTTAACAACTTATGTGATATTTCTGAAAAAATAGATGAATCAATAGAATTAGGGGGTGTCTTGACATTAGCATAATGTGTTTTATCATATTGGAGACCTGAGCTTAGTCTTTTACTCTTGGACTGGGAGCTCTTTGGAGACATCATGTCTAAGGCTTGCTCCTGCTCCCTATGATCCAGTGGGGCTCGGACAGAGAAAATTAAGTGCTGATTGTATAATCGTCAGGAGATGTATGCTGTTTGGACATCCACTTGCATAAAAGCAACTCAAAGGCACAACTGTCTCTTCTTTAGAATGACAAATGTAAGAGGATTTGTTTAGAGCAATTTTACACCACACAAAGTTATCCTTGTTTAGGTTTGCCTTCATTTCTAGTTTGTCATGATCATCTGTATTAGATCAAACACCATTCAAGTTAGTTTCAGGAGTAAGTTTTCAGAAGTGTGTCCCCCAACCCAGGTGTTGCCTGAAAAATGTGTGTATGCAATTTTGTGTTTGCAACTGAATTGTGAGTACACATCTGAGTAGCAGCATCTCTACCTACCTGAATATAGGTACAATTACTCACACTTGTGCCTGCAATTCATTCTGGCAGGTGCAAAAATATGTCAAATTTTATGGCTGCAAATTTTATGGCCACTAATAGGGATGCCAGACCTCAGTCTGACTAGAACCACCCCATACCTCTTAATTCACAGAATAACTTCTCAGAAAAATGGCAGTTATCATGTACTATCATCTTTCTATTATGACATTATGTATAAAGCGTAGTTTACCTTCACAGTTGATTCTGTCACTGCTTAACTCAAATCCCGGATTACACTGACAGATAAAAGAACCAAGTATATTGTAGCATTGTTGTGCACATGGGTTGTTGGCATCACATTCGTTTATATCTGAAAGGAAAGGTTACATATCTTCATGCACATCTTGTTCTTTGTATCTGATAATTAAGATGATCAAATTATTAGTCCTTAGATTGGGTCCACCACTTTGCAAAAGTTAGAAGAATATATCAATAAAGATTTTGCAGTTGCTGGAACAGTGTCAGATCTGTGCTCTTCATTCCTTGTAGAAAAACTGGAATATTTTTCCAGGAATGAGAGTTATTCTAACATGTAATGAACTCTTCCAAAAATGTTTAGTACAGCTATTAAACTCCACATTCCAGCATCTTTTTTTCCAGGTATGAAATGCCAAGTCTATAAATAATTGATATAAGGAACACATACTGATAAGACCTCTCAGCATGCAGTGGTTAAGATTTTATCTGAGATATTTATTACTCTTAAAATCTGTTCCTTTAAATTCCATTACAATTATAACATGAGCCGTTTAGACCAGTAGAGAGTTTTGCAGAGCTCTAAGGCATAGACCATATTGGGGGAAGGCATTTTTTTGATGCTAGATTCTTTCCATGATGTGCCCATCTTAAGAACATGTGTGAGGATACTGCAATCTGAAAAAGGGGGCATTTTCAATGGAAAGTTATGCACAGGAACCTGCAATACCCCTCTCTGGAGTCTTTAACACTTATTTTCCATACACCGTTGACTAATTTATTTATAGGTTTCAGACTAACAGCTGTGTTAGTCTGTATTCGCAAAAAGAAAAGGAGTACTTGTGGCACCTTAGAGACTAACCAATTTATTTGAGCATAAGCTTTCGTGAGCTACAGCTCACTTCATCGGATGGTAGCTCACGAAAGCTTATGCTCAAATAAATTGGTTAGTCTCTAAGGTGCCACAAGTACTCCTTTTCTTTAATTTATTTATGTGTACCAACTTGAATATAGATTTTTAGTGTACACAGAAGAGGAATACAAGAGAAAATACTTTTCATTCACATCCTAATGTGTTTTGTCAGATGCAACCATTATTGAACTTTTACAGTTTTAATATATAAACATTCAGGCGCAGATATAACTAATACAACTGACAAAATTCACTTCTCTATCAAAATGTCTATTAAAATCAACCATTCATCAAAAATTCAACTGGAGAGTAAAACATTTAGCCCATATATGTTTAAAAAGTGGATAGGGAGGAATGTCTGTGAAGCATTTTTTCTGTTAAATAGTTTTTGATAAAAGTGCAGTGACATTTGTGAGAACAATGTTATCAGAAACACTAAACAAAAAGACAGAAAAAACAAACTTATGTACATGCTTCTCTAAAGTTTATCCACTCTCAAGAGATACAAAAGTTGTTACATGAATGTATCCACTCTGGATTTCTGAGGTGTCATACGAATATTACAGCTAACAGAGATACCCATTGCAAACAACAGTTCGCCACATAATATAGCAAAAATTGCAATCAGCCATTTGTAAAGTTTCCTTTTGAGATGAGACATGTTGAGCTTCGAGGCTGGTAACAGGAGAAGGATGTGCTGTAAAGGATCTTTCACATTTCTTGGTGCTATAGTAATACAAATACCTGAAGAAATATTCCTTGTAAGCTATGGGTTCCCCTCTGCTCACACAGCTTGGAGAGAATTGAATGGTTCAGTACCTGTGAAGGGATCTGGGGATGGGAAAGTGTGTGGAGGGTGTCTTCCTTTTCACAGCCACCCCAGGAAGCTGCCTCTCCCGTTGCACTGTGGGCGTGTTCCACTCAGCAACAGTGGAGTGGAGCGAGGGGATAGGAAGCAGCCAGGGGGAATAGCAGCTCTGTGTGATGTATACCACCTCAAGACAATCTGAAATTATAACTAAACCACTGTAAAAGTAGAAGTAGCTTGCCTTCTGTGGCATTTCAACACCATGGAGAAGGTCTATGTATGTATATGGCATATCGCATGGCAATGCTTTGGAGCAGTGGTGGCAGCTGTGAAACCCCTGGAGAAGCCCAGTGATTGGTGGGCTTGTTCCCTGCCAGACACAACATCCATACGTTTCAATGGCCAATTCCCTTCCCAAATCATCATACCCTGAGTAAAATCTCAGCTCCACTCATGTCAATGGCAAAAACTCCACAGATTTCAGTGGGGCCAGGACTTCTGCAACATCCTCTCTTGGGGCCTGAAGATCTGTTTTCCCCTGATGGTCATTTCAACCTCAAAGTGGGGGAGGATTTAGCTTTATGTATCATATAACCATTTAGCTTAGTCATATTCAGTCAAAACAGATCTCCCCCTGCCCACTTACTCATTAATTTGAACCCACACAATAGCAGTGGATGAAATGGAAACATTAGTTCCCTTCTTCATAAATTCTTTCATGGACTGCATGTATCTTCATTGGTGTGACTGAGTAGTTTTTGCCACATATGGAAATAAATCTATTCTTGGCTCCTGGAAAATCACCTTTTTTATCTGCTTCACTTTCGAAATAACAGCCCTCTACCAAAAAGTTACATTCAACATGACTATTTCTTTTAGTATTTTGCACCTCATTAGGCAAATCTGCTTGCAGCCCAATGTCCTCCTTTCTTCTTCTTAACTCTAAGTCTTCCAATAAAAAATCCTGTAGATTCCATCAAACTCAGTAACGGTCTATTGGCTCATAGAATCATATAATATTAGGGTTGGAAGAGACCTCAGGAGGTCATCTAGTCCAATCCCCTGCTCAAAGCAGGACCAACACCAACAAAATCATCCCAGCCAAGGCTTTATCAAGCTGGGCCTTAAAATATTCTAAGGATGGAGATTCCACCACCTCCCTAGGTAACCCATTCCAGTGCTTCACCACCCTCCTAGTGAAATAGTGTTTCCCAATATCCAATCTAGACCTCCCCCACTGAAACTTGAAATGATTGCTTCTTGTTCTGTCATCTGCCGCCACTGAGAACAGCCGAGCTCCATCTTTTGGAACCCCCCTGTAGGTAATTGAAGGCTGCTATCAAATCCCCCCTCACTCTTCTCTTCTGCAGACTAAATAACCCCAGTTCCCTCAGCTTCTCCTCGTAAGTCATGTGCCCAAAGCCCTCTAATCATTTTCGTTGTCTTCGGCTGGACTCTCTCCAATTTATCCACATCCCTTTTGTAGTGGGGGGACCAAAACTGGACACAATACTCCAGGTGTAGCCTCACCAGTGTCGAATAGAGGGGAATAATCACTTCCCTTGATTTGCTGGCAATGCTCCTACTAATACAGCCCAATATACTGTTGGCCTTCTTGGTAACAAGGGCACACTGCTGTTTCATATCCAGCTTCTCATCCACTGTAATCCCCAGGTCCTTTTCTGAAGAACTGCTGTTTAGACAGTTGATCCCCAGCCTGTAGCGGTGCATGGGATTCTTCCTTCCGAGTGCAGAACTCTGCACTTGTCCTTGTTGAACCTCATCAGATTTCTTTTGGCCCAATCCTCCAATTTGTCTAGGTCACTCTGGACCCTATCCCTACCCTCCATCATATCTACCTCTCCCCACAATTTAGTGTCATCTGCAAACTTGCTGAGGGTGCAATTAATCCCACCATCCAGATCATTAATAAAGATCTTGAATAAAACCAGCCCCAGGACCGACTCCTGGGGCACTCTGCTTGATACTAGCTGCCAACTAGACATGAAGTCATTGATCACTACCCATTGAGCCCGACAATCTAGCCAGCTTTCTATCCACCCTTTAGTCCATTCATCCAATCCATACTTTTTTAACTTGCTAGCAAGAATACTGTGGGAGACCGTATCAAAAGCTTTGCTAAAGTCAAGATATATCACATCCACTGCTTTCCCCATATCCACAGAGCCAGTTATCTCATCATAGAAGGCAATCTGGTTGGTCAGGCATGACTTGCCCTTGGTGAATCCATGTTGACTGTTCCTGATCACCTTCCTCTCCTCCAAGTGCTTCAAAATGGATTCCTTGAGGACCTGCTCCATGATTTTGCCGGGGACTGAAGTGAGGCTGACTGGTCCCTTTTTAAAATATGGACACTTTTTGCCTTTTCCCAATTGTTGCAAGGATCCCTTTAGCATTTTATTTACAATCACACTAGTCCTCAGCATGCCCCAAATCACTCATTTTAATTTTTAATACTATTTCCCAAGGATTCATATTTGAAATGCCAAGTCGTGTTTTCTTTTATCATGTGCTGCAGTGAATTAACCTTAGCTGTAAGAACTTGGCATTTCTTTCCCCAGTTTCCAGTTCTGCCTGATTCTGATCTCAAGCTGCTGTAAATCAGAAGTAACTCCATTAAAGTCAATGGAGCACTAGTGTAAAACCAGCGTAACTGAGAGGAGAGTCAGGCCCAAGATTTAATAATGAATTCAGTACCCTGATGACCAGATTGCCAAACTCATGGCCCACAGAAACCAGTCTGCCAACAAAATAATCCATTTTCAAAGTGAGTCTCCATTTTTGTGTCCAAGGATTCTGTGTTCCTCAAGATTATTACTTTAATTAGTTCCAAGAGTCTGTAAGCCTAGGAAAGCATGACATACTTTAAAGTATTCTGTCCGGTGACTTGAGCTGATGAAAGCTAGCAATGAGTCAGTAGTTGTCTTTTGTAACCACATTGGCTGGTTCATATGGATATACAGAAAAGTGCTTACCTACACAAGTGTGATTGTTGGCTGCTAACTGGAACCCAGAGTTGCACTGGCAGTAATAGGAACCTGGAGTGTTCACACATCTATGGTGGCAGTATGGAGGGAGATTGCATTCATCTATGTCTGTTACCATAACAAGAGCAAAACAGTAAAAATGTTAGCTCAGATGTAATAACAAAAGTTCACTGTTGCCATCTTGTGCCCAAATAAATAGTGTAAAGTGATCTGATTAAATGAAAAGAGAGAAGCTAATTTGCAACTCAATTCTGCTCCAACTTAAGTTCCCTCCTTTACTTCAATGGGAGCAGCATTGTGTTTTCTCTTGTCTTCATGTCTTAAGTTTCGTTAAAATCAGCTTTACACTGAGTGTGTTTGCTCAGCCAATGATGTCAATACACATAAACATTATCCTTTATTCAGTGTTTAAATTACACCCTTACTGTAGTATTGATCTCTGTATTTGTTCTGTAAACTTAGAACATGCTTCCTGACCAGATCTTGACCAGACATAAAGTGGACGAGCAGAGTGGCTCTCATGATCCTTTCCTGTACAAAAGTACACATAGCAGCAACTTAATGCTAAACCTCTGTAGCTCCATTAGCAATTCAGAATCCAAGCACTCTCTCTGTCCCCAGTCCATGGGAGTGACAGGGGTCTGAAGTGAGCAGGGAAAGAAGCGGAGAGCTGGGATTTCAGGGGAATGTGGGCTCCATCCCCCCACAGGACTTGGCCAGCTACTCAGAAGACTCCCCTCACTCCCCACCATCTCTTCCTAGGCAAGACAGCACAGCAGTTCCCTATAGCCACTGGCTGCCGGCCCCTGGCTGTGCTCTCTGACTCTGTGGAGGAAATAAGATTGCATGATTGAAGCCAATGCTATCTCAGGCAGTATTAACTTTCCCTGCAGACTGGCCATAACTCTGGGGTGGAGCATGCTGCCTTTCCCAGTTTCAGCATTCCTAAAGTGCAGCCGAGCGGGTATTCCACCTACAAACTGTATAAAGTGTTCAACAGCCCTACCTTGACCTCTTGGCACGTTGCAAGCTATGCATGGGTCAAGCCACAGGCACTGATGGGCCTCTGCCTCAGCTCATGTGCATCTGCAGAACAGTTTCTATGACTAATAGCTAAGTTGGCCATGCATGCACGGGAGAATCTTCTTTAGCTTAGCAAAAGAAATCCATGCAAAGTCCTATGCATGTAGAGAATGTGATCTCTAAAAGGCTCAGCACTCAGTCAAATAAATCCCAGTTTTCACTGGAACACAGTGAAAGGCAGTTCTCATTTTCATGCCAAATTTAGAGTTTCCTACCCCCAGCTGTTTCTGTTGTAGATATGTTTTTAAAGATGTATTTTTTTACAATGGGGAAAGTGTTCATTTTTTCACTTTAATATTCAAAAATGACTTTACCCCTTTTTTCAAAAACTTAGTAGTCTCATGTCCAAAAGCTGAGAATTTTAGACAGTTATGAGTGATGGGAAACAGGGCTTCAATTGGACAGGGTTTGGCAATCTTAACTACAGGGGGTGCTCACTACAGCTCTTGTATTTCAGAGAAACAGTAGTCCCATTGAATCTTTTCAGTTCCATAAGACTATGCTTGTGCTTAAAGTTACTCCTCTGTGTGTATATATTTGCAAGCTCAGACCCTAAGTCAGTGTGAGTTTAGTGTGAAGGACTTGGCTATACCATTTGTGTGCATGATTCTATGAAAGACTATGGGAAACCTTAGCTAGGCAGGATTCAATCAGAGAACCAAATTTTCTGTTTGAAAGAATGTTGCCAAAAAAAGTTTCCTTGTATCTGCAGTCTCCATGTTTCAGAAAATAATATCTTTATTGCATCTGAACAAACTTTATAAAAAAATCAAACCCTTAAATCAAATAATAAAAAAAAAAACCTCAACCAGACACATTTTTTGAGTAAATTAAAAATAAATTAAAGTTAGAAAAGGGTCTTTTTCTGTCTTCAAGCCAGAAAAAGTCTGGAACAATTTTGTTCAAACTTTAAAGGATAATTTCCTCCCAGGATAAGAGACTTTATCAAGGTTTTGCCCCAAATGATTTTTTCTGGCTCACTTAGGAGTGGTTTTATTATGAAGTGCTGACAGTACTTAACTGTAGCATTGTTTTTGCGCTGTTTTATACTCTGACCTAAGTCACAGGGGGAAGTAGGAGAAGGGAAACTTTCCCTTCTAGAGAGCGTATGTATATTTTAATTTAAACATACATATAAAACTTTGACTTTTAGTAATTTATCATGATGGTTCTTTACTTTCAATGTTACATTAGACCTTTATGTACAAGCTGAACCCTAATTCTGTTGAAATGAAAAGGAGTTACTGTACAATGGGAATATACCTTCTAGTGAAAGCATAACTTTTTTTTATAAGAATCAACAACTTGTCAAAATGATTCCCCTATCTATATGCCAAACTACCCATCCTGGTCCTGCACAGAAAACTGGCAAATATAAGTCATTGAGAATCTTTCCATCGACTTCAAGCCAGGGGGTGTGACAGCATCCCCAGCACCCTAGTTCCAGCACCTATGCCATCACCTTGTCTGATCCAGTGTATATTGCAGAGGTACTATTAGACATCAGCTAATGATATGCCTTTTATTCTACTATTTCACACTTTTCTTACATGTGACAAATGTATGGCCTAACCTTGTGGCCCTTGTGAAGGCAAAACTTCCAGTGAAGTCAAGATTTGAATCCAGTTCCTTCATGAATTAGGGCTTATTATTATGCGAGTAGTTCAGAGTTTACAGCCCCTGCTCTTGGCTCTCAGGGATTCAGAACAGTGGCTGATATGTCACAAAGATAAGACATCTGGACCCAAAATTTCCTCTGAGTATAAGTTCTTCAAGGCAGGGACTGTGTTGTCTTGTGTGTCTACACAGTGCCTAGGCCTGTAACGCTGGATCTAACTCTTACTAAAGTCAATGGAAAGACTCCCACTGATATTAATGGGAGTTGCACTTGGCTCACAATTGTGCCGAGGGCAATCGGGCACTACCCCCATACAAGTAATAAATATAGTAACAGCTAACTTCAATTAAAAGTATTGAAAATGCTTAAAATAGTTTGCAGCTACATCCTTTAGAAACTATTTACTTTTCATCCATCATCTTTCTAAACAGGCCCTCTGACAGCAATTCTGGGCCCCAGGGCAGAACAGTCAATGGGCCCCCAGCCTGCGCGGATGTGTCCGCCTGACATTTAGGTGGTGATGCCGCCTGCGCTGGCTGGTGCCCAGCAAGCTGCTGCCAGCTGTGCTGCTGGGCATGCTCTTCTGGCATGGCCATGGCTTCTACGCACCCACCTGGCTGCCTTCGCCGCTGCTGGGACCATCCTGCGTGTGCCTAGGAGCCCTGACAGAGATGACTAGTGGGAGGGACTCAAAGAGGGGCACCAGCTAAGGGGAGGACATGTGACACCCCCACAAGACCCCTCCCACGTTACTCCTCCCCACCCTAAGCCCAGCCTGGGCCCCCCACGCTCTCCCCAGCCCACATTACCTGAGTGGGGGGGCTCTGTTCTCCTGCTGTGCCAGCCCTGCTGTTCAGCTGCTCTTCTGGCCACCAGGCCCTGGAGCCATTCCCAAATGCTGCATGGTGCAGCACAGCAGCTGCCTGGGAGAGTGTCTGGCTGCGGCAGCAGCAGGCCACTCCCCTCAGGCTCTGCTTCTGGTGATAGTGGCCAAGTGAGCCGGAGTCCCCTGCCCTCCCTGGCATGCTCAGAGTCAGCTCCTGTCCCCAGGAGCTGAGCCTGGGCAGGGAGAGGGCTGCCGCTGTTGCCGCTCCCTGCCTTGCCCAGGCCTAGCTTCTGGGGATGGGAGCTGACTCTGAGCATGCCAGGGAGAGTTCTGGCTCGCTCGGCCACTGTCACTAGAGAAGCTGAACCCCAGGGCAGCTGCTGCGCTGCACCAGGCAGCGTGGCCAGAAGAGGAGAGGTTCTGTCCCCTCCTTTTCCCTTCCGGCTCTGGCCCCACCCCTTTCTCTCCCCAGCCAAGGCTGGCTGCTGGGTCGAGTGCCCTGAGCAGGTGTCTGGGGAGAGTGGGTGGCCGACCCTTCCTGCCCCCCGCCCCCGGTGTCACCTCTGAGCCCTGAGCTACAGCGGTGAAATATGGGCCCCCCTGGCCCTTTTAAATTACCCTGGCCCCTGGGCAATTGCCCCCTTTGCCCACCCCGTTGGCAGGCCTGTTTCTAAACTATGTGGAGTTACTTTATAATTCCACATAAAGTTTGAAAATGAACCTTGATAGCCAATGAACATCGCTTATGCTAGTTCAGAACTTACCAACACACTGTTCCCCTCGTTTCTGGTAACCTGAGGGACACTGGCAGCTGAAAGACCCTCTTAAATTGACGCATACTTGATCTGCCCTGCAGTTATGGGTTCCTGTTGCACATTCATCTATATCTTCATAAAAAAGCAAACACAACATTAGTCAGAAACTTTGGTTCAAATTTAAAAAATTTTACCCATCTCCAAACCATGCTTTAAATGAAGATAGCAAGTTTCAAATCCATTCAAAAGATTTTTATGCCAGGGTTTATTCTATTTACAGAACACACAACACTGTTGTGACATTCCCCTCTGGTGTTATCTGGACTGGTGATCTGCTAGGTCACTCCAATCCTTGACTCTGGGAGCCAGCCTTACCCTGCTCTGCTGTGAGAACCCCCACTCATGGGCTGTTCACGCACAGCCTCTGGTAAGCTGCTCCTTGGATTGTGCAACTGAATGACACTAGCCAATACCTCCGATCTCAGACACAACCCTAGGAACCTCCATCTTGCAGTGCCCAGTTTTGCCCACTGGATGCTGCAAGCTTATATGAGTTTGTCAATTTAACAAAAAAATTAATATGTACCAGGCTTGTTATCCTAAGGGAAGTCTCTGACATGCTTCAAACCAAATGCACTGCTTCAGGCAGAATAAACAAACAGATTTATTACTACAAAGATAAATGTTAAGTGACTATGAATCAAAGCATAACAAGTCAGGTTTGGTCAAATGAAATAAAAGCAAAATGCATTCTAAGCTGATTGTAAGGGCACTGAAAGTGTTACGAACTTAGATGCTTCTCACCACAGGCTGGCTGGTTGCTCTTCAGCCAGGCTCTCCCCTTTGATCAGCGCTTCAGTCATTTGGTGTGGTGTCTGTAGATGTAGGTGGAAAAGAGAGGAAGAGCATGGCAAAGTCTCTCCCTTTTATAATATTCTTTCTTCCCTCTTGGCTTTGCCCTCCTGCCTTCAGAGTCAGATGAGCATTACCTCATCACGGTCCCAAACTGGCCAAAGGAAGGGGGGGTGACTCACTCAAGAGTCCAACAAATCCTTTTGTTGCTGCCTAGGCCAGCATCCTTTGTTCCTGTGAGGCTGGGCTGGGTTTGTCCCATACCTGCCCTGATGAGGTTTGAACTGCCTCTCTTCTTTTGGAGAGTTTTTCACTGGGCTTATTTTACGCCATGAGGATACATTTTCAGCCTCATAACTACGTAGATGAAATTATAACTTATAACATTACTTGAACAACAATGCTCAGTGCATCATGAGCCTTCCAAAGACACCTGACATGACAAACTTTGCATTGGATACCACACAATCATTTTACAAGGATGAACATGGGGGTGCTGGGTGTTTCGCCGAGGTACAGAGCATCACAACTGTCTTATTCCTTTGGGTCACAAAACAAAGATTTCTAACAGTTCTTAAGTCTGACTTATTGTGTCTTAAAATATTTCCAGTATTAATTTTTTTCTCCATAGGAATTTATTCTATGTGGGGCTGGTAGCACCACTTATTAATGTTGCTGGATGCTCCCCATTATAAGACCTGTTTTCAATTGCTTACAACTTTGCCAAATATTAACTATTTGGGATGAAACTATCACTGCTGGATATCTTTTGTAGGTTGCATATTTTGGAAAATTTCAGCTATAATGCTTCAACTGTTTCCAAGAATGAGACTAGTGAAAAATATGTTGTTCTGTGCATGTTAAAAAAAATTCTGGTGACCTCTTTTTGTCCTGAGAAGGAGACAAGTTTCATTTAGAAGCCCAAGTGCAGGGCTGGAGTTTAAAGGGCTCTAGGATGGGGCTGAAGACCTGGCAGTGGGCTAACCATTTGTTGAACTTTGTTATCCTGGGAAGGCAACTGAAGTGAAGGAGTGACCTGGCTGGAGAGCTGGGTACATCACAGGACCCTAAAGGCGAAGAGTCTTCAGGGAGAAAGCCCTGGGGGCATTGTTCCATACCAGGGCAGGGACAGACTTAAAGCTAGCTCAGAAGGTGCTGAGAACTGAGCCCAGAGACAGTGCTGCAGGTACCAAGGGCATAGTGATAGGCCCTGTTGTACTTTTGTTACCCCGGAAGGGACATGCTTGTTTGTTCACATATCGACAGTGTGTGAACTGGCTGGAGGGCTGGGCCACTGAAGACCCACCTGACGAGGTTAACAGCTGACAGGGGGTGCCGGGAGCAGAAAGAGAGAGAGTGCAGATTTACACCCAACTGAGAGGAGGCACTCACGAGCGGTGAGTGTCCCCCATCACAAATCCATTGGCAAAATGTCTCATCCTTCTGTAGTGCTGGTCTATGTACAGGACTAAACAAACTACTACTATCAGTTACTTGTTAGCTCAAGTGGCAGAGGTCTGTGTAGCACATCTAAAGATTCCAACCCTGCTGATGAACCAGGTGAATGTCACTATAAGGCCACACAATGAATTTTTTTTTAAGTTAGGAAATTACACACACAAAATGACATCAAGAGAACATTATTAAGTTTGCAAAGTTAAAGCACTTAAAGCTAGGAAATGACAGAATTAAGGTTGTTCGTACACCTGAATCTGCCCTCCTTCTACATACACATTATTATAGTGGTTTAGATAATGGCATCAAGAGCATACTTATGAAGTTTGGGGTTGATACCAAGTTGGGAGGGTTCAAAGTGCTTTGGAAGTTAGGATTAAAATTCAAAATGATCTGGACAATCTGGAGAAATGGTCTGCAGTAAATAGGATGAAATTCAATAAGGACAAATGCACAGGACTCCACTTAGGATGGAACAATCAGTTGCACACATACAAAATGGGAAATGACTACCTTGGCAAGAGTGCTGCAGAAAGGGATCAAAATGGATCACAAGCTAAATATGAGTCAACAGTGTAACACTGTTGCACAAAAAAAAAAAAAAAAAGCAAATATCATTCTGGGATGTATTAGCAGGAGTACTGCGATCAGACAGAAGAAGTAATTTTTCCACTCTGCTCTGATAATTAGGGCCCTACCAAATTCAAGGTCCATTTTGGTCAATTTCACGGTCATATGCTTTTAAAAATAATAAACTTCATGATATCAGCTATTTAAATCTGAAATTATACAGTGTTGTAATTGTAGGGGTCCTGACCCAAAAAGGAGTTGTGGGAGGGTCGCAAGGTTCATAGAATAGAATATCATAGAATCATAGAATATCAGGGTTGGAAGGTATCTCAGGAGGTCATCTAGTCCAACCCCCTGCTCAAAGCAGGACTAATCCCCAACTAAATCATCCCAGTCAGGGCTTTGTCAAGCCTGACCTTAAAAACTTCAAAGGAAGGAGATTCCACCACCTCCCTAGGTAACCCATTCCAGTGCTTCACCACCCTCCTAGTGAAAAAGTTTTTCCTAATAGCCAACCTAAACCTCCCCCATTGCAACTTGAGACCATTACTCCTTGTTCTGTCATCTGCTACCACTGAGAACAGTCTAGATCCATCCTCTTTGGAACCCCCTTTCACGTAGCTGAAAGCAGCTATCAAATCCCTCCTCATTCTTCTCTTCTGCAGACTAAATAATTCCAGTCCCCTCAGCCTCTCCTCATAAGTCATGTGCTCCAGCCCCCTAATCATTTTTGTTGCCCTCCGCTGGACTCTTTCCAATTTTTCCACACCATTCTTGTACTGCGGGGCCCCAAACTTGACACAGTACTCCAGATGAGGCCTCACCAATGCCGAATAGAGGGGAATGATCACGTCCCTCGATCTGCTGGCAATGCCCCTACGTATACATCCCAAAATACCATTGGCCTTCTTGGCAACAAGGGCACACTGTTGACTCATATCCAGCTTCTCGTCCACTGTAACCGCTAGGTCCTTTTCTGCAGAACCGCTGCCTAGCCACTCGGTCCCTAGTCTGTAGCAGTGCATGGGATTCTTTCTTCCTAAGCGCAGGACTGTGCACTTGTCCTTGTTAAACCTCATCAGATTTCTTTTGGTCCAATCCTCTAATTTGTCTAGGTCCCTCTGTATCCTATCCCTACCCTCCAGCATATCTACCACTCCTCCCAGTTTAGTGTCATCTGCAAACTTGCTGAGGGTGCAGTCCACGCCATCCTCCAGATCATTAATGAAGATATTGAACAAAACCGTTATGAACAAAACCCAAAAGGGAGATGCAGGTGGGTCACAAGGTTATTGTAGGGGGCGTTGCGGTACTGCTACCCTTACTTCTGTATTGCTGCTGGCAGCGGCGCTGCCTTCAGAGCTGGGCAGCTGGAGAGCGGTGACTTCTGGCTGTGAGTTCAGCTCTGAAGGCAGAGCCACCACCAGCAGCAGTGCAGAAGTCAGGATGGCATGGTATGGTATTGTCACCCTGACTTCTGTGCTGCTGCCTATAGAGCTGGGCCCTCAGTCAGCAGCTGCCACTGTCTGGCAGCCCAGCTCTGAAGGCATCAGTGCAGAAGTAAAGGGTGGCATGGTATGGTGCTGCCTTCAGAGCTGGGTGCCCAGCCAATGACCACCACTCTCCAGCTGCCCAGCTCTGAAGGCAGCAGAGAACTAAGGGTGGCAATACTGCAACCCCCCTAAAATAACCTTGTGACCCACCTGCAATTGCCTTTTGGGTCAGGAACCCCAATTTAAGAAGCGCTGGTCTCCCCCATTAAATCTGTATAGTATAGGGTAAAAGCACACAAAAGACCAGATTTCACGGTCTTTTTTTTTCATGGCCGTAAATTTGGTGCGGCCCTACTGATATGGCCTCAACTGGAGTATTGTGTCCAGTTTTGGGTGCCACATTTCAGGAAAGATGTGGACAAATTGGAAAAAGTCCAGAGAACAGTAACAAAAATGATTAAAGGTCTATAAAACATGACCTATGAGGGAAGATTGAAAAAATTGGGTTTGTTTAGTCTGGAGAAGAGAAGACTGAGAGGGGACATGATAACAGTTTTCAAGTACATAAAAGGTTTTTACAAGGAGGAGGGGAAAAATTATTCTCATTAACCTCTGAGGATAGGAGAAGAAGCAATGGTCTTAAATTGAAGCAAGGGTGGTTTAGGTTGGACTTTAGGAAAAACTTTCTAACTGTCAGGGTGGTTAAGTGCTGGAATAAATTGCCTAGGGAGGTTGTGGAATCTCCATCATTGGAGATTTTAAAGAGCAGGTTAGACAAACACCTGTCAGGGATGGTCTAGATAATACTTAGTCCTGCCATGAGTGCAGGGGACTGGACTAGATGACCTCTCGAGGTCCCTTCCAGTCCTATGATTCTATTATTCTATTTTTTCACAGAACCCTGGCCACATTCCGTACAGAGGATGGATCTGCTCTGGGGATGATCCGGTTAGTGTCCAAAGAAGGCTGTTATATGTTATATGTAGAATCCCTGCCTCATTTCTTGCAGAAGCTGGAAAGTGTGTACTATTTGTACCACTGGGGCAGGTGGGTCTAGGCCTGCCCATAAGTAAAGGCTTGCCCTTCAGATAAGGAGAAGGGACCACAAAGCCCAGGCTCCAAATGAGTTATTGAGACAACGAATGAAAAAAACAGGAGTGGGTGTGAGGTGAGAGTTTAAAAATGAGGGATCCAGAGAAGAACCCCAAGCAGGGAACCCTGGACAGTGCCCACTGCTTCTCTAAAGTGTCCAAGGAATCTGTGGATGCTGCCCAGAGGAACTGCCTGGAGACGTGAGCAGACAAGGTACAGGAAATAGGCCCCACAGTCACGGTTGTGCCCAGCTTCCTCCTCTTGGAGTGATGGATGGCCATCTTGGCTAGTTCTAGGAGGAGGCTGACGATGAGGTCCTTTGACTTGGTGGGGCCAGGGATGGGGTATGCATAGATCAGGAGGAACAGGGATGGAAAATGTGTAGCAAATGAGGCAGGGTATTGCATGAAGAGAAAGGAGGGTCTCATGGTTAAGGCAGCTGAATGCTGCCCTAGAGCAGCAGTTCTCAAACTGTGGGTCAGGACCCCAAAGTGGGACACAACCCCATTTTAATGGGGTCACCAGGGCTGGCATTAGACTTGCTGGGACCTGGGGCCGAAGACAAAGTCCGAGCCCCCACTGCTTCAGCCCTGGTGGTGGGGCTTGGGTTTTGGCTTCAGCCCTGGGTGATGGGACTCAGGCTACAGGCCCTCTGCCCAAGGCTGAGGTCCTTGGACTTTGGCTTTGGAGCCCCCGCCCACTGTGGTGGAGCTCAGGCTTCAGCTTTGACAACCCCCTTTCCCTGGCCCAAGGCGGGGCTTGGGCGGCCTCAGGGCTCAGTTCTCTCTCCTGGGGTCGTGTAGTAATTTTTGTTGTCAAAAAGGGGTTGCGGTGCAATGAAGTTTGAGAATCCCTACCCTAGAGACATTGATTCTACCCCTGCTTCTGGCAGAGAGAACCTACATGATGCTACTCAAATCACTTAAACCAAACTTTTCACAAGTGGGTGGCCACTAATTATTTTCCTCATTTTCTGATTGCCTGACTTCAGACCATGACTTGAGAAGTTCTGAGCACTCACAGCTGCAACTGAAGCCAATGGAAGCTGTGGTTTGAACATATAAATGCTATATAATGTTCAGTACTCTGAAAAATCAGGTTGTAGGAATTTCAAATTGGGCACCCAGAATTAGTGAATGGTTTTGACCTTATTTTGTGTGCCTCAGTTCCCAATCTTTAAAGCAGAAATAATAGTACTCTCTCACACACAAAGGGGCTGAATAAAGTTTGCACAGGCAACTGAATTCTGGCATTTTCTAACTTTTAAATGACTGACTTTGCAATCTTAACAATGTTCTTTTAATGTAGTCTTTTGTGTATGTAATTTATATGTATGATTCAATGCAGTTTCTAAATCAGACTGCATGCAGATATATAAAAGTATACAAAAGAGTAACTCTTGTGTTTTTCTGATATTCTGATTTGTTTTCTTCATAATATCTTGGTATACTTAGTTGTAATTACACTGTGTGTGTTGATAAGGATTGTATAAAACTAAATTACAATTTGCTTTATCGTTGATCAGCCGACTTGTTTCTTAGAGTTTCTTATTGTAACCTGACATAGAACAGTGAAAGAACTGGAGGGAGCGGGATAGCTCAGTGGTTTGAGCATTGGCCTGCTAAATCCAGGATTGTGAGCTCAATCCTTGAGGGGGCCATTTTGGGATCTGGGGCAAAAATGGGGGATTGGTCCTGCTTTGAGCAGGGGATTGGACTAGATGACCTCCTGAGGTCCCTTCCAACCCTGATATTCTATGACTTTGTAATGTTGGCATTCTACACAAACTGGTGGCTGTAGGCTGAATAAACAACTTCCTTATAACTCATGATCTCTAGTTTACAAATCTCAGCTGAACTCTCTCTTTGTAAAAGTGGCAAAGAGTCCTGTGGCACCTTATAGACTATCACCGATAAAAGCTTATGCTCCAAAACGTCTGTTAGTCTATAAAGTGCCACAGGACTCTTTGCCACTTTTACAGATCCAGACTAACATGGCTACTCCTCTGATACTCTCTATTTGTACAGGCACTGGGGATCTTAGAACATCACCTGTGGAAGATTCTGGGTGATGCCTTGGAAAAAGTGATGGATTCTTTCACATATCAAATGAAAATAATTTTGATCACAAAATTCAATAAAAAATAAACTATCAACAGTTTGAATTAATTCTCAGTATTTGCCCTTTTCTCAAATGTCCAAATATTTGCTGAATACTTCCTCTCAATCTGACAGCTCAAATAAAGGTCTAACTCTTGTGCTGTCCTTTTCATTTCTGCATGTTACCAGTTCTGAAGTCAGCATACTAATACAGAAGTAGCTGGCTCCACTGTCCTGGACTGACAGTTGAGAAGCTCGTGCTCAGATGCAGAGCAGGTTTTTCACGCACTAGACCAGGCTGCCCAGGCTGTAACAGAGCAGACAGGCCATTAAGGGCTTGATCCAAAGTGCAGTGAAATCAATATGACTCTTTGCATTGACTTCAATGTGCTTTGTATGAGACTCCTAGTCTTTGCATAAAAATGGAGGAAAGCTGTTTATACTTTCACCTTTTTGATAATATTCCTGGAACGAGGCACATTTAACCTCTGATTATAAGTAAATGGGTAGAAGTGTCACTGCTCCAGAGCAAGCAATGGTCTGGACAAACAGCCTTGCCAGAGGGACAGAGGCTTCTCAGTAACAGTAAAGCATTCTGCAATAAGATAGTGTAAATAAATGTTAATTTTATTTCTTCTTTATGAACTCATCAGTCTGTCATGAGAAACTTGGTACAACTCACTTTTGTTAAAGGCTTTTACACCTACTCCATCACATCCAGTGCTATTGTTGCTTTCTCAGAGTTCAGTTTTTAAATGACTGGGCCACTTTAACACTATCTCACTAATGGAGAGTTAGGTTTGTCATGAATGCTTGCTTTATCGGATTGTGAAGTAGACTAGTCTTGTAAGTAGTGGCTACCTTTGCTGGAAAACTTAGCTTCAGCTCTAACAAGTAGATCTGTGCTGGGGTGTATAGGCCCACATGGACAAGTAAGGGGCCAGAAAGGTCCTGGCAGCAGGGCTAGCCCCACTCTTCCGGCCTTTTCAATTATGCATGATAGGGAGGAGGCCTTTAAAAGGGAGGAAAAAGCAGGCAGGGGCAGGGGCAGGAGTGGGAGGAGAGAGGAGAGCCCTAAACAGCAGACTGCAGGAGTGACTCCTGAAGCTGTACAGGGAACTCTTCCTCAGGGTCCGGGTGAAGGTTTCCTGCCTAGAATACAGCGGACTCTTAAGGTAAGACAGACAGACCCAGTCAGAGCAATTTCCCCAAACCCATTACACTGGGGCTGGATCATTGGCAGCACTATAGACTAGCCAGTTCCTCCCCAACCCTTTTTTCAGGTACTACAGGGAGGGAGTATCCCTGAATGCATGGGGTTTGTGACTTTTATTTTGATCCCTCAGCTGGAGAGATTTAAGGAGGACCATACAGGGCAGACTCCTGAAGCCATCACACACAGTAATGGTCGATTTCTCCGCTGCTGTCTCTGTAACATATTTTGTTTTTTTATGGGACAGGGTTGTTAGCCCTCTGCCTAACCCCCAACCTGTAGGACCAGAGTGTCTGTATTGTCTGGCTCCTCCCTCACAGACCAAGCTGGCATGACTGAATGTGCCAGGAGCAGAAAGCCCCCACCGACACAGACTCTGGGGATCTTTGGAGCATGCATGCTGTCCTGCCACGACAAGGCACAGACACCAGAAACAGGAGTATGTCAGGGGTCTGTCATGTTTGCGATCCTCTTCAGCATTCCCATTGACTGGGTAATGCTACGTATAACTGAAGACATGCAAAGAGGCATTAGATGGACACCCTTCTCATCCCTTGAAGACCTGGACTTTGCAGATGATCTCACTCTCCTATCACATACCCAACATCATATACAAGAATAAACAACCTGACTCAACACATTCAGCCAGCAAATTGGACTGAAAATCGACCGCAATAAGATAAATATCATAACCTTTAATATTGCCTCACCATCACCAGTGCGGATAGAGGATCATGTTCTCACCAGTGCAGAAACATTCACATACTTGGGCAGCACCATCAGCAAGGACAGTGGAACAAGCCAGGACATCCGGAACAGAATCAATAAAGCCAGGAACACCTTCAGGAGCTTAAATACAGTCTGGAAATCATCAGAATACAACACCAAAACCAAGCTCAAGATTTATCAGAGCTGAGTACTTTCAACACTATTTTATAGTGTAGAATGCTGGGGAATGACAAAGTATGACATGTCCAAACAGTCTTCATTCCACACAACCTGCCTCAGAAAAATCCTCCATATCTTTTGGCCTAGAGTAATTTCAAACCAAGACCTATTCACACAGTGCAGCCAAGAAGATATGAGCACCATCATTGCCAGGAGGCGTTGGAGATGGATTAGGCATGTGTTTCAGATGGAAACTGATTCCATCACCAGAATAGCGATAAGATGGACACCTGAAGGCAAGTGAAAATGAGGCTGCCCGAAAATAACATGGTGAAGAGCTGTGGAAGCTGAGCTGAAAAACCTGGGGCACAGTTGGGAACCATTGAAAGACTTGCCAGAAACAGACAGGTGTGGAGGAGCTTCATCGCTGCCCTAAACACCAGAGGTGTAATGGGAACTAACTAACCAACTAACTATAAAGGGAAGAGCTCCCCTTGTAAATAGGGAAGTGGGCCTATATTGTGACCATCCCATGTAGATAAATGGATGTGGTCAGGTTCCCCCACTTTCTGAGGGAGGAATCACCAAGGACTCTGTTACAAGGTAATTTTTTAGTCCATTGCTATTGCAAACACCATTGTGTGGACTTCTCCATTGGCTTTTTACCCTCTATGATTAAACTTGATATGTGCATTTCCTAAGCTCTTAACTAAAGACAACTTGACAGAGCTATCAATAGTTCATTTAAGTGATAATAGCCCTCAAATATAGGGCCTTGTGTCAATCTGATGATGCGGGTTGTTCCTTTGTATATGGTACAAGGATCCTCCTACTGCCATCTGTCCTTTGGTTGGTGATGGCAATAGATCATACACCTCAATTCTATATATATCTAATATAAGCTAAGAGTTTTCTGTTCCAAGACTATTTCACTCACACTGTTTTTTACCATCAATCTTCTCTGATCACTATTTTTCTTTAAACGGAAAACTTTTATTTGGATAAATGGTATAGAAATCCAGCTCAGAATCAAACACAGAAACAAGAGTGTCTGATCCGAGAGTGTCATTAAATCTGACAAATCAGTCATGTTTCCAGTAATTTTTATTTCACTTCTGCTTCTTTACATTAAATGAACCACGTATTTCATTTAGTACTAGCTCACTCATTGTGTATGTCTGCATTGAAACTTAGGGTTAGAGGAGCAACTTCTAGCTCGGGTAGATGTATATATGCTTTAATTGAGTTAGCATGCTAAAAAATAGCAGTTTACACATGCTATTCCCCGGATCACACCTCTTTGTTCCCCTTGATCTTTCAGGACAAACCCTCCCCAGCAGAATATGAATAGCAATGAGGCTATGGGGTATCCATGCCTTTTGGCCTCTATCTAAAGCAGACACCTATGACTGGAGCTTATTTGTTACCACTGAGGGAATGCAGTTTGCAGAAGACAGGATTTTCTCGGGGGTTGGCCCATGGCTGTGGAATGAACTCCCGCAGGAAATAAGGATCATCAGAAACCTTCTGCTCTAAGTGCAAGGCATGTTTCTTTGACCTTGCCTTCTCTAACATAGACATATAGCAATGCGAGTGTACATTTGTGTGTATAAATAAACTGTATTTTCCAAAACAAAACACCCAACTGCACACACACTTCTCTCTTTGGGAAGGTGATGAGAGAACAAACACATGATGGATGTTAGTCACATTATTTAGTGCACTACTGGAAGGTGCTCATATACTATGATGATGAGTATGGTATAAGAACCTGATTAGAATAGAAAAGAATGTGCTTTTATGACCTCATTCTTGGGCATCTCTCTACTCCCTCTGCAACCCCCCCTCCCCCCAAAAAACCAACCCCCTCAGTGTCATCATCATACTAATGTTTGTTTTCTTGAGTGTTTCAGAAATAGCTGCTATCTTATATAAATTTATCTTGGGAAAAGCCTAAATCTATCCCCATCAGGGGTGACAGATTCTTCCTAGAAGTGGGGAGGCCACAAGGCCCCACCCATTCTGTGGCCCTGCCCCTCCTCTTCTTCCCCAGAAGTCCCCTGGAACCGGGTCAGGGAGCAGGGGCGGGCAAGAAGGTCCAGAGAGCAGCCCTTGGCCCATGTCCCCATCCCCAGGTCCCCGGCCCAGGGCAAGTGGAGTGTCCATGGCTTCCCACAGCTTTCCGCGTGACTCTTATACTGACCTGGCTCCTGCTTCTGGCCGGGGGATGGGGCCTCAGGGGCTGAAGAGCCACAGCCGGGCCATGGTAAGAGCCGCCTGAGCAGCTGTGGGGTGCTGTGGACCCTCCACCTGCCCTGGGTGGGGAGTCTGAGAGGTGGGGACATGGGGAGCTGCTCTTGGGCCCCCCCCACCCTCGGCAGGTGGAGGGTCCACGGCTCCCCACAGCTGCCTGGGCTCCTGGACCCAGGGCCACTCTTACCTGGGCCGGGCTCCAGCTTCCGGCCTGGTCAGGGGGCAAGGCCTCGGGGGGAAGAGAAGGGGCAAGGGGCTGGGCCCGTGGCGAAGAGTGGACTGACCAGGCCCGTTTACTTTAAAAACTGGGAGGGCCATGGTCCCTTGGCCCCCTGTGTTCTGGTGCCCCGACCCCTACCACTTCCTTAGTGACTGGGGACTGTATTTTTCTATTCCCTTTCCGTATGCTAAGCATATATATCTATATCTATACTCTGATAGCCACTTCAGATTAGATCAGTAACCCATAGTTAACACTGTCTTGTACTTTGCCAATATCCTTTCTTTATTCCTTTATATTTTCTAATCTCACCTATCATTGTAGCTGATGACGGTGTATATAAATGAACAACTGCATGCCTGTGCCAAATTGTTAAATGTCTTGTATCATGTTTGATAGTGGAAGCATGCAGTGTACACATTGTATTTAGTATTTTATAACTTAAGGAACCTATTGCAGTCTCATCATAGCAAATCACTCACAAAAACAAACAGAAGTTTGGGCAGCGATACTAACTTTGTGGCAACTAGCCACTCGCTCACCAGAAATGATAGCAGAAAAATGAGAACATATAAGACAATATCATAGCCAAAACACATCCAGCAAATGCTTGGCTGAATAGCTGAGCTCTGCATCATTCTCGGAAGGATAATAAATGCTGACAAATTGCCAGAGGAAGTAAGCTTCATAGTAAGGGACCCTCTACTGAGATTACTCTGTCTCCAGTCCTCAAGCATAAATATCTAGGAGCTGTTACTGAAAGCACAGTGGTTAATGTCAGCCATCATGAAGCGCATGGCAGTGTCTAATATATGCCTTTATTTAAATTTTCATCTTTTTTTGTGATAGGGACTCCTCGTGTATTTTCCCCTCCTATATAAGAATGTGTTCCAAGGAGACTCTCAGTTCTTCAGGGCTATCTAGTCTATCCCAAATAGAGCCAGTAAGCTTTTTATCATGTCACAACTCAACATTCTGGGCCTCCATTTTTTATCTTGTTTTAAACCCAGTTTCCCCCCCCCCCCCAACACGTACACTAACCCTACACAATTTCTTTTGAATAGCTGTATTTTCTCTAGCAATAGATATACACTTATTTATTTTAAAATTCATTTTGAGTTAAGCCACTTTCTTTATTTGCAATGCCTTAAACAATTTAAGAGGGTTGCATGAGAGCTAAGTTGTGTTGCTAGATTTTTTTGTACTTCCTTTACATAGTTATAGTGTTTGGTAGTTTTTATTTTACTATAACTTGCATTGGAATTGAGTAGTTTGTTTACCATGTACTGTTTGTAATTATTACAAAAAACTACCTTAAAAGAATGTTAAGGTTGCAAAGTCAAACACTCAGAAGTTAGGAAATGCAATGTGTTCAACTTTAATTCAGCCCACTTGTGCGTGTGCACATACCATTTTTTCCACAGACTTGCACTCAATCAAATTCCATTCCCATTCCCAGAGTGGGATCAGGTGGCATGGCTTTCTCTATTCAGGTAGAATGTACCCAGATGCTACAAAAGATTAATGGTATATAAAGTTCTTAGTTAGATGTTATGGGTCAAAATGATGGTGGGGAAAAAAGTAACTGAAATTACCTACATTAAAATTTAGGGTAATGGGCTCTGAGTAAAAATGCATTTCAATATCTCTTTCAGAAATGTTTATGATGGTATACTATGGTATTGCCACCAGACCCCAATCATTCATCATAATACAAATACTGCCTTTTGCAATAATCTCCAAGACATTTAAAAATCTATTGTGGAAGGCTTTCATATATGTAAATATCTATAGATTCAGAAAGTGCTCATTGATTTGCATTGCTACTGTTTGAAGTTTGTAGGATGCTGCAAAAATAATGTGAGAACCATTAAGGGCAGCAGAGCTTGCCCCTTGCATTCTTGCGAAATATAAATCAACTTGTGTTTCATAGTTTTAATTCCACAAGCTTCGCTAATAGCTAGACCCACTGATTCCCTCACTTTCCAAAAATGTACCCACGCTCCCTCTTGAAGTGATTTACACAATTATGTCCTTCCATTGCTGACTTTGGCAGCCTGCTCCATATTTCAGCTGCTAGTTGTGTACAGAAATTTTGCCTGACCTGCTTTTAGCTATAGTTCCCCCTAAATCTAATCCATAGCTCCTTGCTGTAGAGATAGTTAGTTTTTCAAAATCCCTACTATATCTATCCTGTAAATTTCGTATCTGTAATCCACAAAATCCTCTCTTAGTCTCTCTCTTTCTGAATTACAAGCCTGGCTCTATTCTTTCCATGCTGTGACTCATTCCTCCCAAGCCCCTGACTCATGCTGCTTGCTCATTTATGCAACTTTTTAATCTCTGCAGCTTTCTTTCTATAACTTGGAATCAGAACTGCACACAGTATTTCAGTGTGTATTTCACCAGTACTTTACACTTCTGTGGAAAAATGAATTCAGTTCATAGCTACTTTGCACCTTTATCTAACCGATCAAAGCTCCTTCTTCTCTTTTAACTACTACCAAGTATTGAGGCCATGTCTAGAGAACAATATCCACTATCAACCCAGATATATGCTACATTTAGGACAGTCCATTACTAATATAGTTTGCACATGACACAGATGGGAGGTGGTGGTAAATAATGAAGGAGACATGTCCCTGATCCAGAGCAGAGTGTAAGCAAAGCTGGGCGTAAGCAAACAATATGCATTTTAATATTGCCAAATGTAAAGTTATACATCTAGGAACACAGAATGTAGGCCTTACTTGCAGGATGGGGGACTCTATACTGGGAAGCAGTGACTCTGAAAAAGAGTGATGGTGGGTAATTAGCTGAATGTGAGCTTCCAGTGTGATGGTGTGGCCAAAAGGGTTAATGCAATCCTTGGATGAATGAACAGGGGAATATCGAGTAGGAGTAGAGAGGTTATATCACCTCTGTATTTGGAATTAGTATGACTGCAAGTGGAATACTGTGTCCAGTTCTGGTGTCCACAATTCAAGAAGGATGGTGGTAAATTGGAGAGGATTCTGAGAAGGGCCAAGAGAATGATTAAAGCATTGGAAAACATGCCTTTTAGTTAGGCTTGGCAGAATTAGATATTTTTTTAAACAATTTTGATGGATAATATCAATGTTTATTTTTAGGCAGTTTTTTTTATTTTTATTGACTTATAATTTTGCACAACTGTGAAAAAAATTTTTTTGGGGGGATCGAAGGGCAGTCAGTATCACATGGCAAAATATACAAAATAAATACCCAGAAGTATTCTGAACTCTAATAAGTTCTGAATTTTTCTTCCTTTGCCTATCTGTAACCTTCAATTATTATCAATGAAAATATTTTTGTTGGTTTATATGTGCATGGTGAAATTGACATTTAATGACATTTACTGAATAAAAAACTTGAATCTTACCAAACCTATTAATAGTGATAAACTCAAGGAGCTCAATCGATTCAGCTTAACAAAGAAGGTTAAGGGGTGACTTGAGCACAGTTTATAAGAACCTATATGGGAAACAGTTTATAAGAACTTATATGGGAAACAGAAATATGATCATAGAGGGCTTGTCAATCTAGAAGACAAAGGTAAAATAATACCCAGTGGTTGGAAGTTGATGCTTGACAAATTCAGATTCAAAATATGGTGCACTTTACCAAAGATTGTGGTGGATTCACTGGTATTTTTTAAACCAAGACTGGATATTTTTCTAAAAGAAATGCTCTATTTCAAATGGGAATTAATTCAGGGAAAGTCTATGGCCTGTGTTATTGAGGAGGTCAGATTAGATTATCACAGTGTTCTCTTCTAGCCTTTCTGAATGTTTACTGGCTTTGGAATGTATAGTATCACTTTGAAATACTGGCAAATTATATTTGCATTGCCTAACAGTTTAGGGAAGAGTATTCAAAGAACGTAAGGAAATACAATAGCCATAATCCTTCCATTAATTTATGCTCACAAATTAAGTATTCTATCCCTTACTTAAATGTCTCATATCATTCTTACAACTGAAGCCAAGCTCACTGCTATGTAGCTTCCTGGATCTTCCCTTGATCCTTTCTTACACACAAGAACAACATTAGTAACTTTCCAAACTCTCTGGTTCCCTCCCCAGCCTTAGCAAGCTATCAAAAAATTCTGTCAAAAGCTTTTCTATTTCCCTTGCTATTTCCTTCAACATTTGGGATGTTATTCATCTGGGCATGGTGCCCAGACAACTTTTAACTCATTGGTGATGGGAGACTGAATTCTCCAAGGCAAGCACCAATGGGAAAACTGTTATATAACATCAGATAAATAGATACCCAAAGGGTTAATAGTTCTAGTTGCCTATCAGTTCTGGAATGATGGAGCCTATTAATATTTCAGTGCTGCTTTAGTTCATTCAGCATAAGTTAATAAATTCCCTTGCTATTTCTTTTTGCTTTTTAGGTTATGTGTATGTCAGACTGACAGCCCTAGCAATGGTAGTTTTCAGATATTTAAGAGCAGTTTGCACAAACATCTGTTTACATGGGCAAGACACCTGTATTTGTGTGAGCCAAAACCTGTATTTGTGCACACACCTCAAGTAATTGTGAGCAAATGGAAACACAGGTTTTCATCTGATTTTCATGCAGAGATGCAATTTTTTTGCATGCGTAAATATATGAACTCTCAAATTTTCTGGGCAGAGCTAAGGAGGGCCCTCATAATTGTTTCTCAGTGCTACAGACATTCCTAGCAGAGTACAAGTAACCCTTTCAGGATGATAAGCACAGTAGAGGTGAACCATAACCATCAGATGAGATTCCTGTATACAGTCTCCAATAAAGTGAGCATATAGTACAGAAAACTACCCACTACAATGAATTTATGAAGAGGAAGACATAGCAAAAGTGTCCATTTGTTAAACAAAGGAGTGAGCTGTAACAGTTAAGGTTGATCTAGAGTACTTTGTCACAATTATGCATTGTCTTTCGTATGTCCAAATTGAATTAATTTAACTTGCAGATTAACTAAATAAAGAAGTGAGCCATAGTTTTCAGCACTGAAACATCTACCACATGTTTGTTTGGGAGTGGTAGGCAGCTGAAAGGAAAGCAGTGAATGAAGCTGTCAACCAATGCATGACTTCCTTTCTGCTTCCCTCTGCCTGCATCCGTGGTACCATCTTTCTTCGTTAGAAGAGTAGATAAGGTAAAGTGCTTTTGATTCAGATACTATTTTTATATGACCTGGTACAAGACTAATGCAAGCCCTAGACAACTGAACGTGTACTACATGCTTCACTCCTCCCCTAGGCCCTGATTAAGGAAAATACTTAATCATTTGCTTAAATTCATGGACAGACGTTCAAGGATGTCCTAAATAGGAACATTTTCTTGAATTGGTGCCTCAGTGCATATTCTGCCTCTACAACTCCATTGAGGTTTATATTTTCTAACCTACCTAACATCTTTTCTAAAATGTAAGTTTGAAACAATATTCCTTTTCTTACTTTACTTGGGGATTTGTCTTGAGTGGGATTTAAAGTTGTGTTGTTTAGAAGGTTTTAGCTAATATGTTCTAAAACTCTCCAGTAGACAAGGGTATTATATACTTTTAACAAATGCAAAGCTGATCATGTTGAATTCAAAGCTACTTGTTCCTGGGCTTCAATTCTACAAGCTTAGCACTGGCTGCACTACACTTGTAGTAGTTAGAACTTGTTAGCTAAACACCTTCTAACAACAAACCTTTAAATTGAAGTTGAGACAAATCCTGGAATTAATCAGTCCTGGGATCTACTATACTCTCCACATGTCTAGATTGGGAAAATAGGTGTTAGTTAATGTGTTAAATAATCATTTTAAAACACCAATTAGTTCCAAACATGGACAAACTGTGATTATTTAACCCTAGGTTGACCCACTACCAGCTAACGTATTGTGGACCCCAGTTACAACCAAGCAGTGCCAAACACAGGTTAAAACATAATTTGGTCTTACAGTGCAGACCAGACCAAACAGTGATTTAACCATATTATTAAAATGTAAGTGTGCTGAAGCACAGATTGTGCTAAAACCTTGGAAGTACAGTAAGAGTGGAATGATATTGTAACCATAGTAGACACCAACATGTTATAGCTGTGTCCCATGGTAGCTCTTCAAAGTATGACAGGGATGGGATCTAACTGTCTTACTGTGAATTGTCGACAGCTGTCCATATTAGTAATACCATATTAGGTTAGTTAGAAGCTTTTATTGCTATGTAATAGCATTTTACACTTAGCGTGGTGTTTTATACTTCAGCAGATCTCTAGCAACACAAGTCTGTGATTCAGCAAAGTATTTAAGCATGTGCTGAATATCAAGCATGTGATTGAGTACTTTAGAGCTGGTCAGAATTCTTAACCACTTACAAAGAATCCTACCTGCAAAATATCCCTGAAATAATAGAACATTTAAGCAGTTGACCATATGTATGTAGGCAACCAATATATTAATCCAATATAGGGGCATAAAAGTTGTTCCATAAAGACTTTTCATATGAGTGTTTTCAATTTGAGGTTCTTTTTATTAAGATAATGCAAAAATTTAAGGTCCTGTTCTTAAAATAAGCACATGGTTGTTACATTAAAAAAGAAAAAGCCTCTCAGAGGAAAGAGTAGAGTTTCCCCTAATGCAAGAATGTAAAATGAACTATTATCTTCATCGTTATTCAACAAGACAAACATTCCACATTGTAAAATTGATCTACATTTACTTTAAGGGCTGTATTTTTGGCTTTCCTGGTTCTAGTGGGATTGTAAATTGAGATATATTTACTTTTATGTTGTAATCTAACAGTTGAATGCAATATATCAGTAAGCTGCAGAAAGCCTCACTGACTGGTATGTTAATACTAGCTGTCAAAATAGTAATCTGACTGATTTACACTGTAATAGCTTATTTTTACATTTAGTGGAGTATTTCCTGCTGTTACCGCCTTATGATCTTATAGTAGAGAACTAACAGTTTAGGCAGGCACGAACTAAAAAGGACAAGTAAGGATTACCCACCCATGATGACCAATACAATTGGACTATATTCAAAAACAACAAGGGTGGATAAAAAAATTGTATTATTGCAGATGAAAGAGTTTTCCCCTACATCTGGCATGTCATTTTCAAAACTAATATGAAACATTTCCATAAATTCAGCTTACCATTGTCTTCACCAGTGTTTCAAAGTATTTTTTAATATGAAGTAATAGCATACAAACCCAATTTCACATCTGAAAATTAAGCTTCTAGTTCTCATTCTCTAACTAAAACACACAGTTATGAAAAAAGATGACCATTTCCTTGAGGCATGATGTTTTGTTTACTTAAGTTAATGGAAAAGCTATCCAGTGTTTGATGTAAAGCTGTCACCCTTGCATGAAAGAAAACCAACTAGTTATTTATTATGAATATCATCTAATAGTTTCCAGAATTATCTGAAGTATGTATTTTTTCTTAATGACATCGTTTTAAATTCCAAGTTCCCTGTTCATTTAGTTTTTGTTTATTTCTCTCCTTGGAAACCTCGTAAGCATCTTCTTTTACTAGGCTTGACTGGACAAAATACTACTGTTACAACCTGCAATATTGGGAAGTAAAAGTGTGAATGTTCTTTGTGTTTTTTAACTAGGATGTTGGAGAATCACATTACATTTTTGCTGGGCTTTTCACAACACTACCACTGCACAATCTCCCCACAAAGGAAAGTCTGCATAGTATACTTTTAAAATGAAAATCTATGTATTATTTGGGGAAAAAAGCATAAAGAATCCCACAGGAAACAGTTACTCCAGAAGTTGCCTTTTTGGCAACTAGCTCAGAATGGTATTTTAAACTGAAATAAATGGTAGTTTATCAGTGTATAGAACAATTTGGTCTGTATGAAAAACTGCACATGCTGTGAACCAATGGCTCTCAACCTTTCCGGACTACTGTACCCTTTTTAGGAATCTCATTTGTCTTGCGTACCTCCAAGTTTCACCTTATTTAAAAACTACATTCTTACACAATCAGGCATAAAAATACAAAAGTGTCACAACACACTATTACTGAAAAATTGGTTACTTTCTCATTTTTACCGTATAATTATAAATCAAATCATTTGGAATATAAATATTGTACTTACATTTCAGTGTATAGTATATAAAGCAGCATAAACAAGTTGTTGTCTGTATGAAATTTAGTTTGTACTGACTTCACTAGTGCTTTTTATGTAGCCTGTTGTAAAACTAGGCAAATATCTAGATGAGTTGATGTACCCCCGGGAAAACCTCTGCATATCCCCAGGGGTACATGCATCTTTGGTTGAGAACCACTGCTGTAAATAATGACATTTAAAAAAATACACTGGGAAGCATCACTTTTCAGCGATAAATCTTCTCCAGCTGTATACTATGGCAATGTAATATACAGTATAATTCCAATTATCCAAAATTCCTAGTTATCTGAATCCACAGTGTGTCTCCCATGTAGTACTGTGTTAGTTAACCACCCACTAATAACTTCTCAATTAGCAGCTTAGCGCCTGTTAGAGCTAATCAATGAGTTTGTATTTATATAGTGGTTCTGAGTGGTTATCTGTAGTTACTGAGACCTAATTCCATTTCAGCTGCAACAGCAGCTTGCATCAGTGAAACTGTAGCTCAAAATAGCACTTCTGAAACTTTGAGATAACCAGGTATTCAGATAAATGGCTGTCCCCTAAGCCAGCATTTCTCAAATGCAGCCACCTTGGCTGCATGTGGCCACCAGGGGCTTTTCTTGCAGTCACAGCCTCCTGGGCTGTGATGGGGGGGAGAAGCAGTGGCCCCTCCTTGGTGCTCCTGAATGCACCACCTTAGTGTTGGCTGCTGGGGCTGTAAACAGGGGTTGGACACTGCCCCACTCTGGAGATATCAAGGGCACAACACTGGAGGAGCAAGCAGCTGGTGAGTTCCCCACTTTGCCAGGGGTGGTGGGGTTCAGGCTTTGGGCTTCAGCCCTCGGTGGTCGGATGGCAGGCTCTGGCCGTGGGGCTTCAGTCTCCAGCCCTGGGCTCCGGCTGTGCGGCAGCAGGCACCAGGCTCCGTCCGTGGGGCTTCGGGGTCCATCCCTGGACCTCGTCCACTGGGCTTCAGGTTCCAGCCCCCTGCTGCCTCCCCCAGTCACCCACCCACCCCCATCTCCCCTGGTCCCCGCTGCCTCCACCCGACCCCCCATCCACAACTTAATTTGTCCCCAGGCTTTCTGGGGCTGAGTAGGTCTGCTGTGAAAAGTGATACTTGTATGTTTGTTAATACCACTTTTCACAACAGACTTACTAGCTAGCAATAAATAAATTACAATGATTTGGATGTGTAGATTTGCATATTTATTTGTTTTTCCTAAAGCTAATTAAATATTTTAGGAAAAAGTGCGAGAGCAGCCACCAACAAGAGTTGGTGGCCACACTCTGAGGCCACTGAATAATTTGTCCTGAGAACCCCTGGGCCGTTTGGATAAACGTACTGAGTGTACTGTACCTTCACCAGCAGATAATAATGTAGGCCCTCTTTCTTCTCCCCACTAATCAAAGATATGCTATGGAAATCTATCCCTTGAGGTAGCTGTAATAAAATTTTAGAATATACCACAGGAATTGTTGGTTTCAATTTCTTTAGCTCTAGATGTTGCATCATAATTGAAATTGATAAAATAGATAATGAAGTTTTTCTATAATAATAATAATGGCTCATTATCATCATAACAAAAGTCCTACCTCTGACCAATTTAGATCCTTCAACAAATCCTCCACCTTAAAGACCTAAGTGGGTGAAAAATCCATTCTGCAGCAGACTAAGAGGAAAGTCGAAGGGAGGCTTCTTTTGTTTCAACCTTCTGGCTATCAGCTGTCCCAGTCACCCACCTAGGAGTGATCTACTTGTCTTGTAGCTAAAACAGGTCAATGGATGGCCAGCTGTTAGGCTATGATGACAAGAAAATGCCAAATGAACTGTTTGCTACAACAGTCCAAAATGTCTGAAACAATCCCTGGAATGCTTTAAGGAGTGAAACGATATAGCTTTGGGGGAACTTGAGGCCTACTTTTAAAGTCTTTTAAAATAAAATTCAGCATCTAGGCTGCTGAAGAAACTACATACATAATCTCTGTTTACTGTTTGGTATTTTGGCCCTCATGCCTTCCCCAGCTGCACGGCATCCCATCTGCATGGGTGAAAAATGTGAAAAGAGCATGCTAGAAAGACAGACTCTAGATCCCTCGTGATTGTAGGTTATCAATTCTGCAAACATCTTTTTTATTTTCATGTAAATAAATTAAACACTACCAATTTAGCAGCATCTGACATAAAAAGCATTACAATTTCCCAGGGTTCTATTCATTATTATACTTTAAAAGAAAGTTTCTCATTTGAAGCATTAACATCTTGTTAGTACAAATGTTTGTGTGGCACCAGTAATTGATAATTTTCCATTTGTTATACTATAACTTCGCTATTACCAGGGCCCCACAGAGGTTTATGGGGGCCCAGAGCAAAATCTGAAACTGAGAACCCCCCTTCCAAAAAACTACCACTGAGGGGAGCTCCGGTGAAGACGGGGAAGTTTGGAGAGTGATCCCACATCACACTCACGCACAGTGGTGGCTCAACTCCTGTCCTGCAGGGCAGGGCCTGGTTCCCTGCAGGACAACCTGGTAAAGAAGGTCACTGTGCCACCCCAGTTTAGTCATGACAGAGGGGCTGACAGGCCAAATTTCAGTGAGTGGCATTGCAACCTAGCACACAGGGCTGCTATGCCACTTGTTTTGGGGGCCCTCTGAAATAGGGAGCTCAGGGAAAACCATCCCCTCCCTCTCCACCCCCAGGCAGTGCTTTCTATTATTGCTCTCTGTCAAACACAATACAGTGTGCTCAGTGCTCTACAGAACAAAAAACAGACACCTCCTCCTGCAAGGCCAACAATTTCAAACCCAGATGCTTAAAAATAGGCACCTACATAATAGTAATTTGATTTTATTCAGAGATAATGAGCTCCCACTGACTTCCACTCATTCTATATTGACTTCAAAGAGACCTGTAGGTGCTTGGCATTTTTCAAAATTAAATAACTCTTCTTAGATGCTGGACTTGAGGTACTCAAGTTTTGAAAAATTTCACCTGTATTATTATTTGTTTTATCATAGTGCCTGGGATCCCTTGTCATGGACCAGGACTAGGCACTATACCAGTGGTCCCCAAACTGTGGGGTGCAACATTCGGAGGGAGGGCGTGCACAGCAGGGCCAGGGCCAGCCCCCAAGAAGGGTGGGGAGAGAGTGCCACCCTGACCAGATTCATCCCCAGCTGCAGCTCCACTCCGCTCCCAGCCCAGCTCAGGACCCGGCCACAGCCCTGTTCCCAGCCGCAGCCCCATCCTGCCCTGCCCCCTGCTCTGCTTTCATTCCCTCTCCACCCCAAGGCCAGTTTGGCCTCTAGCCCCAGCTCCTCCCCCATCCCCAGGTCTGCCCGCAACTCTGTCTGCAGTTCAAACTCCTCTGCTGAGCCTAGGGTTGCCAGGCATCCGTTTTTTGACCAGAATACCCGGTTGAAAAGAGACCCTGGCGGTTCCGGTCTGCACAGCTGATTGGGCCACTAAAAGTCTGGTTGGGGCAGGCCGGTTCCATGCCCGGATCCTCATGGATCCCAGGAAGTGTCCGGCATGTCCCGCTAGCTCCTAGGCAGAGGGGCAGCCAGGAGGACTCCATGCACTGCCCCCACCCTCAGACACTGCCCTGAGTGCCAGCTCTGCAGCTCCCATTGAACCCCCTGGCCACACCGCTGCCTAGGAGCTGGAGGGACATGCCGGACACTTCTTGGGAGCCGCTTGAGGTCACTGCTGTCTGGAGCCTGCATCCCCTCCCACGCCCCAACCTCCTTCTCCAGCTCAGAACCCTCTCCTCCAGCAAAACTCCCTCCTGGAGCCTGCATCCCCAGCCCTGAGCCCCCTCCTGCACTCCAAACCCCTCATCCCTGTCCCCATCCCAGAGCCCGCATCCCAAGCCCGCATCCCCCCTGCACTCCAACCCTCTGCCTGAGCCCTGATCCCCCTCCTGCGCCCTGAACCCCTAATTTCTGGTCCCACCCCAGAGCGCACACCCCCAGCCCAGAGGCTGTACCCCCTTCCACACTCCAAACCCCTTGGCCCCAACCCCTAGCCCAGAGCCCCCTGCTGCACCCCAAACGCCTCATCCCTTCCCCCCCAAAGAACACACCCCCAGCCAGAGCCCTCACCCCCTCTCGCACCCCAACCTCCTGCCCCAGTCCATTGAAAATGAGCGAGTGAATGCGGGTGGGGGAGAGAGAGTGATGGAGGGAGGGGGGGATGGAGTGAGTGGGAGGTGGGGCCTTGGAGAAGGAGTGGGACAGGGGCAGGACCTCGGGGAAGGAGTGGGGCAAGGGTGTTTGGTTTTCTGCAATTAGGAAGTTGGCAACCCTAGCTGAGCCAACTGTGCAGTAATGGAGTGGGGGTGGGGACAGATTCCATTGCTGGTAAGGTTGTGTGTGACAGAAAAAGTTTGGGCACCACTGCACTATACAAACACAGAACAAAAATATGGTCCCTGCCCCAAGGAGTTTACAATCTAATCTTCACAATTTATGTCCCTAATTCAGAAAAATATTTAAGCATGTGTTTAAGTCCATCCCTATTCAAACTTTAAGTCCAAAGGACTTAAGCACACACTTCCATTCAGGAAGGTATCTTTGCGCAGGAAGGGTGCTGATGGATGAGCTTAACTTTAAGCATATGATTAGGCTCTCTGGCTCAATAGGGATACTTTCTTCAATCAGAACTTAAAGTAGACAAAGAAAACAATGCATTTAGCATTGGGTAGTAAGAAGCTGTGGGAATAACAGGGCAGTGAAAAGAGATTTTTAAATAAAAATAACACTTTGTTGAGTGGAAAATGATTGAGAGGCTTCAAGGAAAAGTGTGTTTTATGGAGGAAGAGGAGTAATATAAGAGCCAATATAGGCATGAATGCATTTGTAGTTAGAGGAAAATGAGGACAAGGATACTGAATCTCATGAAGAAGGAGCGAGAGCCATTCTTGGAGAGGAGCAGGGCTTGGACACAGAGTGACTATTTTGGATAGACTCGAGCGGGTGAATGAGGAAAGAGGGAGCCTGAAGAAAAGGGTTCAATTAGTTAATATAAGATAAAATAATTAGATAAAAAAGTTTTACTGGTAGGAATGGAAAGAAAAGGATGGGATTTGGGAACATTTCCCAAACTGGATGAAAGAGTGGTACTGAAAAGCATATAGATGTTATTCTCATGGAGAATAACAGAAATGGATATTATATTACAACATTCTGTTAAGAAAATATTACATGCATATAAAACATCAAGCATTTAAAATTCTTGTGAATGTATTATTATTTGTATTACAGTTGCACCTAGAGGACCCAGTCTAGATTGGGACCCCACTGTGCTACTGTACAAACGTATAGGAAAAAATAGTCCCTGCCCTAAAGAAATTACAATATAAATAGACAAGATAGACAAAGAGTATTATTATCCTCATTTCATAGATGGTGAACTGTGGCAGAGAGATCAACTGACTTGCTATAGGTCACACAGCAAGTCTATGGCAAAGCTGGGAATAGAACTTAGATCTCCTACAAGTCCATCCTTTCTTTCCTAGCCCCTGCATCTAATTACACTATAGATAACTATCAATTATTCTGTTCAACAATCAACATCCCCAAAAGACAAAAACAATGGTTTAAAAATTAGTTTTCAGTGTTCCTACACAGCAATCCCTTTATTAGTTTACATATCTTTTTGCAGTGAATGTATGAAGTGGTCCCATGTAGTACTAAAAGTCACAAATCATACCTTAATGTATATGCTAGAAGCTAATTAACTGCACATTCAGTAGCAATGGTCAGAAAACAGGCTGTTTTCCTACAGAGAACTTCAAATTTTTGGCAAAAAAATCAAAATGCTGGTGCCTCATGTTTCCATTCTCCTCCATGGGCTGGGCTTGGACTACGTTTCCCATTATGTACCATGTGGTGGAGGGGAGGTATCTGCATTTGTATTTGTCCCTGGCCATGGTTCCTAATAAGAGATGTTGGTTGGCTGGGGTCTAATCATACTTTTATTGGCAGAATCCCTTACTCATATGTTGATTATTAAAAGTAGTTACAAAAGAATAATAGTTAACACAACAGGGAGTAGATGTGTTGAGAGAAAATAATTTAAAATCTGAGCCTACTCTGAATTATAGTGACCTAATTTTTCTAGCAGTGATGTCTCAGGCAAGGCATAACTTAACAGTCAGTGAATTTCTTTCCTTTTACTAAATAGATGTTATAGGTATGTACTGCTATAAGGACAACTCATGTGAATAAAGTTACTCATGTTCTTAAGATTTGGCAGGAAGATCCCCACAGTGCATAATCGCTTAATAATTTTTTTAAAAGATAACTCATGTGAGAAACCATTTAAAATTATCAGAAACATACACCAGAGTATCTGTGTGTATTTTCTTCCCCCAAATTAATTCCCTTTGGTGAATGAGCTCTTTTAGAATCTGTACCTATAACTCCCTGGGAACATTTAAGTTCAAGTTGAGTTCAGTAGCAACTATCAGAAGTAGAAGCCTTATCTAAAAGATGATATTTTTTTGAGCACTAATCATCCTATCTGTTGGCAGTACCAACATTCTAAATCTCTACAACTCCCTATGTAAATAAGCAGATTCCTGATGCTGTTCCAGCGTCAAAAAATGCCTTTCAGCTAGCCATGAATTTTTTCTACATGCTTGTGTAATACTTTAATGTGCTTCTGTGTGTACAGAGGTATGCTGTTTTGTAAGAAATATTTACTTCTAAACTGGATTATTTGGAAAACACTGTCCCATTTATGAACTTATCTAACAGTTAAGATGGGATGAATACTTCTGCTAATTCTTCTGCTCTCTGCCAGTTTTAAATGACTAATTTATAACACCAAATTATGGAAATTATTCTTTTTATAAGGAAAAATTTCAGTAGATTTGGTCCAGAGCCCAGACTTTCTGGAGATGGGGGACAAAAGACAATGATCCGGTTGCAGAGTTCAAGTAATATGTTAGGAAATGCGTAAGTTAAAGTTTCTATAGCAATGTTGTTTCAGCCATGCCACAGGCATGCAACATTATAAGGTATCATTTAACAAGAACAAGAGGAATATTATATACTCCTATATTGACAAAGTAGTGTTGCCACAGGAACCATATATCTGCATTTCCTGATTTTTTTAAATGTGAATTGTGCAACTTGAATGTTCATTAACAAAGTTTTTTTCATTTAATGTCCTTGTTCTTTAGCAAGAAAAATGGATTATAACTAAGCTCTAAGAGGCCCTAATAGATAAAAAGTTTATCAAAAGTTTGCTTTATTAAATACTTTCATAGATTTTAAGGTTAGCAGGGACGGTTATGATAATCTAGTATGGCTTCCCATATAAGATACGCCATAATAATGGCCTGGCTGATGCTTTGGATGTTCACATTTTGTCTGAAAGGTTTATAGGTACTTGTCAAAATGTGAACATCATACTCCTATTCACTGTGTATATGAGGCTGTCAGGAGTGTTAGTTAGGGGGGTTGGGCTGAAGTGTTGATAACATACAGTTTTATATCTCCATCTTGTCTGTCTTGGAGAGTGCAGGTGAGGGTGTCTCCCAGTGGCTGTGCAAGACTGGTACATGGATGAGAACAAGCTAGATAAGATGAAAGTGAGTATGGTGGGTTGGGGTGGGGGAGCAAGGGGAAGGCGTGGCTGAAATTAGATAGGAACACCTTTGACATGGTGTTCACTCTACATTTGTTACTAAAGTTTATAACTAGAGCCAGTTAGGAAATGTTTTCTATTCCTATGAAAAATTTAGATGAAAATCCAAAAACAGATTGATTTTTTTCCTTGTTTCTGACAACTGAAAACCAAAAAGTTTGGCTAAAAACTGAAATTTTCTGGATTTTAGCCACACTTTTTACTGTTTGGTAACTGAAAAAATTTGGGACTTTGTTTTTTTGATGAAAACCAGAAAAAAATCTCTGAAAATTCATATTTCCCACAGAAATTTCTATTTTAATGAAAAAGCCATATTCCATCTAAAAATATTTCGAATTAAAAAAATTCGACCGGCTCTTTTCACAGGCTTGGGCTCTGGTTTAACTCCCTGATGGTTTTAGAAGATCAAATAGCTGTAGTGATCATGACAGTTTTTCTTCTGCCATTGTCTGGCCAGGAGGTTGCATCCTTTTCTCTCAAATATTGAACATGCTGCTTCCAGGATCCAGACCTTTGCCACCTTGATATTAGATTACTACAATATGCCCTACAGGGCTACCTCTTATACCACTTGGAGACTGAAGACAGGGCAGAATGCAGTCGCTTTGTTAAATGTCATGCTGTGAGCATATGACACCAATGCTTCATGATCTTCACTGGCTGTCTGTTGGCTTCTGGTGGAGTTTAAGATGTTGACTCTGACCTGTAAAAAAGCCCTAAATGGCCTAGGACTATCCTACCTATGACACTTCCTCTTAGGGTGACCAGATGTCCCAATTTTATAGGGACAGTACCGATTTTGGGGTCTTTTTCTTATATAGGCTCCTATTACCCCCACCCTCACCCCCATCCTGATTTTTCACATTTGCTGTCTGGTCACCCTACTGCCTCTCTATCAGTGTCACTAGGGCTAGAGCTCCCTTGGTATATGTGAAAGAGAACTGCTGACCAGGTGTTCTCTGTAAGGGTCCCCCTGCTTTGAAATTCACTCCCCTACCTGTGGGCTGAAATAGTCAAGATGTGTTGATCTTCCAGCATGGTGCAAAGCCCCCACAGATCCCCTCGGCTTCAGCTGAATTGTGGGTGCCTAGCACCTATAAACATCAGGCCCTGTGTGTCTCAAATTGGAAATAAAAATGGAGGCACTCAAAATTAGTAGACACGTGAAAATTAGAGGCTAAATGATTTGCTCAAGGTTACAATATGTGGCAGAGCTGTGGATAAATCCACGTTCTCCTCGCTCCTAGTTGTTTGATTTAGCCTCTCAATTAATGATAGTGTTGATTTTAGGGAATCTTTATTAACCTGTTCCAAGTTTAAAGTAAAAAGAGTGGCTTTGATATTTTTTAGAAAATAAGCAGAATAAAATAGAAAGGGTAAATACCAGTAAAAATTGCAGTTTATTAAAGATAAAAATGCGACATTACTGGACTGAAGGGATGAGATGCAGTAGATAGTGCTACACATTTAGGTTGTGACTTCAGGTCAGGTCACGTAATCTCTCACTGACTTGCCAGTAGCAACGGCAATTCTCTCTTTGCTATTAAGCCTATTTCTGTGTTCTACATTTGCTTTTAAGCTCGAAGGATTTTGTTTCATAAGATCCTTGTTTTACTTCCCTGTATTTACATAGCATTTAAAGAAGCATGTAAATACATTTAGAATCTAAGTAAGTGCTAAATGTTCTCCTTCCTTTGGTTTTTCTTCAGGAAGAGAAAAAGTACTCAGAAAACTGAGAGGGAATGGGATTTTCAAGGGGGAGGAGGGCTTTTAAGCTTAGGCCATGTCTACTCTATGGGTTCTACCAAAGCTCAAGTGCAACGCAGCAGCTATGCCACTGTAGCACCACAGTGTAGATGCTTCAGACAGCGACGGAAGGGGTTTTTCTGTCAATTTATGTAATCCACCTCCCCAAGCACTAGTAATTAGCTTGATGGAAGAATTATTGTGTTGACGTAGCTGCGTCCACACCAGGGGTTCAGTTGGCTTAACTACGGCACTCTGAGATGTGATTTTTCATACCCTTGAGCAACACAGCCAAATTGATGTAAATTTTAAGTGTAGACCAGGCCTTAGTGGTGAGACCACAAAACACAGCATTGAAGCCCTGCTCTTCAGAAAACCCCACAACCTTTGAGGATCAGGAAAGAGAGCTGGGCACACCATGTGCCCTTTGGGAAATCTGCTGGATCCCCAAGGTAGCCTGCCATGGAAAGCACCTGCAGTATAGCTCCATCTCTGTACCAACCACAAGTTCAAGGATCAACACTTGCAGAGTTTTAACATGGAGTTATTTTGGCAGGCTCCCTCAGAAGGGCTAGGAAGAAGGTGCAATGTGCTGATGATTCCCTGGTATTGTGACTTTTCAGCTCATATTTGGGGGACTTCTTTGCCCCCCCCTTCCACAGTAGAGAACAGTGGGGAGCATGGTAAATAGCACATTTGTTTGCAAAATGTTTAAACATACTAAATAAGGTGCTTCTGAAGTTTTATACACTTGTCAATTGGAGCAGAGCAATAATGGATTGGTTAAGCTATACTAGAGCTTTGTAATTTTATATTTCTCATATAATTCCTCCAAACATAATAAAACACAAATGTAAACATGGTAGGATTTAGGATCTGAAGCTTCTATAAGCGAAAACCCCAAGAAGTGTCTGTGTAAATTACTGTCATATCATCTAAGCAGATCATCATATCTCTTGAATGAGAAACCTGTCACTAATGAGAGATTTTACAAAGGAGACTTGGTCGATCTGAGCTTGGTTCAGCTTTAGCTGAAGTCAATGAGAGTCTTCTGTTGACTTCAGTTGGACTGAGTTTTAACAGGATAAACCAGCTTCTTTTAAAAATCCTGAATGTTTTACTCTGAGTTTTGCCAAATTACTTGTGAAGTTGTTCAACAGGTCACGAGACACATAGGTGACATTGCACTAAATCTAAATCTAGTTAACATTTCATTTAAGTCCACCGTAGGTAAATTGTCTAAAGAGCTTTAAAACTGTATTTCCAACTATGACAAATCAAAATTTTCTCCTTGTTTGTTTCCTTCACCTCTGACCTCCCACTTTCCTTTTCCTCTTATTTTTCTCTGTATATTATTCTCCCTGGTTCTGCCCTTCAAAATACTGCAGGGCAGGGAATTTGTCTTCCTCTGTTTGTAAAGTGCTTATGGCATCCTATTAATTATATTTATTAATCATATCTAACTGAATTTTTCTCATAGCCCAGAAGTGTCCGTATGCCCAGCGGCATTACTGTCATTAGCTGTATTTTCTAATTCTAAGGTATATTTCAGTTTACATTAGAGACTGAGGGAGAGACTTCTGCTTGATATCACTTCTGGCAAGTGAAATCCACAGAGAGCTTGTAGCCAAAGAAATTCTGTAAAAAAGTCCAGGATCTATAATGTTGTTCACGTGGGTGCATGGTAAAATAAATTAGCTGTCAACAAACATAAACTAAAATAGATACATCATTGTGCTAGTCTCAAAATGATCTTGATACCCATGGGACTCAGGTAAGTGAGAACTGAAAGAGAACATATTTTGGCAAAATGCAGTTCTGTGGGAAAGTGAGCCCTGCAAGATGGCCAAGAAAGGATGGGAAGTTTCTCTGACAGTCTATTCCACTCGGCACAAGTTAATGAAATCCCAGAAAGAGTAGTTTATAAGTGACTGAGAGAAAATTGTTGTTTTTGAAAATATTTATTGTTGTGACAGAAAATGTAGGTATTCGAGAAAGCATACTAAAATTAAATATGTAGTATTGCAGGGAATAGTTAGGAATTAACCCTCTAAGTACTAGAAGGGGTCACTAGTACTGGTAGCTCCTGAGACCCCCACAGGAATTATTAATAAACTCCCTTGTACAAACAGGAAAGAGGGCAGATCCTGGCTGATCTACTGGGCAAGTTTTTTTAATTGTGTGGCAAGGGATGCTTTTCCCACTCCTGATTCCAGGGGATGGTGGTGGACAGGGATGATCTGCCCACATCAAAAAGGCGTATAGCTAGTGGTGATGCCCCTTTCCCCCATTGAACTTTTTTCTGGGGTTGGGCATGATGTTTGGTCTGGTACACCCTCATCTTCCAGAAGCAACATTTCTAGGCCATAACACAACCCCCTAAAAATTCTTCTCTGGCTAACTGCATATACTTAGCCAGGGATGAACCTGCCTACAACTTAGCACTTTTGAGGGATCAGCTAAGCATGCTCAGTACATCCCCCAGCATAATTGCTTCTTCATCCAATTGCCATAGAAGCCACAGCCACTAATTCTTGGAGACAGTCAGAAATGAATGTTTAATACCTAACCTGATCACCACCTGCAAGCCACTGAGATGAACTAGCCTCTCTGAAAAGGGTAGGCACAAGGAGGCTGTGTTCTGCTGGATACAGGCCAGTGCTGGCCAGTTTAAATTTTTTTCTCATGTAAAAATGTGTTCAATAAGGAGGAGGGATTTTTCACCCAATTTTAGGTTTACAAAATGATTGGAAAAGACTGTCAGAGTCACTGAAGTTTTTTTCAAATGCTTTCCAAATGGATTAGACCCAAGGTGAGTGACTGGCCACAGCTGCAGCTGTTCAGTCCAGCTGAAGAGCCTACATCATGCTGATTCCAATGCTCGATGGCAAAAAATGTCAAAAGGATTTTTCCAGTAAGTGATGGGAGAAGAGAACAATTAAGAGGAGCGATTGCTTATGTCCAATGAACATATCCAAAAAAGAACAGGAAATAATTAAAATGAAGAGCAGGGAAAGATGTCTAAACAGTAGTTATTGATCTTTATAAATGACTAACAGAGGAAAGGAAATCCAAGTATCTTCTGTAAAACTGCTAGAAGTATATCAACTTTATTTACAAATAACAGAATAATAGCAGAACTGCATAAAAAGACAAGTTAAAAATCATATATTTTAAACTAATAATGCCTATTATTATTACTAACTCATGAATAATCAGATTTACTCATCACCTAAACTCTCTCTAAGCTGCACGGCCACACAGCAGCCTATTAAGCACCATGCAGGCGCTCAGGGCTGTGGTGAGGAGAGATGCCTCTCTCCTAGCCCCGGACCTAGGGTGACTGGGTGTTCCAGTCAAAAAGGGACCCTGGAGGCTCCAGTCAGCACTGCCGACCGAATTGTTAAAAGTCCAGTAGGTGGTGCTGTGGGGCTAAGGCACGCTAGTCCCTACCTGTCCTGGCACCGTGCTGCGCCCCGGAAGTGTCCAGCAGGACCCGCTCCTAGGAGGGGGGCCACTAGGCTCTGCACACTGCCACCACCCCGAGCACCGGCTCCACACTCCCATTGGCTGGGAACTGCAGCCAATGGGAGCTGCGGGGGTGGTGCCTGAGGGTGAGAGCAGTGCACAGAGCCACCTGCTGCACCTCTGCCTAGGAGCCGGACCTGCTGCTGGTCACTTCCAGGGCACAGCACAGAGTCAGGAAAAGCAGGAAGCCTGCCTTAGCCCCCCACCTCTGCGCCGCTGACTGGGAGCCGCCAGAGGTAAGCCCACACCCCAATCCTGAGCCCCAACACCCTGCCCCAGCCCTGAGCCCCCTCCTGCACTCCAAACCCCACCCCAGAGCCTGCACCCTCAGCTGGAGCCTTCACCCCCTCCCACACCCCAACCCTCTGCCTCAGTCTGGAGCCCCCCCTCACACCCTGAACCCCTAATTTCTGGCCCCACCCTGGAGCCCACACCCCCAGTTAGAGCCCTCACCCCCTCTCACACCCCAACTCCCTGCCCCAGCCCAGTGAAAGTGAGTGAGGGATGGGAGAGAACGAGCCACCAAGGCAGGGGGAATGTAGTGAGTGGGGGCAGGGCCTCGGGGAAGAGGTAGGGCAGGGGACATGGCCTCAGTGAAGGGGTGGGGCTAGGGTGTTCCGTTTGTGTGATTAGAAAGTTGGCAACCCTACCTGGATCTGCCATGGCGGGAAGAGGTGCCCCTCCCCCAACCCAGTCCTGGCTCTGCCGTGGATGCGGGAGAGAAACCCCACCCAGCCCAGCCCCGGACCTGCCACGGCCGGGGGAGAGGCGCCTCTTTCCCTCCCCCCCCAGCCCCGGTACTGCTGCAGTGAGAGAGGGCTGAGGGGAGTCCTCTACCCCCATCATAGACTGCACCCCAAACTCCTCATATGCAGCCCCTCCCCAGAGCCCACACTCCTAGCCAGAGCCCTCACCCCCATCCCCAACCCTCTGCCCCAGCTCTGAGCCCTTCATCCCCAGCCCCACCCCAAAGCCCACTCCCCCAGCCGGAGCCTTCACCCCCACACTCCAACTCTCTGCCCCAGCCCTTAGCCCCCTCCCACACGCCGTACCCCTCAGCCCCACCCCCACCATATGAATTTAGTTATGTGCACCAATATGGAGGTGATGTTACACATTGCCTCCATATTGGTGCACATAACAAAATTCCGCACATGCGTGGGAAAAATTAGAGAGAACACTGCTCCTCACTGTGCTCTTTGCTTTCTAAATCTCTATCTGGAAGGACAACAAAAACAGACTAGTCATTTTCATGTTTTGTTATCAATTTCACTTTCAGATTCTCATGATTGAACCAAATGCTGCAGTACTTGAATTTCAAACACTGCAGGAATATGGAAATGGAAAACCTTTCCTATGGAATTTTAAAAAGTTTACCAAAAGAGATAAGGAAAGTAAATACAGGTTAGGTACAATGTTGAGCCTGTAAAAATGAAACAGCAAAAACAATAAACTAGTCAGGTGAGTGTTGGCTCTTCTTGAATTGTAGATATCACTGAGACAAGATGGCCGCGGTAATATCTTTTATTGGACCAACTTCTGCTTGTGAAAGAGACACGCTTTTGAGCTCTATACTCTTCTTCCAGGTCATATCAGATATCAATGGCAGTTAAAGAAAGTGGATTGGGAATTGTTTCTACAGTTGTAAGAAGGCTGGAACATTGCTTATAGGACTGTTTTAATTACTCAGATGTTAGCTCAGTCAATAACTGCAAAACACAGGTGAGAGAACAATTGCAAGATTGAGTTCCATCAATTTGTTGAACATCCTACATGGATAGAGCTTATCTAGACCTAATCTTATCAAAGAGCCCAATTGATGAGAGCATCTAGAACAGGGGTGGGCAAACTTTTTGGCCCGAGGGCCACGTTGGGGCTGCAAAACGGTATGGAGGGCTGGGTAGGGAAGGCTGTGCCTCAGCAAACAGCCCCCGACCCCTATCCGCCCCCTCCCACTTCCCGCCTCCTGACTGCCCCGCTCAGAACCTCCGACCCATCCAACCACCCCCGCTCCTTGTCCCCTGACTGCCCCAACCCCTATCCACACCCCTGCCCCCGACACGCCCCCCGGGACTCCTGACCCATCACTACCCCCCACTCCTTGTCCCCTGACCACCACATCCCGGGACCCCTGTCCCTAACTGCCCCCCCCCAGGACCCCAGTCCCATCCAACCCCCACTGCTCCCTGTCTCCTGACCCCCCCCCCGAACCTCCACCCCATCCAACCACCCCCTGTCCCCTGACTGCCCCCCGGGACCTCCTGCCCCTTATCCAACCCCTCCCTCCCCCTGCCCCCTTACCATGCTGCTCAGAGCGGCAGGACAGGCTTATTGGAAAGCCTGGGGGGTGGGGGGGGGCGCAAGCTGTGCTGCCTGGGTGGCGGCGTGGCTGCGGGGGAGGGGGGACAGCAGGGGAGGGGCTGGGACCGTCCTGCCCAGCTGGGAGCTTAGGGGCCGGGCAGGACGGTCCTACAGGCCGGATGTGGCCCACAGGCCGTATTTTGCCCACCTCTGATCTAGAATCTACAATAAATATCTTTATTTGCTTTGAAACCCTCATGAGAAAGTACCAGAGGAAGCAACAGATGAGCTAGTCTTTAATAAGAACTTCTGAATGGATTTCTGGTAGGGCTGTCGAGCAATTAAAAAATTAATTGTGATTAATCATGTGATTAAAATAATTAATCGCAATTAATCGTGCTGTTAAACAATAATATTTATTATTTTTGGACGTTTTCTACTTCTCAAATATATTGCTTTCAATTACAACAAGGAATACAAAGTGCACAAAGTGTACTTTATATTTATTTTTTATAACAAATATTTGCATTGTAAAAAACAAAAGAAATAGTATTTTTCAATTCACCTAATACAAGTACTGTAGTACTTTCTTTATCACGAATGTTGAACTATTATGTACAAAAATAACTGCATTATAAAATAACACAATGTAAAACTTTAGAGTCTGCAAGTCCACTCAGTCCTACTTCTTGTTCAGCCAATCTCTCAGACAAACAAGTTTGTTTACATTTGCAGGAGATAATGCTGCCTGATTCTTGTTTACAATGTCATCTGAAAGTGAGAACAGGCATTCACATGCCATTGTTGTAGCATTTATGTGCCAGATGCAATAAAGATTCATATGTCCCTTCATGCTTCAATCACCATTACAGAGGACATGAGTCCATGCTGATGACGGGTTCTGCTCGATAAAAACCAAAGCAGAGTGGACTGACGCATGTTCATTTTCATCATCTGAGTCAGATGCCACTAGCAGAAGGTTTTTTGGTGGTTTGGGTTCTGTAGTTTCCGCACTGGAGTGTTGCTCTTTTAAGACTTGTGAAAGCATGCTCCACACCTCATCCCTCTCAGATTTTGGAAGGCACTTCAGATTCTTAAACTTTGGGTTGAGTGGTGTAGCTATTTTTAGAAATCTCACATTGGTATCTTCTTTGCATTTTGTCAAATCTGCAGTGAAAGTGTTCTTAAAATGAATAACATGTGCTGGGTCATCATCCGAGACTGCCATAACATGAAATATATGGCAGAATGCGGGTAAAACAGAGCAGAAGATATACTGTTCTCCCGCAAGGAGTTCAGTCAAAAATTTAATCAATGTATTATTTTTTTAACAAGCGCAATCAGCATGGAGGCATGTCCTCTGGAATGGTGGCTGAAGCATGAAGGAGAATATGAATCTTTAGTGCATCTGGCACGTAAATATCTTGCTACGCTGGCTGCAAAAGTGCCATGTGAATGCCTGTCCTCACTTTCAGGTGACATTGTAAATAAGAAGCAGGCAGCATTATCTCCCGTAAATGTAAATAAGCTTGTTTGTCTTAGCGATTGGCTGAACAAGAAGTAGGACTAAATGGACTTGTAGGCTCTAAAGTTTTACATTGTTTTGTTTTTGAGTTATAACAAAAAAAATCTACTTTTGTAAGTTGCACTTTCATGATAAATTTCAGAGTAACAGCCGTGTTAGTCTGTATTCGTAAAAAGAAAAAAGAAAAGGAGTACTTGTGGCACCTTAGAGACTGGTTAGTCTCTAAGGTGCCACAAGTACTCCTTTTCTTTTTTCTTTTTTCATGATAAAGAGATTGCACTACAGTACTTGTATGAGGAGAATTGAAAAATACTGTTTCTTTTGTTTAGCATTTTTACAGTGCAAATATTTGTAATAAAAGTAATATAAAGTAAACACTGTACGCTTTGTATTCTGTGTTGTAATTAAAATCAATATATTTAAAAATGTAGAAAAACAGTCAAAATATTTAATACATTTCAGTTGGTATTCTATTGTTTAATAGTGCAATTAAAACTGAGATTAATCATGATTAATTTTTTAATCACGATTAATTGTTTTGAGTTAATCATGTGAGTAAACTGTGATTAATCGACAGCCCTAATTTCTAGGTTTCAAATATACTTCAGAGCAGCGGAAGCTAAGGCCCCATCCTGAGACGTCCCAAGTGTCTTCTAGTCCCATGGATTTCATTGGCAGTGGAAAATGCTCAGTGTCTTTCAGGTCCAAGTCCATATTTAAGTGACTTCTAAGAAGACCACATGTAGAATGGTTTCATTTTTTTAAATGGGGGAGGGGAGGGAAATGAAAAAAGAGGCTAAAGTGTAACAGATGGGTAGGAAGTAAACAAATACTATAAGAGAAAAGTTGAAGGCTCTTTGGGGTAAAAATAAGCAACAATCTGGTAATGGGCATATGGCAAAAAGTGTAGGGTTTGAGGCTGTTTTGGATGCTTATCTGAACCTCCTGGGCCTGAATCTCCACTCATTTTCACCTTGTGTAGTCACTGACTCCTGTAGTTAAAATCTTAAGACTTCACTCCTATTCTGAACATGTGTAAGTTTCTGCACGAGGTGCCAGGCAGTGGAGAATCAGGTCTCTTGAGTCTGAAAAATTAGTCAGAAAAGATAAAGAAAACAACTCTCTTGTAAGCTTTCTGATACTCACTTGCATTCCCTGCCAGGAGTAATGCCAGAGGAACTGTCCTTGCAGTGTTCTGTCATTTCTAGTTCTGATCCTGGCTAGCAAATGGTAGTGTAAGGAACTTATCCGAATGTTTCACGTCGTGACTAGATTTCACTTCTAAAAATGGGTGTGGAGTAGTAGGGAGATGGTTATTTTGCGAACCTGACTGAACACAATCCAGGTAAAGTTCACAATGGGACCTGTTTTTAAAGGTATTTTTAGGTGCCTAAAGATGCAGATAGGTGCCTGAGGGATTTTCAAAAGTGCCTAGATACCTAACTCCCACTGATTTAAATTATCGAGAGAGACAGGGGAGTAAAATGTAGTGACATAATAGTGTTGGGGAGACAGAGAAATTTAGACTTATTGGTCCAAATGGTCTTTCCCTATTCAGCAGCTTCTTTTGTCTATTATTGTAACTGAATAATGAATGGTATACATGTCCTCATCTGTTAATAGTAACAGAATATATAGAGTATCTTTTATGTACTTGGCTAAAGTACAAGTTCCAGATTTCTTACAGAAATACAGTGTTCTGTAAGCAATATTTGATACTAGTGAGATTTCTGCAATAATAAATGTATGAAGACTGAGTCATAAATCTAATCTTTATGCAAACTAAGCACTAAACTAAAGAAGATTAGGACAGCTGTGAAATAGAGGCCAATAAAAATCTTAAAAGAAACAATTTGCTTGCCATTATGCTAAATAGTAAAAATAGTGTTAAGCTAAGGGTCTTATATGCAGGACTGCTAATGAAGGAAAGGGAAAAGATTAGGCACAGAAGCACAGAGGACTTGGGAGCTGTGAAGTGTGTCAAAGATGAAAATGGAAGAGTGCTGGTTGAAGACAATGAAATCACTAGCAGGTGGCAGTGGTTTTAGGAAATACTGCCCTGTAAAGAGAATGCACAGAAACCATGGAGGGAGTATGAGCAAGCAACAGTCTCAAGGCCCATCTCCATCATGGAGCTAAAGATGGTGCTAAAGATGATGAAACACGGGGAAGGCAGTGAGTGTGCTCACGGAGGCATTTAAAGCATTAGGCCATGAGGGAGCGGTGATGATGACAAACTTTTAAAACTGAGTTCTCTGCCCTGGAAAAATGCCTGAGTACATTAGTCCCTATCTTCAAGCATAAAGGAGATGTGCAAGAATGTAGTAATTAACAGCCCATCAAGTTAATGAGTCACATGATGAAATGGCTGGGAAGAATTATCAAGAAAAGACTAGGAGGAACTGGAGCATCGAGTAAGTGACAACCAATTCGGATTTATGCCAAGAAGGTCAACAATGGATGCACTGTTTGCAGCCTGAATATTTTAGGAGAAGTACAGGGGGAAATGCAAGGAACTGCACTTAGTGTTTCTTGATTTAAAGAAGGCTTATGACAGAGTTCCTAGAGAACTGTTATTGTGGTGTCTGTGGTCATACCATCTGCCAGAGATGTCTATTCAGACTATCATGGACATTTACAAGGGTAGCAAAACAGTATTGTAGCTGCAGCTACAGTGAGTCATTCATTGTGACAGTAAGTATTCATCAAGGATCAGCCTTAAGCCCATTCCTATTTGATTGTAATGGACACCTTGAGGCAGGAGATTAGAGGAAAGACTCCATGGAGCATGCTTTTCGCTGATGACACTATATGGTGATGTGAAGATAAATCCAAACTGGAAAGGGACATGGAACTATGGCTTACATTGTAAGCTATGAGAAAATGGCTTACAAATCATCTGTGAAAAGACGGAACAGGAGCAATGCTTTGTTGTGTCATGACCAGGATGTGGACAGTCTGACCAAGAGGTCTTTTGGGAGCCAGGCTGCATCAGGTATAAGGAGATTAGACTCTGAAATATGCCAGAGGACAGACTGAGAGTCAGGTGTCAGGAGGCAGGCAGGATCAGGTTAACAGGAGATCAGAGTCAGGCAGTAGGAGCAGGCAGTGCAGGGGAGATAGTCCTAAGCCGGAGAAACCCAGTTGCATGGACTGCTTCCTGTTCCTGTACTTGGTTTAATAGAAGCAGGGAACCAGTCGAGACCCCCAGAATTCTGCCAGTCAGATCCCAGGACTAAAGTCCTCTGTCAGAGTTGAGCTTTTAGTTCTGGCAACTGTTAGCAGATCACTGGGTGATCGTTCGGAACTTACTACCTCTTAAAAACCCTGCGGACCTGTGTTCAAGACCCATGGTCTCTGATATTTTAAGAGGGATTAGAAGCAGCCAGTAAAGCTAGATGGTATAGAATTAAAGTCTGTATAACAATCTAAATACTTCAGTGTACCGCCATGATGTGGATATTATAGGCTTCATGAAAAGTGCTTTGGTGTAAATGGAGGGAGGTGACAGGATTTCTCTGTGATAAGAATATGCCAAGTAAACTAAAGAGCAGTGTGTATAAGATCATGATTAGGCCAGCCATAATGTATGGGTTCGCATGCTGGCCAATGAGGAAGAGAGAAGAGCAGCTACTTCACACTACCGAAAGGAGAATGCTCAGGTGGATGCTGGGTCAGACAAGAACTGCACAAAGAAACCATATAAGCTATGATGCAAGTGGCCCGCATCACAGAAAAGCTGAAGGCGTTCCAACTGAGATGGGTGGGTCATGTGAGATAATATGTGGTGGGGAGGGATAGCTCAGTGGTTTGAGCATTGGCCTGTGTCATAAATATAAAGGGAAGGGTAAACCCCTTTAAAATCCCTCCTGGCCAGAGGAAATCTCCTCTCACCTGTAAAGGGTTAAGAAGCTAAAGGTAACCTCGCTGGCACCTGACCAAAATGACCAATGAGGAGACAAGATACTTTCAAAAGCTGGGAGGAGGGAGAGAAACAAAGGGTCTGTGTGTCTGTCTATATTCTGTCTTTGCCGGGGATAGACCAGGAATGGAGTCTTAGAACTTTTAGTAAGTAATCTAGCTAGATATGTGTTAGATTATGATTTCTTTAAATGGCTGAGAAAAGAATTGTGCTGAATAGAATAACTATTTCTGTCTGTATCTTCTTTGTAACTTAAGGTTTTGCCTAGAGGGGTTCTCTATGTTTTGAATCTAATTACCCTGTAAGGTATCTACCATCCTGATTTTACAGGGGGGATTTCTTATTTCTAATTACTTCTATTTTTATTAAAAGTCTTCTTGTAAGAAAACTGAATGCTTTTTCATTGTTCTCAGATCCAAGGGTTTGGGTCTGTGGTCACCTATGCAAATTGGTGAGGCTTTTTATCCAACATTTCCCAGGAAAGGGGGGGTGCAAGTGTTGGGAGGATTGTTCATTGTTCTTAGGATCCAAGGGTCTGGGTCTGTAGTCACCTAGGCAAATTGGTGAGGCTTTTTACCAAACCTTGTCCAGAAAGTGGGGTGCAAGGTTTTGGGAAGTATTTTGGGGGGAAAGACGTGTCCAAACAGCTCTTCCCCAGTAACCAGTATTTGTTTGGTGGTGGTAGCGGCCAATCCAAGGACAAAGGGTGGAATATTTTGTACCTTGGGGAAATTGTGACCTAAGCTGGTAAAGATAAGCTTAGGAGGTTTTTCATGCAGGTCCCCACATCTGTACCCTAGAGTTCAGAGTGGGGGAGGAACCTTGACAGCCTGCTAAACCTAGGGTTGTGAGTTCAATCCTTGAGGGGGCCATTTGGGGCAAAAATTGGGGTTTGGTCCTGCTTTGAGCAGGGAGTTGGACTAGATGATCTCCTGAGGTTCCTTCTAACCCTGATATTCTATATGATGGCCAAAGAGTACATGAGCTAGCATCCCCCTGGTTCAAGATGCTGCAGGGGGAAATAAAGAAGGGTGATGTCAGCTTGGAAGACACATTTTTCCAAGAATGCTTGGAGATGAAGAACAAGAGCTGCCAACCCTAGTTGATGGGACAAAAAGTAGACTTAATCTCAAGAACTGAACAGAGAGATTTTCTTTTTCAAATTAATATAAATGCTGATAGGCTCACTTATACAAGCCATGTAGTAATTTTCAATCATAGATTATCTGTATATCTTAGAATCAAAATCATGCATTACTATTTTCTTAGACTTCTTTGGTAAATTATTTTTAATATAAACTATAAAGCCTATGCAGGAAATACTGCAGATGGAACTGGAACATTTAAAAATGTGTTAACAAGCCTGGTTTACTCTTAACATGCTCTGAAAACACAGTGACAGAGGCATGGGCAAAACTGCCTATTTTCACTTAAGATTCTAAGGGCCATCAGTCTCTCCATCCACATCCTTGTATCTCCTGGGGATACTAATACCGTCTTGAATCTGAAGTTGTAGAGTAAAGGAGGTTCTGCGTGGAGCAGGAGTGTGTTTTTGTTTGGTGTGTTACGTAAGTTTCTGCAGTATTCTGAATAGGTCAGCCTGTGATAGATCCCGCGCCCATGGCTATTCAGCTTGGAACGTTATGGATAAAACCTCCTCTCCATTGCCATTTGTTTTATTTTCAGGCAATGAAGATATATTTTTCTGCCTGGCTGAACCCCCAGAATGGAGTACTCAGTCTGGGAAAACCCCAGATTGTCCCATTGGTCTCTTTAATTTTTTTTTTCTCTCAGCCTACTGTTCAAAACTGTCATGAGTTTGCCTCTTCCTCAGGGTGGGGTCAATATGCAATGGCCCATCTGGCACCATGTGGTCACAGATGAGGAATGCATATGGAACCCAAGAGGCCCACGCAGCTTCTGAGAACCATCAGTTGCTGAGACCATGTTTTGGCTACACTGGATACAAGAGATATTCATTAAAACTTTAAAGAATCGAATCCAAAGAAAAGCAATTGAGGAAGAAATCACTTTAGTCCCCATGTGTAATATTAAACATGTGTAAAGCACTTGATTATTCATTTTCACATGTGTAAGTGCTTGCAGCATCAGGGTCTTAGATTGTAAGGCAGGGGCCATCTGTTCATTCTATATGTGTACGTTGCCTAGAACGATGGAACCCTCATTAGTGTCTGTAGGTGCTACTGCAGAACAAAAAATTATAGTTTTAGTCTGAGAGCTGAATTCCAGGCATTAAATATATAAATGACTAAACTAACATATTTCAGTATTGTGCATATTTCCTTACATTAGGACTCTGGCTCTTTTGCTGAAAGCATTCTGATATTCCTATCTGATTTCTGTTTATTGATACGGAAACACATTACATTCTGTTAGGTAGCTAATGTACTGATTTATATGTGATTATTTGTACATAAGCGTAACAATGTTACAGAAAAATGTCTGTATTTTACTCTTTTTTCCCTGATTTCTTCATGGCATATTAGTTTTATGACAAAAATATACTGGTTTGCTGACAGTGAAGCTGAAAATCGAATCCTGGTCTTTGTTCATGTGGCAGAATGGGGATAGGACTCCCATATGAATACACAAACCAGTTCTTCACTAGGTTTACTGATCTGAGATCCAGTGCACAGAGAGGTGGAGAGGATCACTGCAGACTATGTGGCTCTGGGAAGAAGGATAAAGGAGTTTGAGGTGCAAGTGGTGTTCTCGTCCATCCTCCCTGTGGAAGAAAAAGGCCCGGGTAGATACTGTCTAATCGTGGAAGTCAATGAATGGCTATGCAGGTGGTATTGGAGAGAAGACTTTGGATTCTTTGACCATGGGATGGTGTTCCAAGAAGGAGGAGTGCTAGGCAGAGACGGGTTCCACCTAATGAAGAGAGGGAAGAGCATCTTTGCAAGCAGGCTGGCTAACCTAGTGAGGAGGGCTTTAAACTAGGTTCACCGGGGGAAGGAGACCAAAGCCCTGAGGTAACTGGGGAAGTGGGATACCGGGAGGAAGCACGAGCAGGAGAGCGCAAGAGGGGAGGGCTCCTGCCTCATACTGAGAAAGCGGGATGATCAGCGAGTTATCTTAAGTGCCTATATGCAAATGCAAGAAGCCTGGGAAACAAGCAGGGAGAACTGGAAGTCCTGGCACAGTCAAGGAATTATGATGTGATTGGAATAACAGAGACTTGGTGGGATAACTCACATGACTGGAGTACTGTCATGGATGGATATAAACTCTTCAGGAAGGACAGGCAGGGCAGAAAAGGTGGGGGAGTTGCATTGTATGTAAGAGAGCAGTATGACTGCTCAGAGCTCCAGTATGAAACTGCAGAAAAACCGGAGAGTCTCTGGATTAAGTTTAGAAGTGTGAGCAACAAAGGTGATGTCGTGATGGGAGTCTACTGTAGACCACCAGACCAGGGGGATGAGGTGGACGAGGCTTTCTTCCGGCAACTAACGGAAGTTACTAGATCGCAGGCCCTGGTTCTCATGGGAGACTTCAATCACCCTGATATCTGCTGGGCAATACAGCAGTGCACTGACAATCCAAGAAGTTTTTGGAAAGTGTAGGGGACAATTTCCTGGTGCAAGTGCTGGAGGAACCAACTAGGGGCAGAGCTCTTTTTGACCTGCTGCTCACAAACCAGGAAGAATTGGTAGGGGAAGCAAAAGTGGATGGGAACCTGGCAGTGACCATGAGATGGTAGAGTTCAGGATCCTGACACAAGGAAGAAAGGAGAGCAGCAGAATATGGACCCTGGACTTCAGAAAAGCAGACTTTGACTCCCTCAGGGAACTGATGGGAAGGATCCCCTGGGAGAATAACATGAGAGAGAAGGGAGTCCAGGAGAGCTGGCTATATTTTAAAGAATCCTTATTGAGGTTACAGGAACAAACCATCCTGATGTCTAGAAAGAATAGTAAATATGGCAGGTGACCAGCTTGGCTTAACAGTGAAATCCTTGCTGATCTTAAATACAAAAAAGAAGCTAACAAGAAGTGGAAGACTGGACAAATGACCAGGGAGGCAAATAAAAATATTGCTCAGGCATGCAGGAGTGAAATCAGGAAGGCCAAATCACACCTGGAGTTGCAGCTAGCAAGAGATGTTAAGAGTAACAAGAAGGGTTTCTTCAGGTATGTTAGCAACAAGAAGAAAGTCAAGGAAAGTGTGGGCCCCTTACTGAATGAGGGAGGCAACCTAGTGACAGAGGATGTGGAAAAAGCTAATGTACTCAATGCTTTTTTTGCCTCTGTCTTCAGGAACAAGGTCAGCTCCCACACTACTGCACTGGGCAGCACAGCCTGTTTACCCCTTTCTCCAGATCATTTATGAGTAGGTTGAATAGGATTGGTCCTAGGACTGACCCTTGGGGAACACCACTAGTTACCCATCTCCATTCTGAAAATTTACCATTTATTCCTACCCTTTGTTCCCTCTCTTTTAACCAGTTCTCAATCCGTGAAAGGATCTTCCCTCTTATCCCATGACAACTTAATTTACGTAAGAGGCTTTGGTGAGGGACCTTGTCAAAGGCTTTTTTGAAATCTAAGTACACTATGTCCACTGGATCCCCCTTGTCCACATGTTTGTTGACCCCCTCAAAGAACCCTAATGGATTAGTAAAACATGATCTCCCTTTACAGAAACCATGTTGACTTTTGCACAACAATTTATGTTGTTCTATGTGTCTGACAATTCTATTCTTTACTATTGTTTCAACTAATTTGCCAGTACTGACATTAGACTTACCAGTCTGTAATTGCCAGGATCACCTCTAGAGCCCTTCTTAAATACTGGCGTTACATTAGCTATCTCCCAGTCATTGGGTACAATAGCTGATTTAAAGGACAGGTTACAAACTATAGTTAATAGTTCTGCAATTTCACATTTGAGTTCCTTCAGAACTCTTGGGTGAATGCCATCTGGTCCCGGTGACTTGTTACTGTTATGTTTCTTAATTAATTCCAAAACCTCCTCTAGTGACACTTCAATCTGTGACAATTCCTCAGATTTGTCACCTACAAAAGACGGCTCAGGTTTGGGAATCTCCCTAACATCCTCAGCCGTGAAGACTGAAGCAAAGTATTCATTTAGTTTCTCTGCGATAAAGTTATCGTCTTTAAGTGCTCCTTTTGTATCTTGATCGTCCAGGGGCCCCACTGGTTATTTAGCAGGCTTACTGCTTCTGATGTACTTAAAAAACATTTTGTTATTAACTTCTGAGTTTTTGGCTAACTGTTCTTCAAACTCCTTTTTAGCTTTTCTTATTACATTTTTACATTTAATTTGGCAGTGTTTATGCTCCTTTCTATTTACCTCACTAGGATTTGACTTCCACTTTTTAAAAGATGCCTTTTTATCTCTCACTGCTTCTTTTACATGGTTGCTAAGCCACGGTGGCGCTCTTTTAGTTCTTTTACTGTGTTTTTTAATTTGGGGTATACATTTAACTTGAGCCTCTATTATGGTGTCTTTGAAAAGTGTCCATGCAGCTTGCAGGGATTTCACTCTAGTCACTGTACCTTTTAATTTCTGTTTAACTAACCTCCTCATTTTTGCATAGGTCCCCTTTCTGAAATTAAATGCCACAGCGTTGGGCTGCTGAGGTGTTCTTCCCACTACAGGAATGTTAAATGTTATTATATTATGGTCACTATTTCCAAGTGGTCCTGTTATAGTTACTTCTTGGACCAGATCCTGCACTCCACTCAGGACTAGATCGAGAGTTGCGTCCCCTCTTGTGGGTTCCTGTACCAGCTGCTCTAAGAAGCAGTCATTTAAAGTATTGAGAAATTTTGTCTCTGCATTTCATCCTGAGGTGACATGTACCCAGTCAATATGGGAATAATTGAAACCCCCCACTATTATTGAGTTTTTTATTTTGATAGCCTCTCTAATCTTCCTTAGCATTTCATCGTCACTATCACTGTCCTGGTCAGGTGGTCGATACTAGATCTCTACTGTTATATTCTTATTAGAGCATGGAATTACTATCCATAGAGATTCTATGGAACATGTGGATTAATTTAAGATTTTTATTTCATTTGATTCTACATTTTCTTTCACATATAGTGTCACTCCTCCCCCCACATGACTTGTTCTGTCCTTCCGATTAATGGATATCAGAAATGCCAGTTTCTAGAGATTTCCAGTTGGTAAAGTGCCAGATAACATAGCTTTCACTGTACTTCTGATATTTGATGGTTACAGTTGACATTTAAAAAAAAATCTGTTCAGTACATGGACCAAATTTATAAACGCCTTTTCAGGATCCTTTGGATTGCAGCTGAATTGCTAAAGCACTGGAAGAGAATACTCTTGAAGATGGAGGACCAGATTCACTGCTGCATCTAGCCTTTGCAGAAGAGATGGGAGACATCAGGGAGATGCTTCTAACTTCCCAATTTGCTGCCCCATACTAGGTGTAGATCTGAGAAGTCTGGTTGCTGTTCTAACATACACCAGTGGACAATGGCCTCTAAGGGACCATCTGCCAGCATGGGATTGCTGGAGTGCATCATGCTGTGGCCACTCTTCCTTCACGCTCCCACCAGGGCCTCCACACTAGGGGCTCTGGAGAGGGAGGTGTAGGAGCTGGCCCCACAACTACTGGGGAGATCCTCACCAGAGATTTTGCAGTCAGTCTCTACTTGTGCTGCATGAGTGGTGCAAAGGGTATGAGGTGGGGCAGAAAATCTGTGTCTGAGTCTTCAAATCAACCCAGTGAGGGCTGGGCAAGATCTGGGCCCAAGAATTATGTAGGCTACGTCACTAAATGTATCACTAAACATATGCCCTTATCTCAGGGGAAAAGGTAGAATGAGGTCTCCTTGACCCCTTAGAAAAGTGAATCAATGCTTTGGGCTCTTCACCCTTTGAGAAAAAGGGACAGTGACACATTCTCTTCTCAATTTTCTTTACTCCAGAAAATTACTGAAGAGATTAAGAATACAAGAACTTGTATCTTCAGAAGCACTGGATGATCTACATTGTTGTTTGTCTCTTCCTTTTGTAACTATATACAGGTCTCAACAGGTCAATTGCAAGATCATTGTTTGCAATTCTGACACCCTCCAAATGTGACAACACAGCAGAGGGTTAAGCCTATTTGTTATTTAAGGTGGCTCACCTATACCTTCGACAAATCTTCACTGAGAACTTGCACTTGATAAAGTTGCTCAGACCAGTTTTTCAGTATTGGGAAGAAGCCAGAAATATGGGTAAAATATAATGGAAGTACAAATAAAAACCTAGCAATGCAGGTCCTAAATAATCAAATGTTTCAAAGCAGTGGTGTATTAAGTAAGTTGCAATAGATTGCTTTTGTGATACAGCATGGCCAGAGGGCAACAGGAGAGTGTTAGAAGGGAGCCTTATTCCCTGTAGAGGGAAGAAAGTTTGCTATAGCTTAATTAAAGCACCTGAAGCCAATTAGAGCACCTGAAGCCAGTCACCTGATAAAACCCCCCTGCTTCAATCAGACAAGAGGAGGAGTTGAAACAGAGTGGATTGGCGTTGGAGCAAAGAGCAGTTTGGAGGAGTTGAAACAGAGTGGATTGGTGTTGGAGCAGAGAGCAGTTTGGCTTGGATGCAGAGTAGGGTACTGTCAAGGTTCCTTCCCCACTCTGAACTCTAGGGTACAGATGTGGGGACCTGCATGAAAACCTCCTAAGCTTACTTTTACCAGCTTAGGTTAAAACTTCCCCAAGATACAAACTATTTTACCTTTTGCCCTTGGACTTTTGCTGCCACCACCAAACGTCTAACACTGGTCACTGGGAACGAGTCCGTCTGAAAATGTCTTTCCCCCCAAAATCCTCCCAAATCTTACACCCCCTTTCCTGTGGAAGGTTTGATAAAAATCCTCACCAATTTACATAGGTGACCCCAGACCCAAACCCTTGGATCTTAAGAACAATAAAAAAACATTCAGTTTCTTAAAAGAAGAATTTTAATAGAAGAAAAAGTAAAAAGAATCACCTCTGTAAAATCAGGATGGTAAATACCTTACAGGGTAATTAGATTCAAACATAGAGAATCCCTCTAGGCAAAACCTTAAGTTACAAAAAGACACAAAAACAGGAATATCCATTCCGTTCAGCACAGCTTATTTTCTCAGCCATTTAAAGAAATCAGAATCTAACGCATATCTAGCTAGATTACTTACTAAGTTCTAAGACTCCATTCCTGTTCTGTCTCCGGCAAAGGCATCACACAGACAGAGAGAGAGAGGCTTTGTTTCTCCCTCCCCCCAGCTTTTGAAAGTATCTTGTCTCCTCATTGGTCATTTTGGTCAGGTGCCAGCGAGGTTATCCTAGCTTCTTAACCCCTTACAGGTGAAAGGGTTTTTCCTCTGGCCAGGAGGGATTTTAAAGGTGTTTACCCTTCCCTTTATATTTATGACAGGTACATAAGTCTTTCATTAATTTTGACATGAAAGGGGTTCCTTGGTCTGTCAGGATCTCCTTAGGGATGCCCACTCTGGCAAAAACCTGAAGTAGTTCTTTTGCTATTGCCTTGGATGTGGGGTTTCTTAAAGGAATGGCTTCTGGATACCGCACGGCGTAGTCAAGGATGACTAGTACGTTTCGGTGGCCCTGTGCCGATCTTTCCAGTGGGCCCACTATGTCCATGGCTATCCTCTCGAAAGGGACTTCAATAATAGGCAAAGGTACTTATGGGCCCACAAGTGAGGTCGGGGGCTATGCAACTGGTATTTAGGGCAGGAGGCACAATAGCGCTGGACCTCTGCACATATTCCTGGCTAATAAAACCTTCTTAGGACTCTATCCAGCGTCTTGTCTACTCCTAGATGTCCCCTAAATAGATGACTGTGAGCTAACTCTAGTACTTCCCTTGTGTGTTTCCATGGGACTAAGAGTTGCTCTACTTCTTCCCCTTGTATTTGCGCTATCCTGTACAACAGATCACGTTTGAGCACATAATATGGCCTTGGGTCTTTCCTTCCACAGGTACGCTATTTACTTCCACTACCTCCTTCCTCACATTCACATATAGCGGGTCATTGGCTTGGTCCTGCCCTGTCATAAATACAAAGGGAAGGGTAACCACCTTTCTGTATACAGTGCTATAAAATCCCTCCTGGCCAGAGGCAAAACCCTTTCACCTGTAAAGGGTTAAGAAGCTAAGGTAACCTTGCTGACACCTGACCCAAAATGACCAACGAGGGGACAAAATACTTTCAAATCTGGATGGGTAGGGGAACAAAGGGCTCTGTCTGTCTGTGTGATGCTTTTGCTGGGAACAGATCAGGAATGTAGCCTTACAACTCCTGTTAAGATACTAAATAATCTAGCTAGAACATGCGTTAGATTTCCTTTTGTTTAATGGCTGGTAAAATAAGCTGTGCTGGATAGAATGTATATTCCTGTTTTTGTGTCTTTTTGTAACTTAAGGTTTTTGCCTAGAGGGATTCTCTATGTTTTGAATCTGATTACCCTGTAAGGTATTTATCATCCTGATTTTACAGAGGTGATTCTTTTACCTTTTCTTTAATTAAAACTCTTCTTTTAAGAACCTGATTGATTTTTCATTGTTCTTAAGAGCTAAGGGTTTGGGTCTGTGTTCACCTGTACCAATTGGTGAGGATTATTATCAAGCCTTCCCCAGGAAAGGGGGTGTAGGGCTTGGAGGGCTATTTTGGGGGAAGACATCTCCAAGTGGTCTCTTTCCCTGTTCTTTGTTTAAAACGCTTGGTGGTTGCAGCATACGGTTCAAGGATAAGGCAAAGTTTGTACCTTGGGGAAGTTTTTAACCTAAGCTGGTAAGAATAAGCTTAGAGGGTCTTTCATGCAGGTCCCCACATCTGTACCCTAGAGTTCAGAGTGGGGAAGGAACCTTGACATGCCCGAAATTCTCATGTGCGGTACTGATCTGACCTAATTCCAGGGGGCCTGTTTCTACTCCGCCCTCTGTGTTGCCCCTATTTCGGCTAGGAACCGCCTCCCAGTCCTCACTGGCCTGAATTATCTCCTGGCCTCCTGAACAGGTTTGCCTACCAACAAGGGAGGTTTTCTGGTTCTCTGCTAGAATTCTGGTCCCTAATCTTTCATCTGCCCTCCTTTCCCACCTAGACTTTCGGGGTTTTCCAGGGGATGAGAATAACTCTGGGGCAAATTCGGCAATCATTGCGGTGAAGCTATCTGTAGGTGCCTCTGTCTCAGCCCAGGGGTTGCTACCCTCCCGTGGTTCTATTGCGGGGAGTAAGCTCTTAAACCTGGGGAAGTCCCTACCAATTAAGACAGGGTAGGGGAGCCTGGGGACCTGCCTGCAGTCACCCTGGGAGTATTCCCCTGGATCTCAATCTGTACCGGGATTGTGGGGTAGAAATTTATGGTACTATGTACGCACGTTACCCCTGTGTTTTTGGCCTGGGTTAGCTGGTCTTGCCCCACCAACTTCCCCGAGACCAGCGTGACAGCACTCCCAGAATCTACTAATGCTATGATCTGAATACCATTCATTTTTACTGATCTTGTATACCCATGCGAGGTCATTGTGACCCTACCAGGCTGATTAGGCTACATTGCTCCCCGTGATCCCACAGATTACATTGTATAGGCTCTTCCCTGTTGGGGCACTGGACTGATGTATGCCCCAATTCCCCACACTCATAACACCGCCCCTTATTCTGGTTGCCGCCCTCTGCCTGGGGCTATTTGGCCAGCCCCCCCAGCCCTCTCTTTCCAAACCCCCAGGTCCCTTCTTGGCCTCGGGCCATTCCTCGGTGTCTTTCCTCCCAGTTATGGTTCTCCTGGAGTTCTCAACACTCCGGGGCCTTGGGTTTGGGACTAGCTTCCTGGTTTGCCATGTCTCACCCCCTGGGGTCTGGAACAGTTCGCGGGCTGCCAGCTGTCTTTCCACGAGGGAGACCAACTCATCCTACGTGGAGGGGTCATTCTGGCCAACCCAAGCCCTGAGGCCTGTTGGTAGCCCCCTCATATACCGGTCCAGTACCAGAAGCTCCATCATCTTCTCAGAGCTGAGGGCCTCAGGGCGCAGCCATTTCCGGGTCAGGTGGATCAGTTCAAACAATTGCGATCGGGGTGTCTTGTCCTCTGTGTACTGTCACTCATGGAACCTGTGGGCTCGCAATGCTGTTGTTATTCCAGATCTGGCCAGGATCTCTGCCTTCAGCTGTGGGTAATTTGCTGCAGTCTCCGCGGCCATATTGTAATAGACCTTCTGGGCCTCCCCACACAGGAACGGGGCGAGGATACCAGACCACTGATCTAAGGGCCAGCCTCCCTCAGGGCTGCTGTTTCAAAAGCCAGGAGGTATGCCTCCACATCATCCTCCCATGTCATTTTCTGTAGGCAGTGGCTGGCCTGTACGGTCCGGGTCCCATCGCAGTTGTGGTTCAGCTCCCTAAGGGCCTTCATCTGGTTCACCAGCTCTTGCAGCAGGGCTCGGTCCTGGGCAGCCTGACTCATCAACAGACGATTAGTCTCCTGCTGTATCCGAGTCACCTCCTGTTGGGCGGTTGCTTGGATCCGGGTAGCCTCCTGCTGGGCTGCGGTAGCTTGTATTAGGGCCTTGACCATGTCGTCCATCTTAGGGATGGGAGGGTTTTGGCTAACCCTGGTTTAAGTCTCAGCTCATAGATCCCACCGTTGACACCATGTGTGGCAAACTGCCGACACTACTATGATGGGTCTCGTGCTTTCTCTTCTTGGGGGTGGGGGGTTCAGGGCACTGTTTCTTGCCCCTGAACTGGGGTATTAACTGCCCCACTAGTGTCCTAGAGGAGGGGAGTGGAGAGAGAGGGACCCAGGCCCATACGGACCTCAGTTTACCATCCACAAACAGATGGACTGGTTGAGCGGTTTAACCGTACCCTTAAAAGTATGATCCGGAAGGTGGTAGCACAGGACGGAAAAGACTGGGATACCCTTCTACCATATCTAATGTTTGCTATATGGGAAGTCCCGCAGGTGTCCACTGGTTTCTCTCCCTTTGAACTACTATACGGATGCCACCCACACGGAATGTTAGATATTGCCAAGGAAGTTTGGGAAGAACAACCCAACCCAAGAAAGAATGTCATTGAGCATGTGACACAGATGAGAGAGTGAATAACTCGAGTAACCCCTATAGTATGAGAACATTTGGAAAAAGCACAAGAGGCCCATATTACAACCGTCGGGCGAAAGTATGGAGATTTCAGCCGGGGGAATGGGTGATGGTGCTAGTGCTGATAGCAGAAAGCAAACTCCTAACTAGCTGGCATGGACCATATGAGATAGTTGAAGCCATTGGGGAGGTGGACTATAAGGTCAGACAACCAGACCACCGAAGGCCAGAGCAAATCTACCACATCAACCTACTGAAGCCCTGGTGTGACCGAGAGACGTGCCTGGTCATTCGGGGAGCTCCACCCCAGACAGACGACCCACAGGGGCAGGTGAAGATATCTCCTGAGTTAACTCCAGAACAATGAACAGAAGTCATTGATATGATCTAATGGAACCAGGACGTGTTCTGTACACAGCTGGGCCGTACGACACTGGTCCAACATCATATTGTCACCAGTCCCGGAGTAAGGGTGATGATAAGACCGTACCGAATACTGGAAGCTAAAAGGGAAGAAATTAGGACAGAAGTGAAGAAGATGCTGGAACTTGGGGTTATTTAAGAATCCCACAGCCAATGGTCCAGGCCTATTGTCCGAGTCCCCAAGCCTGACAGCACTCTGAGGTTGTGCAATGACTTCGGGAAGTTGAATGAAGTATCCCAATTCGATGCCTATCTGATACCATGCATTGACGAGCTAGTTGATCAGTTAGGCAAGGCCCGATACCTAACCACTCTGGACCTGACCAAAGGATATTGGCAAATTCCCCTGGCCAAGAATGCCAAGGAAAAGACTGCCTTCTCTACATCCGATGGCCTGTTCCAATACACTGTCCTCCCTTTTGGACTCCATGGCCCCCTGCAATATTCCAATGACTTATGGACAAATTGCTGCCACCCCATGCCAAGTATGCTGCCGCCTATCTAGATGACATAGTCATCCATACCCCTGACTGGGAAATGCACCTAGGAAAAGTAGAAGCAGTGCTAGATGCCCTGCGGAAGGCCACCCTCACTGCCAACCCTCTCAAGTGCGTGATAGGACTAGCTGAGGCCAGATACCTCGGGTATGTAGTTGGGAGGGGTTTGGTGAAACCCCAATGGAACAAAGTGGAGGCAATACAAGGTTGGCCTCGACCAGTCCGCAAAAAGCAGGTCAGAGCATGTCAAGTGATAGCAGGATACTATCAGAGATTCATCCCTCATTTAGCCACAAGAGCAGGGCCATTGATGGATTTGATAAAGGCTCGGGGCCCCGAGATAATAAAGTGGACTGATGCGGCAGAAGGAGCATTTGCAGATTTAAAGACAGCCCTTTGCTGCCATCCAGTTCTCATAGCCCCAGACTTCGAGAAGGAATTCGTCCGACAAACAGATGCCTTGGAGGTAGGGCTAGGAGCCATCCTTTCGCAGATGGTAAGGGAGGAGGAACACCCAATCTTGTACCTCAGCCTGAAACTCCTCCCCAGGGAACAAAAGTACGCCGTCGTTGAAAAGGAATGTCTGGTAGTAAAATAGGCTATGGAGACTCTCTGCTACTACCTACTGGGGAGGTGGTTTACCCTCGTGACAGACCACACCCCTCTCCAGTGGATGCACAGAAACAAGGAGAAGAACACAAGCGTGACTAGGTGGTTCCTATCCCTGCAGCTCTTCCATTTCCGGGTACAGCATAGGCCCGGAAGCCAACATGGCAATGCTGATGACCTATCACAACAGCACTGCCTCTCGTCCCAAGTAGCCCAACCCCATGGTGTTGAGCGGGGGTGGGGGGAGGGGGGGAAGATATGTGATACAGCATGGCCAGAGGGCAACAGGAGAGTGTCAGAAGGGAGCCTTGTTCCCTGTAGAGGTAAGAAAGTTTGCTATAGCTTAATTAAAGCACCTGAAGCCAATTAGAGCACCTGAAGCCAGTCACCTGATAAAACCCCCCTGCTTCAATCAGATAAGAGGAGGAGTTGAAGCAGAGTGGTTTGGTGTTGGAGCAGAGAGCAGTTTGGAGGGAAGCAGAGGAGAGTTTGGATAAGTGCTGCGGTGGGCTAAGAAGACCAAGACCCTAGGTAAAGGGACACCTGGTTTGTGCAGAGGGAGGGCAGGAAGCCCCGCAAGCTGAAGGGCAGGAGAGGGAAATAGTCCAGGGGAAGGAACCGCTAGTTCAAGCAGTTTACTGCTATCCCTAGGGCCCCTGGGCTGGGACCCGGAGTACAGGGCGGGCCCGGGTCCCTCCCTCTCCACTCCCCTCCTCCAGGACACTAGTGGGGCAGTTAATACCCCAGTTCAGGGGCAAGAAACGGTGCCCTGAACCCCACCCACAAGAAGACAAAGAGCAAGACCCATCATAGTAGTGCTGGCAATTTGCCACACTGTATTTTAAGACACTTGGTGAAAATAAATGCTTATCAATTTTTTAAAAATGTGGTGGATAAAATGTGCCAAGATATGGTAGCTTTATCATCCTATTTACTGTTTTCAGGCAGTTAAACACAGGAAGATACCATATCAAAGGAGTTGCAGAAAAAAATCTAGTGTATGAACTATAATTTACTTTCTATCAATATATTCCATTCTGATTGCTTCTTCTTAGCATCCAGAGGTTCAAATTGCCCCCAAAGACTTGTTTAGACTAGGGAAAAGGTGCCTTTTCCCATCAAATTAGCTTGCTTGAGCTATTTTATCTCAATTGAAAACCCCACTTAATAGCGTCCACTCACTCTGTCTTCTTTTCCCTCCATGTGTCCTTTATTAAATATTGGCTTATTTGAGAACATCTAAAAAAAAAGATTAGTTTAAAAAAAACTATCAACTTTTCCATTCTAAGGTTATGCTACTGCTGTCAGTATAGACCAATATGAGATTGACTCACTAATGACTCTACGGCATGTTAATTGTTAGTGGTATGGAATCTGCAGCAATTAGCTATTCATTCTGCCGCTTAGTTTTTTGGCATTGTGCCTTCCATTTCTCCCCTCCAATTTTTTTAGACTTCTGTAAGTCTTCTAGTTTTGAACTATTGGACTGGAACCTGCAAATGGGGCTAAAATGCTCTTTATATTAACACCAGTTGTTCTGCAATAGTGTTTCCATCAATCTTATTGAGCTTTTTTGTATGAATCTGATTTATAGCTGCTGACAGGCAAAAGAAATATGTTAATTAATTTAAAAAATAAATTGTATCACTGTGTATTAAGGACTAATTTGTTTATTCAAATATAATAAACAGACAGTTCAGTTCCTGTTTTTGAGGAGGTGGCCTTCAATAAATGTACGGGTGGTCACTTGTTGACTACTTTTGAAAACGCAGATTAAAGACTTTGGTTACAGACTACAGTGCACATTCCTGAGATCATCCAAGCTTACAACTTTCACTTCAAGATACTCCTCACTGCTGCTACTATCCATTGAAACTTGACTGAACACATTAACAGTTAACTAGTTTTAACAGGAATTCTCCTCTGACCCAGGCATGCACATCACCCACACAAAAAACCTTGAATAAGCTCAGTCTGTATTCAGGATACTGCAAACAGCATCTGTTCAGTCACTGGATAACACCATCAAGTGTAGTGTCAGACATGCTAAAATCATATATTACCACGCCATGAATTAGACATGAAATTCACCTACTAAAGAAGGCCCCTGCAAGGTCCTTTGCACTTGAGACCTGCATTATATGTGTCTTAAGTAGTGCAAAAGGCTCAGATGGTATCGCTGTACAGGCTGAATTTCACTCATTCAGGGAGCCTTCTGCTGTAATACAGATAACTTTGGGAAGCCCTGAAATGCAAAGCAACTGTTTTAACATTTTTTGTCTAAGGGGCACACACTTTTCTTACTCCCACATTTAATTCCCATTATTAATGAGAATTTTCGGTGTATACTGAGGGCAGTCTATGGCCACACTGTCATACTTGGGCAAACAAATACTGGATGTCCCTTCCAAAAACCCTATATAGATTTGAAAATGAGGAAAAATAAATGTAAAAGAAGAGAATGCCAAACAGCTAATTTCCAGCCACAAAACTTAGTTATCAGACCATATTTCCAAGTACTTGTAGTTTGCTGAATATGATGACATTTCCTATGGGGTAAGGTTACTTATTCAAAACAGCAATAAAAACAGCTCTAGTGAACTTTTAGTACTAAAAAATACTTAATTAAAAGCTCCTTGGAATGCATTATGCCAGGGAAGGCCTAATTCTCTTGTATGTCTCAAGAATCTTTTCTTTCGTTGGCACTATAACTTTACAAGATAAATCTGTAACACATTTTTTTTAGTATCTTTTTTCAGCTTCAAATGTACACATTTTACCATATAATCATACATAACAAAAATTAAACACTTCCCCACTATACTTACAACAGAACCACCTTTAACATGAGTTGAGATCAACAACATGGCAACAAAACACAAAACTATGAATGAGTACAAAAGCTATTTTATAATAACTACAGGTATACTTAATTATTTTTTAACTCCATAATTTGAAAATCCCTACTGTATTTTTAGTTAGGTTAAAATATAAACTAAAAGGTACAGCATGACTCTTAAGCATGTAAGGTGTTTGCTCAGGTTGACATTTATTACCAAATTATGGCAAATATTTTTCTTTGTTTTCTTTCCAAAGCAATGATTTTCTGGTTAATAGGGAAAGAAAATATATAATAGATGATCTCAGAGTGACTATACGACAGCCACTTAAGCTCTTCTTGACAACAATAACTTCATGACTATTCATCCTATGTGTGGGCTGTATATTGCTGCCCCAAATTCAGGCCACCTATGTCATGTATGTGTACTTGGTGGGAAGGGGGAAGATGTGTCCAAGTGGGGCAAAAATGTTGCACCCTTCTGTGGATTCTCTCAGGTCTGCACAGTTCCTGATTTGCAGGTTTTCCATACATCTGATTTTCAACTGTCACATATAATGAAGGCACACAGCCTCTTAGGAAATCTGCTGCTAGGGGAAAACTACTTTTCCTCTCCCTAATGGATTGCTACGAATTCCTGTACTTTTGTTTGCTTATTTTTAATCATGAATTTGACTGAATAAGCAGTTTGAGGAACTGAAGGCATTTATGAAGGGACTTTACTTTGTACTGTGTCTCTAAAATCAATAACCAGGCCTTTTTTCTAAAAAGTTTTTTTCTTTACCAAAAAAGGTCTTTGTTGGTTGGAAGGACTTTAGAACTGAGCTTGACCATAGTCAGTTCTTTTTAAAATATGGGCCTCTTGGCCCCATTTCTCAAGTTACCTCATTTCTTGCAAGATTATTCCTGCCCTTAGCAGAAGTAATCCTTACAAGAGGCTGTTGTGACAGGCCAATTACAGCTGGAAGATTGGCCCATACTGACATAGCTTTGGCTTCCAGTGAGACTTAGGCTTCCATGCACTCAAGTCACTTCTGAAAATGGGATTTAGTATCTTAAGTATCTTAAGCACTTTTGAAAATGTTACCCTGTATCTATAAATACGAAAAAGTATAATTTGTTTAGTATTTCAAAATAATCAGTGGTCTAAATCTGCAAGCCCTCCTTCAGCTGGAACTCAGTTTAGTCAATTGGGAGTTCCGCATGTAGAGCTTTTATAGAAATGGAGGCAAAAAGGAACCATTTGAAGTGAACCAAATAAAAATATTTGTTTTGGCTCTATGAAGAAGTTATTGTAGTTCCTTGCTGGAGGGTAGAAGATTATACCATGATGGTATATTAATTTCACAGCAAAGGGAGGAGGATTCTCCAAAGATGCTTTGAACATGCTTTAGAAATGCTAGATCTCTACTGTCATTAAAAGGCCATCCCTGTTCACTGATGTCAATAAAAGGGTATTACAACAATTTTTATTACCTTTTCACCATGTAAGTGAGCAAGTATAGTCTTTTACTGATGTCAGCAGAAAAGTGTAATAACTCTTACTAGAACAACAACAGCATTACAGTTAAGGTTGTCAACTTTTCCAATTAAGAGGTCAGTATGAATGCTTTATTCATGTAACAATGGTCAAATGTTAATCTTTAACTGCTTGATAGTGCCCCTTTAATAAATAATAAAATATTTCATAAATGGCTTCTTAATATAGGAAAAATTATACCAGTGGTATGGCCAGCTAAACAGGCATGGGATGAACATGACTAAGAGTGAGGTAATGTGGGTCAGCAGAAGTTCCACAGGGAAGCTGGATGTAGAGATTAATGGAGCATGTCTACACCAAACTGATCTGTTCAAGTACTCTGGTGGCTGGTTTATGGAAGATAGTGAGCTTGAATGTGAGACAGTCCAGACTGGGGAGTGCTGGAATAGTGCTGAATAACACCTCAGGTGTTGTGTATGACACTGAAAGCCCAACCGTATAATACAATGGTGCACCCCAAAATGCTGTATGGTGTAAAAGCATGGCTGGTAGAGAGATGGCCTACAGGTGTTCAAGATATCTTCACACAATGCAAGTTACACAAAGAGACAGGTTTTGAAATGAAAGCATTAGGATAGAAGTCAAAGTCATTCCGTGACTGACAAAATCCAGGAAGTGTGATTTCGCTGGTTCAGACACATACTGAGGATGAATGAAGAGGGCCTGGTGAAGACAGCATGGAAGGAGATGTTGGCAGGAAAGAGACCCTGAAGAAAGCCTAGGAAGCAATGGATGGACCTTAGGTCTGCCTTGGGCAGACAAAGATAGCAAGATGCTTGCAGGATGACCCGACCCCAGAGGATGGGCTAAGGGGAACAAGAAGTTTATGACTCCTAGATCCACCCCATTGCCAGCTGGCACACGGTTGTCATGATATTTACCTCAAAAGTGGCATGTAATATACCATTAGAAAACTAGTAACTCACTGATCATTAATATTCTTGTGTCACGTATGTATGGCAAACCCACAAAGAACTTTATAGCGGTGTTGGAAACATGAGACTAAAATGTGTGTGTTTAAACCAGGAGTGTCAGGGACTTTGATAAACTGTTTTTCCCCAGACAGAAGAAAGAGGCCAACACCTCAAACCAGGTATGACCAAAGTCTATGTGATACTCATTTGTATTGGAGGTTGCAGGAAGACATCATTTGCATTGGAAAAAGCACCAGAAGGGGAGGAACCAGCATAGAGTCTACACCAGACAACATGGTGTCTACAACCAGGAGGGAAACAGAACTTTATCTGGGGATACCCTTCAGAAGAATACATTTTGAAAATTTACTACTATAGAGAGAGGGGGACAGAACCCCTTCACCTGAGAAGACAAGGGACTGACCACTTTGAGCTCTGGGAAGGGTCCTGGCCAGAGATTCTGGAGAAGACACTTGGTGAGAAACACTTTGAAAAAAGAGACTGTAGTTTGTTAAATTAGGTTTTAGAGACTTAGAAGCATATTTTTATTTTTGTTTGCTTGTAACCCTTTCTACCTTTATTCCTTATACTTGGTATCACTTAAACCAATGACTTTTTGTTTAATAAACTTGTTTTACTTTTACTAGAAAACAATCCAATACTTTGATTAAAATGGAGTGTTTGTTAACTCCAGTTAAGGTAATAAGCTGCTGGGCACTGTCTCTTTAAAGAAGCAGCGAACCTAATAACATCCGTAAGTGTTCAGCAAGAGGGCTGGACACTACAGGGCAGATGGTTTGGGGAAATTTGGGACTATGTGGGCGTTGGGGTCACCCTGCAAAGAGTAACTGGGGGGTGGAAGCCAGGGTGTGACCTGCATGTTTATATGCTGGCTGTTGGTGTTAGGGTTGTAAGCCACAGTAGCACAGGCAGTGACACAACCCCTTACTGGTCTGGCTTGAACACCAGAGCATCACAAAGGTGTCTTAACATAGGCCCTAATTCAGTAAACACATGCTTAAGTTCCACTGAAGCCAAAGCTAAGCAACTGGTTAAGTGCTTTGCTGAGTCAAGACCATAATGTGTAATTAATGTCCATAATGTAAACTAATCTCTGTGTGGAAAAAACAACAAACAAATTGGCCCAGGGATTGTGACATTAATTAGCACTAATTCTACTTCTCTAGGTAAAATCCTGGATTGAATGTGGTAGATAATTGTGTAGGCTGTTACCAGAAAAAACACAAAAAGAGGCTATGCAGAAAATAGAAGCTAACTGTATCAGTTTAGAAAAAAACAAAATGCACAAACTCAAATGCACCTTTTACAAGACCAATTGTATACTAGGCTGCAAATAATGATGGAACACATAAAATACTTGCATGCTATAGAGGATACTTTTAGCGATGAAATATAAGTATTTTGAACACACACGGTACTCTTTCATATAATCAGGGCTTGTTCCACACTACTACAAAAACACATTTTGTACATAATACCAAAGGTTACAGGCAGGTTGGAGAGCAAAATAATAGTTTGTTTACTGAGCTGCTTGTGGAGCTTTCATGATAGGATGGTACAAAATGTATTTTTTCCTTCTCAAACATAGCAGTGCATTTGTGCGTTAAGGTACATTTTGATCATCACGCCATTCCAGCCAAAACTAGTAGTTATGTATAGGCCAGATCCTGCACCATCAAAGTCATTGGGAGTTTTGCCATTGAATTCAATGAGATCAGGTCCTCAGTGATCTGAACAATATAGTAAAAGTAAAATATGTATACTCCTTGTATACAGTAGAGGTGAAATCCTGGCCCTACTAAAGTTAATGGCAAAACTCCCATTGACATCAATGGGAAAACTTTAATGTGTTTCTCCCCCCGTATCATAAATAAATGTCGGTGGCCGTTAGTTAACTCAAAGTTTATTTAAAAATTTATTTCCTCTGCTATTTCTGTTCAGTAATCTTGCTGCTTCTTCCCTCTTTGGGTGATGTTCTCCCACTAACCCTCACATTTACCAGTGTGAGAAGAGCTGAGCAGTTTAGAAACCAGTCATCGTGCTAAATAAAGGTTTGTCTACTTAGCTCAGGAATTCAGTAACAATTTGAATGCAACAGGGAGAGCTGTTTTAGAAGTAATGTGAACTCAGTTTTGTCAGTGGAAGTTGTCTATATGAATCAGACAAAATGGAGCAAATTAAGGGCATATTTTAAACCTAATTGATTATTTTTAAACTGAATTTTCTGAGTTTTTGAATTTAAATCAGACACCTAATTTTACTGTATGCATTTTATATAAAGGTCTTTGCTTTGCAATATATGACTTAAGGCAAAAGACTAATCTTTCCTATCATATAAGTATATATTCATACTATTTTTCAATTTTGTATTATGTATCTGATGTAGGATGCATTATGAATAGAGATTTGGTTTTTGGATAAATATGGTAGATTGTATGTTGCAAAAACCACCTGAGAAGTACTTACTATACCATATATGGACAGTAGATACTAATCAAAGTGAAATATCTTAATAATTTTCATGTCTTTTCTTTTAAATAACAAAAATGGCTGAAATATTACAGATGAATAGCTAAATTTCTCTTTTTTGCAAGTCACATTAGTCGCAGCATTATTGTAGGAAGAGCTTGAAGTCAATGAAACTTTTGCCTTTCATGTCAGTAGAAACAGAATCTGGGCCCATTGTGTATCTTTAAACTTTACCCGTTGACTAAGATTTGTTGAAAATTGAAGTAAATTGAATGCAAATGTGATTAATCTTTAGATACTCATTTATTCCAAATTTATAGACCAAAGTGAATGTATTTGGATGATCATACCATAGCTATGCAATGTTTAAAAAGGGAGTGGACATTTGTATTAAAACAGAAGGCCCTTCTTACTCCAACATGATGTCAGTAATACAGCTCCTCAGAGCATGCTATTGTTTTAAACAGAGGTCCCCAAACTTTCACATTGGTTGTAAAATATTATTTAGTGTTGTTGGACTGGAAGGAAAATGTCATACATCTGCAAACAATTAGAAGGAGTTGGACTATTTTTTTTATTAATTAAACAATAAAACATCCTTAAGTGTGACTGTGGGCTTATCTACACAGTGTGGCAAAGCACGCTACAAGGGTACTTTTTGTAGAAAGCTCTAATGGGTTGTTCTCTAACTTCCCCATGTAGACCCTGCTGGTGTGCTCTAAAAGGTACTGCATTCAAGTTAATGTCCTGCCCCGTAGAGCACTTTTCTATGCCATGTAGACAAGCCCTGTATGTACGGAAGTCAGATTCCCCTTCCTGCGGTTGTCATATGAAATAAGAACTTTTAACAACAAGTAAATCTTCAATGGGGCCACTGGTGATCAACAATATCATTTATAAGATCTTTTCAGCATTGCAATGCATGAAAGTATCCAAGTTGTGTGTGTACTTTAAATCCTCCAAAACCTCTTAACCTTTCTTTCAAACATAGTGACTATTAACCATTTTGCAACTGGGATTCATTCATTCATTCATCCACTGACTTTAATGGAGCTAAGATTTCATCCTTAGTTCATACATTCTGCTTCTCCAACATGATTAGCCAAAGTTAAGATTTTAGCCACAGTTAGTTAATTATTGTTATAGTTAACCAAAGCCTTTACAAAACTGATTTTATCTTTAATTGAAAAGCTTTCTGGAAGCCAAAGAAGCTTTAATACCACAAGCACCCTTCCTCTCAAAAAATGCTGGTATAAGAAATTAGAATGTTTTGTTCAACCCTAGGAAATTAATCCTTCATTATACCATGAATTTTATAAATTCAGTTCAAAATTCAAAATATTCAGAACACAGTAAGGCATTAATACTACATAAAATTAAGCACTTCCCTACTGGCACCTTAAATAATTGTAAACCTAAAAAGAATGTAGCAGGAAACACACTTCTATTTAAAACATTTTAGAGTTACTTATGAACACTATAATATATAAAATATATTAAATAATCCATTAAATTGAAATAACTTATTGAAATTCAACAAAATGAATGTTAACAAATGTCACATTAAGTTCAGTGCCATGTACCATAATTCTGAAATTAAAGACATAAAATACAGTGGTCAGGCAGATGAAGCATGATTGTTGAAATACTGATTTATGGTACTAACTAAAACCAGTTTCCATTACAATAACTATGCTTCTGCTTATTAGTAAGTAAATGATATTGGTACTGTATAAATGAATACTAAGAAGAAAGGAACTAAGCTGTGTAACACAGCTTGCCCTGATTATAGCCACTTTACTACTATTTTATATGATTACATTGATTTTGAAGCCAGAGGATGGAAAAAATGAACAGGCCAAGTTTCAGTGGGCACTTTGAGTTCTCCACAAGTTTCCTATTGACTTGCTTGAAAACCATGCTTATGAATCAAGGGCAGAATTTATCCCAACATCTTTTCTTTCATAAACGTATACTTTCTAAAAATAACAGATGTTCAAGTAAACTATTTAAACAAATAACAAATGAGAAGCCATCTCAGTTTAGAATAGTGTTGCAAGTCTGACTCTTGAATTAACATTAACATTGCTAATACTCTGAGAATTGTGGCACTGTGCATGGTGTATGTGCACTCATATGGATTTTGTTCATTGCCATAGTTTCACAGGCTAGATAACCTTCATATTGGAAGTAAGCTGGCAGACTCTCAGCAGATCTACTCCTCTAAAATCAGAAGAGCACAAGTTGTTCAGCTGTTTGTTTCCTAGTCTTTCAGATAGAGACTGTATGCAAATGTGATCTAAATATATGTGATCTAAACATTCTATATTATAGTTTGAGTCTAAGGTAAAGTTCATAGTGCAATTAATCTTTCATGCATTCAAATTTTAATTAGAGAAAATATATAGTTTAAGGTTATCTCTGAAACTGGAAGAATACCCCTTACTTTTTCAGGTACTATGTTTCCTACTTTCTTCAATGCAGTGTATCTCAGACACATTTAATGTAACCCCAAATGCTTAATACAACTGAATTTATCTAAGTTTTACATGAAGATGTATAAACAGTAGGACTGATTCTGCTCATTCACATCAGTGGGAGCAGAAGCAGGACCAGAGTTGGTAAAGCTGCAGGAAATCACAAATATTGTTACCTTGAGCTATGACAGTGAAATATATTTCCTTAGGATGTTCTTTAAAATTTGTCATTTATATATGTGTACTATACTAGGATGCAGCAATGGAATTGCTGGCAAGGACAAAACTCCCCTGCTGTCATTCTGCATACGTATGATTTTCTGTCATTCACTTTGAGCATGATTGTAAAGCTTAACAGAAGGCAGTTGCTTACCTTGGCATACATTTTGCTCGCTTTGCTCATACCCAGTTGCACACTGTATTTGGTGAGTTGGATTTGGAGGTGGTCGATGTGGATCAGCAGGGGTCCGTCGAATGACATTGTTTCGTCCACCAGTGGATTCAGCAGCTGTGTCTTCTCGTCCATTATTTACAATAATTTGAGCTGTTCTAGGTAGACAGAGGTATCCTCCATAGTGGTTAACACATTTCATCCCACCTTTGCATGCATCTGGGACAATTTCACATTCATCAATATCTGTGGTTAGCAACAACACAAGTCATGTTTTAAAATGGGACCTTAACAGACATTAACACAAGTAATGTAACAAGGCATGCAAGTACACATGTATTGTCCAAAACATCAAAACACGGATGTAGAAGATAACTTAAGAGAAAGGACTAAAAATACCATTAATAAGTCTTTCACTTATAAAGATTTACTATACCTTTGCACCGTTGCCTGACAGGATCCCATTCATAGCCATCTGTACATTGCTATGTAGAAAAGAGATGCAGAAAAATGACTGATGAATTAATATTTTTAAATACTTCATGCATTTGTTGTTGCTACGGAAAATTGTGTTCTGAACAAACAATAACCAGGGTGGTTATATAATTTTCATAATATCAGGAAAATAGATCTCAGTGCAATACTACTGTGTAACAAAACTAAGAAGTAGTTTATAACAGGAAATGAATAATCCTTTCCTAAATGTTGGCCTAATGTCTATTCTAAATTGACAAATTTAGGGCCTGATCTTTTAAGGCGCTCAGTGCCTCCAGAGAGATGAGCATCCTCTGTTCCCAGAGAAGTCAATAATTGCAGAAGGCTCTCAAGATCTCGCAGGACCAGACCCTAAGTTCTTTGACTCATAAAGTGTAGATCAGTGCTACTCAAAGTGGTGGTCCGTGGACTGGTGCTGGTCTGCAAGCCACATTGTCTGTGCGCACATTGGAAACAAAAATTGCTGGTTCCCCACATCAGATAGCTTGAAAAGCACTGGTGTAGATGACACTCCAGTTCAAGACCCTGATCCTGCCAAGCCTTATTCACATGAGTAGTCCTGTGGATGTCAATGTCACTAGAGTATTGCCATCTTAAAAATAATGAGTCATGCCCCAAATCATGAGATTTTAAAAAATAATAAATTGTGGGCTCTTTTTTATTTGCCTTCTTGATTTTTAAGCCATTAAGGTTTACATTCTTAAGCTTTTCTCTACAGCCAGGAGGGCTAGAAACTTACTTTCTTTTTTTAAAGAAGAAAGTTGAGATTCTCACATAATCATATGAATCCAGGAGCTTGGGCTTTAGGAAAAACAGCAGGTATTGTGAGACTCATGATAAAATTGTGAGTTGCAACACTGGGACTACTCATGTGAGTAAGACTTTGCAGGGTTCAAATGAGACAAAACATGAAATCCATGTATCTATTCACATCAGTATGGACCACAAAAGTGAGAAAGCGTTTGAGGGATAAGGTTCCAGACTTTTTAGAAGGGCATCTTCACCTTCCCTCTGCCCCAAAGTATTCATTTTCTAGAACACACGATCTAATTTTTGAGAGGCTTAATTATCATCTCAAATGACAATTAGTGGAAACTGACTGAGCACCATAGTGCTGTTGAAGTGCACAAGAATACAGATGTAAAACATCAATAGATAAACTAAGATATAGTACGTGTTGTCTGTCCTGTTTGATATATTATTTCTCATAGTGTTGCAGAAAAGGAGTTGACTCAATAAATCAGCTAGTCACAGTGAGCCAAATTAGTTCTTGCTGTATCTCCTTGGCTTTAGTGGAGCTACATCAGGGATAAATTTGACCCAGAGTGTTGATATCCATATTGCTCAATGTATTATGCTGAAGTTGTTCTGAGAAACTTGTTACTAATAGAGATTGAATCAGCAGTAGAAACAACAACATTTTGTTTATTCACAGGTGACATCAGTGATCTGCCAAATGTAGCAGTGAGCTGGAGGGAAAAGCCTCTAGTGTTAGGAGGGGGTAAGAGGACAGCTAATTGTAATATAATTCTAGCTCTCTAAAGGAATGACTGCATGCTGAGTTGACACCACAAAAGTTACTGTAGCTATGAAAACCCAAGCCCAAAGGAAAACAAGCAAATTCATGTATTTACTGAATCACCCAATTCCTGCTAATGCACAACAGAAGTAATGTGCACTTAATACTAATGAGCCAAATCCGCTCCCATCAAAGTCAATGGGAATTTTGCCATTGACTTCAGTGGAACCAAGATTTGGCCCTAAATGCATATAGTACATGTATCAAAAATATTAGTGTAATAGGGGTACAATTTTCAAAAGCAACTAAATCCTGTTTTTAAAAGTGAGTTAGGCACTTAAAGCCTAAGTTCCACTGACATTCTATGAGGTTTGGGCTTCTAAGTTCTAAAGCCACTTTGGAAAATAGCACTTAGCAGCCTACATCACTTAGAGGCTTTTGAAAATTTTATGGTAGGTCTAAACGAAACTAGGCAAGTTACTGGAAGAATGCTAGATTTTTTTTTTTAGGGAATACATAATAAAAAATGGAAAATGAGCCTGTGTACTAGGCATAATCTCACTTTTAAGGCCCTATGTTAAAACATTTTATAAATTGCTTTTTGCTGTAACATAAGTAATTATAACATATAGACTGATTCTGCAGCACTTACTCAAGTGAGCAGTCCCTTGACTTCAGTGAGACTACTTATGTGAGCAACAATTGCATATCAGGCCCTTTGGCCAAAATCCTACAATTTGTCCCACAAGGACAACCTTCTTTGCTTGTGTGGAATCCCACTGATTTCAGTGGGGCTAGGTGCAGGAACAGCAGTCCACCTACATAAAACAAGTTTCAGGATCAGAGCCTGTGTTTGTAATAGGGGTCAAATATGAAAATGTTTTTTTTTTTCATGATCCAAGCCAATGTAAACATTACTCTGCCAGTGATATTCATTACAAAAGTAAATGAGCAAACATAGATGAAAAAGTAACTTACATAAAGGAGACAGCCCTGCCCCTCTATTCTTATCACATCCATTTTAGGGTGTGAGTAGAACATATTTCCAATATTTTATTAGCAGCTGGTCATAGCCACACAAATAATTGTTCAAAACTATTCTTGACACTGACGATTTACCAGCTAGAAAATGTCATAATTTACACACAGCATTAAATTTTAAGACTACAGTTACAAAATACTTATATTTTGTTAAAACACCTTGAAATCTCCTAGAAGAAATGGAGCAACACATTTTGACTAGTAGCTGACATATATGATGTTTCATATATTTATAATTAATGTAATACATTTGTTTTAAATAAGTCATATACAGTATTTCTGTAATTTTGAAGATGCTTGGGCATCTTATTTCACAGAACTTGGAATTGCATATAACAATATGTCATACCCTTTTCTGTTATGGATAACATTTACTTTGTACATTTATGATTTTCCAGTCTATTTTTTGCATCCATAAAACAAAACAAAAATGCTTCCGGAGGGTTCAAATCTTTCTGAAAGGTAGGGAAAAAGCCTCATCTTATAATTTTGTTCAATTCGTCTAATTCAGTACCTAAATAAACCTTTCAAAACAGAAGGTATCACCAACAAGTTCAAAGTCTGAAACTTGGTTTCACTTGAGAAGCACCTTAGTCTAAAATTAAAATACAAAGTCAAAGAACTTTGAACTGAACATTCTATATTGGCAAAGAACTATGGTTTCTCTGTTGAGGGTTATTTAGAAAAGAATCCCTGCTAAGCAATAAATATCTCAAAGTCTATTAAACCTTACCGTGTATGTTATAGTTTCTTCAGTTTCCTGTGAATTTATTGTAGTAAGAGTGAAAGCAGCCAAGAACATAACTGTCAACATCATGAATCTTGAAAGAAATAAAGAAACCCAATGTTTAGCACCTTTTACTGTTAAAAAGCTAAGAATAACCAGCTATGGGGGCATATCCCACACTCCTTACTAGGGTAAGACTTCCACTGAAGAATAAGGAAGGCAAGATGGAGCCCTTGTTAGATTATGAGGAAGTGGCTGAGATTTAGCAATGTCTTAATCAGTTTTATCTTTCCCCAGCTGAAGTAACAGACATTAAAATAATGTAACAATTAACACTGCATCACACTCAAGCGTCTGTTCTCTAAAATAACATAGCCCAAGTACCAACATTCTTGCAATTATCTGATTTGGTTTTAAAATTAATTTTCAAATGACTTCATGTCCCACCAGAAATATCTGTGAGAGAGATCTAACAGGTAAAAGAACCAGGGAAAAAAGATAAAAATGGGATTTACCTGGATCCTGCCAGTTTTTGTAAACAACCCCCATATTGTATTATCAAAATAGAGACTAAGTGTAGCCCTATCTACCGCACCAAAAAATCTCAGACCCTGATGAAACAGCACTGCAAAATGACAGACCTAGCACCTGCATCCTGACAATTTTTGGCCCTAGTCCCCCAAACCGCATCATCTAAACAGATAACAGGTGAAGCTGTTCTGACTGCAACTTAAAAATCCAGACCTGATGTATCCGAATGCAACAGTCCCACAAAAACTCTGATCTGAAATCTGGATGCTGCTGGGTCTGGCCCAATTTTTCCACAAACCCAGAAACTGTACCACCTTCCATTATTCCACCAAAACAATCTGGACCTTCACTCACGCAGGTACAAGGAAGCTACCAACAACTCATATGTACTCTGCTGGATCTGGCTAACTGCTGGCTGCCTACTCCCCCCAATTTACCATCTAAGTGTATGCAGTTTCTCTTAGTCCACCACAATCATCCGGATCCCAATGTATCATAGTGCAACAGTGCTGCAAAAACATGTATCCAGTGACTAAAGCTGGCTGAGTTTTGGCCATGAACTTCCCAATCACACTATTACCACCCAACTGTATTTGACCCTTCATTGCAAGGAATTCATTTATGTTTACCAACATATTGTGGCCACAAAAATGCTTTTGTGGTGCTGCTGCACTGGGGTGCAACAGGGTCAGAGTTTTTAAGGTAGCTAGGAGCAGCTAAACATGTTCTCTGGGTGTTCAGATTTGGGTCAAAAAATGGGAGATCCGGCAGGATCCAGGCTTCGGATCCAGCGTTGGTGACACTGTTGTGCCATGATGTGCCTGGGGCCAAAATATGGCAGGATTCAACTTTTCCCCAAGCCCCTGGCAGAACCAGTTTATAAACTAAGCGTGGGAAGTTCCAATGTATTCCATTCTCAGAAGGTTTTTAAAAATAAACCCATCTAGTCAACTTCAGTTCGGGTTACTTCGTATTTCAATTAACTCAGAAAAGTTCTCTGCTCAACCTTCCCCCCATGCTCTGATTAACGTTGCCAACGTCGGACAGCTTCCAAGCAAAACAGGTAGACTGAAGCAGTCCCCCATGTCCTGCGCACGGAAGAGGGGGAGCGGGGAAACCCAGCGCCCCGAACCCGCGAGAGTCGTGTTCTGCCCTGAGCCCAGTGATCCCATCCCCTCTCCCGGTCTGCCCGGCCTCTGGCGCCCACAGAGCAATTCACCAGCAGCCCCCGCAGGACTGTGCCCCACGCACGCACTCACCCCACCAGCCCCCGGCGAGCCGTGCGCAGTGCGCCCCCAGCTCCTCGTCTCCCGCGTGGGCTGCTCAGGTGGCGCCTTACCTGAGCGCAGAGCAGGGCTCCTCTGAGGGCACCTAGGAGCTGGGCTAGCCTGGCAAGCGCCGCCGGGGAGGAGAGCGAGTTTCCGCAGCAGGTTGGCCCCGCGCTCGGCTCCCAGCCCGTCCTCTCCGCTCGCCGCCGGGGTAGCGCTCGCAAGGCTGCCTGGCGCTCCTGCTCCCCCCGCCGGCCTGGCATTCAGTGACAAGGGCCCGCTCCGGTGGTGTCTATTGAACGCCCCCTCCCGGCCCCGTGCTCAGTGAGTTAACCCCTTCGGCTAGGGCGCACGCTGCGGGGGAGGAGAGACAGACAGGGGGTTAGGGAGCGGTCTCCCCATGCCCAGCGGTGCCACCCACAGGGGAGCGTGTCACCTTTGTTAAGAAACCCCAGCCGCTGCCCCTCCGCCCCTTGCACCAGGCTGCACGGGGCTGTTCCGAGGCTAAGCGAGAATAATGTGAACGCGTCGTTATTTCGGTAGCTCCGGGGGGCGGGCTGTCCCCTTCCAGGCAAAATGTGAAGAGCCAGAGACTTCAGCACTCAGTGGGCCAATTTGGTGGCAGTGGGACTGCTCTTGCTGTTCAAGTTGAGCATGTGCCGGAGTGCCTTCAGGAGTCAGACCACTGTGTGTAAAGTTCCTCACAAATGTAAGTGCTTCCCGGAGTTGGGGGCTATAAAAGGCAGGTCCTTGCCCCAGAGAGTTTGTCATTGGAAGTCAGGCACATCTGCATTAGCTGCTGTGGTCAAAAGGACACAGGGTGCATTGTGTCTAGGATGGAGATTAATATGGAAAACATTATAATGCCATTATATAAATAAATGGTGCAGCCTCACCTGGAATACGGTGTGCTGTACTGGTTATCCTAGTTAACAGAAAAAAATGCAGAATTAGAGGGAATGAAGAATAGTGTGATGAGAATGATGAAGGGCTTGGGAAAACTCATATGAAGGCTGAAAAGTTTAAGGTTATTTACTTTAGAAAGGAGATGAATCAAAGGGAACATGATAAAAGTATATAACACTATGAATGATCTAGAGAAGGTAGATCAGAAGTTTCCATTCTCTCTGTCTCAGAACACAAGAACAAGAGGGTGTTTAATGAATTGAGAGGTGGCAAATTCAAACCAGTCAAGATACTTTTTTTTTCACACAATGTATAATTGAACTGTGGAACTCATTGCCACAGGATGCTGTTGAGGTCAAAAACTCAGCAAGATTTAACACTGGATTGGATATTGATATGGCTAACAGTAACAACCAGCATTGCTATAGTGAATGCTAATATGCATTTTGGAAGATGTAGTAAACCTTATAATTCAGGGTTTAAGATAAAGTCTAATTATTAGGGATTAGGAGGAGACATAATGTGGGGGGCAGATTAAACTACATTTGTCTAAAGTTGCTTGCACTCTCCTTTGAAGCATCTGGTGTTGACCACTGTCAGAGACATGGTATTGGACTTGATGGATCATGGCAATTTTTGTTTCCTGTGTGAATACCTTAACCACCCACTGAGGCCAATGGAACTACTATGTGAGGTTTTCTGGGCTTGGACCTGATCCTGCCATGAGTTCAGCATGGGTGGATCTTTGTAACTGACTTCAAGGGAACTGCCCAACCACCAGGATCCATCCATGCTGAACCCACTGCAACATTGGGGTCCAAATTAATGGAAAAATTATATTTGCATTTCTGAACAAATAAGAAAAAAGAGATGAAGAGATTTTCCTCAGCCTTGTTTTTTAAAATACACCATTGGGTTGAGGCCAAACATGGAAAGGAGATTTTTTGGATAGCTGTGAATGAAGACAACATTAGAATGAGAGGTTTCAGAGTAACAGCCGTGTTAGTCTGTATTCGCAAAAAGAAAAGGAGTACTTGTGGCACCTTAGAGACTAACCAATTTATTTGAGCATAAGCTTTCGTGAGCTACAGCTCACTTCATCGGATGCATACTGTGGAAAGTACACAAGATCTTTTTATACACACAAAGCATGAAAAAATGGGTGTTTACCACTTCAAAAGGTTTTCTCTCCCCCCACCCCACTCTCCTGCTGGTAATAGCTTATCTCAAGTGACCACTCTCCTTACAATGTGTATGATAATCAAGTTGGGCCATTTCCAGCACAAATCCAGGGTTTAACAAGAACGTCTGGGGGGGGGGGGGGTAGGAAAAAACAAGGGGAAATAAGTTACCTTGCATAATGACTTAGCCACTCCCAGTCTCTATTCAAGCCTAAGTTAATTGTATCCAATTTGCAAATGAATTCCAATTCAACAGTCTCTCGCTGGAGTCTGGTTCTGAAGTTTTTTTGTTGTAATATCGCAACTTTCATGTCTGTAATCGCGTGACCAGAGAGATTGAAGTGTTCTCCGACTGGTTTATGAATGTTATAATTCTTGACATCTGATTTGTGTCCATTTATTCTTTTACGTAGAGACTGTCCAGTTTGACCAATGTACATGGCAGAGGGGCATTGCTGGCACATGATGGCATATATCACATTGGTGGATGTGCAGGTGAACGAGCCTCTGATAGTGTGGCTGATGTTATTAGGCCCTGTGATGGTGTCCCCTGAATAGATATGTGGGCACAGTTGGCAACGGGCTTTGTTGCAAGGATAGGTTCCTGGGTTAGTGGTTCTGTTGTGTGGTATGTGGTTGCTGGTGAGTATTTGCTTCAGGTTGGGGGGCTGTCAGTAGGCAAGGACTGGCCTGTCTCCCAAGATTTGTGAGAGTGTTGGGTCATCCTTCAGGATAGGTTGTAGATCCTTAATAATGCATTGGAGGGGTTTTAGTTGGGGGCTGAAGGTGACGGCTAGTGGCGTTCTGTTATTTTCTTTGTTAGGCCTGTCCTGTAGTAGGTGACTTCTGGGAACTCTTCTGGCTCTATCAATCTGTTTCTTCACTTCCGCAGGTGGGTATTGTAGTTGTAAGAATGCTTGATAGAGATGAGATGAGAGAGAGAGAGAACGAGATGCCTTGCAACCATCACAATAGTTTTTGCTATCACAGAAGGTGTAGCCCCTCAACACATCTGAGTCCTAACACTGCATGTTTCATGCTTAAGCTTAAGGTGAAACCACAGGACGGTGACAAGCAGGGTTCTATGTGTCAGTGGACATTGCTATATATGTATGACGGAGTTGGTATAGATGAAAGCAAGTAACAGGAACATTTAGAAATAAGAAAAAATAAACCCTTCCCTGCATTCACAGCTTCATCAGTGCAGGCATTCAATGTCATGAAATATAACTAGGAAATCTAGGGCCTGACTTTGCAGACTCTTATACCAGGGATAGAGCTTACTACTGTGAACTCATTGGACTCATTGGGGCTACATCAGTGAACTCACTGGGGCTACATGTACACTAATATGCACTATGCCTGAATTTAATGGGGCTCGAGCGTGTTCAGTACATTACAAGAGGTGTTCAGAGCCTTGCAGGATGAGGCTTTATATCACATTATATTTTATAGAATTGAAATAGGGACAAGGGCCTCTATCCCACAAACACAGTTTAATACTGGTATAACTATTTTAGTTAGGGCTATTATTATTATTTTTTAAACCAAATACGTATATTCATACAGTCCCTAGTGTGGATGCAGTTAAACTGGGATAAAAGTGCCTTATACTCCCCAGTACAGCTTATTCCCCTTCCAATACAGGAATAGTGCACCAATCTAAAGAACCTTTACATTGGTATAATTTTTTCAACTCTAGGGGATTGTACTGCTTTCAATATACTGGGGTAGTTAAAATGGTACAACTTTTGTTTGTAGATAAGTGCTTGTACATATACTTAACTTTATGCACCTGAGGTGTTCCATTGGGACTACTCATGTGTAGAGTTAAGCACGAGTTTAAGTATTTGCAGGATTGGGGCCGAGCTTTTAGAGTGTTAAAAAAAAAATCCTAAAAAGACAGATGTATTCAAATCTTCTCATAAGACTTTTTCTAATGTAAAATGTGTTTAAGAATTATTACAATGTCCATCCCTTGTTTTCATGGGGCATTGTGCAATTCTTTTTGGAAAATGATTTGGGTGAAACAAGCAAAAGTATATTTAAACAAAATAAATTAGTTCACTTTTGAAAACTTAATCCAGTTTAAGACTCTTCAAGCATTGAGTAGTTTTCCTTACAGCCAATCCATTTTGAATTTGAAAAAGCATGGGTGAATTGGGTAAAAAACAATCATGAATCAGTAAACAAGAAGAAAGTGAAACAACATATCAGACCTCCAGCTGGATAGCCTGCCAGAAGAGCATGATTATTATTAGTAGTAGTTGTAAATGTTTGTATTATGATAAAGACTCAAAGGCCCTAATTGTGACTGGAGTCCAGTTGTGAAGAGTGCTGTACAAAGATATAAGTGCAGTGAGGGCTTTTGCTGTACAAAGATAAAAGAGATGGAGGATAGGGGGCTTTCTTGGGGGCCAGTCCAAGACTGTGGAATGTACTCCCACAGGAACTAAGGTTCATCACACACCTCACCATTCTCAGCTTTAAGTGCAAGGTGCCTTTCTTTGACCTTGCCTTCTCTAACATAAACCCAAAGGAAGGTGTGTAGATGTATTTTTATATATAAATATAAAAATTCCCAAACAAAACATTCCACTGGACAAATAGGACAGATATATAATCACATTGCTTAATGCACAACTGGAAGGTGCTCAGATAATGTGGTGATGAGCTCAGTATAAAGAACCTATTTAGAACAGAAGAGCGTAGGGTTTGGGGATATAATGTTACAAAGTCAATGTATATGGTGAAGAACTGGCAGAGTGACATTTTGTTGGTGGTTTTGTTTTGTGTTTTAATATGTTTAATTGGGGTACTGGTAGGGTGAGAAATGGAGAAGTCAGTAAGAGTTAGGACATGAGAAAGGGAAGGGAAGTGAAGAAGGATGCTCACAGCTCAGCACCTGCCAGCCATGATCAGAAGGCATCACGACAGAGATGAGTCTTACAGGGGGATTTGAAGGAGGATAAGGGAGAAGTTTATATGGATTTTATCATTCATAAGAGGCAGATGGGAAAAAGCACAGAGGTATTTATGGATGAAGCTGACTGGTGGGTGGTAAAGGCCGGGAACATTGGAATGAAGGCAGGGGTTGATGTTGCAATGCATTACTAGATCAGATGAGTAAAGCAGAGCTAAGTTGTAAAGGGCCTTAAAGGTAAAGTAAAGGGGGGATTATCAAAAGGGCCCAAAGAATTTAGGAGCACAAGTCCCTCTGAAAGTCAATGGAACTTGTTCTCCAAAGTCACTGAGGTGCTTTTGAAACTCCTATCTAGAAAACTTGTGGTTGATGCAGAGCTGAAGGGAGAGACAGTGGGAGGACTCAAACAGGGGAATGGTAGAGTCCAAGTGATGAGCCCGGAAGATGATTTTAGCAGCAGCACTTTGAACAGACTTGAGGGGAGCAAGGTTGCAGTGGTCAAGGCCAGAGAGGAAGATGTTACAGTAGTTAAGACAGGGAGGCCCTTTCTCTCTTTGGTATCAACAGAAGACTATTAATGGGGAGGCTCAAAAGACTCCTTTAGTGCCCAGGTAAGCTCAGGAATCATTAGTTTATGATATCTGGTGTGTGAGGTGTTAGGCCTTCAGAGGCCTTCAGGCATGGGGCACCTGTACATATGAATGCCTTGCTGCTTTGCCTTTAGACAGTAGGAAGTCTCTTAGGGGGTCTCCGCAGATATATAGAAACTCTCATAGGCTGTGTGGTTCCCATGAGAGGAGAGAGGAATAGGTTCAACTCACAGGATTCTGTGCACTCTTTTTATCTCTCTCTCTCCTCCTCCTCCTTATCTCTGTGCAGGGGCTGGCACACTGGTAATCCAACTGCTTCTCTGAACTCAAGGACCATTCAAATCTAATGGTGCTCTGCTCCCTGGGATCCTCCAGGCTGCCCTTAGAGGCAGGGATGCTGGAACAATGTGTATAGTGGGGGTGCTGAGAGCCATTGAACCAAAGTGTAAACCCTGTATATGATGGAAACCACATCAAGCCGGGGGTGTTGCCACACCTCCAAACCCTAATTCCAGCACCTATGCTTGGGGCTACATATATGGAAAAGATAATACTGTCCTGGGCTGTATTATTGTTTAGGGGGAATCCCCATAATGCAGAAGTGGGAACAATGGGCATCATCCCTGTCTCAGACATTTCTTCTCCCATCCGTCCTGCTTTTCACCTCCTCCCCTCATGCAGCCAGTGAGAATTCTCTGTGGAGCTTGGAGGGTGGGGGAATGTGGAGGAAGTGGTTGAGCATCCTGTTGATGTAGGAGGAGGAGATACGCATGCAAAAGGACTCCCCTCTACATATGGATGGTACGGGCCAATGGATAGCTCAACAGATGTGCTCCTGCAGAGATTGTGCCTGCCTGTTGCATAAAGCCACCTGAGCCTCCTGCTGGGGTAGTGCAGCCCTGCATGGCTCCCTAGCCACCGCTGAGTCCATAGGGAGTTGTGGAGGCATGCACTTCACTAACAAGAGCTCTCATCTCCTCTGCAGTATCTTATGAATCCCTAACACAGATCAGAGAAGGCTGGGATTTTTTGACCTTCCGTGGCAGGCTGGTCTTTCCAGGTGAGCTTGTAGAGGCCTTCAGAAATTTGCACGGCCTGGTAGGGAACAAATACTCTGCTGCAGCTGGTCAAGAGCATGACTCTTTAAGTAATCTACTAACTCCCCTGTTTTAAAACATGCCTTGCCTATTCCAAACATTAACTCTTTGTTTGACCTCCATATACTGCATTCATTCTTATTCAGTGAACCAAATTTAAGTCTCTTCTCACTTGCTTTAGGAAGAGCCATGTTAGCATCTTCCAAAGTGGCTTTAGAAGCACAGTATATTGCCTTGTTTCTTTCTTCACTGCAGTTTCTATGATTACAGGTGAGTGAGGCTCCCTCTAAAAATTCAGGATTTGCAGTTCATACAGTTTATTGATAATTACAGCATAGCAGTAGCAACAAAGTGTGGTATAAGAAAAGTATGTTCAAATCAAGTTTTTAAGGGCATTTGGCACATATCGTCATGAAACTGGCAATTTAACAAGCTATGATTTGATAAAAGCCGTTTCTTTTCCTCAAAGTATATATAAAGCTCCTAGAAACAAAAGTTCAAAGTGCTGCATAGGTTTTAACTGCATGACTGCTGGATTGGACTCATGTCAATTGGATTCATGTGGCTAACACCCTACACAGTGCTTTGGAAATGTACTAGCCAGTGCTTATATCCAGCAGCATAGACATTAGGAGAAAACAATTTCATCCTTGCCTCAAAAAAAGTATTCCCAGTAATCCGATGGATGCAAAATAATAATATATAGGATACAGATGTGATAAAAGCAGGGGGTCAATGAATTTTGAATGTGTAAGTCTTTCATCTCAGGAGATCTGGATTCAAACCTAGATTAAGTCAAAAAGAAATAAAAAAAACAGTTTGGCTTAACCTAGCACTTAAGGAAAATGTTATCTGTATCACAAAACTATCTCAGATAGTCCCTGCTCTGGAAAAGCCTAAAAAGAGAACAACAAAAACATTGCAGTGTGGGATTGAGGAACACTGGCAGAGTATGTACCCTGTACCAGCCTGTAGACAGTGCTATACATTCACTGAAATACACCTCCACAATATCCGAAGAAATATTATTTCCCCTTTTATATTAATAACAATAATATCTTTTAAAAATAGAGATAATAGGTCCATACCATAGTCCTGTAGTCTGGAGGTTTCCACTGACTTTAGTGGGGCTTTAAAGGACAGCAGGATCCAGACCCTTGACAATTTGAAGAAGTATTTGAGAGGGCTGAGTAAGCGTGTTGGTGTGACGCTCTGCACCTTGGGAGAACACCCTACACCCCCATGTTCATCTTTATAAAATGATTGTGTGGTATCCAATGCAAAGTTTGTCATGTTGGGTGTCTTCGGAAGGCTCATGATGCACTGAGCATTGTTGTTATAGTGATGTTATAGTAATTGTTACAGTAATTGTAATAGTAATGTTATAGGTTATAATTTCATGTATATAGTTATGAGGCTGAAAATGTATTCTCATGGTTTAAAATAAGCTCAGGCAAAAACTCTCCAAGAGCTGAGAGGCAGTTCACACCTCATCAGGGCGTGTATGGGCAGGGCCGGCCCACAACATTTTGGTACCTGAGGCGGGGAGCTCAAATGATGCCCCCATGCCTTCTCGTTTGGGCCAAAACTTTTAAAGGTCTCAATTCTGCCTTCTTCCTGTTCTACTTCTCTCATGGTACTGCTCTGCTGCCTACCCCAATAAAGGAGAACAAACAACTTAAAATGCCTTGTTCAAAAATTTTAAGTAACACTTAACTTTCAAATGCCTTAACAGCAAATGTAACTTTTCTTGTCTGCATAGTAAACACTGGCATTTTTATCTGTTTGAATAATCAAAGCGGTGCTTTCCGTGCCTTCTTGGTTGCAAAGATTTGAACTGCTTCCTGAAGGTCCACAATCTGGGCCAGCTCATGCTCTATTGAGATGGTTGCAAGGCCGATCAGCTTCTCCTGTGTCATTGTGGAGCGTAGATGTGTTTTTATAAACTTCAGCTTGGAGAAGCTGCGTTCTCCACTGGCAACTGTTACAGGAAGTGTTAGAAGTATGTGCAGAGCAACAAAAGCATTTAGAAAGAGGGTGGTCATCTTATTTGCGCACATGTATTCCAGAACACCCTTTGGAGTTGATCCTGCTGAAATGTATCTTGAAAGGTTTTCAGTTCATCACCTAAATCACTCGCATCAATATTGTGCATGTCATCATGTGTCAACACTGTCTCTAGTGCCCTGCATTGCTGGTGTAGGTCTTCTTCAGGTATAGTGAGGAGTTTTGGAATATCATACAACATCCCAAATATACTGCTGTGTTCCTTGAGCTGCATGAAACGTTCTTCAACTGATTGTATTGCCCAATCTAGCACCTGGTTAAAGAATTCAACTTTGAATTGTTGTTTGGGATCTCTTATGGGATTATACCATGCCTCGTAATCAAAATGTCTTCTTCTTCGGTGACTCTTGTATTCTTGAATGGGTGGGAAAATAGCTTCAGTGTGTAGTTTCTCTGCCAACTTCTGTGCACTCTTCAGAACATTTTGAAATCCCTCATCTGATCGGTAAGACTGTAGGTCTGACTTTGCTTTGTCCAGTTATTCCATTGCTCCAGATATATCTCTTGCTTACTACATTTATTTCAAAGAGTATGTCATGCCACAACACTAAGCCACACAGAAATTTGAAGTTATCTATGTTTCTGGTGATTCCATTTCCCTCTGCCACTGTTCTCCCACGAACAGTTCCTGTCATAGCATTATCCTCCATAATGGCAACTATGGCATCATCTATCTTCCCAATTTGGTGTTTGATAGGCTTTATCGCCTTCACTCGACTTTCCCATCGTGTGGCACTCAGTGGTTTCAGTGTCAGAGAGGATGTTCCTAGATGTTGCTTCAAAATTTGCCATCAATGAGTTGATGCAGAGAAAAATACATAGATGCTTTGAATTACATTAAAAAATTCAGCAGCCTCACTAGAAGCTGATGTTGCATCACTGACCACCAAGTTCAATGAATGAGAACCGCATGGGACAAAAAAAGATGGAGGGTTTAACTCTAGGATCCGTGTCTGCACTCCTCTGTTCTTTCCTCTCATGATGGCACCATTATTGTATCCCTGACCTCTCATGTCAGCTATCACAATTCCCGTATCTTCCATCTTTTTAAGAAGCACATTTGTCATACCAGCTCCCGCAGTACCATCAATGTCAATAAATTTTAGAAAATGCTCTCTGACAGTCACCATTGCAGGGACATTTTCACTAGGTTCTGTTGTTACAAAACACACCATTAAAGTAATTTGTTCCGTATGGCTGATGTCAAGGTGTGCAGTTCAGAATAACAGAGTAATATCTTGCTGACTTCAGATCTGCCACAATCTTCTGTTTGACTTTTGTTGCCAGTAACTGTATGATCTCATTTTGAATTGTTTTTTCAAGGTAGTGGTGTATGTGCATTTCTTGAGTGGTGACTCTTCTTAGATGCTCCTGGAGTACAACATCAAACTCAGCCATCAGCTCCAAAATTCTAAGGAAGTTTCCATTGTTTGGCACATACAGCTGATCTGAAGTGCCATGCAGTGCTAGGTTTTGGGTAGCAAGCATTCTCACAATGGCAATGAGCCTTTTCAGAACATTTTGCCCTCATCCATAATGAGGCCAATGGCATTTTGGGATATATATGTTGGGGCATTGCTAGCAGATTGAGGGACGTGATCGTTCCTCTCTATTTGACATTGGTGAGGCCTTACCTGGAGTACTGTGTCCAGTTTTGGGCCCCACACTACAAGAAGGATGTGGAAAGATTGGAAAGAGTCCAGCGGAGGGCAACAAAAATGATTAGGGGTCTGGAACACATGAGTTATGAGGAGAGGCTGAGGGAACTGGGATTGTTTAGTCTGCGGAAGAGAAGAATGAGGGGGGATTTGATAGCTGCTTTCAACTACCTGAAAGGGGGTTCCAAAGAGGATGGATCTAGCCTGTTGTCAGTGGTAGCAGATGACAGAAGAAGGAGTAATGGTCTCAAGTTGCAGTGGGGGAGGTTTAGGTTGGCTATTAGGAAAAACTTTTTCACTAGGAGGGTGGTGAAACACTGGAATGGGTTACCTAGGGAGGTGGTGGAATCTCCTTCCTTAGATATTTTTAAGGTCAGGCTTGACAACGCCCTGGCTGGGATGATTTAGTTGGGGTTTGGCCCTGCTTTGAGCAAGGGGTTGGACTAGATGACCTCCTGAGGTCCCTTCCAACCCTGATATTCTATGATTCTATGATTTATGACATGTTATTCCTTGACTTTAGCAAAGCTTTTGATACGGTCTCCCACAGTATTCTTGCCAGCAAGTTAAAGAAGTATGGGCTGGATGAATGGACTATAAGGTGGATAGAAAACTGGCTAGATCATCGGGCTCAACGGGTATTACCAGCAGGAGAGTGGGGTGGGGAGAGAGAAAGCCTTTTGTAGTGATAAACACCCATTTTTTCATGATTTGTGTGTATAAAAACAAACATCTTCTGTATTTTCCACAGTATGCATCCGATGAAGTGAGCTGTAGCTCACGAAAGCTTATGCTCAAATAAATTGGTTAGTCTCTAAGGTGCCACAAGTACACCTTTTCTTTTTGGGTAGTGATCAATGGCTCCATGTCTAGTTGGCAGGCGGTATCAAGTGGAGTGCCCCAAGGGTCGGTCCTGGGGCCAGTTTTGTTCAATATCTTCATTAATGATCTGGAGGATGGTGTGGACTGCACTCTCAGCAAGTTTGCAGATGACACTAAACTGGGAGGAGTGGTAGATACGCTGGAGGGTAGGGATAGGATACAGAGGAACGTAGACATATTAGAGGATTGGGCCAAAAGAAATCTGATGAGGTTCAAGAAGGACAGGTGCAGAGTCCTGCACTTAGGATGGAAGAATCCCATGCACCGCTACAGTCTAGGGACTGAGTGGCTAGGCAGCAGTTCCGCAGAAAAGGACCAAGGGTTATGGTGGATGAGAAGCTGGATTTGAAGCACAGTGTGCTCTTGTTGCCAAGAAGGCTAACGGCATTTTGGGCTGTATAATTAGGAGCGTTGCCAGCAGATCGAGGGACGTGATCGTTCCTCTCTATTCGGCATTGGTGAAGGCTCATCTGGAGTACTGTGTCCAGTTTGGGGCTTCACACTACAAGAAGGATGTGGAAAAATTGGAAAGAGTCCAGCGGAGGGCAACAAAAATGATTAGGGGGTTGGAGCACATGATTTATGAGGAGAGGCTGAGGGAACTGGGATTATTTAGTCTGCAGAAGAGAATAATGAGGGGGGATTTGATAGCTGCTTTCAACTATCTGAAAGGTGGTTCCAAAGAGGATGGATCTAGCCTGTTGTCAGTGGTAGCAGATGACAGAAGAAGGAGTAATGGTCTCAAGTTGCAGTGGAGGAGGTTTAGGTTGGCTATTAGGAAAATTTTTTTCACTAGGAGGGTGGCGAAGCACTGGAATGGGTTACCTAGGGAGGTAGTAGAATCTCCTTCCTTAGAGGTTTTTAAGATCAGGCTTGACAAAGCTCTGGCTGGGATGATTTAGTTGGGGATTGGTCCTGCTTTGAGCAGGGGGTTGGACTAGATGACCTCCTGAGGTCCCTTCCAAGCCTGATATTCTATGATTCTATTCTATGATTATATCTCACTGACAACATGTGGGATTGAACTAAATCAAAGGGAGTGAAAGGCATACAGACACCTAACAGAATCATGCTGGATTATATCAGAGATGAATCTGAACAAACCCTCAAACTTTGAGGCTCAGTTCTGGACTCTGCAGCTCAGGCCTGTCACTTATAGATCTAAGGAGCCTGATTCTCCATTGTGTTATGGCCCCTCTATGCTGCTCTCCTGATTCAAAGGGCATTAAATAAGGCGAATCTAGCCACTGGAGAGTTCCCCTGGCATGGTGCGATCCATGGGTGGTGTAGAACTAGCATAATTCTGTTCTGTTCTCTATAGGTGCTTACACTGCCCTCACAGCTGTACTGTTCGAATGCCTTCCAGTAGTGCATTAAGCAACATGACTAACATTTATTATGTATAGTTAGTTCTTTCTCTTATTCTGTCCCCGGGGGAGAATGGTGTGTGCAGTGCATATTTTGTTTTGATATTTTGTTTTGGGAAGGGGGAGGAGTAATTTTTTTTTTTCAATGTACATGTTGCTAATAGCTCTATGCCACCCTCCCTCACAAGCCTGGCAGGTAGGAGGTGGGAATGGCTGAAGAAGGAATGTGTACTGCAGCTAGTCCTCGCTGCTGAAATTACCCCTTGGGGCAACAGGCAGCCGGGCATAATGTAGAGTAGCCCTGAGACTGACCCTAGAGAGATTGGTCCAAGAATACGAAAAACAGGATAGTGTTTTAATCTCCTCTGTCTCCCACTCCCTGTTCCCCTTTTCTGAGCCAAATGTAGGTCATCTGAACAAAAAATGAAGCACACAATGAATGTAAGTAATCGGTACTATTAGCTCAGGGGGGCTCTCAGTGTCATAGAATATCAGCATTAGAGGACCTCAGGAGGTCACCTAGTCCAACCCACTGCTCAAAGCAGGACCAATCCCCAATTTTTGCCCCAGATCCCTAAATGGCCCCCTCAAGGATTGAACTCACAACCCTGGGTTTAGCAGGCCAATGCTCAAACCACTGAGCTATCCCTCCCCCTGCCAAACATCTTTTGAAGAGTATAGGATTCGAATCCATGCCTGCAGAGCACACTGGCTTAGGAGTCCATTTAGGAGGATTTCTTTTCCTGGTCATGTATCATGTAACAATAGAGTTGTCTATACTAAGTGCTGGAATGGAGGTTTTATTTTCATGTTGGATTCACAGGAATTTTAGAACATAAATTATTTGATAAGATGGCATGCTGCTTGTTTGCAGTAGTAAATGGAAATATTAAACATTTTCCACATTTCAACTTGGAATTTACAGCATGTTGATGAAGGATATATTCTGAGGAATTACATTTCTGAATTTATTGCTGATTAAACATGACAAATGTTGAACTTTTATTTCAGGTAAGAGATTACAAGTTTATCTTGAAGAGAGGAATTGTGAGTGTATTGCATACAACATGAGGATTACAGATTGCTTGCTTTATTGTAAATCAAATTTAAAAAAGAAGAATTTTAATGGCAAATCACTCTTGATTTCAGTAGAAAGCCAGGGAATGGTAAAATGGAAGAATTTTTCTAGAAAATTTCTGGTCATTGATGCCAGGATTATAAATAAGTCAGTGAGGATCAGGAAGTTGATAGTGGGGAACATAGAGATATTCTCTCTCTTTCTCCTTTTGGCCTCACGTTGAAATGCATTGCATATTTTTACTGTTGTTGATATTTATTCATTTGTGTTACAGTAATTACTAGAGGTCAAAATCAGGCACTGTACTAGGCACTGCACAAACCCACAGTAAGAAACAGTCCTTGCCCCATGAACCTTGCAATCTAACTAGACAAAACAGACAAAGGAAAAATTCCCATTGACTTCAGTGGGGCCAGGATTTTACCCACAGGGTATGTCTACACTGCAATTAAAAACCGGTGCCAGCTGGCCGGTGCCAGCTGACTTGGGATCACGGGGCTCGGGCTAAGGGGCTGTTTAACTGTGGTGTGGAAGTTCAGGCTCGGGCTGAAGCCCAGGCTCTGGGACCCTCCCATCTCTTGCAGGGTACTAAAGCCTGGGCTCCAGTCCAAGCCTGAACATCTACATTACAATTAAACAGCCCCTTAGCGTGAGCCCGGTCAGCTGGCACGGGCCAGATGCAGGTTTTTAATTTAACTGTTTGCTAAAGATATGAACTAAATGGGAGTTGAGGTATCCCATTTTACTGGGCTGATACCTGCTTTGCCTCTGGCTACCTTAGCATGTGAAAGACTAGTGATGCTTTCCAGTTAATAAAGTATAGTGATGTTGGCCTTCTTTAAAAGTCAAAAGTGATGCATCAGCCATGCGTTTTGTTCTTCTATGTGAATGTTACTTAGGATAAGGTCCTTGTGCACCCAAAGCTCCCGTGGGAGTTTTGAATGCTATGGTAATGCAGGATTGGGCCCCCATGGAGAACTCCTCCAATCAACAGGAGTGTGTGTGTGTGTGAGTGAGAGAGAGAGTTCAGAAATTAGCTGTCCTCTGTATGAGCCTTCCTTTCTGCCTGGGTCCATTTGTTCAACCATAAAGAATTACGATGTTGGAGGGCTTGCAGGAATTAGTCATAAAGCTGGTGGGAGGGCATGTAAACAGCATACAAAATGAAGGTTTGGTAGTAGATGGGACATATCCACCTTTCCTCCCTTTTCTCACCTCCGTCCCCCACTGCCAGTGCAGTACACCTATGCCTGTGTCTTGTATAGCTTGTATTTTCCATACCATAGCTTGGTCCTGATTGATATCAAGAAGCTGATTCCAGGCTTACTTATGCCTCTGAGGAAAGAGAGGATATGGGTTACAGATGCATTCTCAGCATTTGAAAAGGATAAAACGTTGGGACCTGACCTTACACACCCTTACTCACATAAACAATCCTAACTCATATGAGTACACATAGCAATCATGTTAGTAAGGACTACACATAGGAGTAAGGACTGGCAGGTTCTCAGGCCCTAAATTAAATTGCTTTTGTTCTGATATTTCTTTCTCCCTAATCAGTCTCTCTGTAATTCTCACAGTTTTTCTGTATTTTAAAAACTTTTATTTATATTGGTATTTCTGGTCCATTCATTCATTATCTTTTCCTGAGAAGGTCTTTCTATTATCACTGCCTACTGCATTCCTTTTTTCCTTCCACTGTCTCAGCTTTTTTTTTGGTAGCTGGTAGAAAAAAACACCAGTTTGTGAAAACTGCACCAATGCAGTTGTATGGCTTAGGTGACAGCAAGGTACTGTGAAGTAAATGTAGCCATTATTCTTCCTGTCCTTTCCCCCAGAAAACCACAGGTGTCAGCAAGCACAGGAACTTGAATCTAAGGCGGAGCTAAGGGTACAACCTGTTTGATTACAGTGTGAAGTGGCTCAAATTTTTACACACAACTCTAACCTAACAGAATACAAACTATTTTTGGATGTTGAATAAAGTCTACTTGAATTTATTATATTGTTTTGTTTTAATATTATGTTTCTTATGTTCTTATGCAATGCCCGGTTCTGTCCAGGAAATAGAAATACCAGAAGGACGCAGGAGATTTGGATTCAATTCCCAGCTCTAACACTGACTTCCCATGTGACCTTGGGCAAGTCATTTAATCTCTCTCTGCCTGCATTCCCAATGTGTAAAATGTGGCAGCTAATACATCCCTGCTTCATAAGGGTGTGGTGAGAATAAATTAATAAATATTTGGGAGTGCTCAGATATTTGGGATTTTCAAAGGTGTCTCACAGAGATAAATGTCCAAGTCCCATTCAAAATCAGTGGAATTTGGATGGTTTGGCTTATTTGAAAATCTCAGTCTATGAGGATAGGAACCATGAAAATACCTAGAGATACTGCAATGGGAGTTTTGCCATTGATTTCAGTGAAAGCAGGATCAAGCCCATTCTGGTGTGTTGCCTTATTTAAAATTACTTAATTTCTGTTTATACACTTGCTTGGAATCTCCTTCCTTTTTTTGACGTGTCTCTCATTTCCCCATATTCCCAGTTGTGAATACCAGGCCTTTTCCTATGTTGTTTCCTTATGGTGGAAATCTATCATTAAACTGCCGATTCATTTGAGCATTTTCAGACTTGGATCGTTAAAACCAACTTTCTTTTTTAATTTATTTGTCTGTTGGTTTTATTTATTGCATTGTTTGCTAATGTTTTTATGCAATGTTCTATATTGTGCTCTTCTGCTTTCCAAAAACATTTAGGATGAGCTCTTCAAAAGCACTCAGCATTAGCCTAATTCTGGTTGCCAAGGGTAAACAAAGAGAGGCCAACACTGAGTGCTTTTAAGAATACACCCTTATTAAATAATAATAAAACAGACAATGGTTGATTTTAAAAATCAGATAAGTGGATGTTCCTTTATAAGAAGATAAAATTTGAAGAAACCCATGGTATTGATACTTGAAATTGAAGAAATTTGATTTTTGAAACAGGCTTTGCCAAATAAGATGCTGTTGCTAGCATAAGGAACCTAAAAGTTCTGTTTTTCTAGTACTCCTTAGTTTTACCAGATGCTAGTAAATACATTGATGTAGAAGATGACACTGGAGAACTGTGATGTGCAAGACAGAACAAAATTTTAAAAAGGCAAAAAATTCTTTATGTTTTGCTAAGTTTTAACTCTAAGGAAACCTGTAGAGTATCTTTGCTTCAAGCTATGTACTTTAATAGTAAATAACATTTGATGTATAATATATATTCCTTTTTTATAGCTGAATTAGAACTTTTCATTATGTTCAATATAGGCATTCTTCTTAAACATTTAATGGCTCTTTTCATGAAAGCCTGAAGCCATACAGAGATCAGTTCTTATTCGGTCACCCCAGAAAATAGTTAGCACATGTTAAGGTCCATTAAAACTTTAAAAAAATTATTGCTATACCAAAAAAGATAAAGGCCCAAAATAAACCGATTGCTTCAAAGAAACACAAACAACCCCCAGCCATGAGCAGCCTAGCATAGTTGAGTTAAATTGCTGATGTCACTCCAAAAGACCCAGAGCTCTGCTCTGCCAATAATAGACTCAGTGTGTGCTGGACTGTGGGCCTCTTTGGCCCCACAGCTGCAGATCGTAAATACAGTTCAGGAGATTAAAATATTAAAATGTCCCTTTTTCGTGGCTGCAGAACAGCACATTAGGGATTCCACCCTGCTTGTAAGGCAATCTGGTAACTCCCAATGATTTCAGGTGACCATATGGAGCATACTCAAAGAGGACTTAACATGAGGGTTAGTTCTTCCCTCACTGATAAATCCACCATTTCTTATGTCAGCCAGGGAGTGTTTTGTATGCTGGAGTTGTGCCTTCTTCTCCTCTAAGTCACCATAAAGCTGGTAGAACAGTTTGTCTGGTGTACATGAACACAATTTATATAAATAAAGGAGAGTCATTTGCCTTTGAAAATATAAACCCTTTTGGATAGAACAGGTTATAAATGGGTCATCAAATCCTCCATGCAGTCCAAATCCCAAAGCTATGCCCCTTTCTCCGGATTTATAAGGAAATAACAGAAAGTCAGAAAGGGCATTCGGAAGAATTGCATGTTGTGGTCCAAAAGGAGGAATGTGTTTTATTTACAACTGTTCCGCTCGGCTCTGCAACTTTTTATTGCTTAAGGAACCCTTTTAACCTTTTTTGTGTAAAGAATATTTATTTTTCCGACTCCTTTTTGCCCCCCATTTCCCAAAATGTATCTTATTTTATGGCATTTTAAATTTGTGAACTATATTCAGCAGGAAATTTGACCTCTAGAAGGAGTAATCTGACTTGTCAGATTTTGAGGCCCTGGCCATCTCGGGTTGCATTAATCAATCATTGTTTAAAGACATATCTGTAAGAAAGAACATGCCTCATCATATAAATTCAACCTCTGAAGGAGAACACGAGAGCCAGAGAGGCATTACTGATTAGGATTGGCTGTTCTCTCTTCAAATGTAAAGCTCAACTTTTTGTCAGCAAGTAGTGGCTCAGTTATTAATTATCTGACAGGAAATTATGAAATTTTGGGGGGAAAGAGCTCATTACTTGAGCTCTTGACTGAAGTCTGTGTGCACTCAGTTTGAAACATGTCATCTTGGAAATTAAGAATGTTAATTGCTAGATTGCTTGGTAGTATAATGGCTTTCCTTGGTTCTTCTTTCTATGGGACTGAGGGTCAAATTCTCCTCCGCGTCCTCCCCAGGTGCAGGGAACCCCATACACATTGGCACTAATGTGTAAAATGGGCTAAGTGAGTCTGAGAGCTTCCTGGGTGAATGTACATATGTAAGTGGGGGAATGGTCCCGCTATTGTGGGGAACTTTCCTGGCTTATACACTACCCTGGTGAAGTGGGCTAGTGAAAGGATCTGAGCCCTCGCTCCCACTTCCTTTACCCAGAGGCCTGCCTGACCTCAAGGGCTCCCCTTCCACTCTCCTGTGTGGCAGAGTCCTCATAACCCAAACAAGGCTGGGCCTAGGATTCCTTGGGACTCGACCCCCTAACCTTGTCGTGGTCACTTAGGGCAGGGGCTAGGATGTCCCCACTCCAGGGTGCTCTCTCTGCACTGGATGCTTCCCTGACCCACTGATCATTACATACAGTTCAAAGTAAATACAATTTATTAAACAGCAATCAATTGAAAAAATAATGAAAAAACAGGAAAGGTTAAAGGAAAACACATAACCCCGCTCTGTGGCACGGGGACATCACAACCAGCATCTCTGGAATGTAAGAGGAGTTCAGTCTGTTCCTCACAAGTCCCAGACCTCTTTCTCAGGCCCTCTCTGTGCTGCAGGGATGCTGCGGGTCAGACACTTGCTCTGGTGGTGGCCATACACTCTCAGGCTCTAGGTGGCAGGACCCTTCTTCCCAGCATCGCCCCCGCCCCGTCGAGGTTACGATCCCCCTCCAAGTCTGGCCTGCCAGGCGTCTTGGCCGGGGGCATCTTCCTGTGCTGGGCCCGCTGCCCAGGGTGCCCCTTGCTCTCCACAGCTGCTCACCGCACCCAGCTCTGGACTGCTCCAGCTCCAGCTCCACCACTCTGCGTCAGCTCCAGCTCCACTCTGCCTCAGCACAGCTGCTGCTGCTGCTCTGCCTCCAGCTCCCTCGGCTGATTCTCTGGCCCCTCTGGCTCTGTGGCTGCTGCTCTCCTCCCAGGACAGGTCTGCTCTGTGACTCTGCTCCCAGCACTGACCTGCTTCCTGGGCTGCTTCTCTGGCCTCTCTGGCTGGCACGGCTCTACTCCCCAGCTCAGCTTGGGCCCCTGCTTTCTCCTTAGCTCGGCCCCACTCTGTCTGACCCAGGCAATTCCAGGTCACACGGAGGACTGGACTGCCCTGGCCTCCTGACTCCCTGATTAGCCTGCCCGCCCTGCCAATCAGGCTGACCTGGAGCATTGGCCTCTCCCCATTGTTCCTGGGGACTGTCAGTCTCAGGGTCCTGATTTCCCATCGATCGTTCCCCTTTCTTTTGGTCCTGGGAGCTAGCCAACCAAAACACCCCCACTGAGTTTTACTAAGGGGACAACAGTCCCCTTACACATAGTGGATTTTGAGGGTAGGGCAGGTGGACCTGCTGCTGAATGATCCACCAGCCTGTGCACAGTAAAGAGTAGGGCACAAAGGCCACAGAGGTTACTCCAGTCCTGAGACCAGAGTCTTCTCCAGACTGGAGTCAGAGCTCTGCTGCCTTTGGGGAAGGATTCTTCCCCTGCTTTCCCCCACATATATCCCAGTGGCATTACTGGTGCTGAGGATTTGCCCAAAGTGAATAGCTGACTGTTGAGTTATACTATAATTTAGTAGAATAATTTATAAATAATATTTTTAGGAAAGTGCTAAGATTCCTGACCTTGACAAGGATTATTCTCATGTTGTCCTGATTAGCTCTGGAAATAAGACATACTATAATTTGTGTGCACATGCGTGTGTGTGAGAGAGAGAATTTAGAGCCACATCTGTAGACAAAAGTCCTCTATTTTTTTACCAAGCAGCTACATTGGTGGTGTTAAGTACCCATTGCTGCCCTGTTAATGTGTCCTGATACTAGGGTGACCAGATGTCCCGATTTTATAGGGATAGTGCTGATATTTGGGGCTTTGTCTTATATAGGCGCCTATTATCCCCCACCCGGTCCCGATTTTTCACACTTGCTATCTGGTCACCCTACCTGATCCTAACCCTAGTCTTCAGGAACTCTTCTACAGGTGAAAGGGTAGTTTAATCTCCATGACCAATCTGGCCTCTCTACTGAGACGGCCAACAAAGATGGCAATTAGTGCCACTTGTAGCAGTGGTTTTGAGATGGCAATACCTAAATATTAGGAAACAGAACTACATAAAATGATGAGTTTTGAAATAAACGTTTCTCTAAGAGGGATAAAGCATGCAAACAGTTGTTATAAAAAGACGCAAAACACTCCAGATGCGCATTTTCTAGGCATAACCTTTAAATCATGCCACTTATCCTTCTGCTGCATATAAATCCATTTAGTTCCTTCTTTGCCAACTTGCATTATACATTGATATCGCCAAAACTGTAAAGACAGAAAAACGTATGCAGCTTTCTAGCATGAGACTGGTCCATCTCAGGTTATTAAAATGATTAGTGACCTCATAAGGTATGGAGCTGTGCTTCAGACAATCCTTTCACTGTCTCAGCTTTTTTTCTGCTGGTTGGTAGGAAAAACACCAGTTTGTGAAACTTGCACCAATGCAGTTGTATGGCTTAGGTGACAGCAAGGTGCTGTGAAGTAAATGTAGCCATTATTCTTCCTTTCCCCAGAAAACCACAGCTGTCATCAAGCACAGGAGTCTGAATCTAATGTGGAGCTAGGGGTACAGCCCATTTGATTACAGTGTGAAGTGGCTCAAACTTTTGCACTGACTCTAACCTAACAGATTACAAACTATTTTTTTGCTGTTCAAAAAAGTCAGCTCAAATTTATTATTTTGTTTTTATTAATTCCAGACAATCTGGGGACCTGGATTCATATATCTGAAACATACACTCAGGTTTATGGCCCCAGTTCATCAAAACATTTAAGCACATTTAAGCTTAAATCCCTATTCAGCAAAACATTTAATCATGTGCTGAAGTCAATGGGACTTACACACAGGCTTAAAGTTAAGCATGCAACCAGCTTGGCTTAACAGTGAAATCCTTGCTGATCTTAAACACAAAAAAGAAGCTTACAAGAAGTGGAAGATTGGACAAATGACCAGGGAAGAGTATAAAAATATTGCTCAGACATGCAGGAGTGAAATCAGGAAGGCCAAATCACACCTGGAGTTGCAGCTAGCAAGAGATGTCAAGAGTAACAAGAAGGGTTTCTTCAGGTATGTTAGCAACAAGAAGAAAATCAAGGAAAGTGTGGGGCCCTTACTGAATGAGGGAGGCAACCTAGTGACAGAGGATGTGGAAAAAGCTAATGTACTCAATGCTTTTTTTGCCTCTGTCTTCACAAACAAGGTCAGCTCCCAGACTACTGCACTGGGCAGCACCGCATGGGGAGGAGGTGATCAGCCCTCTGTGGAGAAAGAAGTGGTTTGGGACTATTTAGAAAAGCTGGACGAGCACAAGTCCATGGGGCCGGATGCGCTGCATCTGAGAGTGCTAAAGGAGTTGGCGGATGTGATTGCAGAGCCATTGGCCATTATCTTTGAAAACTCATGGTGATCGGGGGAAGTCCCGGATGACTAGAAAAAGGCTAATGTTGTACCCATCTTTAAAAAAGGGAAGAAGGAGGATCCTGGGAACTATAGGCCAGTCAGCCTCACCTCAGTCCCTGGAAAAATCATGGAGCAGGTCCTCAAGGAATCAATTCTGAAGCACTTAGAGGAGAGGAAAGTGATCAGGAACAGTCAGCATGGATTCACCAAGGGCAAGTCATGCCTGACTAATCTAATTGCTTTCTATGACGAGATAACTGGCTCTGTGGATGAGGGGAAAGCAGTGGACGTGTTGTTCCTGTCTTTAGCAAAGCTTTTGGCACAGTCTCCTACAGTATTCTTGCCAGTAAGTTAAAGAAGTATGGGCTGGATGAATGGACTATAAGGTGGATAGAAAGTTGGCTAGATTGTTGGGCTCAACGGGTAGTGATCAATGGCTCCATGTCTAGTTGGCAGGCGGTATCAAGTGGAGTGCCCCAAGGGTCGGTCCTGGGGCCGGTTTTGTTCAATATCTTCATAAATGATCTGGAGGATGGTGTGAATTGCACCCTCAGCAAGTTTGCAGATGACACTAAACTGGGAGGAGAGGTAGATACACTGGAGGGTAGGGATAGGATACAGAGGGCCCTAGACAAATTAGAGGATTGCGCCAAAAGAAATCTGATGAGGTTCAAGAAGGACAAGTGCAGAGTCCTGCACTTAGGATGGAAGAATCCCATGCTCCGCTACAGACTAGGGACCGAATGCCTCGGCAGCAGTTCTGCAGAAAAGGACCTAGGGGTTACAGTGGACGAGAAGCTGGATATGAGTCAACAGTGTGCCCTTGTTGCCAAGAAGGCCAATGGTATTTTGGGATGTATATGTAGGGGCATTGCCAGCAGATCGAGGAACATGATCATTCCCCTTTATTCGACATTGGTGAGGCCTCATCTGGAGTACTGTGTTCAGTTTTGGGCCCCACACTGCAAGAAGGATGTGGAAAAATTGGAAAACGTCCAGCGGAGGGCAACAAAAATGATTAGGGGACTGGAACACACGACTTATGAGGAGAGGCTGAGGGAACTGGGATTGTTTAGTCTGCGGAAGAGAAGAATGAGGGGGGATTTGATAGCTGCTTTCAACTACCTGAAAGGGGGTTCCAAAGAGGATGGATCTAGCCTGTTGTCAGTGGTAGCAGATGACAGAAGAAGGAGTAATGGTCTCAAGTTGCAGTGGGGGAGGTTTAGGTTGGATATTAGGAAAAACTTTTTCACTAGGAGGGTGATGAAATACTGGAATGTGTTACCTAGGGAGGTGGTGGAATCTCCTTCCTTAGAAGTTTTTAAGGTCAGGCTTGACAAAGCCCTGGCTGGGATGATTTAGCTGGAGATTGGTCCTGCTTTGAGCAGGGGGTTGGACTAGATGACCTCCTGAGATACCTTCTAACCCTGATATTCTATGATTCTATGTGCTCAAACCCTATGGGCTTTGCTGAATAGGGATGGACTGCTGATTAGGGGCAAATGTGCTCATGTTCAAATTTGAGTCCTCATCTAGAGCCAGCTTCTGCTATTCTTACATATGTTGAGTAGTACTTATGCCTCAAATAGTTCTAGTGAAATCAATGTGACTAGTCACCAGTTGAGGTACTACTAAATATGAGTCAAAATTACAGAATTAGTCCCTTAAGGAGCTGTATAACTATCACAGGATCACATCACAGGACTTGGGTGACCAGATAGCAAATGTGAAAAATTGGGATGGGGTCGGGGGTAATAGGTGCCTATGTAACAAAAAGCCCCCAAAATCGGGACTGTCCCTATAAAATCGGGACATCTGGTCACCCTACACAGGACTATACCTGAATGGTTTTTCCAAGGGGTATCAGTCATCATGCGACATTTTAGAAGGTATTTAAATATTCCATTCTCAGTTCTTCCACAACTTATTGTGGAAAGAATTTTTTTGAATCTTGCCTTGCTATTCATCTTCCAAATGCAGCATTATCCTCACTTGCTTTAGACAGAGTTTGTTCTTTAACTCATCAGTTTTGTTCCCACAGGGTGAAATTCAGCTCCACCCATAAAAAGCCCAAGTGACTGGACTCTGTGTGGGGAAGGTGAAAATACCTCCTTCCCAATCTAGGGCCAGGGTATGGGTCTGCTGCATAGCCCCCATAATGACTGTAACATGAGCCTTTTGGCATAGAAGAGGAAGAGAAGTTGCAGCCCTTTCATATTGATTGCACAGGGCAGTAGGGCTACTGCAGCCACATAGACATGGATTCAGAGCCTAACGCTGGCCCAAAGCTAAATGGATATTCCTCTCTGGCCCTCCTTAGACCAGACATAGACCAATTCTTCAGCAAGAATGGGGATACATAGGTGTTACAGCATGAGGCCCTGTTATCATATATAGCAACGTTTGGGCACATAAATAAAAATAAATACAATTATTTCCCCAGAGTTGCCTGATTCTTAATTTTTCCGTTCCCTTCCCTATTTCCAGCACTTCTTTCTTGCTTTTTCTCTTTGCATATCTTGCTTTTGTTTCAGTATCTGTGGGTGTAGCCGTTTTTATGTATTTATTGAAAGGAAAAACGCACGCTCGCTGCTAACAATCCCATATGCTTTATTTTTCACAGACATGCCCAGTTTCCTGTGAAGGATTCTGGATAGTGTAATCCGGAAGGTGTCTCCTGCAGTGAACAGTACTGTAATTAGACAGACCACTAGAAAGCTTTCAAAACACTGCCCAGGGACACATTACTATAGTAGGCATTCCAATCTCTCTTTCGTGCTGGAAACAGTTCTTACTCCATTTTATTATAATCTATTACCTGTTTATTATTTTCTGTCCTTTTTCCTTGTGTTTCTCCCCATTCTTGCCCACTTATCTCTTTTTCTCTCTCCCCAGGGTTTCTCTTCCTCCTGTATCCAGATAAGCTCCTCTAAACCTTCTCATGTACCTTTCAACAGGGTTGCTCCATAGGCCTCTCCCCTGGGAGAAGCTGTCTTTGGGATGGTGTTGAGTGCAGGACTTCAGAGTCTTATTCCTCCATCTCAGGAACAGCCTTCTGGCATGTGCTTACCACTCACTCCTGTAAGGGAAATGTTTTCCTGACAGCAAAGGTTTATCCAATCCCTCTACCTGGAATGATGGCCACAACCTTGATGGGTATTGGACTCCTCTTCAAAGCAACTCAGCTGGCAATATATTCCCTCACAGGTACCAAAGGACTACACTTCCTGAACCTCATATTCCTATGTTAGAACCTGGGTCAGCAGGCAGACTAGAGAAGTGGTCTGTGTGGTTGAACATGTCTGTTAACATATAAACACAGCCCTGCTCACCTCAGTGAGACCACATCCTGTGTTTGGGCTATTGAAGCCACAAATCGTGTTTTCTTTTTCTTTAACTATTAGAAATTTTAACAAGAAAATACATAAATCTATCCCTCTGAGACTACAGTTTAGGTAAGGTTGCCAACCCTCCTGGATTGGCTGGGAGTCTCCCAGAATTGGCCTCGATCTCCCGGAAGCTATTAAAAACAACCTGGGAGATTTTAATAGGCCACTAAAAGTCCAATGGCACAGCAGGGCTAAGGCAGGCTCTTTACCTGTCCTGGCTCTGCACGGCTCCTGGAAGCAACCGGCATGTCCCTCTGGCTCCTAGGCACAGGGGTGGCCAGGGGGGTCTCTATATGCTGGCTCCGCCTTGAATGCTGGAACCCATGGCCAATGGGAGCTGTGGGGGCAGTGCCTGCAGCCAGGGACAGCATGCAGAGCTGTCTGGCTGCACCTGAGCCTAGAAGCCTGAGGGACATGCCGGTCGATTCCGGGAGCGGCCCGAGGTAAGTGCCGCCCACTCTCCTCACCCCCTCCTGCACCCCAAACCCCTACCTCAGCCCTGAGCCCCCTCCTTCACCCAAACTCCTTCCCAGAGCCTGCACCCCCTCCAGCACCCCAACCCCCGCCCCAGCCCAGAGCCCCCTCCCACACTCCGAACCTCTCAGCCCCACTCCCCAACCCCTCCCACACATCAATCCCCTATCTCAGACCAGTGAAAGTGAGTGAGAGTAGGGGAGAATGAGTGATGGAGAGAGGGGGATGGAGTGAGCAGGGGGAGGGGCCTCAGAGAAGGGGTGGGATGGGGGCTTGGGGCAGGGGCGGGGCAAGGGTGTTTGGGTTTCTGTGATTAGACAGTTGGCAATCCTTAGTTTAGGGGAGGGAAATGGACCTGTGATGGGGTGTCCACCCACACAAGGCCTAGAAGGGTTAAAATGACAAATTAACTACCCAGGCTGCACCTGGAGAAGGAGACAGGGAGCAGGGATTTAATTAGAGGATGCTCAGCTGGGCAGGAAGAGGCAGGGCTTTTATAAGCCAGGAAACTGGCAACAGAAGGAGCTGGAGGGAAGTAGGCTGCAGTCAGTCCCTGAGAGGAGGGAGTTGGGAGGCTGGTGAACCCAGAGAGGAGAGGAAGCCAGGAGGAGCCTCAGAGGAAAGTAGGCCAATTCAGGCCTTGGCTGCTGACCAGAGGGATCTTAAGCTGGAACCTGGAGTAGTGGGTGGACTCGGGTTCCTCTACCAGCCATTGGGGAAGTGGCACAGTCCAGGCGGAGGATAGGAGTCCTATCCTATCCTATCCTATAGGGCCTATCCTATCCTATCCTATCCTCCCTGCCTGGGAGTCCTGGAAAGACTATGTTACACTTACCCCAGAAGGGGGAAACATATATGGTGACCAAGCTGGAGGGCCGAGTCACTAAAAGGAGGCTGCAGTTACTGGAGGGCACAATGCTTGGTAGAGCTAATACACAGGATGGCCAGGAGGAGGCGCTGTTAGTGGTGAGTGAACCCTCTGACAAGGGCTGAGTAATTTTAAAATATTCCTATAGAGCTAACAGTGATGGAAATTATAAACACAGTGCCATAGCATTTGTGTTAAAACCTATGTATGTAAATATCATATCATTTTACATACAAGAACATTATTTCTCCTGGCTTAGGTAAATGTTAGTGCCCATGGACAAATCTTTTTTCTCCAAAAAATGCAGATTTGGGTCAATTGAAACATTTCATGAATTCATGTCACATTTGTTAATTTGTTCCAATCAAAACAAACAAACAAAATGTGAAAATATCAAAATGTTTTGTTTCAACATTTTAGAAATGAAACATTTTGATTTTTGATTCATAACTTTTTGTTCTGAATTTTGCTTTATTTTTTTAAAAGGTATCCCCCCCTTGAAAATGAAACATAAGGTTTCGTTTGACCCAAAACTGTTTTTTTTTTTAAACTTTTTTTGGTTATTCAAAAAATTGATGTCTTGGGTTGACCCAAAATTAATTCCTCCCCCCAAGTTTTTGGTTTGGCCAGCAAATAAAAAACAAACAAACACCTCCCCCCCAAGTTATTTGTACAGCTCTAGTTCTAGTGCATAGTGGTTTTGTGGTTCTTAAAAGTTATCCCTAAGGTTGAATTTAATTAATTAAACACACTTTATTTGTGGCATAAGACACATTTGAATAGAATAATGCAGACATTACGGTTATGACTAGTGCATTATTACCTCCCTGGTAAAAACAACAATTAATTATGTGGGGCAAATCAACAACTGCCCCAACTTAATTATGTGGGGCAAATCAACAACTGCCCCAACTTCAACTTCAGGAGATCATTCTTAGGGCATGTCTACATTTACTGGGGATCAATGCTGCTGCGATCGATGCACCGAGGGTCGATTTAGCGGGTCACACCCTCTAAATCGACCGCAGATTGCTCTCCCGTCAACTCCGGTACTCTACTGGAATGAGAAGTGTAAGGTAAGTCAGCGGGAGAGTGTCTCTCGTCGACCCAGCATGGTGTAGACACGGCAGTAAGTTGACCTAAGGTACGTTGACTCCAGGTACATTATTCACATAGCTGGAGTTGCATAACTTTGGTCGATTTACCCCCCCCCCCCCCCGTAGTGTAGACAAGGCCTTAGTGTCTGACTCTTCTAGCTGAGTAGATACCACAAGATTTATCTCAGAGTCAGGAGAATCTTCTTTAATTGACATTAAGAAATTGTTATGCAAAGGCAGTAAGGCAGTCAAAGAAAATCATGTGGACAGGGAAGAGTATAAACTGGATTTATTTGGAATAACTTTCACTAGAAGAAAGCTGCTGACTTTTCCAGAAAAAAATGAAGATCAAACACACATTTCCTTCACTGGAATGTAGTTTTATTTGCCATATGAACATCTTAAAAACCTGAACGAAATATTTATCGCTAGTTAATATGTGACACAGTGCATCTTGTGTTACAGAGCATTTGAAGGGTTACAAATTTTATAAATTTCCCAATAGTAATTTTCTAAAAGCAGCTCATCCCAGAACTATTAGATATTCTCAATAATTGCAATCATTCTAATTCAAGAGTCTTTGAATGTTGTGATTGAATTTATCACTAATACCAAATATAGATGTTTACTCACAGGTAATTTGGAAGTTTCAAGCTATCAATTGTTTATTGGACTGGACCAATGAAGTGCTAAACGCTAAATTCTACGACATGTTAAACATTAATGAAAGACATGAGGAAAGAAACTGCTTCTCTTGCCAACACTGTGGTCAACAGCAGTGCCCTGACCTGATTACTTAAGATGATGTTTTTCCTAAATCTGACATGAATCAGTAATTATCAAGTTTTGCAATACTCAGTGATTCTCTTGTGAATAGCAAAAAGATGTGTTATTGTACGTTGGTATTTTCTACAATGAGGCATTCAGGCTTTTGCATATGCAAACTCTATACAGTAGATTTTGCTTTTTTTGCAGCAAATGGTGGAATGCTTCACAGAATCCACTGAAGACTTTCACAAAATATGAGGAAAATTCAATCTGGGCTAATCTGGAAGTGACCTGATTGATGTCTTTTAAAATAAACTTTTGTGTCATTGTGTTTTTCCATTAGTCACTGGAAGATATCCAGATAAAGTATGAACAGTGTGACTTGTAAGGGGTTCTAGCAGATGAAGGAACTTGTACAGCATAGTGTTATTATCATTGATGTGCTGATAATATTTTAACAAGGTTCTCCTACAAGATTTTCTCCTTTTCTCTTTGAGAAACCCAGGGGGCAGAGGGTGCACTATGGAGGAGCAGGGGTGAGGAATTGGGGTCTCTGTAAGAGGCAGGGAAATCATCCCAAACTTCCCTTCAGTTTGGTGGCATAACATGAATGACTGGCTCCTGGGAGTTCGAAGTGGCCCCTCTAGCACAGCACTGAGTTAGTTGTAATGATGTTAGTGTGCTTTGGATCACTGCTATGATCACTCTGGTCTCTGACAAAAAGACTGTTCTTTAAGAAAAAAAACAAAGAACTAAAGAATCAAACTTAGGAGGAATTTCTCAAAGGGAACTACAGATGCACTAATACAGTATGTTATCTATCTGGTCAGTGAAAAAAAATAGAATATCTATTGATGTGAAGACAGAACCCCTCCAGAGATTACTTAAAGTGGCTCCCTTGAAGGATGTACTTTTGATTTATGTCCTCAAAGTTCTATTCTCAGAGCCCAGTGGAACTCTGACTTTGCTGTAACACCCTAAACTGCTGGGGAGCCTGCCATACCCCTATGCTTATATAAAGAATGCAGCTGACTATGATGTCAGTGGGACTGCACTCAACGTGTGGGAGAGTTCTTGCAAGCTGATTGACAGCAATCATCAGTTGGCTCAGCATGGTAGAGCCTTAGAGAAGAAAATACACAAACAAACCTAAATGAAAATATTGATTGAGGGCATTGTCCGATGCTGGAGAAGATATACTCAAATGTCATGGGACTTGATAGCAAAAACAGCAACAGCAGAAGTTTTAACCAGCCAGTTCCTTTCTTGTGAACACTGGCTAAAATAGATCTATGGTTTTAAATGTAAGTGCATATTTAAGGCATGCTGATTTTTAAAAGCCTTTGGTAAGTTGTTGTCGGGTCATTTAAGAGATCTTCCTTAACAAACAGCAAAAATGTCATAAGGATGAGGAAGAGCAGGAAGATGCATGATTAATAAAACTAAAGACAATCCTTGTGATTTTCCTTGTTCAGTGGTTGCCATTAAAAAGTAAAACACACCATACTTACTTTCCAATTTTTTGTATAGGGACGTTACTAGTGTCCCAGAGAGCATGCCATAGTAACTATAGACTTTTAGTGGCAACCACTGCAGTTTTCTATTAAACAATGAAGGGCATTTTGGAATACTGACTTTAAAATGTACGTTGCAGATCCATTAGTTAGGGATTACATCAAATATTCTGCTTTGAGTTATCAAAAAGGATATAGAAATGTGACCGCTGCCTCCTAGTGGCAAAAAGGAGGTATTGTCTGCCTTTGTATCCCAGAATGCTGTTTGGAAAGTAGCAAATTTACTGTAAGGCCAATTAAAATGTATAGTAACTTTAAGATGACTTAAATAGTAGTTGAAATCTCAAATTGACAATCCAAAAGTGGACACATTAAGTGGACAATCCAAAAGTGGACACACAGAGCACAGGCAAATTATTCTAGGGGGATGTTTTATTACACAATTCTCATGACACGATAAACAGAAGAGTTTTACAGCCATTCTCTCACTAGAAACAAAGCACGGTTAACAGGAACATTTTCTATGAGTCACTCTCCAGAATGAAAAAAACAGGATAAAATTAAGGAACGAAGTTTTACCTGGATACCAAGGCACCTTCCTTACTATGAACTGTTAGCTAAAGGTTGTCCAAGCTGGGTCAAAGCTTGAATCTATGGATCCAGGTTCAAAATGCTCCAAAACTTGCAGCTGTTTGGATCTGGGGTTTTGGTTCAGTCCATTTTAGACATGGGGCCAGCTTTGAAGTTTGGAAATGTTCAGATTGACTGCTTTGTTTATTTAGTTTGGCCTCTGCTATGTTGTATGGAGCAAGCCTTTCTTGACAGAGAAATAGTCTAGATCAGTGGTGCCCAACCTTATTATACAGGAGGGCCAAACAGATTCTACATATTTTAATAAGATTTAAGGTCATCTGCATTGATTTATATTTTAAGTTCAGCTTGTTTCATATGTAGATAGAAACAACCTATGTACAATAGTGTCTATTTATACCCTTGTGTAAACTAAAATGATGTAAACATGACAACAAAATGCTAATGAATTAGCCATTAGTATATTGTGTTGAAGCAGGCTGTGAGCCTTATGAAATGCTCAGGTGGGCTCTTTACAGCCCACGGGCCGTAGGTTGGGCACTCCTTGTCTAGATTACTATTAGATCCTTTTCATCTCTCATTTTTGTGATTCTCTAAAAAATATTCTAGGTGATGGATAAAGAAACATTCATGAATGACACGAGCCAGAACTGATGGGTTCAACTAGAAAGGACAAAGGAAGACTGTATCTTATGGGTAGTGGATACCTAGAATAACATAATGCGTACATTGTGCCTCATTTTCCTCTCACTTCATGTAAATCAACAATGACACCATTTAAGTAAATTTACCAGTGTAATCTTGGTGTAAATAAGAAGAGAATCAGTCTCAATGATTTGGGGAGATATAAATTAGCTACCCTATATAAAACATTATAGGAAACTTGCTTTGTGAGGTTTCATTCATTACTTTTTCAAAGCCATTGACTCATCCTCCTGTTATGCTGAGAGGTACTGGTTTCTGCATGGATCATAAAACTCTCTGAGACTGGGTGTAAACACACCCTTCATTTAATGTAATTGTCAGGAAAAGTTAATCACAAATCCCACACCTAAGACAAAAAGGGGTTTCAAAACCACCCAGGAGTTTTGGACTGAGTGGGCAGACGGTTTGACTGAGTATTGTTTGGGTTAGGATGCATGCATGTGTGTCAGAGAGAGATAGAGGGAAAGCAGGACACACAGAATGAGAGAGAGACTCAGCGCCAGAGCAAGAAAGCCAAGCAGCAGCCTGTCAGGATGGTGTGACCTTAGAGAAGCCTGGGGAGAGGTCTGAGTTGGTGGTGCTAGCTGACCAAAGCATGGGCCTGTTAGCTAAGACACTGCTCCTTTTGGTTTTGGTCCCTCCAGGGTTCAGAAAAGCAGGACTTTGTACATTCCTCGTGTCAAGGTTCCTTCCCCACTCTGAACTCTAGGGTACAGATGTGGGGACCTGCATGAAAACCCCCTAAGCTTATTTTTACCAGCTTAAATTAAAACTTCCCCAAGGTACAAACTATTTTACCTTTTGCCCTTGGACTTTATTGCTGCCACCACCAAGCGTCTAACAAATATATAACAGGTAAAGAGCCCGCTTGGAAATGTCTTTCCCCCTCAAATCCTCCCCAAACCCTACACCCCCTTTCCTGGGAAAGGCTTGATAAAAATCCTCATTGAACACAGACCCAAACCCTTGGATCTTAAGAACAAGGAAAAATCAATCAGGTTCTTAAAAGAAGAATTTTAATTGAAGAAAAAGTAAAAGAATCACCTCTGTAAAATCAGAATGGTAAATACCTTTCAGGGTAATCAGATTCAAAACATAGAGAATCCCTCTAGGCAAAACCTTAAGTTACAAAAAGACACAAAAACTGGAATATACATTCCATTCAGCACAGTTTATTTTCTCAGCCATTTAAACAAAACAGAAGCTAATGCATATCTAGCTAGATTACTTACTAAGTTCTAAGACTCCATTCCTGTTCTGTCCCCGGCAAAAGCATCACACAGACAGAGAGAACCTTTGTTTCTCCCCCCTCCAGCTTTGAAAGTATCTTGTCTCCTCATTGGTCATTTTGGTCAGGTGCCAGTGAGGTTATCCTAGCTTCTTAACCCTTTACAGGTGAAAGGGTTTTTCCTCTGGCCAGAAGGGATTTTAAAAGTGTTTACCCTTCCCTATATATTTATGACACCTTGTAAATAAACAAAACTGCATCAAGGAAAAAACAGACTCCATTGTCAATTTCTACTTGCAACTGGGACATCCCTCGGGCTCTGAACTTTGACTAACTAGTCAGATCAAAAAGGGTAACACTATAATGTTACAGGTTTCAGAGTAGCAGCCGTGTTAGTCTGTATCCGCAAAAAGAAAAGGAGTACTTGTGGCACCTTAGAGACTAAAATATAAGCTTTTGTGAGCTACAGCTCACATATGTATGTTCAGTTTCTATGATCTTAATGACAGGTTTCAGAGTAACAGCCGTGTTAGTCTGTATTCGTAAAAAGAAAAAAGAAAAGGAGTACTTGTGGCACCTTAGAGACTAACCAGTTTATTTGAGCATGAGCTTTCGTGAGCTACAGCTCACTTCATCGGATGCATGATCTTAATGAAAACTATCATTTCATACAGTGTTAGGGAAAGCTCTGGTGAGGCTACTTGGTAAAGTTGGAGTTTTCCTGGGTTGGCTTGATATTTTCTGAAGCTGCTACATTACATGCATGTCTTGTGCTAAATGTGATATTTGTTGCAGAGTTTGATTAAACAGAAGACTGGGTAGGATGAATGATTCTGAAAAAAAATCTGAATCCTTCCCAACTTGGCAGTGCCAGGAGCCCTGAGTCCAAAGATTTGTCTTAAGGTTCAGGTTCTGGGAATAAAAAAATATTTCAGGATCACTAAGGGTACCACAGGAGGGAATTTGGGAGTGGCTGAATTGTTCAGTGTATTTTTGAGATGACAAGGTGCAGGGGTGCTGGAACAATTTGTATAGTAGGGCCATTGAAACAAACTGTGAACCCTGTATATGATGTAAACCACTTCAAGCCAGGGGGTGTGACAACACCCCCAGAATCCCTAGTTCCAGCACTATGACAAGGGGTGGGGTGTGTTTGTGTGTGTGTGTGTGTGTGCGCGCGCGCGCAGGGAGGCAGGGGGAGAATCTTTTGGAAAAAATATTTTCCATTTCTTGTATGTATTTTTACAAGATATTTTATCTTGTAATATTAGTGCTGATTTTAAAACTTGTGGGCAAAATAAAACAGGAAATAAAGGATATAGATTAAAACACAATAAATATCACTCTTTATTGCCTGTGTAAAATCCTCAAAATATTAAAATAAAAAGGGCAAACCTCTATCTAGTGAGGTAAATTGATCAGCACTCTTCATTCTACTTATTTAATCAGGTTTTCTTTTGTACAGAATTACTGGGTGATTCCCTCTTTTGAGTGCATTCTTTTATATTTCACACTCATCTCATTTTTTTTCTTAGTGAATGTAGTGGTTGCAGAAGACAAAGAGCTAACATCCCCGGATACAGAAGTCCCCTGTTACCCATTGAACATATGGAGCAGAAATACAGGCTTCCAGGTGGCCTCTGCCACTTCCCTCCCTAAAACCTATAGAAGTACTTCTAGGAATTGGGGTTCCACACTGAGGGAGGGGGAAGCAGTTGTGTGGAACGTGGGAGAGGTGGGTGGACAAGTGGGGACACACATCGTCCCCATGCCTTGTGAACCATACATACCCAGACAGTAATGGCAATACAGCTCAAGGCTGTCTTAGGGACTCCCAGGAGTAAGGGAAACATGCCTGTAGTGGAGCTGCCCTGCCAGGGAGCCAGCGGTAGACCACTGGGGGACATAGCCTATGTGGAGTCATGGGCCTCTGCCCAAATGCCCCTGGCCTCCGAAGGATCTCCACACTCTTCTCCTCAAGAAGGGCAAACCTTTTCTCATGGAGATTTCCTTCCCAAAATCCCTGTCCCATGACTTTTAACGCAGGAGTGGACAAGCTGGCCCAATATTATGTGTTCAGTTTCTATGGCTGTGTGAACCATGGCTAATCCTGAGACTGCTAACCAGGTGTCAGTTAATAGTGAATGGTGGTTTTTTTTATGTGGATGCACAACTGGAATGAGATCGCCAGATTATTTCACAAATGCCACTGAACAGCCATCAGATGGTAACTGTGACAGATATTGCAATCTCATGCAAAATCTTTGGGGCCATGCTGTGTATTAAATGGTTTAGGAATGACTGTGTTCTGTTCCATGGAGGAGGTTACCACAGCTCCCACAAAAATTAAAAACAGTGGGGGGCAATTAAGGGGAAACAATGAGCCTAAGCAAATCTAGAGAGGTATCACCCCAGGAGTGTTTTGGCTATACTGGGTTGGGTTTTCCAGAGACCAAGTTGGGTTTTCCAGAGACCAATAGACAAAGAAAGGGATGAGCTTGAACTAATACAGGGCCTTCTTTATGATCTGGCAAACAGACAGGACCTTCTGTCCAAAACTGGCCCCAACCTATCCCTCCATGCTGGATGCCAAGCTCCCACTTTGACTTGAGATATCTTCTGGGAGGGGGATATCTTTTGGTTTGTTCTTTCCCCTTTGTTCCAGAGTCTCCAAGGCATCAGCCCCTTTCACTGTTAATGGTGGAGAGGATGGGTTCTGCATCTCTCATTGAGGTAATCAGGGAGAAGGGTCAAATCAGTCTGTTGTGGGCAATAAGGTCTTGAACTAAGGATCAGGTTTACCTTTTATCAAAGCTTTGGGAGCTGCTCTGAGGCTGGAACCATTCCCTACCCTAATCAGGTTCTGGCTGCTTTGGTGCCTTTGTACCTTGTGTGAGATACCTGGTGTAGGTTACAATAATTTTCAAGCTTCTTGTGGAGATTAACTTGGATGAGATCCACCAGCAGGGTTTATAGTATGCTTCAGACACCTGGTAGAAATTGCAATGTTTGAAATCTCTAGGGAAATTTATATTCTCCTTCACAAACCCAGCCAAGAATATAACTTGCATGAAATTCCCAGCACTGTAAACTATGCAGTGGACCTCACTATAGTTCCAGCAGTTAAAAGCTTTAAATGTCATGAACTGTGATTAGTTTTTCAAAGGACTTGGCAAATTTCCATGAACACTAGGTATTTGTCTAACTGAATTTACAAGTTCCTGCCCTGGGGAGCTTGTAAGTTCCTTGATCCTAGCTTCATGGAAGTCATGAGAAGTGACTGTTCTATCAGCAGAGTAGAAGTTCCAAGAATGCTAGACATTGGAGTCACAAAAATTAAAAGCTCTCCCAGCTACACTAGTTGAACTAGTGATGTTTGTGAGTTCTATGAGCCCATGCTGTTTCTTCATGGAATTTACAAGCTCCAACTGTGAAGCTGATAAAAGACTTTGAGACAAACAGCTATGGTTTGTGACAATTACAAGATCTTCTAGCACAAGGACTCATGAATTACAAATGGTCCTGGTTTTCCAGCGGAGCTTGTAACCTGTGTGAGTCTTGAGATTAAATATTTTCAGCAAATGCAAAGTTTGTTGGTTTACTGGAGAAGATACTACACTATGTGAGCCCTGAAATTGAGGAATAATGTGCATCCAGCTACATTGTTAAAAGTTCTTGTATATTTCATGGAAATTAATCATAAATGAAGATTATAAATTCAACCCATTTGCTGGCGGAGTTGGAAAACCCTGTAAATTCTGAAATGAAGGAAAACTGGAAATTATGAAGTCCAACTCTCCACTGGAGGGGATTGTGAACTCTGAGTCCTGAACAGAAGGATTTAGATGACAAATCTGCCAGCTGGCCTGTGATTCTAAGAAGTTCCATGAGCCCTAAATGGAGTTGCTCACAAATATCATTATTTCCCTCTACTTTCCTGAAGAATGTCTAAACCTGAGTAGTGAAACAAAAGACTAATGTAGTATTATAACTTACATTAGAGGTGTTGCCTTCTGGTTCTTTCAAGGCTTTCAGGCACAGACAGGGCATTACAAGGCCTGAGGTCTTAGCCCTGTCAAGAGAAATCTGTCGTGGTCAGAAAGGATTACAGCATTCAGTTTGTTAAATTCTGTAGGGAATGCTTCTGGATTATGTGACTAAACTTTGTAAACTCTGTGTCAGTAGGCAGAGAATTCAGAAAGCCCACAGGCTGGTCCTGCAAAGTTTCTCTAGGACAGGTTGTACCTATAGACCTTGTAAACTCTGTAGTAGTAATCTTGCAGACTACATAAAGGGCAGATTAATTTTACATGCTTTATCAACTCTGGAATGAATGTGGATTTTGAATATTTTGTTGCAGTAAATTACTACAGTATTTCAATCCAAGCTATTTGGCTCCCATACCTTGGCTAGTTGTATCTGCAAACCTTCTACAAGTTTTGAACCAATCTATTTGTGTAGCAATGGGCTTAAACCAATATCCCAATTTCAAACACACAGAAGCTTTGTAGGGGTTAAGGTGAAAAATCCAAAAATGGATCTATGTCTAAATTTCATTACTGTCCCACCCCCTCTGACAGGTGGAATTAAGGTTTGAATCCCAACACCCTTGAATTTTGGGGGTCTGGATCCAAATTTTGTAGTTTGGGGACATCTCTAGGTAATGGAGTTTGCAGGCATAGTGGAGTTTGTAGAGTTTATAAACACCACAAGTTCAGTTAAGAAGTTTATAAACTCCACAGGGATCTCATGAAGTTCTCGAAGATTTGAATGTTCACAGTGAATAACGCCACAATTACCCACCCATCCTTCAATAAAACAATAAAATCAAATCCTAAGAACTATCTGTCACTGGAGTTTCTAGAACAAGTTTGAGAGATGATGTTCCAAAGAATGCTGAAAAACTGTTCTTAAACTTCTCCTCCTCCCCCGCAAACTCATATATGTCAAAAAGCCTTGTCAGGTTTCCCCACTAAACTCTCCTCTGCCAAGAGACCACATATGCCAGATTTCAGATGGAAAGATTTCATTTTAGTTTTAGAAAGTTAGAAGTGGGTAAAAATTGGACATATAGTGAAACTTTCTCTCTGTCTTAGCCTAGTGTTTTGTCTTACAGATCTTAGAAATTGAGGAAACACCCTCATATAACTTGCGGTATTTAAAAAAAGAACATAAATCTCAGTTTCACTATCACACCTGACACTGAAGAATCCCACGCAACTGAGTGGCAAAAGATACTGACCCTCTCCCACGAGCAGCCTTAAGTTTAAATATTACAGTGGGGTCTGAGATCAGAAACTGCTCCTGAAATCCTATCACTGCCTTCTTTTCCCTCCATATCCCATGAGAGCACAATAGAGAAGAAACAAAACACAAAAAAATTCTTTTTTATCAGAAGTGCATACAAGTTCAATTAACGCATTTCCTGACTTTTGAAAGCTTGACTTCTCAACCTTAGCATTCTTTTAATATAGCTTTGTATACCTGTTCATATATAATATACATAATACAAAATGAACATATATAGCAGGTCTAACTACAGTATATCTACCAAAATAGCACAGAAAATGACAGGAATGAAAAGAACAGGCACTTAGGAGTAGGAGATAGTTCTAAGAAGAATAAGGGAATTAATTAAAAAAGGGATCCTGTTTTATATCTGATAAAGACTTGCCTCAGCCATGGTTTCTCAAACCTTTTGCCATCAGTCTTCTGAAGTTCCAAAAATCATTCAGGACCTCCTCTGATGCATATACCTTTTAAAATGCTGGGGATGAGTTATTCTCCCCCGCTATTCCCTGAAGAAAATTTATGTCCCATTTTAGCTATATTTATTTGTAAGTGCACCATTTATTACTGAGGGTTGTAAGGAGAACAATAAAAAAAATGTAGCTACAGGCCACTTACATAAAGCTTTTAATAAACAAATCTTCCCTTCTTGTGGACTCATTTCTACTTAGAAATCAGCAAAAGCTTGGAGAGTTCTGCGTGTGTGTGTCAGTAATCATGTACTAACTTAGGCTAGCTTCACAGTTCAGGAAACAATGGTCTAGCTGTATAGATACTGTACAGAATGGTGTATAGGTAATACCAGTGGGCTAGCCTGTTGCCACCAGATAGAGCCTTGAGCAAGGGGTGGTGCGTAAGCTGCATGACTCAGAAGTATCCCTGCAAAGTATTGTGACTATGAGATGCCCTTCAGAGATAAAATTCACTCTTTGCATCTCCCTAGCTCTGGGTTTGAGGGGATTAGCTCACACTGAGGTGTGAGGGGGGGTATTATTTCCCCATTGCTCCCTTGTGTTGGTATGTAGATCAAGGCTCCAGCCTCCAACCCATAGTGTGTGGATAGATTACTACACCCCTTGCACAGCCCCACTGAAGCTGACAAGGCTTGCACAATTAGAATAAAAAAAGTCAGGAAATGCAAAAGATTTGTTTTTAGCAGCAACTTTAACTAACAGTAACTAAGTTGCATTATGTGTCTGTGCATGTATGTATAATATATACATACATCTATCTATCTATATATAAACTTTTTCCTCCTGTTTGCTTCTTAAGGCTCTGATCTTGCATCTGAATCTGTGGGGGTAAAAGAGGCAACTTGTGGAAATCCAGTTGCAGGACAAGAGCCTAAATATGTTGCTTTGTGTTATACTACAAAGTGTATTTTTTGTTTTAGAAAATGTTGCAGTAACACATTTATGTACTTGTGTGTGTGCATGTTTGTGTTACATATACTCATGGGTGTATACACATACAAATACAATATTACATAAAATTGTGTCTATCTCTGATAAAAAGCAGAGGTTAAAAAAGAGAGGTTGGGAATGACGTTGTCAGCCTTGCTTAGAAGCACAAGGAGAAGAAAGATGTTGTTTCTTCAGCTTCTGACTTAGGTCTGGCCTACACTACCAAGTTAGGTCAACATAAACCACTTACCATCGACCTAGTTGTGTATTTGTCTATACGTAAATTTGTCTCCCACTGATGTAAGTGCCCCATTACACAGATGCAGTAACACCACCTCCCCACTTGCAGAGAGCCATGGTTGATATACTGTGGTCAACGCAGTGCAAGTGTACCCATTGTGTTGCTTATGCTGACCCTAACAGTCCTCCAGCAGCTGTCCCACAATGTCTGCCACTGACCCCTCTGGTCACAATTGTGAACTCCACTGCCCAGAGATCACAGAGACCAAAGGGCCGCTCTTCTTTTTAAAGCCCTGAGAATTTTTGAAATGACTATTCCTGATTGTCCAGCTTGGCAAGTACATCTAGCCACTCTCCATTGTTGTGTGCAACTGCCCAGCTGACCATGCTGGATACATGCTCTAGCTGTACTCTGGGTTGGAGTAGACAGGAGGTATTGGATCTCCTGGGCCTGTGGGGAGAAGAGGCTGTGCAAGCACAGCTATGGACCAGCTGTAGAAACATGGACATCTACGAGCAGATTGCATGTGGAATGCAGGAGGAGGGATATTACAGGGACTAGCAGCAGTGCCACGTAAAAGTGAAGGAACTGAGTCAGGCATATCAGAAGGTCAAAAAGGCCAATCGTCAATCTGGCGCTGAGCCGCAGGCATGCTGCTTTCACAGAGAGCTGCATGCCATGCTTGATGGAGACCCATGGCCACCTCAACAACCACTGTGGATACCTCCAAGAAGCCCAGGCCCAAGCCACCTCACATGAATAATGAGGAGGTGGAGGAGAGAGAGGATGTGGATGGGGGACATGTGACTGGGAGGGTCCACCTATGCCGTGAGCCAGCACCTGTTTGAGACTCCACTGCAGTCCAGTCAATCCCAGCAGTCAAGCATGGGCGAGCCCGAGGCAGGGGAAGGAACCTCAGGTAAAAGTGTAAATTGTATTTCCATAACAATGATGTACTGATAGTGCCCCAATTTAACAGAATACAGCGATCGAGTTTTCATTAATTTGCTCATACTAGAAGAAATAGTGTTACAACAAAGAGGTAGCATTCTCACCTACTTTTCATTCCCTTGTAGAGTTTGGCAAGGGGGGCCATGTGGAATAGTTTATGTATACAGTGATGTCCCTTGAGGTCCCCAGTGATCAATGCTCCATGTCTAGTTAGTGATCAATGGCTCCAAGTCTAGTTGGCAGGCGGTGTCAAGTGGAGTGCCCCAAGGGTCGGTCCTGGGGCCGGTTTTGTTCAATATCTTCATAAATGATCTGGAGGATGGTGTGGATTGCACCCTCAGCAAGTTTGCAGATGACACTAAACTGGGAGGAGAGGTAGATACACTGGAGGGTAGGGATAGGATACAGAGGGCCCTAGACAAATTAGACCATTGGGCCAAAAGAAATCTGATGAGGTTCAAGAAGGACAAGTGCAGAGTCCTGCACTTAGGACAGGAGAATCCCATGCACCGCTACAGACTAGGGACCGAATGCCGCGGCAGCAGTTCTGCAGAAAAGGACCTAGGGGTTACAGTGGACGAGAAGCTGGATATGAGTCAACAGTGTGCCCTTGTTGCCAAGAAGGCCAATGGCATTTTGGGATGTATATGTGGGGGCATTGCCAGCAGATCGAGGGACGTGATCGTTCCCCTCTATTCGACATTGGTGAGGCCTCATCTGGAGTACTGTGTTTAGTTTTGGGCCCCACACTACAAGAAGGATGTGGAAAAATTGGAAAGAGTCCAGCGGAGGGCAAGAAAAATGATTAGGGGACTGGAACTCATGACTTATGAGGAGAGGCTGAGGGAACTGGGATTGTTTAGTCTATGGAAGAGAAGAATGAGGGGGGATTTGATAGCTGCTTTCAACTACCTGAAAGGGGGTTCCAAAGAGGATGGATCTAGACTGTTCTCAGTGGTAGCTGATGACAGAACAAGGAGTAATGGTCTCAAGTTGCAGTGAGGGAGGTTTAGGTTGGATATTAGAAAAAACTTTTTCATCAGGAGGGTGGTGAAACACTGGAATGCGTTACCTAGGGAGGAGGTGGTCTCTCCTTCCTTAGATATTTTTAAGGTCAGGCTTGACAAAGCCCTGGCTGGGATGATTTAGTTGGGGATTGGTCCTGCTTTGAGCAGGGGGTTGGACTAGATGACCTCCTGAGGTCCCTTCCAACCCTGATATTCTATGATTGTTTCTATGACTCTTGAGAAGGTTTCTAGGCATAGCAGCCTTAGTTCTTCCTCAGTGGTAGGACACTTTCCCATGCCAGTTAGCGATAACGTAGGCAGACACCATTGCAGTACATAGTCTAGGTTCTCAAACTGGGGGTTGTGACCCCTCAGGGGGTTGTGAGGTTATTACGTGGGTGGTCGTGAGCTGTAAGCCTCCACCCCCAAGCCCTGCTTTGCCTCCAGCATTTACAACATAGTCTTAAATATAAAAAAAATGTTTTTTTTTCATTTGTAAGGGGTGACACACTTGGTGTGTCAAAGGGGTTACCAATACAAAAGTTTGAGAACCACTGGGCTAGTAACACATGGGCCCAGGCAGCTTCAAGATGCCAGCAGCTGCTGTGTCTCTGTTACCCTCAGCAGTGAGAGATCAGCTAAAATCACCACTGCCTGTGGAAAATGGAGCCAGTATTCATTGCCATTTCCATATGATCATAGTTTCATGCAATTGAGCAATTCCCTCCTTATTTCCCTCACCCCTGGTGGGCCAGCTCCGCATGGTTGCTCCTATTCATGGCACTGTGCTCAAGCACTCTGAAGCAGAAGTATCAATAATCCTGTCTTGTTGAAAACTTTATGGGCACCAGGGAAGGGAGTTCAGCATCTTGACTTTTGCTTTCCATTGTGACTATATTGACAATAATGCCTCTGTATGTTTTATCTGCAGCTGCTTCTGTTGTGGCCTTGAGGAGTTCACCTCCACACCTGTGAAATGTCTGAGCCAAATAAGGAGGAGAAATAAGTGGACTCAGGATGACATGCTCCGTAAAATCCTGCAAGCCAGTGCTGCATCAGGCTGTGAGCAAAAGCCCTGGAGGGTGAACATTGCAGACAGGCTGGCGAAGAAAATAGTGGGCACAAGAAAGTCCCAGCAGAAAAAGGAGATGGGGATATACCAGGACATAATGGGGCTTCTCTGGCAGCAAACACAGATGCTGTAGACTCTTGTGGACCTACAGGTTCAACAATCCTGGGCTCACCTCCTTTTGCAGTCCATGGAGAACTCCATTACAGCACCTCCCTACATTCCACCCCCAACATTCCACATGGTATCAGGGGCTGCATGCCTACCTCTAACAGTCCACAGTGGACATTAAGGGCAACCACCACTTCATATACACTGACCTGTGAACGCCACCTGTAGGTAAAAGGGAATGAAGTTCTTTCCACTTGATAAGTTCTGTTCCATTAATGTATTAAGTTTTTAATGGATTTGCTTATAAAGAGAACAGATTTTTGTTTGCACTTGCTTTGTTACTGAATAAAATTCTATTTGGAAAATAATTCCTCTTTATTGGTTTACCACATATGCTGCAGAGTGCCTAGCAGTTCTGAAAACACCTATTTACTTGTTACTCTACACTATGACACAGCTCATAGGATCAGCAACAAACACAGCGTAATCATAAATGTGCAGCATGCACTGCAAAATTAATAGGTGAATTGACCATGTTATATTCATAGATGTACACCAAGCACTACACAATTCTAAACAGGCCTCAAAACACCAGGGCCAGGTAGACCTCAGTACACCATAATGCATTACTGTGGCTCACTGTTAAAGTGCTCTTTCAAACCTTCCCTGAGCTGTATCCTCCGCATTGAGCTCTTCTAATAGCGCTTGTGTCAGTCTATTGAAACTCAGCAGACAGACACTCCACCTCCACCCTAGTGGCAACTTTTCCCCATTTGCTTCACAGATATTACACAGGACACAGCAGGCAGTTATAACCAATGGGATATTTTTCTCACTGAGGTCCAATCTTGTGAGTAAACAATGCCAGTGCCCCTCAACCTACCAAAAGCACATTCAACGGTCATTCTGCACCTGCTGACCTGGTAGTTGAATCTTTCCTTGGTACTGTTGAGGTACACGGCTTCATGTGCCGGGGAGCAAGGGGTAGGCTGGGTCCCCCAGGATCACTATTGGCATTTCAATTTGCTGGTTGGGAAAGAAAGTCCCTGCTTGTAAATTTCTGAACAGTCCTGTTTTCTTAAAGATATGAGAGTCATTCACCTTCCCTGACCAGTTGACGCTGATGTTGGTGAAGTGTCCTGGTGATCCACCAAGGTTTGCATAACTACAGAAAAGTAGCTCTTCTTGTTGACGTACTCTGTGACAAGGTGGTCTGGTGCAAAATTAGAGACATGCATGCTGTCTATTGCTCCACCATGGTGCAGGAACCCCATTGCTGCAAACCTATCCACTATGTCCAGCACAAATAGAGAGAGTCACAGTCCTCTGTAGCAGGAAACAATTAATGGCCCTGCATACTTACAAGGCAGTGGCCTCCACTGTGGCTTTTCCAACTCCAAAATGATTTCCCACTGGCCAGTAGCTATCTGGCATTGCAAGTTTCCACAGTGTGATCACTGCTCACTTCTCCACTGTCAGGGAAGCTCTCACATTGGTGTTCCTGTGCTGGAGAGCTGGAGCAAACTCAGCACACAGATTCAGGAATGTGGCCTTGCACATCTGGAAGTTCTGCAGCTGCTGCTTATCATCCCAAGCCTGCATTATGATGTGACTCCACCAATCAGTGTTCTTTTCTTGGGCCCACAAGTGGCACTTCACCATCTGCAGCTGCTCCATGAACGCCACCAACAACCTTGAATTGGTTCTCGCTATGTCCTGCAGCAATCTGTCCTCCAAAAAATCATCATGTTCCCCACTGATTTGGTTCTTCTTGTGGCTCTGCAAATACCAGAGGATTGTGCATCCTGAGTTTGCAATGCTCATGACAATAGTTCAGAGCTGTGCAGGTTCTATGCTTCTGTCAGAGATGGTGGACAGGGAGAAAGGATACACAAGTTTGTGGGATTTTTTAAAAAAAGATGTGAAAATTATGGGATATAGATGACATTATGGGATAGAGATAGTTGCACACTGAGAAGTTGACCTCTTGCTCCCACTCCTCTCCTCATGATTCATTTCCGCCCCACCATGCATTGCCAAAACTTCCCAAAAGACAATGTGCTGTATGGAGGCAGGTTGCACATTGGGATACCTATCCATGATGCACCGCACTGTGCCTTGATATAAGCACTGCATGTGAGTACATGCAGCACTGATGCAAGGAGGAAAGTATGCATCAGGGACATACTAACTGTGGTGGCTTTCTGCCAACACAACTTGCATTGATCAAAGTTTGTAGTGTAGACAAGGTCTCAGTCACTGTCTGCTAACCAGCTGGTTCTGTATGTTCATTCTCATTCCCTGGGTTCTTTTTCAAACAATAGTGTTGCTGTGGGGGTAAGGAGGTTGCTGTGGGGGTAAGGAGGTTGCTGTTGGGAAGGGCAAAGAAAATGATCAGGGATATGAAAAATCCTGGCAATGCTTTCCAACAAAAGATCTGTCTTCTATTGGCTGACATAGGGTGTTAATTAACATGGGGTGTTAATCTTTCTCTTTCTCTGGTACAGAGAATGTTGTAATATATCTTTTTTGTCAGAGCATTTTTTTGTGTCAATAGTCTCTCTCTTTCTGTGTCCATTAGATTAGTTCAGTTGTGTAACAATTATGTCTTCTGTGGCTGTCTTTTCTGAGGTAACTCTTTCCTCCAAATGCTGTGGGCAGTCTTCTCCTGGGTGGCTACTTTGCACATGTTTTTCCCATTAAATTAATAGTAAAGTCAGTTGGCAGTTGTGAATCTTCTTTTCTGGTTGGCAACTTTCTCTCTCTCTTTCACAATTAGAGATTGCATGGAATTTGCTGGAAGCAGTGAGAGGGCTGATCTCTTGTGTATTGAAAATTGGACTTGATGTGCTTGACACTAAAGTTAATTTTGTCAAAGCTATTGATGAATAAAACTTTCCCCATGTTTTCACTTTTTTGATTAAAGTTAACTCCTACTTTACAAGCTTATTAGGAATCTTGTATATTTCTCAGCTATAATGGTTGCAATGATTAGGGGGATAATTAAACTTCAAAGCTATGTGTTCTTGAAGGTTCAACTAGAACACACAAAAGCAAACAGATCTGCAGTTAAGGCTATAAAAATCCATCCTTAATTGGCTAGAGTGACTGGGGATTATGCATTAAAACCATTTGTCATTTAGAAGACCCCCACTTCTACAATACCTAGATGTAACAGAGGGCTCAGGACATGGAATTTGACTGAAAGTTCTAGGTTTGGGATTATAGTATTCTGTTTATTTCTTTTAATATAAATTGATTCTCTTTAAAGGGTATAGCTAAAATTAATTGTAGATAAGCAAGAGAATTCCATCCAGGATTTTGCCTTGACAGGCATACATAAAAATGCTAGCTGATGTTTCATTTCAAAATAATGAACAAAGGGCTTGAGTCTGCTATTAGATCTGTGCATGTGAATCATCAAAAAGTGCATTAATCTTTCTGTGTGGGGGTTAACTGTGGCTATGTAGCAAATTGTTGCTCCCTCAGGATTGTACTGTCATCCAAAAGGGTGTTAGGACAGCTATGTGGGTCATCTCTGTCTGTGGGCTTGGAGATGGCCCAAGTGGGTGGTGGATTGACTAAAACTGGGGAGGTCGTAGACCTACGTGCTAGTTACTCATATCCAACTGTCTGAAATGGGCATCTCAGGAGCAAATTTCTTGGGTGTAACTTATTTCATACACTCGATGGAATAAACATTGCATGCAAACATTCTCAGATATGCAGTCAGTGGGGAGGCTGCCTGTGATTTAATATATCTTTCAACTAGCTAAGATACTCAGAGGCAGAAATAAAGCAGATTTGTGACATTCTCTAGGGGACATCTTTGGGTTAATAAATTAGGGATTGCCATCTTTGCTTGGTGGATCCCCTTTTGGAATAGTCTGTTTCCCTACTGGTCCCTGGCACCATCTCTGACAGTCTCATTTTCCTGCTCCTGTTCTGTTCATTCAGTCCCATTTTCTTCTTTTCTGACTCTTTCCCTACTACTGTTTCTTTTCTTGTGTGTATGTATGTTTTGCTGTTGCTTGCTTTAAAATATTTACTCTTTATTCTTGCTTTGGAGCTTCTACTCGCTGTTCCCTGCTCTCAGAAAATGACATGCCGCTTGAGATGTGTGGCTGGGAATCCATTCTTGCCTGCTCTATGGAGGTGTCAACAATGCATCAAAATATCCTACACACCACCACCACTGGTTCACCTTCACTGGTAGCAGCAATGGTGGGAAAGCTAGTATGGACAGGGCTCCTTAAGCTAGCCAGGGTTATAAGCACCATGTTATCTAACTCTGCTGGGAGCAGGTTTATGTGACACCACAGTGACTCTGAGCACTCCTGGAGGGGGTGGGGGACTTGGCAGAAAAGTTATTACAACCTGGATGTGAATTAGCTTTTTTGTGTCACTTCCAGGGAGCTGAAGGGGAGACAATACACATTTTCTCCTTCTCAATCCCTGGCTGCCCTGACTGTCTCCCTTCCTCCCTCACACAGGATCCAGGAAAAGGTGACGTAAAGAACAGTGTCCTAGAGTTGTGAGCCCCATTTTGGCACAGAGGAGAAGAGACCTATCTGTAGGGGGTCTTTTCTTCACATAGATCTACACAAGGTGAGTGGGTGGCCTGGCAGTGTATTTGGGAGTCAAAATAAGGTTCATTGCAAGAAAAAAAAAAACTGTATGGATGAGTTAATTGTTCTTCCCAGCCATAACTGTCCAGAGGGGACCTTAAGGGGCCACATCTGATGTGTTTACTTGCTATGTATGACCATGCACAGTGATGTCAACAGCCTTCCTCTTAAGGACTCTTTCACACCAAGTGGATCTGGGCTACAAAGGATGCTTCACTAACCTTTGGTAAAGGAGTACATGCCTTGTTAGTAAATATTTTGCATGTGTGTAAAGCCCTAGGAAATTACAGACTGCAGTTTCTTGCCTACCCAGGACTGTAGGAGCAGAGTAGGGGATTTAAGTCCCTGATATTTAATCAGGGATGAATCAGTAATTTTTCCTTCTCATCTCAAACCCTTTGCTATAAACTGACCTAGGGCTTCCTTACTAGCAAATAGATCTACATCCTGTATTTGTGCAGGATGTCTTCTGTATTTGTGTCTTCTCAGGCAAATGTTGGGTGTGGGGGTTGGCCCAGAGAGTGTAGGGGAAGGGATGGGTGGATTCCTTGCTCACATGTTGACCCCCGCTGTAAGGGCGGTCTTCATTGTGTCTTGCATAGTGCAGGGCTTCCTGTTGGCATTTACAAAAAATAAATGATCACTATGGACCAGAACTTGTCCTGGTCAATTTTGTGGTGTGGAACCAAGAGAGTGAAAACCAAAAGTGGAAAAATAAAGGACCTCATTCCGCACTCCTTAGCGGAGCACAGTCCCCATTGACTTCAATGGGGACCTCTGGATTTGGCCTAAGCTTTCAGCAGGGAGGAGGCACAGGAGCCAAGCAAACCCTTAGCTGCCTAAGGGGGGCAGAAACCAGAGGCAAGAGCTTCGTGCCCTTTCTGCCCTGCATTTTCAGGGGAAGCTCCATGTTCAAAGACTGGTTCTTTCACTTTAAATACTGTTCTGCTTTGATTCAAAAGAAGGCCCAGATTTACACCCACCCAAACCCACCAGATTGTGTGGACTTCACTGAGGTACTGGGGAGCTCAGTGGGCTGGTTTCATTTTAACTGAGTCCACTGAGCACCTCAACTGTGCTCTCCTTCCTTCCTCCCACAGCCAGCCTGTATGTTTACAGAGAAGTTAGGGGGGCTTCCCCCACCCCCGACTCAGACAGGCTGATGTCTTTCAGCTGCAGATATTCTTTGGCTGGTACTGTTTGCCATGACAGCAGCAGCCACCATGACTTCTCTCTTCTGCAGCAAGTGCTGCCTCCCCTAAAGTATCATATGCAGGTTGGGGGCTCTTTTTTCCTAGAAACAGGCATAAAGGAAGAACATTAGATGGGAGGCCCTGAAACAATCTAGAATTATATTAAAATGTGAGGTCAATGTCAACTCCCTTCAGTCTTTACACCCACTTACTCACAGTATTTCTGTCTCAGCTGCAAGGCATTTGGAAAAATGACACTTCCCTATGACACCATGCCATTTCCTTGGCAGCTGATTGGGCCCAAACCAAGAGCACAGATCTCCCTGTCTTACTCCTGGTGAAGTGCCCAACTCTGTGAAGTTTACAGTATATCCAGATTTGAACTGCTCAGATGACTTCATCTCTGTAACCGGCCAAAGCTGATCCAAACATGCCTGAATTTTAAGGAAGCTCAAATCTGGAATCTAATCAGTTCTCCTTTGTTGTTGTATGAATGACCCACAAAAAAAAAAAAAAAACAGAGGAAACTAGCTAAATATACAGGGGAAAGAGTGAAACTGACTACACACAAAATGCTGTCATGCACACATCAACAGTAAAAAGTTACATTTTTCTCTCATTGCTTTGCTATCAAACATTTAAGCTCTCATTCTGTTAGGTGTGTATGCAGGGGTGAACCTGCACAGGCAATTGCAGGACTTAGGGCCTCAGGCAGAATTGTGACTTAAGTTCAGTGTCCATGTCACAGTGTGGCAACTCACCCCTGCAACACCTCCTGCTGGTCTCAGGGAATTAGCTTTTCCAGCCTCTGGAGCACCCTCTGCAGGCCAGTGTCCCACTTGCCACTAGACCCCCATGTCCCTCCCAGAGCCAGGTGCCCCTTTTACCCAGGGTGCTGCCCCCTGGCAGTACCCCCCCAGTCTCTGGGTCTCCCCTCCCCAGTGAACCCCCACCCACTATCCCCACCTCACCTCAGTCTTTGGCTACTGCCAGTCACCATTGAGCCCCTGCACACTGGGGCAGACTGCAGTGTATAAGCCAATCATCACAGGCAAGGGGGATTTAAGACCTGCTGTCTCTGCCTACCTATGGGCTGCCCCCTGCAACTCCAGTACCTATCCAGCCTTACATTAGGCCTGCAGCTTGGGGGGTTTCCAGGCCAGAGCTCCCCAGCTCCCTTAGTCTTCCCCCAGCCCTGCTTCACCTCAGGTACACTCCCCAGCAGCCAGGCCCATCTCCCACCACAGCTAAAGAAAACTGTCTGCTCCTGGCCCACTGCCCTCTTATAAGTGCCAGCTGAGCCCTGATTGGGGCATGGCCACAGCTGAACCTGCTTCCCCCAATCAGCCTGGGAACTGCTTGCTCCCAGCCACAGCCCTCTCCTGGGCTGTTTTAAGCCCTTTAAGGCCGGAGTGGGTGACCACCCCGCTACATGCCCCCTCAAAACACCCACAGGTTGGGTGAGGGGGGCCTCTTGGCCTGGGCTCCCCAAAGTTGGCCCTCCAGGGTCGCCCCTCCAGGCTCGCAAATTTCCTCTCAGTGGCCTCCCAGCTTCAGGCCACCTCCCAGAACTGGGCCTCTGCCTTCCGACAGGCCAGCTCCACGGCCTTCAGCCGCGCCCATAGGTCGGCGTCTCCCAGGACCCCCTTCCCCCCCCCCTTGAAGGGTCTGGGTCCACTTGGTGGCTTGTTCCTGGACCACCTGGGCCCCAGACTCTTGCTGGCCCCACCCAGTCTGGGTTTCCCCTTCGGTGACTGGCTTAACGACGGTCTGGGTCTCAGCCTCCTGCTGCGTTCCTGGCCTCCCAGTCACTACCGCCTTCTCCAGTTCCGGCCCTTCTGGGCCCACAGGCACCTCCTCTGGCCACTGCTCAGTTCCCCTGAGGGGACAGAGCTTCCTAATATGACCCAGCACCCGGCAGCTCCTAATATGACTCAGCTCCAGCAGTCACCCTGCCTCCATCTGCCTGGGGCTTCTCCTGGTCCATTTGGGGTTCCGTCCCGTTGCCGGGACTGACATGGGCCTTCTGCGTTGGGCCTGGGCATGTCCACCACACGTGGCCTGATCGTCCACAGGCCCAACAGGTCAGCAGCTGCCGGGGTTCCATCACCAGGCCGACTGTCCTTGGGACCTCTCCTCGTCCCTGCTGGGGCTGCGGCACCCCGCCCCCACCCCTGTGGGGACAGTCCTGTATTAAATGTCCCATCTGTCCACAGGCGTAACAATCCCTGCGCCCTTCCACTGGCCTCCTGGCCTTGGTGCTCCGCTTCTCGTCCTGCTGTCGGCAGCTCCTCCAAAACTCCCTCTGGAGGAGTCTCACCAGGGCCCGCTGCTCCCTCGCCAGCTGGCCCACCTGTTCATGGAGGGCCCAATGAACCTCCCATATTTCTTTCTGGGTCTCCTGGCACCCCTGCAGGTCATCAGCCCCCTTCCACCAGGGTGCTGACACCAGGGACCACCCAGGGATAACACCTGGGGTCTCCCCATAGAAGACCCCCGTATAACCGGGATCCATCATCCCCTGGGCATCCCTCTCATTCTCTGGGCAATAGTCCCGCCATCCTTGCCCTTGCCCCTTGTATAGGGGCAGAGCGCCTATGCCCACATTCTCCACCACAATGTCACGGTGTGGCGACTCACCCTTGCGGCGCCTCCTGCTGGTCTCTCTGGGAATTAGCTCTTCCAGCCTCCAGAACGCCCTCTGCAGGCCGGTGTCCCACATGCCTCTGGCCCCCCTTGTCCTTCCCGGACCCTGGTGCCCCTTTTACCCAGGGTGCTGTCCCCTGGCAGTACCCCCCCAGTCTCTGGGTCTCCCTCCCCGGGGAACCCCCACCCATTATCCCCACCTCGCCTCAGTCTTTGGCTTCTGCCAGTCACCATTGAGCCCCCGCACACTGGGGCGGACTGCAGTGTAAGGCCAGAGCAGGTGACCACCCCGCTACAGTCCATTAAAGTTTCCCATAATTTTTATAAAAAATTATTTCATTAAATAAAAGGGAAAGGCTCCTTTCTTCCACTGATGGAAAAAATCCAAAACACGTTTTTGGCATTGAATAGATGACAAAATAATAATAATGATTTCCACTCTAACACAAATGTTTTCAAAACAGCAAATAGAGTTGGAAAAATTAACAAGACAAGTGACAAGTTTTAAATGTGGAAAGTTTTGAAAGATTTTCCCAAAGTGAAAATAAGTTTTTAATGTCTTGGTGCTAAATTTTGGTGGAAATACACTGTGAGCGGAATAGACCAGCCAGGAAACTCCATGACATGAGGTTCCTTCAAAAGGTCCCCTCAGGAATAGTAGCACCAGGTGAGAGGCAGGGAATGTAACCTCTCAACACCAGGAATCTGGGGTTCTGCAGAGAAGGGGACCCCCAATCCCATGGGAGGGTTCAACCATCCACATTGCTTCTCAAATCAGACTTACCTCCTGGCAGCATGACATTGATAGGAGCCGCGCTGTTATCAGGCTACAGGCAGAGTGTTGTTGTTGTTTAGTTTGGATGTGGATACTCACCAACACACGAGGGGAAAATCCTTTAGAGACCAGCTTTTTTACAACCACTGCCTTTCCATGGATTTCCTCTCAGAAATTGGCCAGTATCTGTGCATATTGTTGCTGCATGTTTATAACATTTTTTGCTTGGCCAGTGTTGCTGAATAAATATTGTATATTTTGACCATTAGAAGGGATTGGCCTGAAGTTGAACCAAAACCCTAGATCCCATCACCCTCAAATTTTGGTTGGTTTCAGAATCTGAATTTAGATCCAGTTCTGTGGCTATTCCCCACCTATGTAATGAGTGGAAACCCCTGATCCAAAGGTCCCTGAACTTTGTGGGATGGGTATGACTTCATGATCCACATCCCAATCCAGTTTTTGCAGCCAGACTTATCTCTGGACATTAGTGAGCACTAATAGGAATACAACTACTGTAGGAAGTAGTATTTACAGTTTTTGATCTTCAGGATTGAATAATACTAATGACTCAAAGAAATGTCAAATCACTATATTACATTGTAATTAGGTTCAGAGCAGTCTGGTTTCCACTCATATCCAGAGTTGTGGATAATGTGTTTTTGCTGTCCAAGGGTTCTTTGTTCTCACAAATCTTTTGTGAATAGGAATTTATTGTTGAGGAATCCACCTTGGGCATGAAGATGACAAACAAAAGAGCATCAATTTCCCACTGTTTCCAGTATCATGCTAATGCAGTGACAGACAGGCATCCCATTGAACAACATTCAGTCCTACGGAATTCACTTTAAAGGTTATATTGTATTCTTAGGGGAGAGCAGTCAGGTTATGAAATGGGTAAAAAGCTGAAAAACATATAGCTGTTACAGTATTATAGCTATTTTTTCCTAATGTTGGAAATGCACAGATGCTTGTATAGATGCTGAAGGCAATGCATTAGGAACTGATGGTGGCTGATTATTATCCAATCAGTTCCTGATGCAGTATCTGCAACATCAAAAACTCTGTAATGGTTTTGGTTGTATCCTATATTTTTCAAACACAATGTCCTCAGTTACCATTTTGTTTTCACTTTCAAACTTTAAACACTCACCCTCACTAAAGCAATACATTAATAAGCCTGGAAAACTACTTACTGCACCTTCCAATTTTTAAGGAAAAAGGCACATTTTCTTTGGACGGAATAGATGGGTTATCTCAGAATTATCAAAAAGAAAAGGAGTACTTGTGGCACCTTAGAGACTAACCAATTTATTGAGCTACAGCTCACTTCATTAGATGCATTATTGCAGAATTACCAGTAGTCACTCTAATGAGCATTCCCAGCAAGTCTTATGCAACTGCAAAGCTTGCTTTATTCCAGACCATTGTGTGTGGATAGAATAGTTTAAGATATGTATATTAGTCGGCAAGTGTTCTGCTTCTTTAAAATGCTGTAACCATAAGGCAGGAAATGATGTAGGTTTTCAGCAGGGTGAGTCTGCAAATTCAATGAGTGTTCAAATTGTGAAAGCCATGAGAAATAGTAACCTCATGCCAGTGTGTATGGACTTTTTGTATGCAGCATCTTGGCAATGAGAACTGTAGACCTAGTGTTACCTGCTCATGCCTGCTCCTCACACATTTTTGGATCTATCAAGAGCACGACTGCTAAAATGAATAATCTATAATAATCTATAATCTATAATCTGTAATCTATATAATCTAAAATGAATAATCTATAGCCTACCTATAGGTTTCCAGTGCATAAAAATATGCTGCATTCATCTGTTGCCTTGGTGAACTATACTGGGGCCAATAACATGTACAGCATAAGCAGAGAGTGGCCATTGTGACCTACACCTTCAGTTCCTCAGCAAGTGCTGCTTCCATATCCATCACTGATCAAAAGAGTGCAGCGAGGGAATACTTCATTTTGCAGTTAAATTAAAGAATTAGGTGCTCTTATTTTGAGTGAACACATCTAGAATGAAATAATTCAGAAAGTGTCAGAATATAGATAACACACTATTTAAGCCAGTGTCTCTGCTGCTGTGCTTTGGTAGTGAACCAACAAATTATTTTGGGGCTATGTCCTGCAATTTATTGCAAAAAGCACCAGTGGTTCAGGGATTTCCCATCCCACAGAAAATATCAATCGAGCAAGGAAAGACAAGGGGCTGTGGATTGACAGGCAATGTTACTGTTAAAGTTTGTATTGCCCACTATTCAGAATGTGTTAGTATAGGGTCTCTAACTGTTCTGGCTGATGCATTTTGACAGTGGTATGCACCCATTGGTCTCTAGTCTTTCCTCTGGCCCCTTTGTGCCAGCTAGGCAGTGCATTCTCCCTGAGGAATAGCCCCTTGTGCAGGGGGCCTGCCAGCAATGTGTTGCCTCTGCCGCAGCCCTGGTGCAGTGATCGTTCTAGGTTGCGGGAAGATAGACTGGAAGAAGGAGGGAGTAGACTGGAGTTTGGCCAGGGCAGACCACTGCCCTAGCTATTCTGCACTAATGCAAGGACCCATAGAGGCTTTAGTGGGGCTGTGAATTATGGCTGTTCTAGCCTGTGCTGGGGGCCTACTAGCTCCCGGAAGTTCTAAAGAGTGGCTGGTGCTTAACTGCTTCCTCTGGCACCAACCCCATTATGTCCAGCCCAGGCTTCAGAAAGCTCAGATAGTAAGAAACAATCCTCACCATGAATCCGATCTGAAATATATTTAACACTAGCATTTTTAATTACAACTGAAGTCTTCAGGTGAACACCATGTTGAAAATAGAGCTGGTTAAACCATATGCAGTGTAAGATTTGGGATACAAATCATGTGTGTATTCTTCCTGATTTCCCCAAGTAGATGTATTATTTGTAAGTATTAGCCAAATAACTTGGAGAAATAATGTTCAGACCACAGCTTTTCATCCCAGCTATTCATGGAATACCCATCTATAGGCCCAGCTCTGGACACAAAACTGAAGTTATGAGCCCACTGTGGTCATTAGAAATCCCATGGTACCATTTGCAAGGCTGGTGTCAGTGTCTGAGCAACATATAAAACTACATCCAGTATTCACCTTCACTCAAACTTTGCTACAGCTTATCTGACACAAATGCCAATTAGTTCGTTAGGTCTTGGTGTTAATGTATTTTGCAGCCTTTGTGTATCCCAAGATGGTTTAGTAATTCTTTTTATTGTGAATACTAGGGATGGGAGGAAGGTGTTTATAATTAGGGGATTTATGCAACATTTTCCAGGCAAAAACAAACTGTTCCAAGTGAACCTGATGATTGGTGAGGGATATATTCAAGTCCCTAAACATACCAGGGACGTACTGTTTTTGTACTTGCCATCACTACACAAGTGCTTCTCTTATCATCCTTCTGCAGTAATTATTTAGATGGGAATAAATATCACAGAACCAAGGCTGTTTCAGGCAACATACTTTCATCTTGGAATGATTTCCTCTTAGATTTTATAAGGCTAAAAAGGCTTTCTATTCTTTATTCTCAACTTAGCACCAACTTTTAAGCATCAAGCTCAGCCTACCCTTGTCATAGTGCCTTTTCCAGTTGCTGTTGCGGATAGTACATGAATGCTACATGACTAGGTTCTGGCAGAATGTAAATCCCTTCTGGACAAATAAATGAAGTATGGAAAACATCTCTACTGATATTGTACTTGGAGTCCACATCCATAAAACCCAGATGAATATTGGAACTTGAACCTAACTCTCATATATGTACTGGGTATTTATAATATTCTTATCACTTTTGTATGAATAGTTCTGATCTAAAAGCCATTAACTTCAATGGGAGTCTTTCCACTGACTTCGGTGGGCTTTGGACTAGGCTCTAAGACACTAATGCTGCAAGCTGTAAATCACAAAATGCCAGTGATGGCTAAGGAATTGGCATTTTGGTTTGATGGCTCTTTTTTTTAAAAAAAATTATCTACACAGAGATGTTGGAGGGGTGTAGCAGGTAGAGGTTGAGAACCTTTGTTTTACCATAGAATATCAGGGTTGGAAGGGACCTTAGGAGGTCATCTAGTCCAACCACCTGCTCAAAGCAGGACCAATTCCCAATTTTTGCCCCAGATCCCTAAATAGCCCCCTCAAGGATTGAACTCACAACCCTTTAGCAGGCCAATGCTCAAACCACTGAGCTATCCCTCCCCACCATGTCCAGTGAAGGTGTGCTGCAGCATAATAGGCTGCTCCCTTGATTATCTGATATCCAGCTACTTCTAGTGAACTATGACATCCATCCTGCCTAAGATGCTTGGGTTTGCAGCATACCTTGCTGACTTTTTATTGATGGAACCAGTATTGAGACTGAGGATGTCATTTTACTTTGTATTTTTCTAATGGCTTCTCCAGCATCACAGTCATTTTAAAGCCAGAGAAGAGCTGCTCATGATGTTTATTTGAGATGTTTAACTTGTGGTATATAAAGGCAAGTGGCAAGACCTTGCACATCTAATTTCCAAGCAATACATCACCTGCTGGTGCCATAAATGAGGACATAGCTATGGTAGCCTTGTTTCTAGGAATGGGAGATTATTGGCATTTCATCCTAGTTCATGAAGATTTGCCTTCCCCTACTTAAAACAGGGTTCAAGAATCACAACTTGTTTACATTGCAAAAGCTGGTTGCAATTGCTTAGGTTAACACAGAAGTTACCACTTGCACCATTTAAGGTAGATGGTGGCTTATGATGGTATACTAGACACTTGTGACAATCCAGGGATCTGAAATGTGATGAAATCCTGGATAGAGGCTTATACCATCTGGTGAAATGGGATCAAGAGCAGCGCTCTCCTACATAAAGTTTGGTGTTAGACCAGCCATTTCCAGGAGACATTGTTACCATCTGTTATTTTCTCATGGTATGGAAAATTGATTGTACTTTAGGAAGAGCGATAACTAACTGATAGCTTGTCTTGCCTTTCCATGAAGCTGTAACTCACATCATTCCCTGCTTTATAGTTATCAGTAGTGGGAGTCTGGAGTCCGGAGTATGTATTTCATGATAGGAAAGAGACAAGAGGGTTAAACACTAATCTTATGTATGCGTGTGTGTTTTTTTTTTAATGCAACAGAAACTCTTGGTGCTGTAAATTAGGTGGCAGCGCAGGTCTATTGATCCAGCAGAGCAAAGAAATTGCTGTGTTTAGCATAATCCCAGATACCACTGTGAGAGAATTTATAAATTGCTCACAGTTGCCAGCTGAGATTAAGTCAATTCACAGCCATCCAGGTTAGGCCTGCAAATGGAATCATGGCAACTAAGTTCCTTCCCCAAATGCCTTAGATAGGAAAAATGGCACCAATCCATATACCACACCTGGTATTGTGAAGATCGGTCATTAAAACATTTAGGGTTTCTCTGTGTCCTTTCTCAGTAAAATGTTATCAAGCAACTCCCTTTTGCTGAACTTAAACCCAGTTCAGTGAGATTCGCCACACACTGATCTACATATAAAACTGTTAAAGTGTAACTCAGAGTTGGCCTTTCTGGTTCAGTTAGTGCTTTATTTAGTTTCTCATGTGTAATAAGGAATACAATAAAATATAAATTCAAGGGAACTATTACACTGTTGGATGTGGAAAAGATTTATTTAAGCAAACTAGAAATCATTGCCCTGGTTCTCCACTGCATAACAGTAGCCTTAGGCTAGTGTCACCCTGTTGAAGTCAGTGGATTTACACCATGGTAAGAGCAGCGTGACAGACTGCAGAACTAGGCTCAATCTGCACTTGTATTTGATGGTCATTATAAAGCTAGTAACCAATCTGGAGAATGTAGTTAGAGATATATATTTTATGAAATAAAATAAGGGAATTATGTAGGCATATACAAATGGGTATATGGTGGAGATGTACTGGAGATGTTTGTTTTGGTTATAAGAAAAAAATTGTGTGTTGATAGATGGGCATCTGAATCAAGGCCACAGAAAAGTTACCTGAAGGGACAAGTAAAATATGAGCATATTTTCTGGAAGTGATGACTTACTTTTGGCTGAAACTTGTACAAGATCATGTTAAAGCAAGATGAATCACTTCATGTTTCACCAGCATTCTGCCATTTTGTTGTATACTGTTGGCGGAAGCAAAATATCGAGGAAATGTGCGGATGTGCGCCACCAGTAGAAACAAAAAACCTAGATGTAATATATATTTTTAAAAAGTTACCAGAGGTATTGAAGAAGAAGAAAGAATATTAAAATATTTATTCTGCACATGTATGAAAAAAATTAGAGGGAACATTGATCTAAGGAGAGGAGCCGACAGTAGATTACATGGAGAGAAAAGTTGGGCGGACAGGTGGGAGAGAAAAAGATATGGTCAAAGAGGGTGAAATCTTTGGGGGACAAGTAGGAGCAGAATGGAAGGTATTGGGGAGCAAGTGGAGGAAACAGGTGGGGGGACAGAAGGGAATGAACTGCAGGCAGAAAGGAAGACATTGGGAGCCTGAAGGAGTGGAGGGGAAAGAGGGTACAAAGAGAAAAGTATGGGCAGTCAGAGAGGAAGGAGGAGGACAGTGAGGAAGGTACAGGTTGGAGCAGTGAGTATTGATAGGAAGGTAGAGGGGGGCAGCGGGGAAAGTACAGATGGGGATAGTGGGTATAGAGATGAAGGTGGGGGGACGAAAGGAAGGTATGGAGGGCAGTCCATATAAAAAGGAGATTGGGGAAGCAAAGAAGAAGGGGGAGCAGAGGGTCCAGGTGGAGGCAGCAGTTATGGTGAGGAAGGAGGGTCAGCAGGGAAGCTACAAGTAGGGGCAGTGATTACAGAGAGGACAGTGGAGGGGAGCAGAGGGTCCAGGAGGGGGCAATGATTACAGAGGGGAAGGTGGGGGGCCGAGGGCACAGGTAGGGTCAGTGGATATAGAGGGTAGGGGGAAGGTAGGGGCAGCAGGTACAGAAGGGAAGGTGGGGGGCAGCGGGTCCAGGTGGGGCAAAAGAGGAAGGTGGAAGGGCCAACGGCTGCCAGCCCTGCACCTGGGCTCTGCCCCTGGCCCTGCACTCGGGTTCCCGGCTGCCAGCCCCACAGCCTGGGCCCCGCGCCCAGGGCTCCGCTTCCAGCCCCGCAGCTGGGATCCCAGGTGCTGCCGCTGCACCCGGGACTCTGCTGCTAGCCCTGTGCCTGGGGCTCCACTGCTGGCCACATGCCTGGGACTCCGCTCCTGGCCCCATGCCCACCCTCAGCTGTGGCCCCAGCCTCGGGCAGCTTACCCCTGCCTGGGTCCCCCCTCCTGGAGGCACATCCCTGCTCCCAGCCCCAGCTCTGTGGAGGGGAGGGTACGGATGCTGGCTTTCAGCACCCCCACTATTAAAAGTGTTCCAGTGCCACTGCAAGTCACCCTCGCTGAGGATGTGCGCGGCTGTAATAATTAAGTGTGTGGCGCTTGATGGATGTTGTGCAGCCACACAGCTTAGAGGTCTGACGGTGCCCCCCATAAGGCTTTATGGAAACATGCTTATGAATATATATGACATAACTGGAATATGTTATATGCTACATATGCCATGTAACATATCTATGTAAAGGTTATGACCTACTGAATCTATTAATCCTATTTGTATGCATGTATCATTTTTGTATTTGAAGTTATGAATATTGGCCATGTACTAGCTTGATTTCTAAATAACCTTAGTAGAGCAGGTTTCAGAGTAACAGCCGTGTTAGTCTGTATTTGCAAAAAGAAAAGGAGTACTTGTGGCACCTTAGAGACTAACCAATTTATTTGAGCATAAGCTTTAGTGAGCTACAGCTCACTTCATCGGATGTAGTAGAGCATTTGGTCAGTTTCTGGAGAAAGGAATTCGCAAAGGTATGTGCCTAATCAAGAAGCACTTAAGGAACAATACACCTTGGAATGCTCCAATCCACATAAGAAGTCTTCCTGGAGACTTTCAAGATATTCAAGATACCATGTGGGCAATGGCTTCTGCCTGTAAAAACTGTGAGTCATGCATGGACATGTGACTTGCCCAGGTGACTCCAGAACTCCATCTAGGAGCTGGACTTTGCATAGGAGAGAGGAGGGGGTCTCCACCCACAAGAGAAAGTCTATTTAAGCCCATAGGAGACCCCCTCTATTTTGTCTTCAGCTGGCTAAGGAGATTGCCTCTCCACCCCTAAGGATACCTGAAAGAAACTGGAACAAAAGACAGTAACTACAGGAGGTGTGAGTGATTGCTGGACCTGGACTAGAAGGAGATTAGTGTGTAAAAGGAAGTTTATTGGGATTGGTAAATTTTTGTCTGTATTCAGTTTTATTAAACATAGATTTATGGGTTTTATTTTATTTTGCTTGGTAATTCACTTTGTTCTGTCTGTTACTACTTGGAACTACTTAAATCCTACTTTGTATACTTAATAAAATCACTTTTTACTTAACCCAGAGTATGTATTAATACTGGGGGGGGGGAAACAGCTGTGCATATCTCTCTATCAGTGTTATAGAGGGTGAACAATTTATAGTTTACCCTGTATAAGCTTTAAACAGTGTAAAATGGATTTATGCAGGCTTTGGACCCCATTGGGAGTTGGGCATCTGAGTGTCAAGGACAGGAACACTTCTGTAAATTGCTTTTAGCTAAACCTACAGCTGTTAGGGGACATGGTTCAGACCTGGGTCTGGGTTTGCAGCAGGCTAGTGGGTCTTGCTCAAACCAGGCAGGGCGCTGAAGTCCTAAGCTGACTGGGCAGGAAAGCAGGAGCAGAAGTAGTCTTGGCACATCAGGTAGCAGCTCCCAGGGGGTTTCTGTGATCCAACCCATCATAAGAGGGAACTCTGCTTGTGAGCTCTCTTTCAGTGAGTGGCAACAACAGAACACCTCCTTGGATTAGATGTTCTGGCAGGGTTAAACTGCTTTCCTTACCTTGCCTAATAAAACTGGTAGGCATATTGCACACAGTTTTGTGTGCTGTAACTAATATAGAGCAGACTTGAAGCATGCTGGCAGGACAGCAGCTCAGAAAATCAAGTCCTCTAGAACAAAGCAGAGGCAGACTTGGTGGGTAGGCCAGTTCTAGGTCATCAGCACTCAGGGCAGGTCTACACTTAAAAAGCTGTAATGGTTCAGCTGTGCTGCTTCAGTGAAGGATTAATTGGTCTGAGAGGCAGTAACTATGTTAGGGGGAGAAGCTCTGCCATTGGCATAGTGCTGTCAACACCGGGGGTTAGGTCAGTATAATTGTGTTGCTCAGAGGTGTGGATTTTCCACACCCCTGAGCGACATATTTATACCAATATAAGTTTGTAGTGTAGACCTGGCTTCAGTGGCAGTCATCAACAAAGGAAGTCATCAGCTTGTATAGAGAGTCCTAAATATATTCCCCAGGCTAGTGATTAATGTAGTAGACTAAGATTTGAGAGTCCCAGGTGTAGCTTTTGTATCATATGAACATGTTTTTCCAGTGTGAAACCACGGTTAAAACCAGGTGTCCTGAATACCAGTCATCTTGCTTTCATCACTTGACCACCAATGGAGTGTAGTTGGCCTGCCAGCATTCATTTGTGTGTATATGTATCGTACAAACATGGTTTCGATGTACTCTTTAAAATACAGTCACAGATGGTGACACACTGAACATGGACTTTTAATTACTACCGGTATTTTGATTCAAACTGTCCATCAAGTGTGTGTTTACAGGACTTCTGTTACAAAGATGGGGTCAAAAGGAGAAACAGGAAGCTTAGAAAGGGCCATTTATAAATAAGAGGATTATTAGGCAAAGGCTATGAGATGGTGCAAGAAGGATGTTGAGTCACAGTCTCCATAAATAAAAGTGGTCAACATTGCAGGTGTATAACTAGGTTAGAACAGGGGTTCTTGAACTCAGGGTCGGGACCCCTCAGGGGTTGCGAGGTTATTACCTCAGGGGTCACAAGGTGTCAACCTCCACCCCAAACCCCACTTTGCCTCAAGCATTTATAATGGTGTCAAAATAAAAACACTTTTTTATATATTTATCAGGGGGGTTGCACTCAGAGGCTTGCTATGTGAAAGGGGTCACCAGTACAAAAGTTTGAGAACCACTGGGTTAGAAGCCTTCCTAAAGTTAAACTTGGTTATCTTCTAATTTGGGGCCCCCTTAACCACCTCCACAATATCTCAGGCCAGACTTAATCTTGTGGGAGAGCTGGCTGCCAGAGCAACTGCTCTGGCACATGCTCTCCAGTGGCTCCCAGGAGAAATTTTGATCCCTTTGCATCACCTGTAGAATACTTCTGCCTTCAAAAGACAGCACTTAGGTCATCTGTAAAAAGTTTTAGATTAAGACTAATGCTACTAGTACAATGAGATTATTTTTTTCATCTGGCTTAATTTCTCGCACTCCCAGTCTACATGGTGCTAAAAATAAGAGAAGAACCTGACATTTAAAAAATGAATTAAATAATGGATGCCCTTAGATCACTATTTGAAACATTGGCAGCTGTGAAGGAAAAATGATCTGTATTAACAGGTAGCAGTTGCTACAGTGCTCTGTCAGAGCAAGTGCAACAAAAGAATTGTGTAAAAATTTAATTTGTTCTTATCAGTGGTGCCACTAGCAATGGAAGCTCTGTGTTGAAGCAGATTATTTATTATTACTATTATTTGGAGAAAGAGGGTCATATTAGTTTGGATTCTTTAATTTTCAACTTTTCACAGTTTCTTGATATGAATATTTTCCTGTTCCATATGCTTGATGTAACTGGCTGGTCTAGTCCTTTAAGGACCGGAGGCCTCATGCCAGTCAGCCCTCTTCATTAAATAAGTGCAGCTGAGGAGTAGACAGGTGTTCCCCATCAGTAAGGAAGCTGTCAATAAGGAAAGAGTAGCAGGGAGTTCCTTAGGAGAAGTTGTCACAGTCCCCTGAGGGAAGGTGGTGGTGGTGGTGGCAGCGGTAGTGGGAATCTGTTAGGGGAAGAAAGACCTGGGAGGAGGTGGTGAGCTAGCAGAGCAAGGAAGAATGCTGCAATCATCCCCAAAACAGGAGGGACTGAGAGAAAGACGAGAAATCCCCACAGGGCTGCAGCCCAGGGTGGGCTGAACTGTTTTTTGTGGTTTTTTGCCTGTGTTAAGAAAATCAAACTGCCTGGCACACGACTGGTTGTGGCATGGGCTGGGGACAAGCCAGCACCCACACTTGTGTGTTATACACCCAGGTGATGTTTGGTGATAGATTCTTATGCTTTATTTGCAAATACAGGTGAGTAAAAGAGGGAAGAGATGAGAGTAAACGATTAGTCTGAGGATGTAAAAGGTATAGGGTGAAATTCTGGCCCCTTTGAAGACAATGGAAAAACTTGCATTCACTTCAGTGGGGCCAGAATTTTACCCATACAGTTTAAAAGGAGCTTATCGCTGGGCTACTTATTCCAGTTTTTTTATGACAAAATCATGACACCTTCAGAAAAACCGATCTTTGTTAAAACAATATTTTAGCCAATATGACACAACTTTTCTGAAATAATAAAAATGGAACAGTCTAGTGAATCCTGGAAATACAATAACATGTAAAAGAAAAATTCAGAATCATACTTTAGAAAGTTCACATATATGAGCTAATCCAAAGGCTTGTCTTAACAAGTAACAAGCAAGGAATTCATTTTTTAAAAAAAGCAAGTCAGTCAAATCCTAGACTGACCCAGAATGATTCTAGCATTGCTTTGCAATCAATTCTTAGTGGGAATGAAACTTTGATTTCTTCCTTAGGATTTGATTTGTTTGATTCATTTCTTTATGAAGCTAGATGGGAAGATAGGCTGAAAGATATTAATCAAAAACATTTTCAGAAATGTATGGCACCACATTGGTATATCTCCAGGTATGGATGACTGAATAATTAAAGATGAATTTAAAATATGGGAGGTGGGAGATCACTTTTTTTAGAAACCACACAAAGTAATAACACAGGCTTTATTGCTTTACACTTTTTGTCACTTTTTAGAAAAGCCTCTATAAGAACATAATGGGCTGTAATAGTCCTCACTCTGGGTCTGGGTGGGAAGCGTGGTCATGGTTACAACCTCAGACTGCCAAGGGAGTTGTGGGGATTGGAGCCCAGGCCCTCCCACTACACCGGGCTCTGACCCTTTGGGCTACCAGTAATTTGTCAGCCAAGGCTGCTTAAGGCTGTCCTCTCTGGGCCTCTTCCTCTCATCTCCCCCCTGGGGTCAGTTCAGTCCAAGGCCTTTGCCTGGTGGGGAAACCCAAACCAAAAGAAGTATGAGGGAGTTACCAATGTCCAAGGACACAGGATACTTCCCTATCTGGTTGTCTCTGGGATGGGTTCTCCCTTCCCTCAGGGAGGGCCCTTTGGCAGCAGTGTCAGAGCGATTTGGTTTGGTTTCACTCTCCTCTGCTGGAGCTGTGGACTGCAGGTCTGCTCGCCTCCAGCTCTGCCACCCAAATGAGCTAATTCCCTGGCTTTTAGTTCCTCCAGAAGATGGAGCATTTGCTGCAGATGTGGCAAGGCGGGGCTGACTGAGCCCAAAATGATCCCTTAACCTCTTGTTGTTCAGTGTGGGGGTTTGTATATCCCATCACACTGGCACAAACATGATGGGCCCGATCTGTGAGTACAAGGATGTGACCTGTATCCCCCCACTCCAACTTCTGCTGCATTGCTACTGCTGCTACCCTCTCCCAGAGCTTCAGTCAGGAGAAAACACCTTTACATTCTAACCAGGGAGCCCCTTCATCAGAGGCTGCCCAAGACAGGAACTGAATCTTTGAATACCCAGACCAGCCTGGCCACATCTCGAGCTTGCCCCATCTGCTTTAGGAGCTGTACTAGCCAGTTCTAGCTGCGCCCAGTCAGTTGAGTGAGAATTGCAGGTAGCTTGTGCTATTGCATCCCCAGCTGTTGGGTTCTGCCACAACATGTGAATCTGGCCCAATAGCCATTAAACCTGGGCCCCAAGATAGTAAATAAAAACAAATATCTGTTTTAATCTACAATAAATTTGAAAATAAACTCAATTAAAAATAACCACTGAGGTATTTCACCTGCATGTTGAAATGTAAATTCCCCACAAACTGCTAACATCACAATTTAATTTCTGGAAATAGTTTCCTGCCACTCCTGCAGGATTCCTTGTATGCCAGTAATGCATACTTCAGGCTTTCCTGAAGATGTATTCAAAGCTGTGTGCGAGGTAAGTACCAGTAAATTCCAGCAAAAATGCTGCTCATTACTTCTTAAAAGTCCTCACTTCCCTCAGTCTTCTAAAATAACAAACACTTGATACCAACCATGAATTTACTGACTACCATGTAAAGGAAATGAGCTACAGCTATATATAGTCATGTAGGTCAGGAGTAAACAAAGTTATTTTTCCATTCATAAACAGTGAGTTCATCTTCTAATCTGCCCTAGGAAAGAACATTCTTTATCAAAGCAAATTACTATCCCTCTCACTTTCCTCTAGATGAATTTTAAAAGACTCATAATCCAAACATCTTCTCTTGGAATCATCATCATATTTAAAAAGATGAACTCATCCAGGGGATGCATGAAGTAATTAGTAATCAGACTCACCCAGCAATAGGTGTGGCTTCTTAATGAGGTTCTCATAGTTCAAATATAACTTGTAGTAATTTTGCCCATTGTTATACAACTATAAAAAATACATTTTCAATCTTCATTGATTATATCCACATAACTTTTTCTACCTGACACAATAAAAGTCCCTGTGTTTCCACATGTATCTTAGACCTTGTCTACACTATGGCGGGGGGAAGAGATTAATCTAAGTTATGCAACTTCAGCTACGTGAATAATGTAGCTGAAGTCAACGTATTTAGATCTACTTACCGCAGGGGACACGCTACACAATGTCAACTAGAGATGCTCTCCCGTAAACTTCCCTTGTGCGTCTCATTCAGGTGGAGTACAGGAGTTGATGGGAGAGCTATTGGCTATCTGTGACTCATAAAATAAAATGTATTATCAAAAAGTTTGCTCAGTTAACTGTATGCTACCATTTTGGCAATTTGGCTTGAGTTCAGGTCAACTCACCAGAGGTGCAGTAAATGAAGAACTGAATGCTTATAGTTACTGTGCATGAAGATGCCAGATTGCAGAAACTCTACAGGTAATTGTGAGATTGCTATTAGTACATCACATTTGCCTGCAGAGATTTCCCAGTCTATGACTTGTATCCAGGCTGAAGATGCAACAGAAATGCTTCCATTCTAATAGATCACCTCATAATTTCTCTGGTTTTCAAAACTGGATTTTTAACAGGATCTTGAAGTAGGTTCTGTTGCCACAAAAACAAATGTAACTCTCTAGAATCCTACAGAAAAGACAAGACTTCCATATTGAATAAAAAAAGAGTGTTTGTTTACATCAGATATACTTCTGCATTTCTGATCTATGTGGCTTAATCTCACTGTCTCTCAACATTTCATGTTGGATGTCTCATCTCATGTCAACTTCAACATGGCTAAAACTGAGATCATTATCTGTCCTCCCAGCCCTCTACGCTTCTTCTGTTCTCTACTATGGTTGACAACATCTTCCTCCCTGTCACCTAGGTCAATCACCTGGAAATCATCTTTGACTTTCCCCTTTCCTTCTCCCACCCCTCCCCCACACATTCCTTTCAAAACATGCTTATCAAGCCACCAATGTGCCATAATTGCATCCTTCCTAAACTTAATTTCTGCTGTAAAACCTTTCAGAAGTAAAGGGAAGAGGTGAAAGAAAGAAAAAAGCAAGCATCAAGATGTGCTCATGTCTTAAGTCTTAAACCAAAGCCTACTGAATTCAATGGGAATCTTTCCATTTACTTCAAGGAGATTTGGATCAGGCCCTTATTGAATCACAGTATCATCCTTATTATTGTTACACTTGTCCTTCCTCTCCTGTTCTTGTCTGTTTTATGACCCTCACTTTTTTGTGTTTTGTTGAGTTTAGATTGTGTATTCTTTGAGGCAGAGTCTGTAGCTCATCTTGTATAGTGTGGGTGTTTGAAAAATAATAGCCAATGGTAACAACATAGAGGAGATTACACATAGATTTTATAGTTTTTGAAATGTATGCTGATTCCAAACAGTAATCACAAGACAACACTTAGATAAAAAGGGAACTGGGAATTTGAGATAGAGTGGGGCTGGGTGAATGCCTCAATATTATTTTTATGCATAGTTAGCTCAACTAAACAAAATTGCATTTGTTTTGCCTGGGTCTGTGCCCCGTCTGTGCTCAGTTTCCACACACAAACATTGTGAAAGATATTACTGACAGCAATGTTCATGGAAATGGTGAACTGTAAGGAAGTATTTGAGAATATTTATAGAAAGTGAATTTTCAGCTCACATTGGAAACCTGTGTCTAAGGGTTCTAGTTCATAATTTAGACAATTATGAACTGGGAAGAATGCCATCTGACCTATATGTCCAAGCAAAACCATCTAACACAGGTAAAGTTTGAATTTCCCTTATTAAGAAACTCACAATGAACTGCTCATGAAAAGTCTATAGACCAAAAATTAGTGGCTGAAATTATTCAGTGAATATATTCAGCCTCAGTTTTATTTTAAAAAAAAGGCAAAAACAGATGAAAACACCTCAAATCTATTTATTTGATCTCTCTGTATAAGAAACAGTATAGCCAAATGAAATCCATATTTAGAACTAGGCACCAAGTGACAACTCACCACTGAGTGACTTGAGGTTAACTACCTAGTTCCATGGGCAAATTAATGGGTCCTAAATGGAAAAAGAACAGACTAGAGTTACAGATCTGTATTTGCATCTAAGAACAAGACATTAGTACTTTTACTATTATTACTTATCTTTCAGTTTACATTTTAAAATGCCTGATTTTATGTTGTTTTACTTGTATTTATCTGTTGTGATGAAGAAAATATAAACTTACATAGGGGCTAGCTTGTCAGTTATTTCATGATGATCTACAACAGCGATTATTCAGTAACAGCTGGCACATGTCTCCTTTAGACAAAGCCACTGTGGGGCTGTAGACCTCCTATTGGTGAACCATAACTGTTTCCCTGGTAACGGTTAACTAGCACGTGTTTTATTGTTTCAAACTGCTTTCCTAGGGTATTTGCAGGTGGTGGAAGATGCTTTCTTAAAGGGGGGTCATAACCTCATGAACTTTCAGATGTTGCTACAAATTGAGGGACAAAAACATCTTTTTTCTTTCAACCGGATTAAGTAAATCTTATTATATATCATTTAGGAGACAGATGTACCCCACAGTTTGATTTTTAGCATTCTCTCCAGATGTTGATGCAATCATGTCTGCAGTCAGAGTTTTTTGTTTTCAGAATGTGAATGAAGATCATATTCTATTGGGAAGATTTCAACTGAACATAGATGAAAATGTGATATTTTTTCTCTCTAATTACAACTACTTTCTTTTGTAATGTTTTAAAATTATTACAGCTGAGGTTCTTGCTCCCACTGTCTTCTTTTAATTAGTGATTTGGTGATCTTAAAAATAAATTTAACTACCCGAGCCTATCTAGTTTATTCTTGTATCTTTTTAAGGCAGTCATAAAAATCTACTTCAACGACCCTTTACTATGATGATGATGATGATGATTGATGAAAAAAAATTACTCAGCAAATAAGTGTGTGTGTGTGTGCGCGCGCATGTGCATGTATATGGATATATACTTTGTAACTGGAAGTATATGTATGCTACTGTATTTATATCAGTAATGGGCAACCAGAATTTTGTAAGGGTGAGTTGCATCCGCATACTGTTTCCTATATCGCTAATGAAAGCCTTTTGTAAAATGTGTTTTAGTTGCTTTCACCAAAAGCTATTCTGTGGTATACATGTACGTGTTGATGTCACAAACTCCAGTTTTAAGTGATAAAACCATCCAAGTACAAAAGAATAAAAAAATGACATTTGACATAGAATAAGAGTTTTGTTGCATTTTAATGTGCTCAGGAAGATTGTTTCAAAATATAATGGAATGAAGAGACAGCTCCCTCTCCTGCCTGCTTCATAGAACTTGCAAAAGCTTTTAGAATGTTTACTCTGATTATACTAGACCTTAAATGCTGATTAAACTACAGATGTACAGTAAATCTTGTACTGAATGTGGGGTCTGTAGTTATATCTCTGAAAAATGCAAGAATCTGACCACCATCTTTTCCTGTGATGACATAATTTCAGAATATTTGGCTCAAGTACATACATGTGATTGCATCTCTTAATATCAAAGCAATAATTCAACACAGTGTTCCTGAGAGACGGATTTATGATCTATTCCAAAAACGTTAATTAGTAATAACATAGAGCATATCCTATTTAGGGTGTTATAGACAAAGGGCCAAATCCTGCTTGCCAAACTAATACAAATAACTCCACTGAGATTAATAGAACTAACCCTCATGTGGCGAATAGCAGTTAGTCCTCAGAATAGTGGTGTGGCATGATTAATAACTCATTTGTGAGTTTTTTTTGACAAACAGTGTTTTATACTGAACTGATGGATGCTCCTACACTCCTCTTACAGCCAGTTTTCTCTTTTTCAGAAACCACATACCTAACTTGGAGCTTAGATTCCATGGTGACACATGCCTTAGAAATATCTAAGTTAGATATGTAGTTATCGAATACAAGCAGAACTTTGGCAAATCTGGGTCCAGTCAGTCTCAAAGATTTTTAAGTAAATGTATGATAATGAAGGATGGTTAAAGCCACAGTTGACTGAATCATGTAATCAGAAGAAAATGAATGGAGCACATTCATGCATCTCTGAAAATTGTAAATCATTTCATTGAATTCAACTCTGAAGACCATGTATTTTCTAAGGCAGACAGCTGGTTTTTGACCAAGTGTTAAAACACTGATTTTCAACATGTGTGGGATGTGTTCAGAAAAACCCAGGCATTCACATATACTTGCACTACCAAATAAAATAAGGGCTAGCAACTAAATTATAATAGTGGTGATACGATGCTTACTATGTCCAAGTTCTTTCCTGACAAGTTTAATGTATTTATTTGTGTAAAGTGACCTTGCTTGTTTTAGTTGTTAGTGCCTGTTCAATAGTATTCCACATCACAAAATTACCACAGATAATATGCTGTATTTAGGTCACTATTTATGAATGCTCATGCTTCATAGTGGAAAGCTCAGGACTGAGTTAAGATGAGAATCAGTCATCACTAATCCCTATAATTATCCACCAGGTTAAAGGGATTGCTGAGGTACTACTCATAAGTGCACACTTACATATGCTCAAAGATCTTGCACACCATGGTAACTTCGTTCATGTTCGTGGCCTGTTGCCAAATAAAAGAATTAGGACCCCATGTTCCATTCTGACATGTCCACTTCCCCCAACAGTAGCTCTAGATTTGGATGGGTGTGAGGGCTGACTAGATGTCTCTGGGTTTCTCTCTCTACTCTTGTCCCCTTGCCCAATCCATGTGGAGCACAGAGCAATCTGGTATGTTTCCTGTCGGGAGCTGTGCCAGTTGAGGGTTGGGTGACAGATCAGAGCAAAAAGCATCTGTACACCTGCCTATTGTGGTTTTCCCTGAGATCTGTGTTGGTCTTAAGGTACCTGCTGAATAATGGGATGGGAGTCCCAGCTGCAGGGACAAATCACACAGCCCCCATGGGCTGTTTCTCATTCGGGGGAAAAAACAACTATATTTCACAGACTCATCAGACATAAGTTTCTAAAGTTTCTTCAAAGCTGTGAACAATATTTGGGCAGGCACATTTTCCCCCTATCCACTCTAAATAATGAATTAGGCAGGTATTTGAAATAAAGAAAAAGAAACCAAACTGCGATTGGGTAGAGTAGGATGGAAAGCAACAGGATGAAAAGCTAGAGTCATCTCAAATTCTGAGACGTTCTTTCTTTTAAATAAAATTAGCAACATTTTGAACCATAATTTTCACCTTTAAAATTAAAAATAGAAAACATTTTTGCATTTGGGAGGAGTTTGTACTTTTTATATTTTAAATGTGTGCTTAATAAGCCAAACAGAATCAAATGCTCTAAAACACCAGAACATAATGACAAAGGTACGATATGCTACATTAATCAGAAATATCATTTTGGTGCAAAGCCATCCAAGTATTCACAGTAATTGTCATTCTCTGAATCATAGGCACCTAATAAGCCATGATGATGCCCATGGAAAGTATTAACACCAGTCAGAGAATTTTTGACTGTTTTGTTTTTCCTGCTGTCTAATGGTCAGGCAGTAGAGTAACTGAATTAGCCATGATTATATAATCAAACTAGCATATGTCTGTGACATTGCTCCATAGTAAATTGGGATTAGATTTTTTTAAAAAAATATTTGGTATAAATTATATTGTCTTTCATAATATAACACTGAGACAAAGGCCTAGTAATGAATCCATACTGAATTAATTATAATCTGTAAACAAGTCAAAGGCACAGGCTTGAGTGTTAATGACACTAATACAATTTTATAATAACTATATAACACTATATCATTAACCCTAACTGTTGAAGAGCAGCTGGTAGCAATTCAATTCCATCTTACCCTATGATCAAAACCACGTATCAGGTTAATAAATTGTTTGACCTGTTTTTCTACAATAAAGTACCATGTACATTTACAATGCTATCAATGACCCACTCTAGCTTAGTATACCAGTACAGTAATATTATATTTACCAGCAAGAAACAGACAAAGTTAGAGGTTCAGACTTACCAGTAAACCTGGGCATGAGCTGTAAAAAATTTGCATTGCTCCTGATCTCAGTATTGCTTGTCATCAGGTTATTCAGTGTGACAATTTTAATGTCTGGAGGTACTTATACTTGGAGAAATGCTAAGTAATATTAATACAAAAGTTACTTAAAAAGCAAACAAAAATGGTAAATGCTGCTTTATGATCAAACCTTCCTCACACCCTCTTACTGATTATTTTGCCAAAGAAATCCCCAAACCCAGATATTGTAACCAACAGTAAATTAATGTAGACAAAGGACTTAAATTCTAGTCATTGCAAAGAATAGAGTTCTTCCCTTTGGATTTGACTCCTTTCTGAAATCCCCAAATCTTGCCACCAACACTAGCATGAGAGCAAAACTTCCTAGAGTCAGGCCTACCGTTATTTCCTTCTGTTCCTGTGACTGCTGTTCCCAGCTTGTTTCTTAAATGGTTAGCATATGTCTGCTGGATGTGAAAACCTGATTCTTAGAAGTTTTTGAAGCATCAGAACGATAGCTAAGAATGACATGCAAAATCTAAGTTTTCTATAGGAAACAGACTGGCAGTCTATACTTTGTTATTCACTTGATAAGCAGAGTCTTTTTGACAGTCCTAACCTTCTAAACCATAGGTCCTGCTGAGCTCAGCAGGAGTCAAACGCTGAGTACCATCTGTCAAAGCTTTAGTGTGTTTTTTCTATGTATGCCTTAACTTCAATCTACTAAGTGGGTTACTGAATGAAAGTTTCTTTACTACACTTAAATTTGAAGTTAGAGATTCACTATTAAATGTTGCCAGAGCAATCCGATGACTCTCAACATACTGTGAAGGCATTGGGCAGGAAGATACTGTATTCTGTGGATCCCTAATTAGGGAATTAAAAAAAAAAACCACACTTTTCAACTTCTTTGTAAGTCAAAATCAGAAACTAAAACTAAAGAGTTCATTTTGAGATGTTTCAGAGTAACAGCCGTGTTAGTCTGTATTCGCAAAAAGAAAAGGAGTACTTGTGGCGCCTTAGAGACTGACCAATTTATTTGAGCATGAGCTTTCGATGAAGTGAGCTGTAGCTCACGAAAGCTCATGCTCAAAAACATTTTGAGATGCTAAATTACAATAATATAATCTGTTTTGCATCCGCAGTTTTGCAAATGGTACATAATATATGCATTTCAGCCCTTTTTCAAAGAAACATACTTGCAATTTATTCTGAATGTCCTACAGATTAAAATTTAACAAGAGTTTAATAATCTTAATAAATTAAGATTTAATAATAACTGAGATGAAATGGCACCCAGGTCTCTTGTAAAATCATTGCCAAACAGACATTTTTATATCTCATTAGTTTTTTTCCACTCACCATCTTAAATTGGCACAGGTTTTGCCCAAATTTGGCTTACTGAACGGTTTGCAGCCCATTTTGGTCAAACAGGGTTGTGATGGTACGTCAAGCCAGGGGAGCTAGCGTTTTAGTTACAGAAATTGTTCACAGCCCTAAACATTATTAGATTTTCACATTAAAGCAGTTATATAAATGAAGCAAAATATTAAGTTCCTGATTTCCTAGTGCTTAGGACCACATGTAATAATGTCCATTTACTTTGCATATGAAATCAACATGGTTGCATGTGTAAATGAGAGTTTATACATGTTGCATGCACAAATTGCTACTTCAAGGCCAGATTTCCAGAGCGGGGTGTGTGCGGGGGGGAGGGTTGAGTGCCTTGATTTTGGAGTTGGGTCTGTACCAGCTCTGCTGTATTTTAGAGAAATATACAGGGGGTGGAGGGTATAAAATCCAGATATCTCGGCTCTATGCCAGCTGAAGACTCTCTTATACTAGAAGAATTCCAATTAGGGAGATCTAGCTGCTTTCTGGCTGCTTACTGTCTCCACAAATGGGATGTATCACAGCTCAGAATCTGGCCCTTATGTGTAACGGGTCATTTGCATGTGCCATTCTCAATTTATATATGCAATCACAATAATTGGGCATGGAAAGTAGGTGCATCATTGCACATGTTTTTGTCTACAGTCCTGGGTTTTGAAAATAGGTGTCTAAATATCTTTTCTGATACGAATGGGCCTAATTCTTTTCTCAATTATCCCAGGGCAAGTCTACACTACAGCGCTACATTGGTGCTGTCGCGCATCTGCTGAAGACGCGCTATGCCAACAGGAAAGCCCTCTCCCATTGACATAATTACTCCACCTTGGCAAGAAGCATAAGCTATGTCAGTGGGAGACACACAAAACTTGAATTGCTTAAGGGGAAGAGGGTTTCACACCCCTAAGCAATGTATGTTAAATCAACTTAAGCAGTAGTGTAGACCTGTCCCCAGTTTAGCATTGGTTTAATTCCACTGATTTCTGTTGAGTTGCTTCTGATTTGTGCCTGTGTAACTGGGAGGTGAACTAGTGATAAAATTTTACATTTTATAATTTTACATTCTCTTCAGTTACAACGGTTTTGCATTTTCAGTCTGAAATTCCAGTAATGTGATGTGATTGGCTATGTGCAATACATAAGGACTGGAAGGGACATCCTGGGTCATTAAGTTCAGTCCTCTGCTATTGCAGGCAACCCCACTTTATATCCCCATTCACAAATTTATCAAGCTCCATCTTAAAATACAGCATATATTCTGCTCTGGAAAACACACACTGTTTCTCTGATTCTGATCTCACACCAATTTTAAACTTGTGCAGCATCATTTACTAGAGAGACGTTCGTTCTGATTTACACTGGTGTTTGTGAGATCAGAATCAGGACCTAGGGATCCAAATGTAATTCTTCTCCTTGTCTCTTCTTGATGGCTAATTCACTGAAAATATTACCTTTCAGAAGCACTAGTGCAACCTAGCCATTGTCATTTGAAAAGTCCCAAATTTGTGTAAGCCCAGTTCATTACTAACAAAATAATTATTTTCACAGTATGTGCATGGACCTACAAGGCTTGAACTACAATGAGTAGCAATATGTCATTACCTGTCTCATCCTAGGTGATGTTAGGAGGATGCCATCATAGTGTTTCAAACAGTATTTTTAAAACTTCCTTATTATTACTATTCATAATAATCATGTTTATCACGGTAGTGCCTAAGGACCAACTGAGAAAGGGCCCCACTGTGCTAGGGGCTTTACAAATACAGAGCAGAAGACAAATCCCCACCCCAAACAGTTTATAATCTAAACAGACAAGAGAGACATAGGGTAGGGGAAAGCATGTCATACACAAGCAGAGTAAACCATGCGATGGTGGCAAACGTCATGTTAGTTCCAAGATTTCTTTCTTTCTTGGGGATGAGGGTGAAGCCGTGGTTTAGTTAGGAGGGGATAGGCTAAATGGAAAGAAAAGTGAATGGAGATGGAACATTGAAGGGAAGGGGGAGAGGGAGACAGACTAGGTGAGAAGAGGAGGGTAAGGGATTTTTATAATATTGTATATATGTTGTTGCTTTATTTCCAGTAATTGGGATTTTTCTACGAAGGTTTGTAATAGAAAAACCCTAATTTCCCAGTAATTAAATACTGTACTAGTTTAGTTTTAGCACTGGACTGAATGCTTACCCCCTTCCCATAATATTATTATGTGCTGCCACATTGATTAAGAGGATTATTACACTATTCAGTGGCTTGCTTTTATGTATTCCCTTGTGCCACGAACATCTCTGATTGAATGCAATATATTCTACACCATTTTTCATACTCAATTATAAAAGTATGGCTTAGATGCTTTATACCAAAATTCTCATGGAAAGATAAAGAGACTTAACTAGTAGATTAACTGTTTGCATGCTATGACGTCTAATAGCATCCACCTTTTAAAAACATATCTGTAAGAGAGAAATTAAACATCTTCAGGTAGGGGCTATTTTAGAGATGATGTGCAACAGCAGTAGCTGCTTATTCTCATATCTCTGAATGCAATACAGCCACAGAGCACCCGTTCCTTGCACATTCCTGCTGGGTTGGGTTGTTTGTAACTGCTGCCAGCGGGGCCCCAGGAGACTTACAGGAGCCTTGTAATGGAACAAGAAAGACTGGGAGTTGCTTAACTAATATGTAGATGTTCACTTTCACAGCAGTTGTCTCTCCAGCTCTTAATATGGCCACAATTATGAGGTCAAAATCAGATTCTTTTTATATGATTAATAAAAGTGGTTAGGTAGGAATTAATTACACTTTTCTGCAGCATGCATAGCATTTATATCAGAAAAAAAAACCCACTTATCTGAATGTGGAGAAATTTTCTAGTTAAGCTACTATAATATATTTGTAGCTGATATTTAGTTTTTAGAAACTTCAATGTAAATACACTGAAAAACTTAAGATGGTAGGACTGTCAGACCTGGCTATCTATGTATTTGATGAAAATAAATATGTTCCTCATTTACTTATTTTTAGTTTAATAAAACAACAATTCCTTTTCATGAAGATAAGGGGAAGTGTTCAGCATTCAATAAGAGACACACATGAGAAAGCAACCTACAAAGGCCTCTGCCTACCTTGAGAGATTTGGAGTAACAGATTTTTAAATTAAAATAATAATTTAAAACTGTTGCACATATATCAGTGGGGGAGGTTTAGGTTGGATATTAGGAAAAACTTTTTCACCAAGAGGGTGGTGAAACACTGGAATGTGTTACCTAGGGAGGTGGTAGAATCTCCTTCCTTAGAAGTTTTTAAGGTCAGGCTTGACAAAGCCCTGGCTGGGATGATTTAATTGGGGATTGGTCCTGCTTTGAGCAGGGGGTTGGACTAGATGACCTCCTGAGGTCCCTTCCAACCCTGATATTCTATGATTCTATGATTCTATATGAGAATGGCATTAAAACATGGAAAACCTATGTTATATGCTGAACCTCAGTTGATATTGCTGATTTAACACGGTCTTATGTCAAACACCCAACCAAGTGCAGGGAAGCATGATTTTAAAATAGAACATGTTTTCAGGTTCTTGTTTGCTGGTTCCAAAGGGCCCAATCCTGTGTGGTCAGAACACCTCTGATGTGCTGAGGCTTATCTAGTCCCAGTGAACTCAGTTGCGGTGGGCTGCTCAGTGAATTGCAGAACTAGACTCTTAAATTATGCAAACACCGTTTTTGTTTACTGGAAAAATTAATTAATCCAAAATGTAAATTTGTTTTTTGTGGTTTTGAGCACAATATTCATAATAAACCTATAATGTTACGGAACAGCATAAACATATGGCAAACTTAAGGGCAACAACATCAAAATGCTACAAGTTTTCATGTACTCTGTGAAGGTTATGGAGAAGAACCTACTCATCTAAGTGTTTGTTGTGATGCAACAAAATATCACTAAGACACCAAAATCAGAGCTCAGACATGTAAGTCTGAATCCTCAGCTGTGGTTAAATGGAGTTCAGCTGCAGCTGGGAGGGAGGGGAAAGATGGCTTTACACCTCCTCCCCAATCTTTTGCCAAGTGCACCTTAGAGCAGCTTTTGGGCTACTGTAAATTGTACTGTATGATAACAGTCCTCAAAGGGCTGTTTCACCAGCCAGGGCACAGTAACGGTCTGGCTGCAACCTCTTCCCCAGGTACTCCTCCAACATGCCTTCTCTCTCAGTCTATATGTGCCCTATCGTGGCCCTCTTTATTTAACCTGGGGATACCCTGTGCTGGAAATTTCTCAATTAGCTGATTAAACTTGTTTTCCAACTGGGTTGTGCAACTCAAACATTGCAAAGCAGTTAGAATGGGAGGCCAGGATTTGGCCGTAGACTACATTTTCTTTGTGTTCATTATATATGCTGCTACTCTTAAAGATTTTTTGTATATAATATGTGAAATGCAATGTGTCTTCAAACTGTAAGTGTTCTGTGTAGTTTCCAATAAACTACAGGGCCGAGGACTCTTTTCAAGTGTTAAACACAGCTTGACTGAGAGATTGTCATGTAGACTCTCTCCCCTCCACAATCACTTAACATCTCTGTGACAAGAGCTAATGCTCGCATGAAAAGTGATATTAGGAAAGGCATGCAATATTATTGTCATTTATTATTTGTATTGCAGGAGTGCCCAGAAGCCCCAGTCACACATCAAGACTCCATTGTGCTAGGCGTTGTACAAACAGAAGAAAAAGATAGTCCCTAGCCCAGAGAGGTTACCAAATGTCATTTTAGCTGCCTTTTAATGCAGTTTAGAGCTAGATCTTGTTTTTATTTCTAGCATCTTGTGACTAGCCAGTTTGCTATGGGCCCACTAGCAAGAACTCTGCAGGCTACCAGAAGTCCATGGACCAGAACTTGGGAGCATCTGCAATAACAGAAATAAGATAAAAAGAAAAGGAGTACTTGTGGCACCTTAGAGACTAACAAAAAGGTGCCACAAGTCCTCCTTTTCTTTTTGCGGATACAGACTAACACGGCTGCTACTCTGAAACCAGAAATAAGATAGCAGAGATAACTAGGGACAAACATACCTCCACTCTGTGGTGCAGAGGACAGCAAAGGAGAAGAAACACTGGTGGAAAGGAACAGGAATTTGCAGAAAGGTGCAAGTGGAGGCCACTTGGCATTCTCTCCACTCCCAATGAGCCCCCAGAAACACCATATGGTTTTGGGTTCTGCTGCATTTCATAGACAGCTGGAACACATGGTGGATCAGGATGCAGGCACTCTAGGCATCATGTTCCCCACCAGCACAGATCCCAGTAGATGTTAATGTGACACCTTGTAGCGTTAATTTCTACTCCTCACATTTTGTCACCTTCAGGAAATGGGTGGAGGTAATGCACAGGCCTGGAGATAATGGTAATGGGGAGAGCTGTGCAATAGGGGAGCTAACGACTACAGGGTTACTGTAGCCATGTTAAAAGAAAAGGAGTGCTTGTGGCACCTTAGAGACTAACAAATTTATTTGAGCATAAGCTTTCGTGAGCTACAGCTCACTTCATAGCTCACGAAAGCTTATGCTCAAATAAATTTGTTCGTCTCTAAGGTGCCACAAGTACTCCTTTTCTTTTTGCGGATACAGACTAACACGGCTGCTACTCTGAAACCTGTAGCCATGTTGTAGGGGAAGACTGGTGCTGTAGATAGGGTGACCAGATTTCCTGACTTTATAGGGACAGTCCCGATATTTGGGGCTTTTTCTTATATAGGCACCTATTACCCCCCACTCCCTGTCCTGATTTTTTTACACTTGCTATCTGGTCACCCTAGCTGTAGAGGACCAGGGACTCAGCACAGATGCACAAAGAACTAGCGGGATTGAGACTAGATTTCCTTTTGCATCCTGCTATTCGAAATGTGTAGAATGTCAATGCCACTTGCTCACTGTCTATAGCTACTGAACTTTTCTTTTCAGGAGAGAATTAATCCATTATCCATGGACTGAGAGCTGCAAAGTTTTCTGACTACTTGTGCTCATTCTGTAGGTTTAACTACAGTAGGATAAAATACATGCCTTAGCACCTACATTTAGTGGCATAAGAGATAACATTAGGAATATAATGTACACTTGCAAACTGGATCTAAAGAATCTATGGGCTTTCCCCCCCATGTTGTCCTTTAGACCTACAGGTTATTATTAAATTACAGTTGCTACTTTTATTAAAATTTAAAAGTGGAAAAAAGGATTAAAAACCTCTAATTCCTAAATGCTCAAAGTATATATTTTTTGAAAATATTTTTGGTATGTTTTGATTTGTTTCATATGTAACTGTGATTTTACACAATACGATAATAAAAAATAACTTCTCTTGCAACATTAGGATATTTGGAGTTTTGCAACATGCAGCTGCAGTTGGACGCCATAAGCCTTAACTATTTTAAATCCATTGCTTCTGTTTCCAAAAGAAATAAGGTCAACCATTTTGAAACAATATAACGTAAGCTATAGAACATATGAACTGAACAAATAGAAGGAGAGAGAAACACACCACAATGTATTTACTCTGACCCTACTAGTTGTCATTTTTGAAGTTTTATTACATAGTTTTATTATTTTATATTTTAAACATTATTTCATTTGGAATCACTGTACTGTAGCTGGAGTTCCTTTCTGGTGTGGGGTATAGTCCTATGCTGTTTTGATTATTATTTATTATCATTATATAAGAATGTTTCAAGACTCTTTGAATTATCTTTAAATCTTAAATACCCAAGGAATATGAAAGCTCATCTACCGTATGTATGATGCTGCAACTATTAAGGTCAAAGTTCCTGTTGATTCAATGAGGAGAAATGGACATCTTATATTGTGTACTATGTGTAATATTTTTGAAAGACACAGTAAAAATATCCTTTTCTCTAGGGAAGATAATCTAAGTTATCTTTATATTTGTAATATTTAAAAAGTCTATTACAAAGATGACTTTTTAAATCAAATTTTTAGTTTTTTGAAAGAACAAAAACATGGAACAATCCTTTAGATTGCAGTCTGCATAAATCTTAATACATGCTTCCAGGGTATCCTGGAAATAAAGAACATATCTTAATTTGTAAACACATTTAGTGAGTGGCTACAGAACCTTTAAAAATTTGCCGCCAGAGTAAAATGCAGTTTTGTGACATTTATGTAGCCTGCAAAATAGACTTGTGCTATGCGGTATCTTTCCATGTTACTTTTAAAACGTCATTTATTTCAGCATGTTTTATGGGATTATGCAATTTCTCTACATTTTTCATACCAGATGACATAAAGTTATTGATAGAGATATGGCATGATTAAATTTACATATCACTGGAGTACTTTACACTGAGATATGACTTTCAGCAAATGACTAGCATTCGATTTGGTGAAAGTAAGATTACTGACCTTTCAAATGTTCATTTGATTTCAAGTGTCTATAGCAATCAATATACACATCATTGTCTATATTTTATGCCACTGATTTCATTAATGTATGATTATACAATGACTTGGAACAGCTTGAGTTCCTTAGACTTCTGTACTCCCTATATATATTGGGAGATATTATTCATTGGATGTCAGTATTTATTGATTTCTGACTAGCTTTTAATTTTTTTCTTAAATTCTGTGTTCCACTTTGGGAAAAGTCCATTTATTTCTCAGATGCCTTCTCAATTAAATAATAAGATAATTTTCATTCTCTTTATCTTACTGCCTTCCAATCTTTTCTGGAGGTATCTTCAGATACCTGTTGTCTGACCAAAGTTCTGCAGGTGGTCTCTTTCCACCTGGTCAATTTAATATTTTTTTTCAAGAAATTGAAAAGAAGAGCCCATTAGGACTTATCAGTAACTAACGGCTGATTTCTGAACCCAGTCATTCAATCATGTAACGTGGGCATTTACCAACTATCTCCCTGGAACTTCATGAATTGGTTGGAAGTGGAATTTCCAACAATTTGAAAAGAAATTTCAACTGTCTCATTGTTTTAAAAGTCTTGAATTGGATAAGTGGATTTTTACATACAAAAGTCTCCACTGACCAGTTTGCAAGTCTATAACATTTGGATGTAGTCCGTCCAGTATTACATTTGATAGTTAGAATTAAAAAAATTTAAACAAGATCTGTTAAGGATATGAGTCCCTGTTTCAACTCTGGTATGCTGAAGCTGACCCAATTTATTTTCTCTTGTACGTCATTGATTTATAGTGGACAGTGAATAAGATTACAATATGATTTCCTTAATAAAAAAGGAGAAATAATTTACAGAGCAGGTCTACTTATAAAATACTCTTTTCATTAGTCTAAAAGGCTGAAAACAGTGTTCTCAGTATTATTTACTTAAATCAAGACTTGATTGAAAAAATGTTTATGCTTAGAATAAGATCCTCTTATTCTAAGCATAAATGGCAATGAAGCTGTAATAGTTTTTTAAAGTTTAGCAAATGTACATAGTTCGCCTTCCACAAATATAAATTTACTTCCTGGGGCAGGTCCTCAGTTGGTGTAAGTTGTCACAGCTCTATAATAACAGCTATGACAATTCACACCAGCTGAGGATCTGTTCCCATGTATGTGAATAATTGAATATGTGTGTGTAAAGTAGACACATATTGCAATTAAAAGTTGAAATACTTGTAACTGACTGAAGAAGCATTTTTTTCAACAGTTGCATTTTAAGAAAAAACATAGGAACTACAACAAAATGAGAGAGAGAGAGAGAGAGAGATCTCCAGCAAGTGGCTAATACAAACAGGAATAACAGTAAGATATTGTTCTTACCTTTCCATTTCAAACTCACTGTTTTTGCTGTTATTAATATCTCTAAATCATTTAAAATGTTTGTTTCAATTATTTTAGGTGTCCAGTCTCACTACTATAAGACTATGAATGTTAATTTGTTCTTATCAGCTCTGTTACCTGCTACAACATGTGATGTGCCAGAACAAAATAATATCAGCAAGTTATTAACACTTCAAGGTTGACCCGCCCTTTATCCCAGAATTCTTTCTGCATGTCTTCTTATTGATCAGATGTATGCAGCTTTTTGTCGCCTGGGAATTAACAATTCAATGTTTTATGTGACCATTTAGCTCTTTAGCAAAATTGTTGCAATCGCTTTGACCTTTTAAAATGTTTATGACAAGGTTTTTGCAGTTAATTGCACACATAAAAGACCAAAAGCCTGAGGTCAGGTCTAATACCCATGAAGAACTAACTAAGGCTTCCTTACAAAAACATATGGAGATGCCATGTGATCATTTTAGTTATTTACAATGTAGTAAACAAAACAGGCATACAAGGGAGGGCAGATCTTGTGACAAAACTACAGAAATTTAGGCCTGTTCCCCCACAGGAGATGTGCTGGCTATGCACTACTTCCCCAGTTTTTTAAAAGAAGCATTGGTTTACAGGTGTAATTTATAAGTGGATGTTTTGTTACTTGGTACCCAAGTCTACCCTTGAGATACCCAAATACAGTACTTGCATTGCCTAAACAATATTTGTACAGAAGCCAGATGCCAATACAGCATCCTGTGTAACAGTTGGAAGAAGAGAAAATTTGGCTAATACTGGGACAAATCTATCTGCTTTGTAACTCGTCCTAAAAGTATTATGAGATTCCTGATGTATATTCAGCAAAGCACTTATGCATGTGCTTAACTATAAGAAGATCTGTTCTGTTTTTTTACAGCACCTCACTCAATGGGGTCCTGATCCATGACGGGGGCACCTATGTGCTACCACAATACAAAAAATAAATAATAATAATACATTGGCTCCCCAGGACCTGCTTTAAGTTCAGCAAGTAGTCAAGTGCTTTGCTGGATTAGGGCCTCAGGCAGGGTTTCTGTGGTCTCATTGAAATACTACCGCACAATAAAACGCACAAAACACAGTTATTTACCTCCATAAGTGGAACAGCTTAGTTGATTCTGCTGGGATTTTGAGCTCATGGTTCCAGGGAATTTCTGTGTTCCACACCTGACACTTAGGACACTATAAGCTGTCCCCTTCTTTTGGTTATCTTTTGTAAGAAGATCTTGCATAAACCTGACCCCAATAAAAAGGGCATGTCTTTAATATGTGCATCTAACTGCAGTGCTTGTAAGCGTGTTAGAGAGGAACTGGTATGGCCCTCTCAGACAATTAAAGGAATGGTATATAAAAAAAGCAATATTTAACATTAGGGAGGGAGATTAATACAGAATAACTAGATGTGATGAAGTTAAGAAGGGAAAAATGTGGGGAAAAGTCTTTAACTGGCAGGGAAATGGACTAGAAAACTAAACAAATCTTTTTCATCTTTAAATATGTGTGTGAGTCTCTATTGTGTAGTCATTTACAACTGTGTGAAAGTGGGTGTGCTTCCAAACCAGAATGGAGTTGTTCTACATCCACTTTGCACTTGCTTTGCACAGAGGTAAGTGAAAAATCAGGCCCCACTGATTTGTTTTGATATATTTTGACTCACAGGGCAACAATTTAGTTACAATATTTAAAATCTACAAAGGGAAAAAAAAATCACAAATGAGTTCCCATAGGTGATTTTACCTTGTTCTTTTCTTTTTGGAAATTATGGTCATATACTGGTCACAAGGAAGGCAACAGGAGTTCTATTATTGGTGGCAATAGTGTCAGGATTTGTGTTCAAATGAATATATTTACATTGCTTATTTTATGACTCCTTGCGGGAAAAATTGAACAACCCCCCCCCCAACAAATCAAAAAAACACAACAGCATAAAATGTTAGAAGCTCAGCTGCCCAACCCCTCCAACATATCCCCATGATAAGTACCTTTTGTCTGGAGCCCCACAAGTGAAAATATTGGGAACAGCGTTCTAATTTTCTCTTTAAAACCTTTGGTCATTCTGTTTCTTGGATGCTTGAAGACCTTGGCATTCTGGCCCCTTTATACCCTTTAAATGGTCTGGTGCTAGGCAGGGAAGGATTCCCCTGGTGCAATAACTGCAGAAAACAGTCATAAGGCTGCCTCACGAGGATGCCTTCATAAACCTCAGTGAGGGGGTAAGCCAGGTGCAGGGTTGGGGTTAGGATGGGTGGAGCCACAGCACTGTGCAGATTCCAGAGAATGCTTGAGCAAGACTGCAAGATTTAACTTACACAGGCCCCTAGGGCTAAGTTACACAGGGGGCTTGTCCATCTCTCAGAACAGCCAGGATTGGGAGGGTTTAAAGCTACCTCAACTCTACTTCCCTCTTGGCTCTACCTCATAGAATCTCATGCTAGATAAATAGGGCCCGATCCTCAGCTGGTGTAACTCTTCATACTTCCATTGAAGTTTATGGAGCTACACCAATTTATATTGGCTGAGTATCTACCTATACCTCCTATCCAATATGTAAGAGTATAGAAATATACATATAATGCAAAACAACGTTAAAATTACATAGTAGTAAAGATAATGTGAACAAAGATGTTTAAGGCAGATTCAAAACTGTAATTTCATGATCTTCAGTGACATTTCTGTGTGGGATTTCACAAAATCAGGCAACAAACTAAATCAGACTAGTCATCTGAAAATAACTCCAGTCACTGCAATACCATTTCGTTATTGTCTTTATTAATTGAATATTTTTTAAAAAGTAAAATATGTTGGTGGATGGGTGGCTAATCAGAAGAATCTATTTTGACCACAAATTAGGAGGTTGTTCTGTTTTATCAAAGCACTTTGCAGCTTCTCCAGCTGTTTGTTTCCCACAGCTAACCAGCACATGCTTGGTGTACTTTTCTGTAATTTTCAAGGCCTCTCTTTGAATGATAAGGCCTGAGGTGATTGGCTTATTCACATCTGCTGCTTTCCTGGAGGTCAATCAAACAGTTCTTCATTCTAGAAGTAATACGGTCTTACAAAGGCAAACAATTATTTCACTTGAAAAACTATTGATCTAGGTTCTGTGGTTCATGTGGTGTTTTGGGTGTGGGACGGTTGCTTGAAACAATCTGAGATCAATTCAAGTGTTACTGAATCAGTAGATAACGACTGAAGCATATTAGTCCTGTGTTTATAAGAATATAGCTTATGCTGCTACTAGTAATACAAAAATACTGAAAGTCATCAAAATAAAAGATCAAAAGTATAAGTTCCCCTATTTTATTGAAACATATCTCATTTCTAGAGTCCAATTATAATCTTATAAAGAGAATTATGCAAAATAAATTGGTTTAGGTTTACAAGAATATCTGCAAATCTTTCCAGAGAGTTTGGTTCATCTCTGTTCCACTCTGAGTTTTGAGTTAATGGGAATCAAATAATTCAATGTAAAATTTGGACAAAACTGAGAAATTTCATAGCATCCGTTATGAAACAGGTAAGACTTTGCAACAAGACCAACAATTTAAGTGATTTACAATGAAACATTAGTACTGGAACTCCCTGATTTTGGGGGAACTGTTAACCACATCCTTTCTTTTGTTTTTGGGTCTGGAGGCTATAGACTGTCAAACGATTCAGTGAATGCTGTCCTGAGTTGTTTAAAGTATGCAGTGAAACATTTTCTACAATTTAGTGTTTCAAATGTATTTATTTGCAGCTTAAAAAAAAAGTAGATTCAGTGTTTCTGAAAAGAGCTTGATTAATAGCCTGAGAGACAGGGTAACTCTAGTGTGTCATACTTTGACTTTGTATGCACTATTAATTTTTTGTTCTGTATTTCAAACTGTAGATTAGGGCCCTGATTTTTAAAGGTATTTAGGTGTTGCTGTGCTCAGCATTGCAACTCCTAACTATTTTAGGAGACTAAGTTTCATTTTCAAAAAGGGTTTAAGCATTTTGGAGCCAAATTCCCATTGACAGTCAATGGGAATTAGTGAAAAACAAAAATTCAGAAAATTCTGAAAAACTGAATTTTCTGCAAAAATATTTTAGAAAAAAGGGATTTTTTTGGCAAAAATGTTGACAAACTCTTATTCTAAATAAGGATTGTTTTAAAAAATTCCTGTATTATTTTTAAGTTATTAGTATCTTGATTAACTTCTTCAGGGAAGGGATTGTCTCTTACTATGTGTACAGCAGCCAGCACAGTGGAGTCTCAATCCTGGTTGAGATCTCTGAGCATTACCGTAATACAGATAAGTAATAATAATGTCAGTGGACAGCGTGTAACCCACCCCCTCTGCTGCAGGGAATCACTCTGAGTGCTGTGCACACCTCTCCTATCTAGGTGACTGGTAAATTCTCTGTGTATTATGAGCTCCGAGGCAAGTGCTGCAGGTGCTCTGAGCACCAGGCTCTTGCTCTTGGTGGGTCTCTGTTAACACATATTTCAAATACGTAAAAGGGGGATTATTTTTTGCAGTGTTGTTGTAGCTGTGTTTGCCCTAGGACATTAGAGAGACAAGGTGGGTTATTGGACCAACGTCTGTTGGTGAAAGAGACAAGCTTTTAATTTACACAGAGCTCTTCTTCAGGTGTGGGAAAGGTACTTGGAGTGTCAGAGCTAAATACAAAAGTATTTTGTTAACACATGTGGCAGGAGTTAACGCGTGTTGCAAGAGACCATTCCTGGTGAAGTGGCCATTTAACACATCTACAGTCATAGAACAAAGGAGGGTTAGTGAGTTACAGATTGTTGTAATGAGCTATAAATCCAGCATTTTTATTAAGTCCATGATTTTTGGTGTCTTGCAGAGTTATGAATTTAAGTTCCCAGGCTCATCTTTTGAAGGTGTTGTACACATTTCCTTTGAGGACGAGGACTGAGAGGTTATGCATGGAGTGATCACTTTGACAGGGTTAGCAAAAGGAGAATGTGTGAACACCAAAAGCATAAGGACGTCAACAGTAAAAACAAAAATCACTCCATGGTTCCTAGCCCAGCCCCCAGTACAGGGCTGTAACTGGAACCAGGTCTCATTGGGGCTCTCTGTACTCTCCTTCTGCTACCCACGTGCTGTTATCCCATGCCTTCTGCTTTGAGGATGCTGCCCAGTATCCTGCTGCTACGACAACTGCTAGCAGCAGGCTGCTTCCCTGCCCAGCTCTCCCCTAGCAGTCCCAGCCTTGCCCAGCTAATGATCTAGCTGGATTCCTCTTGAGCCTGCTCCCCTCTGACTTCTGGCTGTTATTTCCTTTTCCATGTCACCTGGCATTATGCAGCCCTCCACAGGATGGAGGTTGAACACATTAATATAGTCCCTTCCACTGGCTACTGCCTTTCTCTGCAACTCTGCTGGAGTGGCAGACAGGTACCCAATATGAGTGAGGACGTTCATTACAAAACTGATTATATGTTTTTGTCCAGACCCTCTGTCCTTTGCAGACCTGTGAAATCTTATCCTGGCTGGCAATAGTCTTGTAGCGCATGAGCTTTCCTGTCACCCCTCAGGAACTAGAAAGAAGTTTTCAGCTGGGGGAGAGAGAAGAGAAGAGACATCATTCTCACAGGTAGGGAGAAGGGAACACCAAGCAGCATGGGGCAGGGAAGATAAAATAAAGCCCCAAAGTGCAGTTCAGTCCCCTTTCCTTAGGGCTGGCTTCTTCATAAACAGTCAGAAGATTTCAAAACAGGAAAAAAAGCAACTAAAAGGGCTGGTAACACACACCAGCAAGATGGAAGGGGATATGTCCTGCCCTTCCTGCTATGTAGTAGTTTCCCCTTTGCTTTTATAGCCACACCCTATCTCAACTACACGATAGGCTAGGAACCTGCAAATTAATTTTTTAAAAAACCCAGTTAAAATACTCAGTAAAACCACAGACACACAAAATCACCTTAAGGATTAGCTCTCAACCATGCTTGGTTACTTATTTTAGGCCCTGATTTGTGCCTCAGATGTACAGACCACTCCTTCTTATTGTAAATTATTAACACCAGGAATGCTGAATCCTGAAGCACAAAGTATCAAGAACTTTTTAATATTAAATATATTGATTCCACTCAGCTGTATTGCCTGACTCCAGTTACCTTACCTGGGTCAGGGATACAAGGGTCGTTAATCTCTCAACGCATAACAGTCATATACACTGTCCTTTGGGATTTTTGTACCAGCCCTGATAGACTTTGCAGAAGAAACAAGTTTTAAGGATAGATTAGTGTGAAGAGAAGGTGACATCAGTGGATGTCCTTCACTCTGAGCCTTATAGTGAGACTTCTAGTGAGAGGGGATGGAGGAAAGTAAAAAGGGCAAAATCAGGTGAGGGGAATAAAAAAATCAAACAGTGGGGGGTTGGGGGTTGGAAACACACAGAAGAGAAAAAAAAAAAACAAGACACGAAAGGAAAATTCAGAACAGAGACAAAACAGGACTGGAAAGAGAGAGGGAAGGTTCAGAAAGGAGAGTAGTAACTGTAGCCCAAGCCACCAGTACATTTTAGGAGGGGTTTTAAAAAAAAGTTGGGAGCGTGTGCGTTAATCTAATTACACAAATAAAGCATACGTGTTATTTTCAGTCATCCTAATAGTGCAGTTTGAATGCAACAGGTAACCGAGAATGCCCTGCTAGGATGGTGGCCAGAAAGAGAACATCGCCTTTTCAAGTATGTGTCAATGCTTAGCCTAGTGCTGCTGCTGATTATCTTTCTGCAGTCCCTGCTTTCTCTAGTGTACTAAAGCTACTTGGACTTCGTCTATTGATGGTACCTCTGCAATAGTCCTTGAGAATCTAGGGGCACTTATGGGCTCCTTATAATTAGTTTCTCACATAAAAGTGAAGTATTGGTGCATAAGGTCTCCAAGTACTAAACCCCCTTGTATGGATCAGAAACACTGAAGAGATATCCACAAGGGTACGTCTACACTGCAAAATATACTTCGCAGCAGCGGGTCCTAGAGCCCGGGTCAACTGATTTGGGCTTATGGTGCTTGTGTTATGGGGCTAAAAATAGCACTGTAGACATTCCTGCTCAGTCTGGCCACTGTGCTAGTGTAATCTGAGGTCCCCCGACTCCCCATCACTGCTGATAGTGGAGTTCCGTGCATGAGCTGTGAGAGTGCACTATTTGTTAGCTACTACAGCTGGGCCAATAGAAAATACTAAACCCGTACGTGTGTGTGTTCTTGGATTTAATGCCAGCTAGTACAACTGGCAATGATATGGCTGAACCTTCCATCTTCACTGGGGGGGGGGGAATCAGAAAAGAGAAAATAGAGAAAAAAAAATCCAGCACCAAGAGGCACAACAAATCTCCAGTCAGAGAGTGTCATAACAGAGCGAACAATGCCTCAGCCTGCATGGAGGAAATGTGAGAGCCTTTTTAGTTCCACTTGTAAAACTGAAGGAAAATTGTTTGCTTGAGGCCTGCAACTGTAGAGCTGGAAATGCAGTACTGTGGACAAAAGAAGCTAACAGGAAATTTTTGTCAGACATCTTTGTCATGTGCAACTGTGTACAGATTCTAGCAGTAGAAGACACTGGAAGCAGTTCAAGGGGTGCAGCTCACACAATGTGCAGTAATAAAGTTATATGAATTTGCACAGGAAGAAGGTAGCAATATGTGAGCTAAAAGCTGGAAAGAAAATATATAAAGACATAAAAAAATTTAAAACAGCCTAACATTTTCATTTCTTGAATTCTCTGCATTGAATCTCCAGGAGGATGCTTCCGTTGTTTTATAATGGCAGAAGGGAACAAACAGATTCAAAAATCTGTTGGATGCATTCAAAATGGAAAGTCCAAAAATGAATTGCACTTCTTCTATGCTGGATAAAGCAGGAAGTAAATGATATTTATGATTCACAGAGCAACAAAATACCATGCAGAAATGAAGATCCCCTTGAATAAGCCGTTAATGTCCTTAATAACCATTTATCTCTAAGAAAAGAATTTGGTCTATGATGCACTGGTCTTCAGGCGAATCACAAAGAAACCAGGTGAGACACTGACCCATTTCCATTGCAGATTACACTACCTAGCACTCAAATGTGAGTGTGCTGACTGTGATCATGAGATCACAAGATGTAAGATTTTCAACATTATTCGTGACTAGTTCCACAGAAGAGGTCTGAGCTTTTAGAGATTCATAGCTTGTCTTAGATAGATATTTGGATGTTGTACAGGTCATGGTGGATGCTGAATCCATGCTGCTCAAGGAGTGCATGTTCCTTGTGTGACCATTTTGACACGACACCCCCATATTCATAGAGACATTGTTATAATATGATTATGGCATAACTATGATGTATTTTGCACAAGATTGGCCACGTGACATATCATTGAAAAGGTTATGATTTATTGAATAGGATTATCCTATTTGTATGCATGTATTATTTTTGTATCTGAAGTCAGAAATATTGTGTATGCATCTATTACAAATGTGTTTACACTTGGGGAATGCCCACTAGACAGAATGCAGTCAGGCTGGTTGGGAAGGGCCATTAGGGAGAACAATAGGTCTTAAAAGATGCTAATCTCCCACCAAGGAGCCTTCCTAGGAATGCTGCAAACAGCCTCTGAGTCATGGCTGGGGTGGCCCTACAGGGACATATGACCAAGTCACCTGGTACTGGACTCCTTGATAATACTAGTGTTTTTCCACTGACTGGGCATGGGAATCAAGCTGAGAGACAAAGGATTCCCGCCATATGCAAAAACTATTTAAGGCAGGGGAGTGACATCATTGTGGTTCGTTCTTCACTGACTCCCCACCCAGGAAAGAAGACTGCTAGAAACACCTGAGAACAAAAAGGCTGAACTAGGGGAGAAGGGCTGAATCCAGGCTAGAGGATTGTCTTGCCTGTGAAAGGAATACCTGGAGTTTTAAGCTGAAAACCAGTGAAGCTTGCCTTCAAGAATCTTTGCAATCTGCCTAAAACAACATTTAGGGTAAGAATTTGTTACACATATCCAATTTCTTTACTATATTAAACTTAGATTGCATGTTTTTTCATTTGGTCCAAGTTTGTTTTATTTGCTAGGTAATCTGATTTGTTCTGTTTGCTATCCCTTATTATTACTTGAAGTCTATCTTTTGTAGTTAATAAACTTGTTTTTATTTTGTCTAAAACCAGTGTGTGTGGAAATCATAACTTGGGGCAGAAAGTTGTGTATATTCCTTTCCACATTGAGGGAGGGGTGAATTTCATGAGGCTTACTCTGTACAGTTCTCTGTGCAGCACAAGACTGTATAATTTTGAGTTTACATTCCAGAGGGGGGTGTGCACTTGAGTAACTGGGCAGTTCCTTAACTGAGCCTTCCCATGCAGAGCTAATCTCAGCATCTGTGTGTATAGCTGCAGCTGGGTGTGTCCCTACCTGTATGTGTGCCCGTAAAGTGCAGTCTGAAGCCTGGGGAAGGGCATGACAGGATGCATAGCAGTACAGTGTAAAGGGAACCCAGGATGGTGGGTCAGGCGGGATCAGTGGTACCCCAGTTCCAAGTGGCCCCTGGGGGAGGGAACCTGTCGAAACCATACAAAACCATGCTTCCCCTGGAGCAATGGAAACCAGCCTCCACATTCATAGCTATAAGGGGTTGATTGCCCCATTATAGACTTGTTTTCAAAAGTTAGTCTTAAACAGGGCAAATTCTCCTATCTCTAGCTCACCTGCTCTGCAGATCTCTTATCTTTAGTGATGATCTATGTTGTATGTTCTGCTTGTATAACTCCCATTGCAGTGCAGAATATGCAATAATGATCTGCTGTGCAGACTGAAGAGAGAATTTTCCTCTCAAACACTGCAATGTAAGTTAAAACTTTGCTAGCAGTTTTAGAGTTGTAGATTATGATGTACCAAGCCTGTATTGACCTACGATCTTGTCTTGTGTATTATTTTAGCTTGTTATAAGTAGAGTGATACTGAAAAGTGTGTTGCTTATTAGGCTGAAACATGTAATAGGGCAAGTTGGGAAACGCAAATCAGGTTATTTGGCTTTGCTATGATTAAAGGCCTCCTTTATTAGTGCAAGGCCTTGTAGGCCTTATGGAAGTAGTCATGCTAAAGGTTGGATTTTATCTAAAAGGTTCAGAGGCCCAAGAAGATAACCTCAGAAGAAGTATTCATAGAAGAAACTTCTACGTAACCAAATTTGGGAAAGAACCTGTAGTAAATTGTTAAATACTATCAGTGGTGTGATTATCAGTAAGCATCATAAATGTGGAAAGTTTATAGTTTCATTATTTGACCAGGCTACATCTGTATCATAATCTTCAGCAGTACCTAAGTCTATAACATTATGAACAGATCTTTGAAGTTAAGCGTCTTATCCTGAGGAATATTTATGGACAATATTCACTGCATGTAATTTCCAGCCTGCTTCAATTTCCACACTGATCTCTTCATATTAGTGACTCTGACAACACAAAATTAAAGCAGTACAAGAGTTTGGGATTAAGTTAAAGGACACAATTAAAATATGCTACCCTGGGTACAATCTTGCTTTTCTGAAAAATAAATAATTTGAAGGAAAAATGTTGGCATCTAATATTACCATTTAACACATTAATCAAAATATAACAATTCATTTAGTTAATAGAACACTTCACATTCACTAATTAGGAATTGCATGGAAGTCAGATATCATAAGGGATAGTGAATCCCCTAATTAGCCATGATTTAAAAAGCAGACAGAAAATCATGATGTTGAGGGTCAGACTGAGTGAGGCAGGAATGTATTGCAACTGGGTGAGCAGATGGCCACGTACTGGTACACTACACTCCTTTACATACTTTGTAATATTAGGATACACACACTCACACATACCTCTATAGTGTACATATAATTATACACCCTTAAGGAGCTAATCAACAAAGACTACTTATTAGGGTAACATTGATGGCTTTTTTCATTACATGTTATAAGAGGAAGTTATCATGTCTATGACATTATATGTCTCATGTTTATGGCATAGACCTTGAAAGAATGAATTGGGAATGATAAATGAGTAGTGTAGCTAATGTTTCTGTATAAATCAGACAGGTATTCTAGACCTCTGTGAGCTACATTCTGGTCAGATGAATGGTAGGACAAGGCAAAGTCATTCTCTTCCTGTCCCACAGAAAATTCAGTATTCTACATCCTTCCAATAACAGACAAAAAGGCCTTCCAAATGGATAGCAGTAGCCAATGTCACACAGGGCTTGGAAGATTAGGATTTGAACTAGACTCAGTATTTGATGGAGAATTAGTGAGGATGGGAAAGCTTTGGTATAACACGCTCTTGTCAGCTTATTTTGCTAACTAGGCAGATTTCTTAGTTCTAAACCTATTGTTTAATATGGGTGGTGTGTTTTTTCTGGTAGAACGAGGCCCAATTGTCAAATTTTCAGCTTCTTTTCTTTGCCTTCCAATTTCTTCACAGCACAACTTCTTGTGCATTTTTCTGCATACAAGCATATCCCAGAGAAGTCTCCTGGTAAGCTTGAAAGAGCACATTTACTTTTCCATTTCCGCTTTGGGGAACTCTAACTCTTCCTGATACTTTTTTTGGAGGTGTTTCAAACAGACTTTCTAGCTATTTCTATATCTGGGTATCTGTGAATAGGATATGTATTATATGTATGGACCTTGATCGATCGGTCCATCAGCCTTCACAGAGAGAGTGCCGATCACAACACATCATTTGTGTTGTTATAGACAGTCCTTCAACCACACACTGGCCAAATTGTCAATGGCATTGGACACCCAATCGGCGTAGAGCACTGCAACCCAGAACCCCTGAGCCTCAGCCTCCCAAGTAGCTGGGATTACAGGTGCATACCTCCATGCCCTATGTATATACACACACACCACTAGTATATACATATACTTATACAACTTATTATATACTATCATATATGTGATAGTATATAATAAGTTGGTCCATCTTCAGATATTGCTACGTATACTATATATATTTATAAATAAATAAAATCCAGGAAATAAAACCAGACAATATTTTTATTTTGCTTTCTATTCTCTTAATCTTGCCTCTTCAGGGCCCAAGTTAAATATGTCCCAGTCATACAATACAGCTAACATATATTTATTGTAGCATTATCTATCTATCTATTCATCTATCTATCCATCTATAATATTCCTGGCCTAATGAGTGTACAGTGTGGAGAGAGATCAAAGAAACAACTGAGGCTAATAAAACAATAATAAATTACTTCTACCACCTGCATATTTATTGCTCTAATGTCATATTGGAACTAAATTTAAAATAGTAATCTCTTGTCACCTTAAAGGGTTGCTTTTTAGTGTTTTAGAAGCCACTTCTAGAGCACGTAAAACAAAATGCTTTTCTCAATTTACTCTTTAGTAACACTAACATAGTAGTTGGTTCAAGACATATCCACAGCTCAGCCTCTAAGTAAACAAGTGACTACATTATAATTAAGTTTAATATCTTGGGGGTCATATCATACCAAAAATTAGCACTGTGACACTGAATTTTAGAACGCAGGATTTAAAAAATAACAAAAAATGGGGAAGCTAGTAAGAAAGATACTAAATTTAAAATCCTTACAAGTAACACGGAAACAGTTTAAGCATATCAACACTGAAGAAACCATACCGTTAGACAGAAAAAGAAAGAGGAAGTCAATAAAAAGCCAGTATAGTTAAATGGCACGAGGTTATTCAAGACAAAGTATCCTTCAGAAAATGGATATCCAGCTCATGAGAAACCAGTAGAAAGGACCATAGTTTGTGGCAGGTAAAATGGAAATTAGGAATATCAACCGGGAATCTGAAGAGCAAATAGCCAGTGATTAGTGTATGTCAGGGGTGGCCAACCTGTGGCTCCGGAGCCACATGCGGCTGTAGGAGCAGGATTTTATAATTGTACTATAAGAATAAAGGTACTAATACATGATTTAATTTCATCCTGCTAGCCACCCTTTTTAAATATCAAAAAGAAATGACCCTCTGGGACGATGAGATTCTGTTTTCCCATATGCATTACAAATTGGGCCCTCTTTATTTCTTTGTTTTAAGGTTTAGTAGGTAAAAAACAGGATCTTGTATTGTCTCTATGTTCAGGAGATTCAAAATAAACTGACACTGTTTGTATTCTCAAAGGTCTCTGTAAAAAGACTGCTTTTGTGAATGAGGAATGTATGCATCAGGAAAACATAAGGTGTGACGGTGATCGTTAACCAGATGGTCAAGAAAGGAGGAGTGAAGACACTTATCAAGATTTGTTGATGCCAAAGAACCATCAACGCGCATCCATGATTGAGGAAGGGCAGATTGACAACCCTGAGGTGGAAGCTGGCACCCCTAAAGACAATTGATTAAATCAAAACCAGGACAGGATGACCCTCTCAGAGGTGTTTTTTGGAATGTTAACGACAAAAGATATACCACTTAAGGAGTAATCGATCACAGACTGACACAGCAAAATCCATAGACTTCAACAGAGAAAAGAGACTATAAGAACAGGGTGCTTGGCCATGGGACTTTGGGTTCGTCTTGCCACATTCCAGGAGCATCGGATCACGACTGACAGAGCCCTGCTCCCCTCTGCAACCAATCTGGCTGGCCACTAGATTGATCCAGACTCTGGACTGGTAACTATAAACATCAACTGGCAGGACTCTGTGTGTGTGTGTGTATGTGAGAGAGAGAGAGATTGAAAAGCATATGCTAACTGTTGTATTCTCAATAAATGCGGCGTGCTGCCTTCTTCCCTATAAAGATCCCATGTGCTTTGTATAGCATAACATGGCTCTTCAGAAGTTAATATGTAGCTCCTTGTATATTATATACTGTATATTATATATATATATATATATACTGACTGTGGGGCTGGAGCTACAGGCACCAACTTTCCAGTGTGCCAGGGGGTGCTCACTGCTCAACTCCTGGCTCTGCCACAGGCCCTGCCCCCACTCCATCCCTTCCCATGCCCTCCCAGAGCCTGCAGTGCCCTTACTCCTCCCCAACAGAGTCTCCTGCATGTCACGAAACAGCTGATCGGGAGGGAGGGGGAAGGGCTGCGGCAGGGCTGCTGGTTGATGGGAGGCGCTGGGAGCGGGGTGGGGGAGCTGATGGGGGGCTGCTGACTTATTACTGTGGCTCTTTGGCAAAGTACATTGGTAAATTTTGGCTCCCTCTCAGGCTCAGGCTGGCCACCCCTGGTCTATGTATTGCCACTCATGCCTAGTATTATTTTAATAAGCTTTCATTTGGTAACTTTATATGCGGAGAGTAGCCTGCACAAGTCACATTCAGTAATGCTTTGGCTGCATATATAACATAGGGAAGGGATTCTGAGTGAGAGCTAAACTGGGAGGTATTGTCTACCATTGCTACTTTCATTGCTCTTGTGCCACAGGTGTATACGCACTGGCTGGCATCCTGCTAGTGAATCTCCTTTCTTCCTCCAGAACATAATGGAGGACTTTTTCATATCAATTTTGTGGAAAATATTTCCATACTTTTGCAAAGCTTTTTCAGCTTGAGAGGTCTCTGTTAGCTGATGGAGCATGAACCCTTAAATTATTTCTGATTCTGAAGCTCAAATCAATTCGTCTTGAAAACATGTTAAGATGGTAAAACACAAGGAAATAGTTTTGGCATTTTGGGGAGTCCAATTATTATTATTTATTTATTACCAAAGCTCACCTAATTTTGGAGATATGTAACACAAATGTGGATGACAGGTAGGGTTGGGAAATGCACTTATTCTGGAGAATGCTATTATTTTTGGCACACTGGAAGATTATAAGAGAAGCTGCTTTCAGACCCTTCATTCATCGTATTACAATGCTGAGAAACATAGATGAGGATTTTGATGCAAAACAAATGTTCCTATATTATGTCGGACTCCAATCTGAACTATTAGCCCTCACTTTTCTTTCACAGAAAATTTATCCAAATAGTCATTAAAATGTGATTGTGGATATTTATATTTTGAAAAATATCTTATAGCAGATTTTAAATGGGAAAAATCCTTCAATTTTGTAGTTTTAATTACCAGAAATTCATGTTTTAAACAAAGAAAGGTCCCTGTGTCACAAGTATTGCACTTGGTGTTGTTTAGAGATTATTCTATGGATAAAGTGTAAAAACCTGCCTTTGCTCATATGAAAGTTCACTGAGTAAAACTAGCAAATCAATGGTAAAATATGAATGAATGGTTATTGGCTCTCTGGACTGCTATGGGCAAAAATGCATGGCTCTCTTCCTTAGTATCTAAAGGAAATATATTAATCAAGCATAGCTCTCTGAATTTGTCTGGGACTGCCCTAGATTTTTAAATCCAGTCATGGGTGTTTTTATTTCCTTGCCAATGTCCAAACTCTTAATGAATAAAAAGGCCTTCTGTCACTAGGGTCCACTGTTGAGAGTGGCCCAGGACCCCTGTATATGTCTTACTCATCTCTATTTTCCTACCTCAGCTATTCTGTGCTGAAGTCTCCAGAGGGATGCAAGGAACAGGTAACAGCTGCCTCAACTCACTTGAGTGATAGAGGAATTGGGGATACAGAGACATGGGGAACTTGGGGAGATGGGGAGAAAAATGGGGTACTGGGATATTAATGGAGGAAAAAGGTCCCCAAAAATGGAGGGACATAGCAAGAAGTGGCAGCCTGTAACTTCCACCCAGAGGAGAGCCAAAGAAGAGGAAAAGTCCATTGTCCCTCACCAAACTGTCCTCTATGAATATGGTGGACCCAGAAAGCATAGCAGGAAACAGGAGTGTCTGCAGAGGGGAATGTAAGGGACAGGATTGAGGAAAAAAATTGTGTGTGTATGGGGGGGCCATTGGAGGAAATGTGGAAGTCTGGTGCTGGTGGAAACTATTATGCTCTGTCTGCTGCTGAAGGGTGCTCTGCCTTGTAGTGACATGATGAGGAAAAAATGAAAAAAGTCTAGTGTCTTTAATCATCAGTTTAATCTATTTTGAGAGTACAAACACTATTGTGCACTAATCATAGTTATATGGTTATTGCATGGTCTCACTACATGGCAGATTTAAGGCTGCTTGAGTGCCTTAACTGTGCTTTCTGTTGTGTAACCTAAACTCTGAATTTCCATGGGCTTTAATGCTTGTTTGTGGAATAATTACAACATCCCTGTCAAGTTTTTACCCTCAATTTACTGATCTGTACTGAACCTTAGCTCAACTTTAACCCAGTTTTTATTTGGAAATTAATATTAGTCCCATCAGCTGCAGTGGCTGCTGGCACAATCATTGCAAAAAGGAGTTTTAAGCTGGGAATCTGTGTCTCCTGATGTCCAGGTGAACAGAGAAAAACCTGCTCCTAATAAAACTACAGAGACAAAAGTATCAATTGGAATACTACCAATATCATGTGTGTACAGCAGATGGTTAAACAGTAATACAAGGTTAAAGTCTGATAATTCTGTTTTATGATTGGCTATTTGTCTGCCACCTCTTTGATGTGAAAGTAGTACAGTGAGTACTCCATTTACATACTGTACTATAGATCCAAATATAAATGATACATTATTCCTCAATTTAGCCCTATTTCAATTGATTGGCAAATGGAAGATATGGTATGTTTATCAGCACTGTAAGTATTTATAATTTTTGCTGAGTTTGGGGATTTGTTGTACTAAGCAACACATCAGTCAAGTAGCTGAGTTGCACTTTCCTGATTTATAATTGATATTTTAATGTCCATAATTTGACCTTTGTCATAGTATTATTTATTATTATTTAATTTGTTTTTCCAATACTGATCTTCAAGCTGGAATTGGAACATTTGAGGCCAAACCTAAGATAAGGGAGATGATTTATTTTCCATCCCACTTTTATTATTTGAAAAATAATGTATATTATGAAAGGGAAAATCCAATGTCATTTGCTTTAGCAACTGAAAGTGACTGCTGAATTATTGAGCAGGAGGGGTTGAATCCCCTCTACACTGGAGGCATTCTGCACCCCTGTGCGAGGACCAGAATCAGTCAGCTACACAAAGGAGCAGCAGCAAAGGCGATCACCTAGGGTTGCCAACCTTCCAGGATTGTCCTGGAGTCTCCAGAAATTAAAGATTAATCTTTAATTAAAGGTTATGTCATGTGATGTATTCCTGGAGGTTTCGTCCAACCAAAATTGGCAAACCTAATATCATCCCTGTGACACACAGATCTTCACAGCACCACCGATGATGGAAGTGGGATTGTGACTGGGCAGGCAGTCTGGCTGATAGTGACTAGGGTCGCTGTCATGCTGCCCCAGAGATTTTCCTCACAGAGAAAAGCCCTTTTACATGGGCTTTTTGCTCCTTCCCCAGGATTAAGCCTTAGACAGTGGGAATTTTCATGACTGAGAACTTTCTTTACAGATTGTTTTATATACATATGCCATCTATTACCTTCCATCTGTGCATGTGGATTGAGAGTCAGATATGGCACAAGGGAGCCTGGTGACATCAGAAAAGTGTTTCCCCTATTTCTCACCTCAGCTTCCACTATCAGAGTCCAAATTCTTTCTGCTCACAGTCATTTAACTTATCTTCTTCCTGGCTTTTCCCTCAGTCACAACCAATCCTTTTTCTTCCTCCCAAAACCTTTCTTTACCTCCAGGCCTTGTAATTAGACCAGGGGCAGTTGAGAGTGGTTGCAGGACCTGATAGGTTTAAAGTACCAAACACTTCTCCTAATTAAACACACTGAACCAGATTCATTGCTTTGAAGTTAGTGGAATTACATCAATGATTAATTTGGTCCTAGCAAGGTATAGAAGTTAAGGGGATGGGGGTTGGGGACTCTCTACTTACTTTCTGGCTTTAATGAAAATCTCTTCAGGAAAATTATTGAAGTTGGGGCAATTATGAATATCAGATTAATTTAATAGGGAAACCATAGAATAGATGCAATTTTCTGCAACTGATGATGGCTTTTCTATTTAAGGGATATGCAACCTTTTGTGGATTGGGTTCACTCAATTGATTTTTTTTTTGGTAGATTAAGCTAATAGATGGTAGAATAACTAAAAAGTGTGCTGGCTATCTACATTGCATATAGATCTTCTGGCTTTTACTCTATCCATGATGCTTATTACCATTTGCTCTGCTAAAAGAAAAGAAGATTGAACATAAAAAGCTGAAGGTCATCCATACAGTTGTCCCAATAGCAATCTGTGTGACTTTAACCCTGTTGAGGAAAAGTAATTACCCTTTGGCTTCTGATGACCTCAACTAACCTTTGTTGAAGGACCAGAGAAAATAAAGGCTGACCAACAGTCTGCCCTTACTGCCCTGTGGTTAACCTGCTCTGTGAATGAAGAACACCCCGAACAATAGAATGTGAAAATGTTGCCATGGAAATATTGTTGGAAGAAGAAACAAAAATCTATTACAATTAATAGTGTTTTATAGAGTGACTCCCATAGAGCAACGTTCATGGATTAAACAGTTCTATCGTAAAATCTGGGGTCAGAAAATTCAGCAGGAATAAAAGAAGGAGGGAGGGTTTGCCTCTTTAAACATTTGAGGGCTGTTGACAGAGCTGGGATGGTTTGCGCAAAATAAAAGAATCAGTTATAGCTTGCACCATTTAAACATGGAAAATGGAAACACAGAATAACTAGAATTACAGTAACTATGAATGATTGGCACTGACTATCCAATTGGCCAGGAAGTATAATGGTATACATGTATTTTGCTTTTGTTATATGGCAAGTTAGAAGTGCCATTTATCTTTTAATATTGTTCACACTGTGGTCTTTGCTCAGAGCACACTGGGATTATTTGGAAAATGTAGGTAATATTTGTATATTTGGGACTTTCAACATTGGGTAGTACAAATACTTTCTTTTGTTTTTCTTTTTTTTTTAAATACTCATATATAACATTAAATAAAATACACTTCTGTTAAATGCACTGGTTTACGTATGTTTGTCTTGGGCCTGATCTTGTGCTACTCAGCTCCCCCAGTTCCCATTAGATTCAATGGGAGCTGACAGTGCAGAGCACCTCGCAGGAAGAGCTCAGCACATTCTGGGATCAGGCCCTGCCTGAATAAGACATTCTGTTAAAACAAAAATTACGATGATTATTTAACTATTTGTACAATTGCTAAAAATATGGTAGGTGTTTAAAATAAAAACTACAGTTCTAGCTTTCTGTAATATACCTCATACTGTATGATACTAAATGAATGTATTTCATTTAAAGAAAATTAGTATTAGTTGTTGTTTTTAATGTTAATAATATATTATTTTTAATATTTGTATTAAACCTAGTTTTTTAATGTAAGAAAATATATTTAGTATTATCTCTGTGTTTGTATATGTATGTATAACTGAACAATTGTAACATATTCCATCACTCTTAACTGAAATTAGTGACTGTGTTATAAATATGGATCAGCTAAGAAATTATTAAATAAATTAATAAACAATAATATTTGTAAGATTCTTGCTGATACCAAAAATAATCCAAAATACCAATTTAGTTTTATATAAAAAATCATGCATAAACATTATTCTTCCTTCCTTTCTTCATTTCCAAAGTACACACTACTAAAAATGCTGGAAAGCTGTCAACTGCTCAATACTGAATTGATTTTGATGACATGATCCTATTTTCATTGACATTAATGGTAGTATTGCCATTGAGATCAGTGGCAACAGGATTGGATCCTACATTTATATTTTCTCCATTGTGAGCTTAAAATATATGAGGATATGAAGTACAGTAAGCAACAAATGAAGGCCTTTTTTTACTCCTTTTGTAATTCTATTACATGAATTCTTTTTACTTTGCTAATCTTTCAGTAAACGTTTATATGTCTGAACTCCAAATAAACAGCTGTAGATTTCCAGCATGAAAATAACCTGCATCTTAACAATATGTGCAAATGGTAATGGATGTAATTCATTAAAATGAAAAGGAGGCATGCTGTGCTCGATAGAAGCAAACCTTTATTTGTGAACCAAAAGGATTCTCACTCAGAACATTTCACTAATTTAATATATAGTAAAATGTGACCATGTAGTCAGTGTCCTTATTTAAACCTTTTAAAATTGCAACTGTGTTAAGTTTTCAAAATTTAATTCAAAACTTCTGAACACACATTGGGTTTTATTCAGTTACAGTCATTGTCCTACCGATTACACATAGTGCCATTTGTTTTTATAAAGTAAACTTAAGATGGACTATGTATTGCTATAGAGGCCTGTTTTCTGAGCAGCACTTTGTTTAAAAACAAGGAGAATTTAGGCCCAGAATCAAGGCAATGTGCTCACATTAATTTTCAACATTAATTTTCATGTCAGTAGCTATAAATCATTGCTTGCTTGTATAACCTACCTGTTCTTGGTGCTAGGGAAATCTTTTACCTGTTCCATTTACTTGACATAACCACCTTTTCACTTTTTATCTCTGGGTTAATGCCAAATCCTTCATGTTAATCCCTTTCCGTCTGCAAATGGTTCAGGTCCATAGCTGTCTGGCTGGAGCTCAGAACAAAAGTGAAGAATGATTATCAGCATGAGTTGTGAAGTTTCTGTTGCTGTGTATATTAAAGGAGACAAAAACAGAGGGGAATTATTACAATTTGTTACTCAAAGGTAAGATTATTCATTACCTGTAGTAATCTTTGAGGAGCCTGAGCAATAATCTATGCATCGTCATTTTTTATAGATTAGAAGGTGATTTTAAATGTCTTCATCTTTACCTATAGCCTGAGTTTCTGGCTTTATTGAATTAATATGTATAAGTTACATTTTTTTCCCCCACTTGAGCATAGTATAACTCTAAGGTCTATGTAATAAAAATATTTGATTGCATTAAAGTTTAAAGTTTGGGAGTTTATAAAGATATATGGTCAACAGATCTTCATCAGAACCATTGTTTGATGTTATTTATTATCGGATGCTGCTAAACATTTTCGGATTGGGACGTTAATTATCTGTGTATTCTTACTTTATTTTAAAATGTAATTATTTTCACTTTCTAAAGTGCATTGCTGCCTCCCATACTAAACTTAATTAAATTAAACATAAATTATGCACTGTGGTATGATTTTAATATATAGCTAGTAACCATATCACTGGCATGGTATATATATAAGAAAAGGCAAGTTAGGTAACATCAACTCAAAAAACAAAGCAAAATACTGGAACAGATTTGTTTTAATTCAATTGTAAGATCCAACCAAATTCTTCTAAAGTTTAAAACATATTTTTTCTTAAATCACATTTTAATAGTGGTTTTGTCAATAAGTTAATTGATATTTTCACCTTAAAACAGCAAAAATGACAGTTTAGCAGCTAATCATTAATATCACTAGTATGTTATTACACAGATAGTAGATACTAAGAATGGTTATAATTTCTGTACTATTTTGACATGATAAATTCTTAGCCATATATAAAAATGTGAAGAACTAAAATACACTACAATTATGAAAAGCTTGATTGATCAAACATTGCCTTACTGGTGCACTTAAATAGTGGCCTCCTATTGTTCTCTAGTATTTATCATACTAATATTGTGCCTGTGGTTAAAGAAGGATTAAAAATACCTGGATTTAAATGTTATGTAGATGTTATGCAGGCAAAAGAGACATAACCTGGTTATCAGTGATGGTTGTGGCAGAAATATTAATGTTGTCACAAGCTTACTTCATGGCAAACTACAATGTCGAAAGTACTGCGTGAGCTTTCATTTCTCAGAAATCTAGATAGTCTGAATACCATACCATAACATTACAAACACATGTTTAGGGTAGACTCTACCGATTACATGAAGTATAGAGAATGCATTTTGGCACTGGAAGGCATTTTATAAAATAGTATGCCAATGTGTAGCAAATTACTCAGTTTAAAATCCCAGATAGAAGAAATGCTTTAATAGTAACACACAAATAAAGCACTGAATGTAGTTTGGATAAGTGTTTGTTTATTTGTACCCTAGATCATAACAACATATTAGTGAATCTTTATCTTGGATGATTTTGTTTCTTAAATCAACAATAATATTAGATATCCTAAAAGTTACCATAGTCATTAAATACCTTATAATGCTGTATCCCTGGGAATCCAATTTACAAAACTATATTCTCAGCAGAAACTCCTGTTGTATACAGTAGTTCTCTTCAGTGATCCCTTCCTGCTTTTTCTTGTAATGAAGCAGTGATGGTACATTTTTATCCTGTTGATAATTTGACTCTCTTTAAACTATTTCTTGTTTACCCACTGGACTAGTCTTTATTAGGGTGGAGGTAGCTGGAAGGTTGAAGGACTGCAGACTATATATCATTCTTCTTTTTTTAACTGTACCTTAATAGTAACATAGCATCATTATTCTGAGGCAAAGAGAGAAAAGCTGATCCATCATATATTCCACACATTGCTAGTCTTTCCCCTATGTCCTGCAGTGCTACAGAGGGGATTATTGCTGCAGAAAAAAAAATCTGGCCATACTGTAGGAATAATCACTGCAGTCCAGCTCACCCCCACACCTTTCTCTCTCTCTCTCTCTCTCTCTCTGTTTGAGGCCCCAGCTGATTCAGTCTGCATCCATCCATCCATAAATCATTGCCCTTATTCTATTGGTTACATGGTACATGGCAAGTATTGATTTTTTTCTGTTGCCTCATTGCTGGAGAACCCATGGTTTTTGTGAGACTGAAAATGCAAAATTTGTTGCTGGGTTCTTGTTGAGGTACAAAAATGGCAAGGCAGGATGGTGCAATTTTGAGGTTTCTGTCACTTAAAAATCTCTCCCTTCTGTGTTGCTACTCTGCATTTCCCTGTACCTCCAAAAGTCATGGCTTGTTTAGTCACTACTGCTTTAGATGGGCTCAGTGGCTAAACAGCAGGAGAATATGCACATAGAAACAGCCTAATTGTTCAGGGGAAGGCACCACTTAATTGGCCACGGCTAACTCCAGATAGAAGGTTTAATTAAACTCAGAACTATTTCCAAAACATTAACAAATGGACCAAAAACATGTATTGAGAGGGAATGACATTTTAAGGGCACAGAGAGTCCCAGGCGCAGTGTGATAATGTGCTGTGGGAAAATAGAAATTTGTTTCCTGTCTGCATCACATAAAAATAGAACATTGCACTTAATTGTTGAGACATGACTTCGTAGCATTTTGAAACAGATTTGCTGACCTATGATTGATATGACTCTCTGTAATCTGTCCGCACGCCCCACATCCTAAACTGACCGAAATGGCTCACAAAGATGGCACCTTGCTTCCCCAAAAAAGCCCTTTTGGAGACTGGCAAGATTATATATGAAATCTGATTATGAAGAGTTTTATCTAATATTACAGGCTATTGTGGCATAAACTTTTTTCTCAGAGGGGGCCTGATCCAAAGCCCACTGAAATCCATTGGAAGTTGTCTATTGACCTCAGTAGGTGTTGAATCAGAGTCAGATTGTATAGAAGCCAGTATTTTACTTTGCTGGTTTCCCTCCTCACTCCTGTGTAGCTGTTTTAATTAGATGTATGTAAAATATACAGTTTAAAAGGAATAAGAATGAGGGAGGCATGCATATTAGATTTAAGCTGTCACAGGTTTCTCTTGCCCAGGCCAGTGCCTTAAGCCAATGAGCTCTTGGTTCACCAGAAAGTTATTACAGATGATGATGTGCCAACCGACTGGCTGAAGAATGTAATAACTTTTCCCAGTGCATTTTACTATATACATAAAGGTGAGACCTCATTAAATTATTTTTTGCATAATTTTTGCAGTACTCAAGTTAGGGCTGTCCTTCCTTTCTCCTTGTGAAAGCGGTTACCTATTTAAAGACTCTGTTTTAGCTTTCATGCTTCAGATCATGCATAGTGTTTCCTGCACATCTCCTGTTGGACTGGGAGATGCTGTGGTCAGTATGACATACAGCCAGCACACATAAAAAGCTCACATCAGTCCCCAGGTGGACTTTGCCTGCTAATACTGGATGAAGTACTGAGAGAAAGATTTTCCAGTATGGGCACAAGGATGCCCCTTTTTATCAAACAAGGAACAGTGCAAGTCCTAGTATGTTAAGTTCACTTTAACTGATAATCACCAACAGAGAGACAGACCATAAGTGGCAAATAATGGCAAAACTGCCTCTACAAATCCTTCCTTATATTGGAAGTCAGAAGCCCTTGACAGCTTGATGCTTCCATCTCTTGGGTTGTTGAGGCCACTTGTGGGATGGGACTGGGTAACATCTTGGATTTCTTCACACCAAAATGACTACAGAGCAATCTCAATCCTTCCCCAATAGAACTAAGGTTGGAAAATTACAGTAGTGTTACCAGTTACTTTTACCAAAATGGAATGTGGAAGATGTGAGTTCAGAATATACCAATGTGCCATCATTATACTAAGGTATTGTAGGGGGAATCCTGCTCATTGCTATGCAGGTTTATTGGCAGATACAAACAGATGACAGGATTTTCCCCTAGCAAGCCAAAGATTGCTAGGAAGGGGAATTGGCTAGTGTGCCAGCAGAAGCATCACATCACTTGGGTGGTGAGACTATTAACGCTCTACTAAACTTGCCTTTTGCAGGGGATTGGAGTATGGGATGGGGTGCAAGGTGTAGGCTCTGGCTGGGAGGCTCTTACCCCAGGCAGCTCCCGGTTGGCGGCACAGCAGTGCTCAAGCAGCCTGCATGCTGTGGCCCCCCGCTGCTCCCGGAAGCATCTGGCTGCTGGCATGTCTCTGTGCGCCTCTAGGGGGAGAAGGACAGCATGTCTCAGTGCGCTGCCTGCTCCCACAAGCACCGCCCCTGCAGCTCCCATTGGCCGGTTGCGAGGACAGTGCTGCGGGTGGGGTTGCGCACAGAGCCTCCTCCCCACACTGCCAGGGGCACGGAGAGACATGCCAGCAGCTGGCCACTTCCGGGAGCGGCATGGGGCCACGGCATGCAGGCAGCCTGGAGATCACGATCGACTGGCAGATACTCCAGGACTGACCCATCAATCATGATCGACAGGTTGGTGACCACTTTTTGCGGGGCCCCCTATAGTCTGAGGCCCTGGGCTGCAGCCCCTAAAGCCCCTGCATTAATCTGGCCCTGCACTTTGATGAGGGTAAAGCTTTGCCCTTTATGATAGAAATGGGAATGATAAGTTATGATGATGAAAGGGATTTTCCTGTGATAACCACTAATGACACATTTACTGAGCAAATAGATTGAAATAACAGAGAGGCATAACTGCTTCTTAATAATATAGGCTAAGTACCCTGATCATCCCAAGGAGCTCAAAACCTTTGAGAAACAGAAGGTTCAAGTGATTGGGAGGAGCTGGCCCAACAGACTCCCCTGAGTGCAGACTTCAAAGTGTGCTTGTCCATTTCCCCCCATTATAGACAGCCATCCAGCTTAGCTAGGGCTCCCAGCTTAACAGGACTCAGCACGGTATAAGAGCAAAAGTGTTTGACTCATTTTAGCTCTAGTTCCATCAGTCTTGGAGAAGCCCTCCGGCTGTCTTTCTCAATCACCTTGATTTGAAATCCCCAGAAGCATGACTGTATTGCAGGTAGTGTGGTATCAGGTAGTTGTGATTCTCCTTCGCTTGACACTTACGTAGTGTTTTTCCTCTTCAAAGAGCTGTATAAATATGAGTTAATTAATTCTCATGACATGCCTGTGGTGTACAGAAGTGGTGTTAGTATCCCCATTTTATAGGTGAAGAAACTGAGGCACAGAAATTAAATGACTTGTTCAAGGCCACAGAAGGAGTTGGTATTGGAGATGAGGTTATGTTTCAGGAGTTCCTTCTTTTGCCAAATATATTGGAAAAATTGCTCAAGAACAGTTCATATTTGTGGAAGTATGACCCCTATAATGCTGTCAAGGTCAGTAAGCTCTTAGTGATTAGCTGAGTAAGCATTAGTCACACAGGCATCTGGGACAGCTCTAATCTAGACCAATTTTCTCTAGACTTTAAAAAAAATGGTAGAGAAGAAAATAGGAGCACAGAGTCTTTTTTGTAGCAGGGCCCCTTCCTTTCTCTGCTTTCTCCAGCCACTTGTGTATTTACTTCTTCTATACCAGGCAAATTAGTCAAGCTGCACACTGAAACATGCTGCAGGAGGTCTACTGCAGATTTTGAATAATTTGAGCAAGTGTGTCGCGTAGTGCTACTTCATTTAACCTGTACTGAATTTTGCAGGTGAGAGCAGTGTAGATCCCAGATAAATTATTTTGTAAAAATCATAAATTCCTAGCCCCACATGAAAAAATTTCCTTGAGCTGTACAATTGGAGCCTATAGTTACAATAAAATGTAGGAAAGGGTTATTTTACCTGAATTTATCGCTTAGCAACCAAGAATCTACCTCCAGAGAATGTTGTTCTGTGGGTTACCAAGTAACTGACTGTGACAATTACCAAACAGTTGGCCCATTAATCTACATACCCTTTAACCTTAGTCAGCTGAAAGATGGACCGATGACAGCTAACAAACAATAGAAACACACCCTAATATTTTATTTAGGAGCTGAGGGAAATCACAGCTGTATGGATCATACAGCCAGTTGGATTTAACTGTTTCAACTTATGTGTCTTGCCTTCAAGAAACTGTAGATGAGAATAAATTATACAATGTATTTTTTAAAAAGCATATTTTTCATCCTCCAAGCATTGTATATAGTGATTATATCCAATTGATTAAAAGATATAGCCATATTTTAATATAGGAATGCAAAACAGCTAATTATAAACAATTGGATTATTTATACACAAAATCATCATTTTACTCTATTTTCCATGTATGTAGTCAATGCTCAAAATTTGTCATAGTAAGTTTTACAAAATTTTGTTGTTTGACTGACAGCCATCTATAAATATCAGGAGAGTGTTAAATACCGAGGTGGAAAAGAAGTTATTTAGGATGGTACAAGAGGGCAGAACAAGGAATAATAAAATGAAATTGAGACAGAGAAAATTTAGGCTGAATAACAGGGAAACTCCCTGATAATGAGATGTATTATAGTGTGGATTGGTCTCTCAAGGGAAATGGTGAAACTATAATCACTTCAGCAATTTAAAAGTAGACTGGACAAAATACCAATCCTGCACTGGTGGGGCAGTGGAAAAGATGACTTGGTCTTTTTCATCTCTAATTTCTATGACTTTGCAACATACATGTTATTATTTGTATGTTTTTGTAACATTTTATTATGATGCTTTGGGTATGATTTGCTAAAGCCCTAACCCTGCAAAGATTTATGCACACACTTAACTTTATAGCCTGTGACTACTTCCATTCAGTGTAAAATGAACCATGTGCAAAAGGTATGCAGGATCAAGGCCTTTTGTGCATATAGGAAAATCAAAGACTTAAACCATGGGTAGAAAGGCACTGAGCTCAATTCCTCTCTGTACTGAAGTCCTTCTTAGTTCAGGCAGGGGAAACGCATCAAGGAGCTTACTAGATCTCACTTATTCTCTACCAGTCATGCCCCGAATATGGACTACCTGATACGTTATGCAGATTGGCATAGCAGGGTTCTGCCTGTTTCCTCTCCCCGCATGCCCTGTGTTTCAGAGGGGTAGTTGTGTTGTTCTGTATCAGTAAAAGCAACGAGGAGTCCTTGTGGCACCTTAGAGATGAACACATTTATTTGGGCATAAGCTTTTGTGGGGTATAACCCACTTCATCAGATGCATGGAGTGGAAAACACCGTAAGCAGGAACACCTTCTTGTCAACTGCTGGGAATGGGCCACATCCACTTTGATTGACTGAATTGGTCTCATTAGCACTACAAAAAGTATTTTTCCCTCTGTTGATATTCACCCCTTCTTGTCAACTGTTGAGAATGGGCCACATCCATCCTAATTGAATTGGCCTCGTTAGCATTGACCCCCCACTTGGTAAGGCCACTCCCATCTTTTCATGTGCTGTATATTTATTCCTGCTTACTGTATTTTCCACTCCATGAATCTGATGAAGTGGGTTATTTCCCACGAAAGCTTATACCCAAATAAATTCATTAGTCTCTAAGGTGCCACAAGGACTCCCATCCATAAGGGAAATTTTCAGCTGGCTATTTATGGCTAGAATCTTCCCTCTTCATACTTACTCACTGGCCCATATCATTTTTAAAGCACCATTTCTAAAGATTTTACTTACTAGACTGATAACATGAACCATTTCACCAGAGACTGAGTTGGAAGTGATTGCCCTACCTTCAGGTAGCTAGAGTGGAAAAGTTTTCTGTTTCATCCAGTGGTTAAAAACCTACAACCAAATCTACCTCATTTTCCACTGATGTAGGTGAGTCCCAGTGGCATAAAGATGTTCCCCTTCCCCCCAACCCTCCATAGGGGACATTTCAGAGTGGGCCCTTGGCGTTTTGGACTGGAGGTGGTGAACGTGTGCTGGTAAACAGTTCCTAGGGGACCATTCCAAGTGGCATGAGCAGTCCCATGGCTGCAGTAATTTATGTGCAGGGTTCGTTTAGTTCCAGACCAGCTCCAGCATTGTGGGACAGGGAGAGAAGCAGAAAGGTGATTTAGAGCTAAGCTGTGCATTTTTTGTTTTCTTTTTTTGACCAAAGCTGTGCATTGAGAGATGTGCAATGAACATACCATGACACCCAGTCTTTTTCCTGAATGGTTAGAGTTAAATCTAGCAATCTCTCTCTCTCTCTCTCTCTCTCTTTTTCAAATTGTTCCATTCGGTATATATTAGGGCTTGTCTACATGGGGACACTAAGGAGGTGTGAGATTAAAGCGGATTAATTAAACTGCATTAAACCCCTGTGTGGACACTCCCATTCAGAATTAAATTGGTCGTAATTCAGTTCATCTTAATTCACTTCCAAAGTGAATTTGCAGTTGTCATCATGTTGCCCATTTGCTCAGCTCTGTTCTGTTCCTCTGAATTTCCTCACAGTTTTCTCTAGTTTTGACTGTTCTAAGTGATTCTGTGTTATTTGAAAGTCTTCCCACATCATTGTTCACTCAGTTTCCAGTTTATTATGAAATAAATTAAAAAACACTAGTCCTAGCACAGAGCCTTGGGACATCCCATTGTTAACAATTTATGATGGTGAAAAATTACTGTATCTTTACATTTTGTTTTCTGTGTATTAGCCAGTTTTCTAATCTATGATCACACCATTTGTGTATCTAATCAGTATATTTATTAAACACAGAAAACTACATTATAAGAATGTTAAGGTTGCAAAAGTCAAGCACTGAAGTGTTTTGGTATGCCAGAAATAAAGTTACCTGTGTGACCTTAATTTAGCCCCATTATGTGTATGCATGAGGATACAGTTCTTTAATTATGTGAGCCCACATTTTTTCCCACAGGACTCCCTCCCTTCTTCAGTACTGGATGGACAGTGATCACTGAATGAGCAGATATTCAGTATTTTGTTTTATCCCCATTGCTCAGTGTGTGGCCCTAGGCCTTATTTACTGCACACAATTCAAACCCTGCTCTAAATACAGGCAGAGCGGCACCAAGGTGTCTTGGAGGGGGGCCCACGCCTTCCTCCTCCTGACATGCCAGGACCCGACAGTAAGGAGCATCGCGGATGAAGCCGTACGAGATGTGGTCAGGAAACGCATTGCCAGGGCCCCCCTCCAAACAGGACGTCGCCACTTACCTCAGCGGCTCTCTGGAATCTGAGTTTGGTGGGGGGACGGACGTGTCCTCCCTCTGGTCCTGTGCCTGCAACACCTTGAGACGCCTAGAAAAGAGGATCGGCTGCCGCTGGAAGTGGTGTGTGGAGCGCCAGGAGCTGGGAATACTGGTGCTGCACATAAAGACCTCAGACTGCAACTTCATCACCCCAACCACCAGAATGCTGCTGGATAGGACACTGAAAGATGCCATCCACTGCCACTATGCCAAGAACTTCAAGCGGAAGCCGGACCAGGGCAAAGTGTTCAAGGTGTTCAGCAAATGGGACGTCAGCAACCACTTCCTCTCCGGGGGCAGCTTCACCAGGTTCACCGACTGGAGGTTCATCCACTGGGCCCAACTCAACTGCGTTCCCCTCAATGGAACCATCCACCATGACAACTGGGACAAGCGCTGCAGGAAGTGCAGCTACTCAAATGAGACCCTGCCCCACGTCTCGTGTGGATGCCAGCAACATTCTGGAGCCTGGTGGTACCACCACAACACCATCCAGAATCAGCTGGTGAAAGCCATCCTGCTGTCCCTGGGGAAGATCACTGTCGACTCCACCATCCCCGGAACAGACAGCCAACTGCGATCGACATCGTCGTGACTGACGCAGAAAAGAAGGTCCTCATGGTGGACGTCACGGTACCATTTGAAAAGAGATCACCGGCCTTCCATGAAGCCCGAGCTCGTAAGATGTTGAAATACACCCCACTGGCCGACACGCTGAGAGCCCAGGGCTACGAGGTTCAGATCCATGCCCTGATTGTGGGAGCCGTGGGCACATGGGATCCTCACAGCGAGCTGGTGCTGAGAACGTGCGGAGTCAGTCGGCGCTACGCCTCGCTCATGAGACAGCTCATGGTGTCTGACACCATCAGGTGGTCCAGAGACATACACACGGAGCACATCATGAGACACCATCAGTACCAGGTTGAGTAATCGAGAACGCCGGTCAGGGAAATAACCCACTTCCTTCCTTCCCTGATGAACCAAGGGACGCACCCCATCCATGTACTTATTCACTACACCAATACTGACTTGGACTCTAAATACATTATATGGGTGGCGTACCCGAGATCACTTATCCACTGATGTTTTAAAAACTTCTGCACCCCAATCTGGGTCTATGCTGGTTATGTGCTATGTATGTATCTTGTGAACCTTGTAACCGATACTTGTAGCTTGTAACCCTTATAACCGATACTTGTAACTCAAGCCTGACCGCAGATGTACAGTACCTTCCCTCTTAATTTGTGTAAACTTGACTTTAAACATTAACTTTAATAAAATGTTTAAATCCTCTATGATAGCTGTCATCCTCTGTGGGGGCCAGCCAGCAGAGGGAGATGAGACACATGTTTTGCCAGTGGGTTTCACAGATCATAGAATCATAGAAGATTAGGGTTGGAAGAGACCTCAGGAGGTCATCTAGTCCAACCCCCTGCTCAAAGCAGGACCAACACCAACTAAATCATCCCAGCCAAGGCTTTGTCAAACCGGGCCTTAAAAACCTCTAAGGATGGAGATTCCACCACCTCCCTAGGTAACCCATTCCAGTGCTTCACCACTCTCCTAGTGAAATAGTGTTTCCTAATATCCAATCTAGAGCCCCCCACCCCACTGCAACTTGAGACCATTGCTGCTTGTTCTGTCATCTGCCACCACTGAGAACAGCTGAGCTCCATCTTCTTTGGAACCCTCGGTCAGGTAGTTGAAAGCTGCTATCAAATCCCCCCTCACTCTTCTCTTCTGCAGACTAAATAAGCCCAGTTCCCTCAGTCTCTCCTCCTAAGTCATGTGCCCCAGTCCCCTAATAATTTTCGTTGCCCTCCGCTGGACTCTCTCCAATTTGTCCACATCCCTTCTGTAGTGGGGGGACCAAAACTGGACACAATACTCCAGGTGTGGCCTCATCAGTGCCGAATAGAGGGGAATAATCACGTCCCTCAACTTGCTGGCAATGCTCCTACTAATACAGCCCAATATGCCACTGGCCTTTTTGGCAACAAGGGCACACTGTTGACTCATATCCAGCTTCTCGTCCACTGTAATCCCCAGGTCCTTTTCTGCAGAAATGCTTCTTAGCCAGTTGGTCTCCAGCCTGTAGGGGTGCATGGGATTCTTCCTTCCTAAGTGCAGAACTCTGCACTTGTCCTTTTTGAACCTAATCAGATTTCTTTGGGCCCAATCCTCCAATTTGTCTAGGTCACTCTGGACCCTATCCCTACCCTCCAGCATATCTACCTCTCTCCCCAGCTTTGTGTCATCTGCGAACTTGCTGAGGGTGCAATTAATCCCATCATCCAGATAATTAATAAAGATGTTGAACAAAACCGGCCCCAGGACCGACCCCTGGGGCACTCTGCTTGATACCATTGAGCCGTTGATCACTACATGTTGAGCCTGACAATCTAGCCAGCTTTCTATCCACCTTATAGTCCATTTATCCAATCCATACATTTTTAACTTGCTAGCAAGAATACTGTGGGAGACTGTATCAAAAGCTTTGCTAAAGTCAAAATATGTCACATCCACTGCTTTCCCCATATCCACGGGGCCAGTTATCTCATGTAGAAGGCAATCAGATTGGTCAGGCGTGACTTGCTGTCAAGGTTCCTTCCCCACTCTGAACTCTAGGGTACAGATGTGGGGACCTGCATGAAAACTGGACAGTCTCTACGTAAAAGAATAAATGGACACAAATCAGATGTCAAGAATTATAACATTCATAAACCAGTCGGAGAACACTTCAAAATCTCTGGTCACGCAATTACAGACATGAAAGTTGTGATATTACAACAAAAAAACTTCAAATCCAGACTCCAGCGAGAAACTGTTGAATTGGAATTCATTTGCAAATTGGATACAATTAACTTAGGCTTGAATAGAGACTGGGAGTGGCTAAATCATTATGCAAGGTAACCTATTTCCCCTTGTTTTTTCCTACCCCCCCCAGACGTTCTTGTTAAACCGTGGATTTGTGCTGGAAATGGCCCACCTTGATTATCATACACATTGTAAGGAGAGTGGTCACTTTAGATAAGCTATTACCAGCGGGAGAGTGGGTTTGTGTGTGTGTGTGTGGGGGGGTGTGTGTGTGAGAAAACCTGGATTTGTGCTGGAAATGGCCCAACTTGATTATCATACACATTGTAAGGAGAGTGATCACTTTAGATAAGCTATTAGCAGCAGGAGAGTGGGGTGGGAGGAGGTATTTTTTCATGTTTTGTGTGTATATAAAAAGATCTTCTACACTTTCCACAGTATGCATCCGATGAAGTGAGCTGTAGCTCACGAAAGCTTATGCTCAAATAAATTGGTTAGTCGCTAAGGTGCCACAAGTACTCCTTTTCTTTTTCCTACTGCTGATATACTTATAGGGTGAAATCCTGGGTCCATTTAAAACAATGGCCAAACTCCCATTGACTTCAGTGGGGCTACAATTTTACCTGAGAATGTATTTGTTGTTATATCTTTGGCTATTTGCTCTTCAAATTTCCACTTCCTAATTTCCATCTTAAATTTCACCTGCCATGAACTATGCCTATTTCTAATCATTTGAGTAGGATTGAATTTCCATTTTCTGAAGATGTTGGGCTTGAATAACCAATTGAACTGTACCATTTAATCATAATAGATTTTCCCTTGCCTCCTTCCTATTTCCTTTTTTGTTTAGGGGGATGCATACCTTCAGTGGCTGTATCACAAAGTGCTTAAGTAGCCTCTGTGCTGAGTCTTAGGATTTTAATTTCTTCACTTTTGAATTTATATGTCCTGTTTTACTAATTGCTGCTGCTTCCTTTTTAAATTCAGATTTATAAAGTTTAGAGTTTTGTTTCCTCTCTTGACTTTAACAAAGCAATTTCTAGCTATTTTTTTTGGTATATTCCCTGCCCTGAGGAAGTTGAACTGAATTACACTGTGATTGCTGTTACTTAGTGGATCAACTATTGTTAGTTCCTGAACTTCTTGAATTGTCTTTGACCTGTTTCTTTTGTTAGGTGATGCTATAAAAAACATCACCTAGAAGTTCAAAGGCAAGGACAATGAAACATGAAAAATTGGTTGTCATCTAGTTTTCTTGAATACATGCTTTCATTGGAAGATGAACTTTTGCCTAAATAGGATTTTGCAGAATGGCATATTTAGTGCAAATCATGTCATCGGACATTGTTGGCAGAAAAAGTCATTAAGCTCAATACAGACCATCTAAACTCTTTATATTACCCTGGATGTGCTGAGTGGCTATTTCTCTTTATTTATAAACAATCCTTTTACTTCCTTTTGGTCGCTGGAGATGTTTTTTAATCCATTGGAAAAAATACTAGTGTAAGCATAATATCACTTCTGAAACGTGGTTACAGTAATTGTACTAAAATAATGGTAAGCTTTCCTCTCAAGTTAAGAACAGGTCAAAGAAGGCAAACACACACCTCTTTGCTCACTGTGGTCTGTGCACCATACATGGAATTCAGCTCTCTCCCCACACAGCCTAAGTGACTGGGCTTTGTGGGGGGATTAAGTGAACCCTGGAATTCACACAACAGCCCTCAGGAAAGGAACCCTAATGCAGCCACTGCTGTAACCTATATGCTTTATAGTGGTTGTTGCACAGATATACCCTAATGGCAAGTTTTAGGCCACTGGCTCTATTTAGTCTCAGCTCCATTGGCCTCTCCCTTGAGCCACACCCAATACCATATAGCCTGCTTGGAGCTAGCACAATGCTTCACTTCCCTCCCATATGTACATCATCTCAGACACTCCATTGACAATATAAACTATCCTCTGGTAATTTCTAACCACAGCAACATCTATGGAACCATTATAATACATATCACTGCCTGAATGCTGATCATGCTTTGGCATATCCCTAGAAGATTGGCACCAAAGATGAATTATCTCTGGGCTGCTGATTGGCTTAGACAGGCATATGGGAAGGGATGGGAGTTACATGGATTTCTGTGCTTGTAGCCTGCCTGTTGCCTTTTTGGATGTCCCATTGGAGCTAGCACAATGCTTCACTCCTCTCCCACCGTACTCTCCAGAAGGGTAAAGGTTTACTTCTGCAATTCACCAGAGATTGAGTAGGCCCTCCTGGGTGAATGGATTTTATCCCATATGTGCTGCATATATAGGCATAGCCAATATTGAATATACATTTCTGTTGGCTTTGGCAGCACATTCCTGCTCCCTGTTGGTGCAAAATCAAGCTTGCCCTGTCTCCTTTTTCTGCTCATCAGTCAGCTGGTAACGGTAAGAGATGGTACAACTGTTCCCTGGGCAATGCTGTAAATGGTTGAATTAGTACTTTACAGTGTACCCAGAGTTATTGCTGACAGTCCATTTTGCAATCAATTAGGAATTTTCCCTGACAGCAGGCTGGCCATGCAGTTTGTGTCTTTCACTTTCCCTAGACCACGTGGTAGGTGTCGTATGGGTTTTTTATGGCATTGTATTCAGGTGATAACATATTATGGTAGTGCCTTCTGTGACATTCACATTTGTTGAGCCATAGTTTTCATGCTGTCTTGACTTCCACTTTATGGAGCAGTCAGTTATAATTGTGGGAGCCAGTTATGGTTTAGTGCTTTGTGCTGGCCTTTTATCCTAACATGAATGGGCGGTAAGTGTTTTGTGGTATGTGTTAAAACATGAAGACTAGTTTTACTATCTCACACACACATTTCAAGCACCCTCTCACTGGAGCCCACTTCTTACCACAGTAAAAGGGATTAGCTGGAAATTTCATCTGGTGAAGCTGAAGTGTATTTGACTAGGGAGCATGGAGTGACCTTATTTTGATCTTGGAAGGGTGTTATGTTGAAGGAAAATGGGACAACACTGGGTGCGATTTACTGCTGAGAATTTTAACTTGTTGGATAAAATTGTTTCCTAATATTTAACGAAACATGTTTGGAGTCTTTATTTGAGATGCTCAGAGTGACCAGGTCAATATTTACAGTGACATTACAGTTGCTCTGGTATAGGGCTGTTATGTTGTCCTTCAAAGAAGTGTACAATATTTGATCAGAGTATGTTATCCATGTTGAAAACACAGACAAATATATTATGAGAAGTAGCAGCTAAGCGTTCCTGATTCATTCTGGGAACACAAGGTTTGATCTGGTCACATCTCTTTCAAACCACTTCAGTGAGAGTTACTGGATGAGAAATGAGTGGCTGCAACCTGTGTGCGAAACATGCTTTGAGTCTTGCCAACATTTGGTGGCAGTTCAGAGCTTCAGCTAGTTTGAGGAGCGAAGCTTTTTATTTCAACAGGTTTCAGTCCAGATAAACACCTGGCAGCAAATGTGTTTGTATATTTTAAATGTTTCTGGACATTGTCCACTCCCACTCACAAGCCTTGGAAAAGACAAACTCTGTTAAAGTCAACAGAGAAAACAAGATACTAAGGGCTCAGTTCTGTCTCCAGAATATACATAAGAACAATTTCCTTTGTTCCAGATTCTGATCTCAGTTATACTTAGTCCTGCCACGAGTGCAGGGGACTAGACTAGATGACCTTTCAAGGTCCTGTCCAGTCCTACAATTCTACAATATTGGTGTAAATCCAGAATCTACTTTCAAGAATTGTTATACATGTGTATCTGAGAGCCAATTTTGACCAAGGGACAATTTTTCTAAATGTGAGTACTTAAGCTATTTTTGCCAAATGTGTACACCCTTCTATTGTACCTGTGAATCTCATATTTGCATGCTCAAATTATGCAACACCATGTGTAAGTGTCTATTTGCATGTACAGTTCTCTTCATGAATACAAGATTCTCATCTGCAATAAATGCATGTGCAATTTTTGACATAATTATTTTGAAATGAACAATCAAGGACAATGTTCAGATTCAACTGGGCAGTCTTGAAAACTTATGGTATCTGGGCTGGTAAACCTCTGCTCCTAGTGCTTCTGCTATGTGGACTAAAGGGCTTCTCCTTTCCAGGTGTGTGGACTGGAGCTAGATGGTCAATCAGAAGCAGAGACTCTCCCACTTGTCGTGTCACAGCTGCAATCTTCGCATAAAGCTCCAGTGTAAGTTGTGACTCTTCTCTGTGTGGATGTACCACCAGCACTCTCCCCAGAAGCAATTATGTTTTCTGTTGATTGGTGACAAAATGGCTGAAGAAAAAGGAAATGTTTCTTCTGCACTACCTTTAGGCCTTCAGTCAGCTCTGTCAGAGGAACTTTGACTTGGCTTCCTCAACCAGAAATGTAAAGAGTCGCTTAAACCAAGAGATCAAGGTGCACCTTCTCCAGCTTCCAAAATGGCAGGCTGCCCACCAGTGAGCAGCAAATCTGAAAAAGGGAAGTCTTCAGGGAGAAAGGAAGTAAATACTGATGAGAAACCTGAAACCCCAAATTAGCTTTTAACAAAACCCTTCTGGAGGCCAAAGGAATATCTTCAAAGGAGCCTGTCTGTCACTAACACCAAGGGATAAGTTCCCCTTTCCCCATGAGGCCACATAAATGGTCTACAGAGCAGCACTCTCTTGTATACCGATGAAATAAAAGCACAACTCTCCTTAGGAGAAATGTGACCTCTCCCCTCTGTCTCCTCAGAGACAGATTCAGAGTGAGAAGACACGTCCTTAAGGGGCTTTTTTTAATGAAGAGGAGAAAAACCACCTAATTACATTTAGCCTTGTCCTCACTAAAAGAAAACTGTACCCAGGCCCTCTTTTTTTTTTAAAGAGAGAGAGAGAGAGGCCATATCCTACTGCCTGTGAGCTGGCAGAGAGAATAGTGAATGTGTGGGGTATGTTAAAGCAATGGTAAGTATGCTTTACCCAAAAAATAACAAGTTGTGAATATTGCCATAGGAAAAAGGCTAAGTGCTTAAAATTGATTCTCATGTAGCTGGATATTCAAAGGTATTTTATATCCCTTGAGAAAGAACTGCCTTCCATTCTGATCCCTCCAGCAGAAAGATGGAGAGTGCATTATAAAAGGAGTAGGACTGTAGTTTGAAGAGGTGAGATGAGCATTCTCAGTAACTCTTCTGTTTACACGGTTCTCCTTCTTTGCCTAAAAGATTTATCTGGAAATAATATAGTCTAAAAGAGTATTGAAAATGACCAGGCAGGAACTGGCCTGTTCTGTGCTAATCATAGACTTCCTAGTGGATGTCATTTGAGAGAGCCATAGGTCTGGCAAATAACTTAATCCTAACAGTGTTAAGACTCATAGGATGCATAACCAAGATCCTGAATTAAAAAGTAAGTAAAAGCTGTTTTCCCAAGCCTTCATAAAGGGATTGATTGTTCAGGGATGAGCTTTTTGTTTGGATTTAAGAGTCCATTCTGCTGCTAGGTGAGGAGAAATTTGGTCTGACCTCATCTCAGCCCAGTTGCCCATACAAGAACAGACTATGTTTTCACTCATAACCTCTCTCCTGCAAGTGAAGTTCCAGAGGCTCAGGATTCTATATTCAATAAAACCAAGGAAGAGCAACAGCACCCGGTAAACTCCAAAGAGTAGAGGCAAATTCTAATTACATTCCATCAATTCCATTAATTCCATCTAATTCCATCCCACTCATTCAGCACCTACTAGGGAACTCATGGCTTAAAGAGCAAGTATGATTGTTAGATCTGGTCTACACTACACGGTTAGGTCGATGAAGCTGCCTTGCATCAAACTAGCTGTGGAAGTGTCTTCATTTACATTTGTTCTTGCCGACATTAGTGCCTCTCTATGCTGATGTAGTAACACCACCTCCCCAAGCGGCATAGAGTCACGATCGATGTAGTTAGGTTGACAGTGTCAGTGTCGACCATGCTTGCTTACATCGATTGTTACTGGCTTTCAGGAGACATTCCACAATGACAATACAATTGATGCAAGCCCTCCTAGTGAGGACACACATCACCAACACAAGGAGCCAAGTGTGCATACACACAAGTGATTTAATAACTGTAATGGGCGTATGCTGACATAAGTTAGGTTGACATATTTTTGTAGTGTAGACATGGCCTTACTTGCCTTACATACCTGCACTAGGATATTGCGGGTGGGGGCAGGGGGGATAAGACATTCCCTTAATCCCTTGTGTGGGATACCTGCATCACTGTTAACACCATGGGGCTGCTACTCCCCACTCTCCCCAGAGGGGCAGGAATGGGTGGAGTCTTTACTCCATTTCCTCCATTTAATAGTGCCAGCTAATAGGTCAGAGCTGGCATGGGGGGGTGAAGTAAACTGCTGCTGGCCAAGGATTCCTTACACCCTGAAAAACACTGTTACCTTTGGAGGAAAGGGGAAACCAGGACACAAATCGTTACTCCTGGACCAGTTACAGCTACATGCCACCCCTTATTCAGGGCAGCTTGTGCGGCTACAATTTAATGTGTAGCGAATAGCACAGACTGCTGCAACACACATACAGACAAGAGTGCTACTGTGATGGCAGTTTGACAGCAAATAAAGTAAAAGGATCCAGTTAATAACTAGTGTGTAGAGCAACATAAATATAGCAGAATCCACTTAACCAGGGCAACTCTGAGAGAAGACACTTTTTAAAAATTAGTCCCTCAAAACTAAAATTAAAAAATATCCTGATCTTAATGCTATTGCATGAATCCATCATGTTTATTTGATTTTTGTTTTTTTTTCCTCTATCTTTATTTGATAATTTTTGTATGAAAAGATGGGAGTTCAGAATTTCACATGTATTTAACACCTTGGTAAGCGCCACTTATCCACTTGGCACTAGTTGGATGTGTCCCCATTAAGCAGAATGTATTCTTCCCCGATTAAGCAGAATTAATTTCTGTTCACTATCATTAGAATAAACTGGCTCCTTGAGAGATGTCCCACTTCAGCAGGCACACTGGTCAAGCAAGTCTTGATAAAGTAGCCACCTTGATAAAAGCAAGTGTCTGGTAATATCAGATGGTATAAAGAAAAATGCAGCGGAACTATGACAGCAGGGAGGGAGCTTAGAGGCTCCTGAGAAAAGGAAGATTCCTTGAGACAGGGTTTAAAGTTTTTTCATTTGAAAAGCTGTCTGCAGCTTGAGTCTCATCATACTATGATATTTATTTGGTTTTCAATATAATAACCAGAAGAGCGCTTCTATGAATCTGAGTGTGACCTTATATTTTCCAGGTGACGCCTTTATTGTTGTTGAAATATCTAAAACTGCACTGGTGCCAAGTGGAAAACACTTTAAAGATACATTCTGTTTGTGGACAATTCGGCTAACTGATAATATTTTTTCTGTAGTTGTCTTATATTCTTAATAGTAGAGGCATTTGCATGTATATAGAAAGTTTGTTCCTGATGGGTTCATCGGCTCCCACGGTTTACTCTTGACCTGAAGCCATCACCTTTTGTAAAGTCATTTAGTTGCAGTGGAGATGATAATGATATTATAATTCTCTATTTATGACATTGGAAGGTCAGCTGGATGAACGGTTAAGAACCAAAGATTCTGCATGCAGATGCATTCCTGGTAATTTAAAAGAATGGGAGATGATTTTTTTTATACTAATTCTTCATTCTCTTGCTTTCATACAGCAAAATGACACTGAAAACATCAGAGTTGTACATCAGCTCCTATCCTCTGTGCATATGCATTTTAATATAATCTAATTACATGATCATATGCTATGTTTCAAATAAAAAATAGCACATATGTAAATTCCATCATCTCAAACTATTTAGCTAGAGACTACCACAAGGCCCTGGCTCACGAGAAGAGAGCTCCTGTTCTGTGCACTTTAGGACGTGAGCAGGAGAGAACCACTCTCTTGCAAACATTAGTTGCTGTACAGCTCCAAAGCTGTATCAGAGCAGGACCTCTGCCTGTGCAATTTAGCAAGTGTGCAGGAATGCCCCCCTCAGCTCCTTAAAAGGGCCACAAGAACCCATCTTCCTCCCTTTTGTTGTAGTTTCTTTGACAGGAGCTTCAGCAAAATGGAGTCATAAAAGCATAGAGGTGAGACTGAGCACCTTTCAAATGCCTTATGAACTCTCACTATGTATGAGTAAAAAGAAAAGGAGTACTTGTGGCACCTCAGAGACTAACAAATTTATTTGAGCATTATGTATGAGTAGACTTTTCAGTATACAGCTAAGCTAGCCATGCATACACCTGCAGCAAATATTTCCTTAGCTCCTTGCCTTACTGGCTTAGTGAAAAAAATCTACTGCACAAGCTGTATGCAATGTCATGGAGCATAACTCGGTCAACTAAAAACCAGATTTCTCTAGAACAAGCAAAAACAGTTCTCCCCAGTGAGGACTATTTCCAAGCCAGATTTCAACTCTCAGTCCCCAGTGCTCCCAGAGTATCTGAGTGCCTCAAAGACAATAATGGATTTATCCTCATAACACCCCTGGGAACAGTGCTCAAGTCCTAAAAAAGAAGTGCTGGAACTCACTTCTCTGCTGAAGCCTTGTTGATATGGGTCCAGTGGACCCAGTGTGTGTGAAACTATACCTCTGCCAGCAGGCCTGGTGAGAGAAATTTGAGGCCCCGGTACATCATGTTCACTGGGGCCTCTATCAGGACCCTTCGCCCAGTGCAGTGGTAAAGGACATCCCTTCCCATCCCCCGACCTGGGGGGCAAGAATGGGTGACAGCAGCACTGACCATAGGGGAGGCAGGGACAGGGGTACAACAAAGGGAGGGCAGAGGTCCCGGGCCTCTCCTTTGGTCAGCTCTGAGCAGAGACTCAGCAGCTGCCGCCTTCCGTCCCAGCCATGCTCCAGACAACAGCACAGAGTGGCCCTGGAGGCAGGGATCTGCCACCCACACAGGAGGTAACAGGCTCCTGCATCTCTGCCCAATGGGGGAGTCCCTGCCAGAGTGCCAGGCTGTAAGGGGTGACCCTGGCACTTCCCCATGCTCTGTGTGGGCAGCAGTGAAGGGGTGGGGGCTGCAGCCTGGATGCTGGGGCTTTCCACAGGGAATGGGGTGCTGGGGGTTCGCAGGTCTGGAAACTATCTCCCCCTGCACCAGAGAAGGAAACACTAGGACATTCTGAACCCAGGTCCCCAAAGCCACTGCAGGAAGGAGCCTGAAGAGTTTAGGGGGAAGCCTTGGAGCCCAGTGCCCCCACTGTGTGTAGAAAGCCTCAACATCTGACCTGAAGCCACCTTCTCTCCTTTCCTATCCCACAGTGCCAGAACTCTAGTAAGGGTTCCCCACTTCAGGGAGGGGTATTACCTCTGGTGGAGGCAGTGGTCTCTAGCCACAGGGCCGCCCTGCGTTGCTGTCTTTGGCATGGCCGGGGGGTAGGCTGTGGCTGCTGGGTCTCTGCTCAGAGCTGGGCAGGAGGGAGCCTAGGTCCCACTTTCTTTGTGACCCTGTCAAAAGTACAGGATGCTGTTCCAGCTCCCCCCTTCCCCCCCCCCGCTACCCAAGAAGGCCCAGAATGCCATTCCCAAATGTGCCAGGACCACTCCAGTACTGCCTGGGAGGTAAAGTTTCGTTATTTCCATTTTACTGATGGGAAACTGGGGTACAGAAAGATTAGCTGCCTTATCTAAGGGCCACAGGAAGTCTGTGGCAGAGCCAGGAACCGAATATACATTTTCTGAGTTTTCCTCTTGGCTTCATCTGTAGAGCTGTTCTAAAAAGGTTATGAGAATTATTCTATAACGAGGAAAATTTGTGTGCGTGTGTGTGTACGGACGTGCATATGCACAGCCCTCCCCCTTCCCTCTACAACATTTCTACAAAGAGCATCTTCTGTAGTTTTTCTATAGCTGTTACTGATTCTTCAAGGATAGCAAACACATAAGGAATTTTAGCTTTTTCTGTTCCTGTCAACAATGCTTCTTCCTAGAGAGTGGGTAAAAAGTTGCACGGTATTTTTCCTGATGTTGGTTTTCATTGAAACAGCATGGTGTTAAATTGTTTGCCCAGAGTATAACTCTTTTCATCGACACTGTATGTCATAATGCTGAAGTTTGATCCTCTGGTACTGTTTTCTTCTTTTTTTGCAACAAGCTATACTACAGGAGTCAGTGCTGAAAATGTATAGAGGTGTTTGAAATAAAAAAGTCAGTGGGTATGAGCTGACTCCAATAGTAGCATGTAGAGGTTTGCTTAACCAACAGACATTCATCAAGATATCAGCATTTCTACTGAGTAGACTTACTGTGTAACCTGGATGATAACTGCTAAATGGATGGGAAAAGTCAAAAAGATGATTGTGGTCAAACTTATGGTGCAGCAGGGAAACTGATAAAAGGAAGTACACATTTTACAGATGAAAACAGAATGTAAATGAACATATAACCAACAACACAGGTGAGTGAAGAAAGATTATAAAATCTAATATGATGCACAATACTGATTAGCCCTAAGGAATATGAGGTTGGGGGAAGAGGGAGCAAGAAGACAACACACTTGGCAAGCTATGCAGTATCTCAAGCTAGTACACTGGAAGAGACTCCTACATGAACAATATTACTCAAGTTGTGGGGCTTACACCATAGATACTGCTAGTATCACAAGACACCTATTGAAAATGTAATCTTTTAAAAATTGGATGGAGAGGGAGCACCAGTGGGTAAGCAGAAAAGGGAGAATAGATGCAAAAGGGCCTGGAGGGAGCCAGAAGGTTTAGAGATGGAACTTAGATGTGGGGAGATGGTGGAGGGGGAAGATGGAGAGTGTTGGCGATTTAAGGATGAGAGTTTTTGCTATAGCATGCTGTATTTTCTGCAGCTGACTAGCTCTTCAAAGTGCAGGGGGTAGAGAATAGACATGGCCCTGCCTTCTCCCCACTCTCTTTAAACTATTCTTTCCCCTGGAGCACCCACCCAAGAGCAAGGCACAAAGTGGCCTTCACATTTTTCTAAACAAAGAAAGGTTGCCAAATAGTGATAAAAGCTCAAATGACCAGTCTCACCAGCTTAGGAACCAGCACATTTCTATCAGCTGAATGTTTTCATCAGTAGCTAAAACCAGACTAATTGAAGAGAGGTGCAGTCTATAACAGTAACATATCCATGCACTTGGTTATGATGAGAGGCATGACATCGGAACCTGAATAAAACAACGTATCATCTTTTACTGTTGCCAGGCCCTTCTAGCCAATAGGAACACAGTAACTAACAGATTCCAGCTTGCTGAAGTGCATGTATTGTTAGAAACAAAGTATTTGATTACTGGACTAAAACAAGGCTGTACAAAACACTGACAATGCATACATCACAGCACGTTGGAATAAGACACAAGGAAAGCATGCAGTAGTAGGTCTGTGTTCTCCTTTCCTATTCCAATACACTGCTATGCACAGATTACAGTGTAGCTGGGCCCAATGCATGAAGTAGGCCCTGTGTCAGAACAGGTGCTCTCATTTTAGCCAATTAAGAGAGCAGGGCAGCACCTAGGGGCTGGGAGTGAATCAGAGCAGTGTGGGACAGTCAGAAGGGGCAGGTGAGAGCTATTAGGAGTCTGGGGACTGTGGAAGGAAGTAGCAGGTGATTTCCAAGAAGATGGCTGATTTCAAGGAAAGCAATAAGAGGGGTTTGCTGTGTTGCTTCCTGGAGCAGGAGCGTGTGCGTATGCGTGTCCCTAAGATGGAGCTAAGGGCTGAAGGTAGGGGAGCAGCTGAGATTTACCTGCTCACTTCTTCCAGCTAGACAGTTGGACCCAGGAGTGAGGAATGCTCTCTTGGTAAGAATGATTTCCTACCAGAGGCTGTGGGGGTTCCCCCATGGGAACAGAGGAGTTGTACTCTGGCTGGGGTGGCTGGCTGGCCAGAATATGGCTCACAAAGAGCCGAAGTGTAGTGGAAGACACTGGAGAGCAGTGTGGAAGGGCTCCCAGCAGATAGGTAGGTGTGGGTTCCAGCTAGGAAGAGTGAGTTTTAAGGACTATATGCACTGGATGTGGGGAAACCGTCTATGTTTGGGACTCTTGGTGGGGATTATTTGAACAATGTTCTGTGTTAAACTTCAGATTGAGACCAATTCAAAAACCAGGTGACAATTTTCCTAATCCCTTTCCTATTGGGAATAACTTCCATTTACTCATCTTGGTCTCCTCATCTCCATTGAGAATAAATTGCAGAATCTGTCTGAACAGCTCTAAAGCACAAACAGGAAGGGCATGTCTTCACTTCATCGGGAGGGTTAACTGCCCTAGTATTTATGCAGGGGCTCCAGGCAGGATTGTACTCAGGCACATAGCCTGAGTTGCTGCCCATGCTCCCCCCCAGCTACGCTGTTATTTTTAGCATGTTAGCTCAAGCAGAGCTAGTATATGTTTGTATACCCATGCTGGGAAGAACCCTGCCACCTGCAGTGTAGACATACAGTAAGTTTTCATCTTCCTTCCAGAATGATCTATCACTCAGTTCTGGAATGATGCACCACATCTCTCTATCAGGAGTAGTCGGTTGCATTTAGCATATGATAAAGCAATGCATATGTGATGGCAAAGGCTTGTCTGCTGCTATGGTGGATAGCATGGCATGTGTGTAGGCAGTGCTCAGCTGATGTCCAGGCAAGGCTAGGATTCAATATCTGTAGATATAAATGGTGAATATGGTGTCATGCCACCAATGGAACCAGAGATCCAGGAAGGATGGCAGGGTCTTGATGCCTATGGTGGTGAACTTGGTATACCATGTGAGGGCACTGACAGAACAGATATGCTGGGATAAGACACTGAAGGAACTAGCAGTGCAACTATTGTCTTTCTCATGCTGAATGGTAGTGTCAAAACGGTATGTTTCCATCTTTAAACCAACAGCTCTTTTATATTATTGAAATGAATAGGCTTGGTAAGCTCCTTGGGGCAGGGACCTCCTGTTTGTTCTGTGTTTGTATAGCACCAAGCATTATGAGGATCTGTGCTCGGAAATTCCAGTCATGGACCTATGATGATACAAATAATCTCACATTCTGGACTGTGGAGACGCTTTCCCTCCATAACAGGAAGGTCCTGTGAAGAGAGCACCAAGGAAATGCATAAGGCAAATACATCAACTCTTGTGTCTAGGGATAGCATAAACCATTTTTCTTTTCTTCTCTCTATTCTGTAACACTCTTCAAAGCAAGAAATAAATGAATTAGCTGAAAAGTGCACCTAAGGTCAGGAGGTACTTAGAAAATTCAAGGTGAGAATCAGCCATTGGACTGTGTCTGAGATTTGTCAAGAGAACACCTGATACCGTGGAAAGTCAAGGTAGAGTATAATATAGCTTAACAGAGAACCCACAAGTAAATCCCTATTTGAGTGTACTTGCCTAATATAGGATACTACAGGATTTGTACTTAATGTATTTCTCTCTAACAGCCACTTCCCTTCTGATTAAGGCTGTGACTAAGGAGTTCTTTTACCTCACCACCAACTACTTATTTGAAGGAAGAAACTTCCTCAATTCTTGCTTTTTTTCACTCCTGTATGTATAGATTTTGGTTAGAGTCCAGTTTCCCTTCGTCAGCCTGGTAGCAGAAAGTGTCGTCTCCACTTCTATTTAAGTGCTGGATGTAAATTACAGAGCTACCAGAAGAATTAAGCAGACCATATGTCAGATTAATGGAAGGATATTATTTTTATTTGTTGTGATATATTAACTCTCCCACTACAAAGCCCCTCAAAGTTAATAATTATTCCATGTGTCATTGGTAAATTTTAATATCCTTTCTTCTTTAGAAAGACTTGGTTTCCATTCATGCCTAACTTCTATTCTCCTCCTCCTCCTCCTTCATGCAAATCTCAGTATTCAATCGGCACCATAGGATTTTTTAAAAATTCTTTTATAGATGTCTTTAAATCTGATGCATTTTACAAAAGCTAACTAGTAAAATCAATTGGATGAATCTTTTACCTTAATGTTAATGACAAGTCACAAATTAATTTAAAAAATGATGAAAAACAAATCAAGAAACATAACTCAGTTGCTCTGTAAAGAGTGCACATTACTGCTTAGTCATTGCATTAATATTCCAGAATCAAAAATGATCCATGCCTAAAAAAACTAAAATGAGGAAAAAGTATGGTTTACACAAGCTAACTTGCTTTGGTGAATAAAAGTCAAAACCACAGGGATTTTAAGAGACTTTACAGCTGTGTGGTTTTGCAGCAGGTTTAAATGGATTATAGTAAGTTCATAAAAATTTCATTTGATAAGTTTACTTTAGTGTTTAATATTTTGTTCCCAGTAAACTTCAGCTGTATTAAATAAAAGTACATTAACCTCACCATCTGCTATACAGCTTTGGTTTTTGTTCTGGAGTTCAAGCTGAAATGCATTACTGCAAATTACAGGCTAAATTGCTAAAATTTGTTGGACTCCTGCAGCCTAATCCATAGGAACCAGCCAATTCTTCTTGAGTTTTCTATGTTTAATTGTACTGTAATTAAAGAAATTACTATCTTCTGTTTGGACATGATTAACCCAACAAGTGTTCATACCTGTATTTTCTAAGCATCTTGTAACACTAAGACTCAGCTTATGCTCGTTAACAAGGAGACAAATGAAGAAAGTATACTGTATTAATGCTATGGGCTGTGTGTAACAAGTTGTGGGTTTTGTTTTTAAATCTTTCAACTGAATGTTTAATGTAATCATTTATAATGGTGTTGCGTTTTAAAGAAATGGCATTTGTGTAAATGGATACATGCCTGTCAGTAGAACTATTAAACATGAACAGAAAGAAAGCGGACCATTTGATTCCAATCTGACTATATGAATCATTATTTGGGATGCTTATCTTCCATATGCACAGAGATATGAATGTGATTGAATTTTGGCCTTTTTTGCTGTTTTTTTTCCAGGATCTAAATTACATTAAAAGAAAACACAACTCTAGACCTGTACCTGTTATCACAGCCTTTATCATAAAATCAAATGCATAGTAGTCTTGAGTCTGCACCAGCAGCACCATGAGACAGAGAGAGATCCTTAATTCATCTGTGTGGAGTTCTGTCTTCGAAGTGGCGTTATTAGAGGTAGTAGCCCATGGCATTTGCAGAAGCTGTCCAAGCAGATCTGGCATTTTAATGCCAGCAGAAATGTGGAATTCCCATTTGCGACTTAATCTAAAAACCACTGTAGTCAATAGAAATAATTTAATTGACTTCAGTTGGCCCCAGTACTTGGATTAGGAGATCTATTCTGATCCCTCACCCCTTGCTGCTCTCTTTCTGCAATTCCAGTCCTAGATCAAGCCACAACCCCATGTTGAATGCCTACTGAGTTCCTGTTATCACAGACGTGTCCCACTTATTGTGTTGCTATCTACGGGATTCCAAAATCTAGTCCTCAACCTATGACTCTTCTCTCAAATTCCATGTGGTCCATGAAACTCCCTACCCCCTTAGCTGGCTAATGTCTGACAAGGCCTGTGTGAAGGGGTCATGGGAGGGGAAGAGCCACGTTTAAAAAAAAAAAAAAAAAAGTTCTCTGCTCCTACAGCTGTGTGACCCTTTCATGAGTCCAGCTGTGTCACTGATTCAGCTCTCTGCCACATACCGTGCTTCCTTTGACTGATTGACAGAAAGCACCATCTGTGGCAGAGCAGACTCACTGGGACATTGGGACTAGCAGACTAACACCCACTGAGGGAGCACAGCGGAAAGGACTTGAAATATTGTTTTTAAAATCATTTAACTTCTCACAGGATGGGGGTAAATAAAGGAGGGCTGACAAGAGGTGGTGAATGGTTTGTTTCATCTGTTGAATACACTCCAGCAGCATTCATGCTCATTCTGCGTGAACCTGACCAGCAGCAAACCATCTGTAGAGCTCAGAGAACTGGATCCAAGCACTGACCACGACGCACTATCCCTCTGAATTTGTACAAGTCACTTAATGGCATTGCCTCCATTTCCCCCCCTGTAAAATGTGGGTAAGAATACATCGCCCTCATTCTTGGAAAGACTTGCATATCTTTTAATTTTAATTGACTTAAATTGCACACAGGCTTAGAGTGCAGCATGTGCCTGAGAGTTTGCAGGATTGGGCTGTAGCTGCTTCAGAGGGATTTTGTAAGAGTATTTGTTCACCATTTGGAAAAGGCTGTATATGTATTAAGTTTAGCATTGCTGAAGTCATGGAAAATGACCTAGCTTCTGCATTTGTATATGACCAACTTGCTAAGGTTCCAACAGCAGCACTAACTTGGCCATGTTACATATGTAAGTTTTATGGTACCCATTTCATGGCTAAGAGTATGTATTAGGCTACATATTTAGTGTGAACAGCAGGAGTATAAATATGTGTAATCATTTTTACTTATTATTGAGGTTGCACTTAAAATCCCACTCAGGAGTGACACCCAATCATAGAGGTGCTGTTCCAAGGCCCACTCAGCCAACAGCATGTTTTCCAGTGATTTCACTGGATTTTGGTTCAGACTCGTAGTGAGGAACAGTCCCTGCCCAGAAAAAAAACTTAATTGAAGAGCTAAATTACTGAATTAAAGTCAACTAAGAATATGGCTCATGTGCACTGTGGCTGATGGAACCTTAACTCCCTGACTCCTTGTGACGTAACTGTCCCACTTAATTGTGCTCTGTCCTTGCACAGATTTAAATATGATAAGGTACAAAATACTTGCTAGAGGGCATGGTCTGCACTACACTAGCACCTCTAGCTGCAGCAGCCACATTGAATGAGTTAGAGAGGAGATGGGGTCATTGTCCTTCCCTTCCCATCACACTGGCCAGCAGAGCTAGGCATGAAGGGGAAGTGCAAGCTTACCCCTCTAAGGGCTAGCGCAGTGCTATCCTCCCTCTTCAGCATGTAGTTGTGGGAGGCATTTTACACAGGTTCACACAAACAACAAATCATCTTTAGCCAGAGACCTACCATCAACAAATTCATCCCCAAAAGTGAGTATTTGGGGAAAGTTGAGTGCATAGAAACAGGGTTATAATGGAAACCGCTTTGCAACCTTGATGGTTGCTGTTGGCATGATCACTATAATAAGAAAACAATGAGTGATATGTGTGCATTGTACACTTGTGTGGAAAACCAACATGGGCAAATGAAAGTGCTTGTGTACTGGTGCTGGGAAGCAGATAGAGAAATCCCCTTTCACCATAGATAAAGGGATCCCTGATATATGTCTGGATTATGTTTACCTAGTAGCTATTGAAACTACTGAAGTAGTTGCGGGAATATTTGTACTGTTTCAGCACTTCCCACTGTGTATATCTTGTTCTGTCTTAGTAACTAACTGGAAAGAAAATCATCCAGCTGTAAACAGCAGTGGCTTTTTGCTAGGACTTAATATGTTAATCCCACTTCCCATGTTTCCATACTTTCTCCACAACCATTAAATGCAATGCATTTTAGTTACATGCACTCAATTTTGTGCTATTCCAGAATGATACATATTAAATTGTATTTAGCGTAAGAATCCATTAACAGTTTCATTTACTGTAGCAAGTAAATTTAAGTTCCCTGATGTGGTTTTAAATGAAAAAAGCTGCTTCCATAGCATATGTATGAAAGTGATCATGACATGGTAGAGTTCATGATTCTAAGGAATGGTAGGAGGGAGAACAGCACGAAGACAATGGATTTCAAGAAGGCAGACTCATGGAGTTGATAGGTAAAATCCCATGGGAAGCAAGTCTAAGGGGGAAAAACAATTGAAGACAGTTGGCAGTTTGTCAAAGAGACATTATTAAGGGCACAAGAGCAAACTATCCCACTATGTAGGAAAGATAGGAAGTATGGCAAGAGAGCACCCTGGCTTAACCAGGAGGTCTTCAATGATCTCAAACTCAAAAAAGAGTCTTACAAAAAGTGGAAACTTGGTCAAATTACAAAAGATGAATATAAACTGTCAAGGTTCCTTCCCCACTCTGAACTCTAAGGTACAGATGTGGGGACCTGCATGAAAACCTCCTAAGCTTACTTTTACCAACTTAGGTTAAAACTTCCTCAAGGTACAAACTGTTTTATCCTTTGCCCTTGGACTTCCACTGCCACCACCAAACTTTATCTGGGTTCCTGAGAAAACATTGTTTGGAAATGTCTTTCCCCCCCAAATCCTCCCAATCCTTGCACCCCACTTCCTGGGGAAGGTTTGGTAAAAATCCTCACCAATTTGCATAGGTGACCACAGACCCAAACCCTTGGATCTTAGAACAATGAAAAAGCATTCAGTTTTCTTACAAGAAGACTTTTAATAGAAGTAAAAAAGAATCACCTCTGTAAAATCAGGATGGTAAATACCTTACAGCGTAATTAGATTCAAAACATAGAGAATCCCTCTAGGCAAAACCTTAAGTTACAAAAAAGACACACAAACAGGAATATTCATTCTATTCAGCACAGCTATTTTCTCAGCCATTTAAAGAAATCATAATCTAATGCATCTCTAGCTAGATTACTTACTAAATTCTAAGACTCCATTCCTGTTCTGTCCCCGGCAAAAGCATCACACAGACAGACACAGACCCTTTGTTTTTCTCCCTCCTCCCAGCTTTTGAAAGTATCTTGTCTCCTCATTGGTCATTTTCGTCAGGTGCCAGCGAGGTTACCTTTAGCTTCTTAACTCTTTACAGGTAAAAGGATTTTTCCTCTGGCCAGGAGAGATTTTAAAGGTGATTACCCTTCCCTTTATATTTATGACATAAACAAATAACACAAGTCTGTAGGGACAAAATTAGAAAAGCCAAAGCACAAAATGAGATCAAACTACCTACGGACATAAAAGGAAACAAGAAAACATTCTACAAATACATTAGAAGCAAGAGGAAAACCAAGGACAGAGTAGGCCTGTTACTGAATGAGGGGGGAAAGGCAATAACAGAAAATGTGGAAATGGTAGAGGTGCTTAATGACTTCTTTGTTTCGGTTTTCACCAAGAAGGTTGGTGGCGATTGGACATCTAACATAGTGAAAATGAGGTAGGATTAGAGTCTAAAATAGGGAAAGAACAAGTCAAAAATTACTTAAACAAGTTAGATGTCTTCAAATCACCAGGGCCTGATTAAATGCATCCTAGAATACTCAAGGAGCTGACTGAGGAGATATCTGAGCCTTTAGCAATTATCTTTGAAAAGTCAGGGAAGACGGGACACATTCCAGAAGACTGGAAAAGGATAAATATAGTACCCATCTATAAAAAGGGAAATAAGGAGAACCTGGTGAATTACAGACCAGTCAGCTTAACTGCTGTACTCGGAAAGATAATGGAGCAAATAATAAAGCAATCAATTTGCAAACACCTAGAAGATAATAAGGTGATAAATAACAGTCAGCATGGATTTGTCAAGAACAAATTGTGTCAAACCAACCTGATAGCTTTCTTTGATAGGGTAACAAGCCTTGTAGATAGTGGGGAAGCAGTAGATGTGGTATATCTTGACTTTAGTAAGGCTTTTGATACTGTCTTGCAGGACCTTGCCAGCAAGTTAAAGAAGTATGGGCTGGATGAATGGACTATAAGGTGGATAGAAAGTTGGCTAGATTGTTGGGCTCAACGGGTAGTGATCAATGGCTCCATGTCTAGTTGGCAGCCGGTATCAAGTGGAGTGTCCCAAGGGTCGGTCCTGGGGCCGGTTTTGTTCAATATCTTCATAAATGATCTGGAGGATGGTGTGGATTGCACCCTCAGCAAGTTTGCAGATGACACTAAACTGGGAGGAGAGGTAGATACGCTGGAGGGTAGGGATAGGATACAGATGGACCTAGACAAATTGGAGGATTGGGCCAAAAGAAATCGGATGGGGTTCAACCAGCTGAGCAGCGGGGGACAGCAGAGCAGCACACAGCAGGAGTTTGCCTGGGAGTTCGCCTGGAGTGAGCCCAGGGAGGCTTACATCTTGTCAACTTCTCTGAGGAAGCTCATAGTAGGAAAGTGATATGGAAGGGGGGGGGGGTTCAGCTGTTGTGACCTGCACTGGATGTGCCATGTTTGTCTTTCTTCCACAGGACAGAAGCAACTTTGTCTGTACAAAGTGCAAGCTGGTCTCCATACTGGAAGAGAAGATTGAAGGTCTGGAGCAACAGATAACGACCCTGCGTTGCATACGAGAATCTGAGGATTTTCTGGACAAACGTCAGGATATGCTTCTACAGGCGCAAAGCTCTAAAGATTTAGAGCAGGTTGCACAGCGGAGCCAAGAGGCCAGTGAAGAAGCTTGGCAACATGTGACCTCCAGAAGAAGAAGGGGGAATGTCCGGGTTCCAGCAACGCAGACACAGGTAACTAACCGCTTTCATGTTCTCTCCACAGGTACCATTGCGGAGAGTGGACCAGACGATACGTCTGGGGGGAGAAAGCAGAAGGAGACTCCGCTGGTTGGAAGGCATGAGATGCGATGTCCTGAGGTTGGGGGTTCCACGACCACCACTCCCAAGAGAAGGAGGCGGGTGGTGGTGGTCGGGGACTCTCTCCTCCGGGGGACTGAGTCATCTATCTGCCGCCCTGACCGGGAAAACCGAGAAGTCTGCTGCTTGCCAGGGGCTAAGATTCGCTATGTGACGGAGAGACTGCCGAGACTCATCAAGCCCTCGGATCGCTACCCCTTCCTGCTTCTCCACGTGGGCACCAATGATACTGCCAAGAATGACCTTGAGCGGATCACTGCGGACTACGTGGCTCTGGGAAGAAGGATAAAGGAGTTTGAGGCGCAAGTGGTGTTCTCGTCCATCCTCCCCGTGGAAGGAAAAGGCCAGGGCAGGGACCATCGAATCGTGGAAGTCAACGAATGGCTACGCAGGTGGTGTCGGAGAGAAGGCTTTGGATTCTTTGACCATGGGATGGTGTTCCATGAAGGAGGAGTGCTGGGCAGAGACGGGCTCCATCTTACGAAGAGAGGGAAGAGCATCTTTGCGAGCAGGCTGGCTAACCTAGTAAGGAGGGCTTTAAACTAGGTTCACCGGGGGAAGGAGACCAAAGCCCTGAGGTAAGTGGGAAAATGGGATACCGGGAGGAAGGACAGGCAGGAACATCTGTGAGGGGAGGGCTCCTGCCTCATACTGAGAATGAGGGGCGATCAGCAGGTTCTCTCAAGTGCTTATATACGAATGCACAAAGCCTTGGAAACAAGCAGGGAGAACTGGAGGTCCTGGTGATGTCAGGGAATTATGACGTGATTGGAATAACAGAGACTTGGTGGGATAACTCACATGACTGGAGTACTGTCATGGATGGTTATAAACTGTTCAGGAAGGACAGGCAGGGCAGAAAAGGTGGGGGAGTAGCACTGTATGTAAGGGAGCAGTATGACTACTCAGAGCTCCGGTACGAAACTGCAGAAAAACCTGAGTGTCTCTGGATTAAGTTTAGAAATGTGAGCAACAAGAGTGATGTAGTGGTGGGAGTCTGCTATAGACCACCGGATCAGGGGGATGAGGCTTTCTTCCGGCAACTCGCAGAAGCTACTAGATCGCACGCCCTGGTTCTCATGGGTGACTTTAATTTTCCTGATATTTGCTGGGAGAGCAATACAGCGGTACATAGACAATCCAGGAAGTTTTTGGAAAGCGTAGGGGACAATTTCCTGGTGCAAGTGCTAGACGAGCCAACTAGGGGGGGAGCTTTTCTTGACCTCCTGCTCACAAACAGGGAAGAATTAGTGGGGGAAGCAAAAGTGGATGGGAATTTGGGAGGCAGTGACCATGAGATGGTCGAGTTCAGGATCCTGACACAGGGAAGAAAGGTAAGCAGCAGGATACGGACCCTGGACTTCAGGAAAGCAGACTTCGACTCCCTAAGGGAGCAGATGGGTAAGATTCCCCTGGGGGACTAACATGAAGGGGAAAGGAGTCCAGGAGAGCTGGCTGTATTTTAAAGAATCCTTATTGAGGTTACAGGGACAAACCATCCCGATGAGTCGAAAGAATAGTAAATATGGCAGGCGACCAGCTTGGCTTAATGGTGAAATCCTAGCAGATCTTAAACATAAAAAAGAAGCTTACAAGAAGTGGAAGGTTGGACATATGACCAGGGAAGAGTATAAAGATATTGCTCGGGCATGTAGGAATGAAATCAGGAAGGCCAAATAGCACCTGGAGCTGCAGCTAGCAAGAGATGTCAAGAGTAACAAGAAGGGTTTCTTCAGGTATGTTGGCAACAAGAAGAAAGCCAAGGAAAGTGTGGGCCCCTTACTGAATGAGGGAGGCAACCTAGTGACAGAGGATGTGGAAAAAGCTAATGTGCTCAATGCTTTTTTTGCCTCTGTCTTCACTAACAAGGACAGCTCCCAGACTGCTGCGCTGGGCATCGCAACATGGGGAGTAGATGGCCAGCCCTCCGTGGAGAAAGAGGTGGTTAGGGACTATTTAGAAAAGCTGGACGTGCACAAGTCCATGGGGCCGGACGAGTTGCATCCGAGAGTACTAAAGGAATTGGCGGATGTGATTGCAGAGCCATTGGCCATTATCTTTGAAAACTCGTGGCGAACGGGGGAAGTCCCAGATGACTGGAAAAGGGCTAATGTAGTGCCAATCTTTAAAAAAGGGAAGAAGGAGGATCCTGGGAACTACAGGCCAGTCAGCCTCACCTCAGTCCCCGGAAAAATCATGGAGCAGGTCCTCAAGGAATCAATCCTGAAGCACTTACACGAGAGTAAAGTGATCAGGAACAGTCAGCGTGGATTCACCAAGGGAAGGTCATGCCTGACTAATCTAATCGCCTTCTATGATGAGATTACTGATTCTGTGGATGAAGGGAAAGCAGTGGATGTATTGTTTCTTGACTTTAGCAAAGCTTTTGACACAGTCTCCCACAGTATTCTTGTCAGCAAGTTAAAGAAGTATGGGCTGGATGAATGTACTATAAGGTGGGTAGAAAGTTGGCTAGATTGTCGGGCTCAACGGGTAGTGATCAATGGCTCCATGTCTAGTTGGCAGCCGGTGTCAAGTGGAGTGCCCCAGGGGTCGGTCCTGGGGCCGGTTTTGTTCAATATCTTCATAAATGATCTGGAGGATGGTGTGGATTGCACTCTTAGCAAATTTGCGGATGATACTAAACTGGGAGGAGTGGTAGATAGGATACAGAGGGACCTAGACAAATTGGAGGATTGGGCCAAAAGAAACCTGATGAGGTTCAATAAGGATAAATGCAGGGTCCTGCACTTAGGACGGAAGAACCCAATGCACAGCTACAGACTAGGGACCGAATGGCTAGGCAGCAGTTCTGCGGAAAAGGACCTAGGGGTTACAGTGGACGAGAAGCTGGATATGAGTCAGCAGTGTGCCCTTGTTGCCAAGAAGGCCAATGGCATTTTGGGATGTATAAGTAGGGGCATAGCGAGCAGATCGAGGGACGTGATCGTTCCCCTCTATTCGACATTGGTGAGGTCTCATCTGGAGTACTGTGTCCAGTTTTGGGCCCCACACTACAAGAAGGATGTGGATAAATTGGAAAACGTCCAGGGGAGGGCAACAAAAATGATTAGGGGACTGGAACACATGAGTTATGAGGAGAGGCTGAGGGAACTGGGATTGTTTAGTCTGCGGAAGAGAAGAATGAGGGGGCACTTGATAGCTGCTTTCAACTACCTGAAAGGGGGTTCCAAAGAGGATGGATCTAGACTGTTCTCAGTGGTAGCAGATGACAGAAGAAGGAGTAATGGTCTCAAGTTGCAGTGGGGGAGGTTTAGGTTGGCTATTAGGAAAAACTTTTTCACTAGGAGGGTGGTGAAACACTGGAATGCGTTACCGAGGGAGGTGGTGGAATCTCCTTCCTTAGAAGTTTTTAAGGTCAGGCTTGACAAAGCCCTGGCTGGGGTGATTTAATTGGGGATTGGTCCTGCTTTGAGCAGGGGGTTGGACTAGATGACCTCCTGAGGTCCCTTGCAACCTTGATATTCTATGACCTTCTCATAAACAAAATAGGGAAATACAACCTAGATGGAGCTACTATAAGGTGGGTGCATAACTGGTTGGAAAATCATTCCCAGAGAGTACTTATCAGTGGTTTACAGTCATGGTGGAAGGGCATAATGAGTGGGGTCCCGCAGGGATCGGTTCCGGGTCTGGTTCTGTTCAATATCTTCATCAATGATTTTGATAATGGCAGAGAGAGTACACTTAAGTTTGCGGACAATATCAAGCTGGGAGGGGTTGCAAGTGCTTTGGAGGATAGAATTAAGAATTCAAAATGATCTGGACAAACTGGAGAAATGGTCTGAAGTAAATTGGATGAAATTCAATATGGACAAATGCAAAGTACTCCACTTAGGAAGGAACAATCACTTGCACACATACAAAATGGGAAATGACTGCCTAGTATTGTAAGCAAGACACGAGAAGTAATTCTTCCGCTCTACTCTGCTGATTAAGCCTCAACTGGAGTATTGTGTCCAGTTCTGGGTGCCACATTTCAGGAAAGATGTGGACAAATTGGAGAAAGTCCAGAGAAGAGCAACAAAAATGATTAAAGGTCTAGAAAATATGACCTATGAGGGAAGCTTGAAAAAATTGGGTTTGTTTAGTCTGGAGAAGAGAAGACTGAGAGGGGACATGATAGCAGTTTTCAAGTACATAAAAGATTGTTAAAAGAAGGAGGGAGAAAAATTGTTGTTCTTAACCTCTGAGGATCGGGCAAGAAGCAATGGGCTTAAATTGCACCAACGGCGGTTTAGGTTGGACATTAGGAAAAACTTCTTAACTGTCAGAGTGGTTGAGCACTGGAATAAATTGCCTAGGGAGGTGGGTGGAATCTCCCTCATTGGGGATTTTTAAGAGCAGGTTAGACAAACACTTGTCAAGGATGGTTTAGATAATACTTAGTCCTGCCTTGAGTGCAGGTGACTGGATTAGATGACCTCTTGAGGTCCCTTCCAGTTCTGATTCTATGTCTGACTGTTGATTGGCCTCAGGCTGTAAGAATAATTAAGAAATTATCTAAGCAAGTAAATTTGTATGGAAAGCATTAATATATTGTGTAAAATACTATTACAGTAATTCCTGTTAGCATTACGGTAATTAAAGGTTTGTCAGCATTGCCATTAGCAACTTCCAAGGGTGGGGGCTGGGGGCATATTGTAACTGGGCTGTAAACATTTGCTCTTTGCTGTGTCAGCCTATGAGCAAAAGTTGGGGAAACAACTTGAATGTTGGTTGGTTTTTACCTATAGCAATGTAAAATGTGACAAACTGGGCTGTGCTGGTGCAACTCCCTGACCCTCTGTAACCTCACAGCACATAAAGTGTGGGCTAGTGCACTCTATAGTCTCATGAACTAAAAGGAAAAAAAGAAGTTAAGTGGCAGGAGTACTTTCATCTAGCTTAGGTACTTGTATGGTCTCCAAAGCTGTAGTATATGAGCACCTCACAATCCTTAGTGTGTTTCTCCACAATACTCATGTGAGGTAGGGAAGTCTTATTGTTCCCATTTTGCAGATGGATAGCTGAGACTAAGTGGTGCAAAGGAATTCTGTGACAGAGCAGTGAATAGAAGCTGAGTTTCCAATTATAGGCTAGCACCCTAACCACTGACGTCCTTCATCACCCATGGCAGGCATGAATCCCTGCCTCAAGAGGGGTTTCAATGTGTGGAAGGGGTGACTGTGCACGATCATATTGATGGAATCTCTATTATCCCATGTATGACTCTCTCCCAGGGGTTCTATTCCGCAGGAGGGTGAGGATGCTGTGTAGAGCAGCCAACCTGATCTCCCCTGGCTGGCTTTATTGGTGGGGAGACTGATGTAAGCAGCAGGCTTAGCTGGGTAACGAGATACAGCTGATCACCCCTGGAAAATGCATTCAAATTCATCCCAGAGTGGTAATATTTGAAAATTGTTACCATCCAATAGCTGCTTAGAGCTGAAAGTACCTGTTCTGTTAATAGCAGACAGGCATTCCCATCACAAAAAAATCTTTACCTTAGAGAAAGGATGACCTTGTGGTTAAGGCACTGTGACTCAGGAAATCAGCAGTCCATTCCCAGCTCTGCTGCAGACTTGCCCAATGTCACACAAATCTCTCTGTGCTTCAGTTTCCTATCTCTGACATGGTGAATAATAAAACTTTTCTCCCACTTTCTTTATCTTCTCTATTTAGATAGTCCTTATCTTAAAGGGCTTACATAGAATCATAGAAGATATGGTTGGAAGAGACCTCAGGAGGTCATCTAGTCCAACCCCCTTACAATCTTACTCTGAGTTTGTACAGTTCCTAGCAGAAGAGGGCCCAATCTTGGTTGGAACTTACAGGAATTTCCAGAATTCAAATAATAAAAATCAACCCTTTTGGCAGTCTCAGCAGAGAACCCATAGGCTGAATGGGAATAGAGGTTAAAACTATTTCTCTGACCCTTAAGGTGACCCTTCTGAGTCATGTTGATGCTTCTTGGTGAGGTTATTTGAGGAAGCTTGCGCTTCCACATCCTGTGCTGCACTTGTTTTGTGCATGCCTGTACACTAGGGCTTCAGCTGGCAGAGCTCTCAGTGCGATCCCTCTCAGGGGACCTATGCTCTCTTTTAACAATGAGATGGAAACATTGTTTAAGGGAAAAAAGTGTTTAAGAGAGAAACTAATAAAACCAGGGCATATTCATTATTTTTGAAAACATAATGTAAATTTTTCAGAGTATAGTGATGACTGTCGGAATCAGATGGCCACTGAATTTTGTTGGGACATCATTTATTTTTCTTGAAATGATAGTACTGACTGTCAGAACATTTGTGAGCTCTACAGTGGGGACCATTTCAGAGGGAGAACTCAAGGTTTTCTTTAAGAAACTATTAAATTCCTTGAAAGTTGGCAGATGATGATGATGATGATGATGATGAGGGTTGATAATATGACTGATTGGATCATCTCTGAATCCCAAGAACACTGCTTATGTTTTCAGCAGCGGAAGACAGTCCAAGTGTGGTGGCTCCAATGAGTATCCGCTATGTTTGACTGGAAGGGGTGGCCTCCCTCTGAAGCAACTGACCCTGGTTTTTGTCAAAGGCAGGATACTGGACTAACTGCTCTCAGTTAGTCCGGCAATTCCTATATTCTTTACTGTGTGAATATAAACGTCTTTATTATGTTTTGGCAGAGTTGGATAAAAGAAACCTACGAGCACAATGTACTGAAAACAGTATCATGGTATTAAAACTGTGATCTCGTACCAAAGGCCAATGGCACAAGTGCCTGTGATTCTTCTGCTGAATGCAATGGAGCCCAAACTAGTCAAACAGCTGATAGGGATCGGTGAATTAATTCTAACCAGGCTCATACTTTGAAAGGCTAATTCAATCTTTCTGGTTCATCTGGTCTAGAATGTCTGTGTGTAAGAGGTGTCCAGAGGTCAGGAGTTTCCATTTGTTTGCACCCTTTCATCTTTTGCTCAGAATAAAAAAAGACACAGTTTTTGGATCAAAGGAAATGCTTCTGTTATCTCTAGGTATTTTTACGTCTTGTAAAAAGAAACAGACTCAAGAAGGAAGCAAATATAGGAAGGAAGACGGGCATTTTTCATTCTCCAGCTCTATCCTGTCCACTGCTGCTAAGACACTGGCAGCCATTAATAGAAAATAAGATGAAAAATTGATCCTATATCCTATACATGACATTGTTTGCAATCTGTGTGTGACAGACTTTTGATACATAACATTTTACATAAAAATTGAGACCAATAAACTCTTATTAACCAATGCGAGTCTTGTTTCAACTTTTAATATTTCATTTGACATTTTCCTTTGTTTGCAACCCCCCAAAACACTGCGTTTTGTGGAACAAGTTATAAGATAAATGAAATGATCTTGGTAGTATGTTTCATATTTTACCTACAGCAGGCATAATTTTCATTTACGCAGTAATATTTTTAAACACTTCAAAATTTTGCATGCAAAATGTTCTGCCCCTCAGGAGCACTAATATCAATATCTCTCCATGTATTCCATTACACTAGTGAACAGGAACTGAAATATTGCTGAAATATGAAATACTTGTCACCTCTATCCTTCCTGCATTTCTCAAGTAGATCTAATCAACCCTTAGTTGAAACAGAGAGAGCTAAACAATTGAAAAGCTGTCTCTTTAGCCATAATTAATTTGCTTAGCTCTAATTTATCAGTCTACCTTAATAAATTTTGAGCAATAAGGTCCATGAGCCTGAAATTATGTATGTTGCCAAATATAACTTTCTAACACTATACGAAAAGCAGATAAGTTTACTGCCTGGGGAAACAGAGGTTCAAATCAGAGGAAAGATGACTTGATCTAATTACAACTAACTGCTGAAGGGGTTTGACATAGTAAAAATGCCTTATGACAACATTAGGGGTTTAATCTACCAAAGAAATAAAGAAAGACGTCTCGATATTGACAGTCTTGCCTTCTAAGAATGAATGTGAGGAGCAGAGAATCGTTACTGAATAATTGGTATTGAGAACTGGCAGAGTTCTCTGATGTTAAAGATCTGTGGTACATTTGCACCAGTGTTCTCAGCCAAAACTTCCCTCATACTGCTGCAGATGTGCAGGGTGCTGTGTCCCAGTTGGTTAGTGCCCTTCATCCCAGATGTGGCTGCATTTAACTGGTATCCTGTGTAGTAGGCCCAAATCTTGCTCTAAGAATCCAGAGTCATGTTGACTCATGTAGAAGCCATGGGACTCCTTCTGCAAATGCTTGCTACCATGAGTAATTTAACTCTGGTGACAATTTCCATTGTCTTCAGTGGAACTATTCATGTGAGGGGAAAATTTACACAGGGTGAATTTCACCCCTATATAAGAGGGTTGATAGGAGGCCTGTGGAACATTTGAGTCTCGTTTAAGCTGTAAAATATCTGTATAGTATTTGTACAGTGTCTCATACAGTGAGGTCCTGGCCTATGACTGGGCTCCTAAGTCCTATGGTAATACAAAAATAAAATAAGGCTTCAATGCTATGTTTGCAGATTTGGGGTCACTGGTCATATAATACACCATTGGGTTTTAAACAACTGCCTATTGAAGTCCAATGAGGAGTTCTGCTTAAAAAGCAATCGCACAATGTGATCTATTGTCTGAAGTGCTCTGGGATCCTATGTGATGAAAGGCACATGGTTAATGTAAAATACATTACGTAAAATACAATATTTTTGTATGTAAAATACAAAATGTCTTTCCTTCATTTTAAATATTGCTATTAATTGGTATGTTTTCATATGTTAATAAAATATAGTAATGAAAATAAACAGTTATGTTGGACCTTCACTCTACTGTGTATTTTTTAAAAAGTGTAACGATATGTACTAATGTTTAAATGGGATTTAGAGGAAACAAATCCTCATGCCTTTTTGTTTAGAGAACACATTACCTAGTGACTGGTTAACTTTCTGTGATATTTGTGACAGAGAACCCTGTACTGCATTTAAACACAGGTGTTTGTCAGTAAAAATACCCTTCTTGACATTATTTAAAATAAAATCCTGCTATACCCACATCCTGCAGCTGTTTGAGATACAAAATCCCCTTTTGTAGTGCTATTGGAAAACATTAGTGGATAAAGAGCAGAGCAGGTCATGGTATTTCTAATTCAGATTAATGACCCCATTCAGTCCTGTCTCCTTAGCAGGAAATTAGAAAGTGCTAGGATGGAGAAAGTAGTGATTCATAGTGTGTGACTCTTTGTATTGGCAGTTGCACTCATTAAAAGCTAAAATATTGTTTTGATATAAAATAATTGAGTCTGACTTAGTTATGGGATATAGCTTTCTCCATCTCCCCCAACAGAGTCATTGACAAATCTGCTGGTTCTAAACCCAGCTTGAGGACGAAGAGAATGATGCCTAGCATCAGCCCCCTAACATGTTGCTATGTACAGAAACAGTTTTTAAAACTACAGAAATGACCAACTCCCTTTCTTCACAAAGGTTTTCAGGGACATTCATGAAAGTCATGAGGATTGTGTTTGACGCATATATTTCTGATGGCTAAAATGCAGGTGAAGTGCAATGGGTCCAGCCAGTCAGGTGGCTAAGGGAACAGTATGCCAGCAAAAAGAAAAGGAGTACTTGTGGCACCTTAGAGACTAACAAATTTATTTGAGCATAAGCTTTCATCGGATGTATCCGATGAAGTGAGCTATAGCTCATGAAAGCTTATGCTCAAATAAATTTGTTAGTCTCTAAGGTGCCACAAGTACTCCTTTTCTTTTTGCGGATACAGACTAACACAGCTGCTACTCTGAAAAGTATGCCAGCACTCTCTATAAATATGACACTGGACTGGGTTCACACAGAGTAGGCACAAGAGCAGTTTTGTGTTCTTGCTGCAATAGCAGAGTTCAAGCATAAGAACTGGATTATTCTTCACATATCAAAGAGCTGAGGGGAAAGAGCCACTCAAAGGCCCATTGGATATATTGAGTTTCCCCCTGATGTTATTACAACAGAAATTAATTGTCTCCAGAAATCTCTATGAGCATAAATATTGCCTTTGGTATGTAACTGGTAGTTTATAACTACCCTGGCAGCAAGCAGTTCATCTGAGATTTACATGCTGCTCCTCTTCCCAGATGAGCATTGAAACTATCCTTTCTGGCACAAGAAGATGTGCACTGTCTTGTTAGCAAATAATACTATGCAATCTCCTCTACATTTGCTAAAAATCTCCTCCCTCATCCATAACTGAAAGTCAGTAAAAGAGAATGTGTTGAAATATTGCCTAGATAAACAATCCTACTTGGAGAATATTTAAGCCTGAGGTGGTGTGGGAACAGAGGTATCTGCAGAGAGATCTTCCACATGAGGCTGGTGTAAAGAGGCTATGTTCTGGGAACCAGAGTACAGAATTAACTCATCCCCTATGGTCATGGGGCTGTAGTGCCCCTGCTTTTCTAGTCAACTGACTGGTGCCCCTCCAATGCAATTTGAATTGTGGCTGCTGAACCTCCCTCTCCTTATGTGGGCATTCCCAGCTTCTGTATCTACATAAGAATGGATACAGTACCCCTCAACCAGTTTCCCACAGCTCTATCTGTATCACTTGTGCCAGGTAAAGAGTGTAAAGTCCTCCCTATTTGGCCAGTTAATGTACATCCTTCCTCCCCTGCCCCACTGTGGGGCTACTGTGTGGCACCTTGTGGCATAAAGAGCCTTGCATGGGCCCATTACAAGGGGGAGGGGAGTAAATTTCCCCAACCAAGACAAAAGAAGTCTCAGAGTCTATCCTCTAAAAATTCCCATGCCGCCTCAAATTTGTCCGATGCAATGCAAGTTGTAACCAGGGGCTGGACTTAAATAACTTTCAGTGGATGCTAGCAACTTCCTGTGTAAGCATCCCAGCCAACTGACTTGCTCTCCCTTTTAAGACAGTTTTTGAAAAATGAACCCCTCATCGTGCCCCCCTTTTTAAAAAATCTCTGGCAGGCAGCAATTAATCAAACAAGTAGAATTTTACTCTGTTGCCTTAACCTATCCAAGTCCAGACAGCAGAGGAGGACTCAGTCTTTAGAGCTCTTGCTACTACACGCCACAAAGTTCACACCACCATCTCTCACTTACTGCCAGTTTGACTGAAGCACTGAGGTCAGAGCTCTTTGAAAACTAAATATACACACAGAATCTCATGGCTCTTCCCTCTCAGTGTCACGAAGACAAATGGCATTTTTTAAAATTCTCCCACTGAAGCCACATTAATTTCCTGGCTTCTCCTCCTCCTTCTCTGTCGTTTTCTAATGAGCTGCAATCCCATCACCTAATGTTTTCAAATCTGCATCTACCCTGCTGCAAAGAAAAGATGGAAACTGACTCAATTAATTCAATCAGCTTTTCAAATGAAATTGGCTCTGGTAACATGAGTGTTTCTGTCTCTTGCTGTTTAAACAGGTACTCTATACTCAATGGCAGTAGTCACTGGGTCTTTTGCTGGCAATTGCGTTAGGAGGGGGTACTGAATTATCCTCCTGCCATGTCACAGCTTTAACTGAGAAACGTATTTCCTCCTCTTTGCATAGGTTTTTTTTTTGTTAGAACTTTAACATAGCTGCTTTTTTTTTTTTAAGGTCTACGTGGAGTATTGCATACCCAAGGGCTCTCATCTCTCCCTGGTCAATATTAGGGGGAAGGGAGAGGTTCACAAAATATTCACTCAGCCCTTCGTTCTGGACTGGTCTTGTGTCCCCCCGCCCCTTATTCCTCCACTGCTGCTTTATTCACAGCATGATCCTCTGCCACAGTGAACAGGAACTATAAAGTCAGACATCATCTGGGTGTCTTACCTGTTCGGAACAGATGTGAGAGCTGCTGTCATAACCATACAGCTAAGGGTAGCCTGGAATTCCTCCTTACCTGTAATGGGTTAAGAAGTCAAATAACCTGGTTGGCACCTGACCAAAAGGACCAATGGGGAAAGAAGATACTTTCAAATCTTGTGGGGAGGGGGGGAAGGGCATGCTTTGTTTTGTGTGTTCTCCTAAGAAGTAGAGAAGCATCAGGACAGAAAACTCCTTCTCCTACAAACCATCCTAAAAGTCTCTCAAGGAGTGTTAGATTATCTCTTGTTCTGCTTGTGAATTTTTCCTTTGCTGGAGGGAGGTTTATTCCTGTTTTTTGTAACTTTGAAACTAAGCCCAGAGGAAGTTCTGCTGTGTTTTTGAATCTTTTGTTACCCTGTAAAGTTATTTTCCATCCTGATTTTACAGAGGTGATTTTTACCTTTTTACCTTTCTTCTTTTAAGAACCTGACTGATTTCTCTATTGTCCTAAAACCCAGGGGTTTGGATCTGTGATCACTTTGTAACCAATTGGTTAGGATATTATTCTCAAGCCTTCCCAGGAAAGGGGGTGTAAGGGCTTGGGGGGATATTTTGGGGAAATAGGAACTCCAAGTGGTCCTTTCCCTGATTCTTTGTTAAATCATTTGATGGTGGCAGCGTACTCTCCAAGGGCAAAGAATTTGTGCCTTGGGGAAGTTTTAGCCTAAGCTGGTAAAAATAAGCTTAGGGGGTCTTTCATGCGGGTCCCCACATCTGTACCCTAGAGTTCAGAGTGGGGAGGGAACTCTGACAGCTGCCACCCATGAGGCCATGCATCATAGGCTAGCATCCAGGCTTCATACATTCTGTAGCTTTCCTGTTGAATCTTGGGCCTGGATCCGATCCCACTTATACTGGTTGTTCCACCAATGTTTCTCCGTTGGACTGGATTCCCACCAGTCTTAAATCTGTGAAACTCCGCTGACTTCAGTGAAGCTATGTTGATACCCTTGCCTCACTGTTGACCTCAGGTAAGTCGCGTGACCTCACTGTTTCAGGGTGCCCATCTGTAAAAGCATATAGCACCTTGTGTGTATTAGTTAATTTAATGTCTCAATTGCTTTGAAATCCTATGATAGGTTCTGGAGAAGTGCAAAGTATTATATTGTAATTCCTGAGGGTGCAGTTTCAGAGGTTGAAAACGGATCTAAGAAAAGACTTCTCTACTCCCACCATTTCCTAATATCTGTTGTTGTCTGTATACACCCACTGCATATAAAGCAGCCAATGTGGTAAGCCTATTCTTTTGTAAGAGACCATGCCTTTATCACCAGACTGTGGTTTATGCTTGGAGAGGACAAATAATAGCTACTTATTTGTTTTATGTTAATAAAGTTTTGTCATTCATCCTCACACACCTCCTTGGTTGTATATTACTGTTTTCCTTTGATTAGTTTTCAAGTGTCACTGTAGATAGACAGTACTAATACCAATGCTTTGGTTCTCTCAATCTGAATTCTAAAAGAGAAACTATAACCCAAGATTTCTAAGCATTGTTTCCTTACATAGTAACCATATTGTCGGGTGAAAATGTTATGACTTGCTTCCAGCTATGCAAATAATTTTGAATTACTCTGTTGAAGCTGCCTCTTCTAAATCTTTTCCCATTTCTTCCTGCACTGCGTTTTCACTCTGAAATAATAAATATATGGAATACCTTTCATAGCTGGATGTTTATCTTATTAATTCCCCCACACTCTTCGTTCCGCAGCTCATCACTTCACTATATCCACAAATATATTTCTTCACTATATCCACAAATATATTTCTTCCCAGTGGAATACAGATTATATAAGACATAGGGGTGTCATTTTATATTTGTAAAATAATTGTACCTGAAACTCCAAATAGTGCAAATAGAAAGTATAAAATCCCATGCACTGAAATGTTGCTGTGGGGATGATTTTGATCCTACGTGCGTTGCTGTAATTCCATTAACTTAGTGGAGTTAGTACAGTGGTGTGAAATAAGACTCAGCCTCTTTAGTCATCTTTCTGCACCTTCTTAATCCATTATGTGCCAATATAACAGAGAGGAGTGGTATGCTATTTTGTTCTGGTTTCTTAATGTATACAGAATATCATATATAACTTTATTACGATACAATTATAGTATAATGCAACATATGGTATCTTTCAAATGTGTATTATTTTATGCTCGTGTCGTAGTATAATCCAGACTGTCAATGAATATCATTGAACTCATTTGTTAGGTCACTAAAAATGCTAAATATTTTCCACCTTAATCTTGGTTACAGCATAATGGTGATAATTTAATCAATGTTTAGAACTTTGCTGGGCTTTTTTCCCCAAGGATCTCAAAGCACTTTGCACATGTTAGTTGATTAAGCCTCACAACAGCCTGGAAAGTTCTGAGGTAGATGTGATACATTTTATCCCCATTGTATATCTGATAGTGGTGAATGGAGAGGTGAAGTGAATTGTCAGGATCATGTTAGCACTGCAGAAGTAATGATATTTGCAATCACTGAATTACAATAGCAGCACTCATCTGAGGAGCTGACAAAATGAGTCGTTGGCATTTTAGAAGAATATTACTGTTGTACATTTCACAAATGTAATGGTTGTCTTGGTGCAAGGCACAACAAAAAAGATCCAATGTATAAGCCAGGTTTTACAATCATGCTTAGCAAAAAAAAAACCCAAACAAAAACCAACCACCCCCACCCCCAAAACCCACAGACGCACACACATATGCATATTCAGTTATGGGCATATCTCAAATCTGGTATATTGATAAAATAATACTGATGCTTAGCACTTATATAGGGCTAAACTGTGCTTCCTCTACAGACCCATACTAGGTGGTCAGGACATAATGGCTGCCCTTCCCCACACTTTTCTCCACGGTGCATCCTACATAAGGGGTGCCCTGACTCATAGCCCCTACAGTCACTGGAGGGAAAATCAGTTGAAAAAGAAGTTGAGAATTGATGGTGGCATGGCTTAACTCCCCTATGCACTGGCCAGCAGAGTTGGCCAGCAGAGTTGGCTGGCCAGGAACAGGGGAGCACACTATACATCTTAAGAGGATGTGGTAAATTAGTTCTCTCTCAGGACAACTGGGCAACTGCACACTGCCCATAATTCAAGCCTGTACCTGTAAGGCACAATGTAGTTCATATTGATTTACTTTTATTCTCTAAGTACTGTATAAACATGAGATAATCACTCCTCACAACACCCCCTGAAAGGTAAATAGGAATAATTCCTTACAGATGGGGAACATGGAATGCAGCAGGTGAAGTGTCTTGCTCAAGGCCACACAGTGTGCCATATCTGTTCTGTGGAGAAATAAAGGAACTTCACCTTTGGGCCAAAGTGCCAGTCAACACTTTTCCATGAAAACCAGATATGCTAAATTTAAAAATTAACAAACACAACATTAATAGGAAGGCTGCAAAAATTGGATTAGATGGTAAAGAAAATAACACACCATCATTTAAGTTTCAGCACCTTTGAAAATTAGGCCACTTATTTAAGTGCTTAATACTGTACGTTTAGGGGTCTTATTTTAAGTCCCTGAGCTTGAAAATTGTGAATTTATTGCATAAATGGAGAGTGTGTGAAGGTTGGAATGCAGCAAAACCAAGTGGTTGAGTGACTGATGTTCCGTGTTCATTGTAACAGTTCTCAACAGTTTTCTTTAAGTTCCATACTTTGTTTTGTTCTTGTGGCTTTCAAGAAGGAATGTGAAAAAGCTGAGGGTGGAGGGATAGCAGACTGAGTCAGGGAGGAAATCCAAGGCTGCATGGCATGGATGCGAGAGAATTACAAGGACACAGAGGGAACTATGAAAAAAGGCTGAATGCCGTTGTAGATTTGGTATGTGAAAGCCTGTGTGAGGTGTCTTGTGTGGCTAGGAAAGATTTACAGTCAACATTTTAAATTTCTTCTTTTAGATGGTGATATCCAAGAATTCACAGATAATATGCTATAGAGGAGAGGCAACCAGGATGAACTAGAGCCTTTAGCAGTGGATGAGTAAAATGACTGTTGGACAGGCCCATCAATACCTCCTGTGTGAGTGTCACTGGCTCTAAGATTAATGACTTTAGGATATGTCAAGTGTCTCATTAGAACACTTGTTCTCAGTTGGGGTTTCTTCCGTCTTAGCAGATGCCTTGTGGCCCGAGTGATGAGAGTTCAACTCCATTCTGGGAGTGATTCCAAACCCAGGAGGATCACATATGCCTCAGACAGGATTAAATCTTGGTAGAATGGCAGTCATAAGATAAGGAGAAATACATAGCTGTAGATTCTATAGGATCTAAATACATGACACAGACTTAAAGTCAAATCCAGGTTGCAACGTAAAAATAAGAGAAGGAAGCTTAAAATGACTGTGAATTATTTTAACGTCTATGCAATCTTCTGTAAATGTACTAACATTTCACTTTCTTTTCAGTTGTTCTGAGGCTCATGAAAGACTTCAGCAGAGCTACCCACATTTACACCAGCTGAGGATCTAGCCCTGGATTCCTTCACTGAGGGTATGTCCACACTGAAGCTGGAGGTGCAATTTCCAGGTTAGGTGGATGTACACATGCTAGCTTTTATTGAGCTAGCACACTAAAAATAGCAGTGAAGCCATGCCAGGATGGGCTAGCCACCCAAGTAAAATCCCATCTACAACCCTAGGTATGTACTCGAGTGACTAGCCCCTGCCACTGCCCATGCTGCTGTGGCTACACTGCTATTCTGATGTGCTACCTTGATCAAAGCTAGCATAGGTATGTGTACACAAGCTGGAAATTACACCTCCAGCTTAGAGAGTTGAAAGTGCAGTACATGGGTGTGCATGAGGGGGTGAAGCATCAGAATTACACAGCTAAGTACAACACGGTGTTACTGGTTTTGCCAGGCAACTCTCCTTATGGGAGCTGGCCTTGCCCAGAAAATGTACCCCGTGGTTTGTGACAAAGGGTAGAGATACCCTGAGTCACAAAGCAGATACAGCACACGCAGTGTCAGTGCAAGCTTTCTCACATTGCCATGCCTGTCCACCTCATCCTCACCCTGCAGCAGCCATTTCTGGGGTACAATAAGTCAGTCTGCATGTCCATTTGTAGGGTTGGTATCAGCACTTGTTACAATAAGCATCTAGAGGCCTCAAGTGAGATCAGGACCACATAGTTTTTGACAAGACAGATGAAGTGTGGGAGGGGAAACAGGCAGAGAGAGATGAAGTAACTTGCCCAAGATCACCCAGTGGTCAGTGGCAGAGTCACCAATAAAACCCAGGTCTCCTGAGTCCCACTCTAGTGTCCAGCTCTCCAAGCTCTCTGTTACATCCCTCCCTTCATGCAGCCCAGCACTCACGTCTCTGGAAACAGCCTGGCAGTATTGCAGAAAGCTGTTCTTTACAAGCCTTTGGGGTTTTTTCTTCCACACGCTTGCTGCCTGCCTGCTCCCTAGCAGAAGTAGATATAATTTTCATTCCTGTGCTGATACCAGTGGGGACTTTAGGGAGGGATTTTCAACACAATGTTATATTTTTCCATACAAAAAGAATACACAGATACTTCAATTTGCAAGACCTCTATTTTTCTATTAATGGACTGTCATAAAAATAAAGGGAAGGGTAACCACCTTTCTGTATACAGTGCTATAAAATCCCTCCTGGCCAGAGGCAAAACCCTTTCACCTGTAAAGGGTTAAGCAGGTAAGATAACCTCGCTGGCACCTGACCAAAATGACCAATGGGGAGACAAGATACTTTCAAAGCTGGAGGGGCGGAAACAAAGGGTCTGCCTGTCTGTGTGATGCTTTTGCCGGGAACAGATCAGGAATGCAGTCTCAGAAACTTCTGTAAAGTTAGTAAACTAGCTAGAAATGCGTTAGATTTCCTTTTGTTTAATGGCTGGTAAAATAAGCTGTGCTGAATGGAATGTATATCCTTGTTTTTGTGTCTTTTTGTAACTTAAGGTTTTGCCTAGAGGGATTCTCTATGTTTTGAATGTGATTACCCTGTAAGGTATTTACCATCCTGATTTTACAGAGGTGATTCTTTTACCTTTTCTTTAATTAAAATTCTTCTTTTAAGAACCTGGTTGCTTTTTCATTGCTCTTAAGATCCAAGGGTTTGGGTCTGTGTTCACCCTGCAAGGGATGTGCCTTCAAATCCCATTTTCTTCTTTTTTTAAATAGATAGGAAGTGATTTATTAACAAAATAGGAATCTCAGTAAAGATTTTAGCGTGCATTTTAGTTGGTCTTAAATTTACATTTGACTATTAAAATAAAATCACGGAATATTTTCCTGAGGAAAATCCAATGTTATAACTCTGGAGGCATTTCTTAAGGTTACCCAAAGTGATTCCTACCAGTAACTTCTTTGTAAACAGCACTATATCGTACTGCATTATAGGTCATCTGAACAATGTGCCATATGGATTGCAAATGGGATAGTATAGCTGTTACGCTGTCTGGAATGGTTCACAACTGGGAGTGTCAGCCTCAAGGCAGACTGTAAAAAAGCAGGGCAGACACCCCCAACTGGCTGAATGTTCTATAATTGGATTTCACCAACCCAGTCACAAATGCGAACTCCGGAAACAGGGTAACACTTACCCTGGAGACACAGGTAGTCCCCTTGGGCATTCTAGTCTGTCTTGCCACTCAGGCAAGCTGGATTTAGTGATAGCTGGTTGCCATACACTTAAGATCACAAAAGATTCAGGTTACTTCCAGTCCCAAGAGACCAGTCACTTACCCCAGCTCAATTTGTACCTCAGATCTCAGACCAAAGACAACACTTGTAGCCAATCCTATAGTAAACTCATTTCTTTTTCCTAGTTAATCCTTAATTAAAGAGTTATTTGCAGGTTAAAGCAGGCACACATACATACAAAAATGAGTTAGTCTGGTTCCAAAAGGTGGCAGAGTTGTAGTAATCTGTTAGCACTGAATATCTTTTAGGGCTAACCCAGGTTGATCCTGGGGATCTCTGCTTCTTTTCATAGCTCTCCAACCTTGTCAGAATCCAAACAGCAAAGGGGAGGGAAAACATTTTCTTGTGTCCCTGTTTTATCCCCTCCTTTCAGCACTTAAGCTGACGGGATGAGCTTTCTTGCATGTTGCACCTTCCTAGGTGTGAGAGGGCCATTAACCAAGTCTTTGTATCGTGATGCTCCCCTATGGCCCATTTAGTTCTGACAGTCCTTCTTGACAGGTGGTGTACCATTCCTCCTGACTGGGTTCACAGCAAGCATTTTTACAGTTATAAAGCAAAACTTACATATCACCTAATAGCGTGGGAAACAGACATTTCAAGTGAAATTAGTGGATGCAGCAACTTATAAGCATTTTGTAGAGTCTAAACACTACACACATTCTTACAAGTCTAACAGCTATCTTGAACAATACTAACATATAGGTGATCTGGTCTGTTTTCCTTCTATGAATTTGTCAGTGCTCAGCTTGATGAGCAGGCACCTGGTCTACCAGCCTCATAATAGCCACAGCTATATATTAGTGCCACAACTTCTGCAGGCAGATTTAATAAGATCATAGAAAAGGATGTCTCAATGATAAATGTGGGCACAGATTTAGTAAATGTAAATGTAATTTTTCTCCATCACAAGCAATAGAACAAGAAAGAAAAATATGAATATTTCACTCATTAAAATCAAACTGAGCTAAGATAATTCTGCTTGTGATAATACTTTATTCAAACAGAGTCCAAGTCATGTTTTTATTTAATTTAAAACAGTGTTTGTTATGGGGGAAAAGAGATGTTTCTCTGCATAAATCATGCCTTACCCAGCTTTTGAAAGCTGCTTTTTGGGGCTTAATGAGTCAGCTGGCACAAGGAAAATTCAAATCACAAGAGCTTAATGAGAGAGTGAGGTTGTGGAATGATTTCCTTTAGTTAAATGCCGTTGTAAAATGTTTATTAGCTGTGGCCTAGTGTTATTAAACTAAAGAGTGCAACATAATTTTTTTCCTACAGAGAGTCTCATATAATTAAACAGATGTTTATATTTTATTTCACTGAGTATCAACTACATCACAATTTAAAAAATGTACATGGATTTTTAGAAAGCATTTTGTATCAGGCTAAAAATACAGCATAGGGTACAGTGGCAAATACTGGAACCATCATCTAAATTATTAATAGTTATTAATAATTTCTTATTTATTTAACAATTATATATTATGCCCTAAGTGTGTATAAAGACACAACCACAGCTTCAAATAAACATAGGATCTAAGGGTGCGATCCTGCAAATAGTTCCACCCTAAATATGCATAGTCCTCACAGAGTTCCATGGGAGAAATTCTTTGCAGACTACGATCCTAAACTGAGTATAACTAGGAAGGATGCTGGGGACAGTAAGTGGCTGGGGGAGGGTGGAAGGGAGAGGGTTGTGGAGTTGCTTGGTTGAACCACCAAGATCTCCCATTGTTCCTCTCCTTTGATTACCTTTGTATTTCTTTCTTTTCTCAATGAGGAATTACTGAGAGGGTTTGGAGGGGTGCTTGGCATGCATCATGTCTGGCCTTGCACTATGCAAGGGTGGGAGAGCAAAATGAATATTTTCTTCCCTGCCCTGGGATTCCCATGCAAAGACTGGCCATAATCACTCTTATTGCTAGCAGGAAGGCAGTGACACTAAAGAGAGTGGGGAGAAGGTTGGGCCACCCCCTCTGGACACAGAAGAGGCTGGGTACAATGAAGGTAGTACACTATAACGTCTGAGTGCCAGTCACAATCCTTCAGCCTGGCAGTGATGGGAGTGGGATAAGAATTTGAGTAGAACAGAATTCGGCAGCTCCCCCGGGGGCTGGGTGGTTCAACACTACTTCTAATTCAGGGCTGTGACTTACTGACACAGGTGTCCCCTAAGTCACTGGTGTTTATAGGAATGAAGAAAAGGAGTTCTTGTGGCACCTTAGAGACTAACCAATTTATTTGAGCATGAGCTTTCGTGAGCTACAACTCACTTCATCGGATGTAGCTGTAGCTCACGAAAGCTCATGATGCATTCGATGAAGTGAGCTGTAGCTCACGAAAGCTCATGCTCAAATAAATTGGTTAGTCTCTAAGGTGCCACAAGTACTCCTTTTCTTTTTGCGAATACAGACTAACACGGCTGTTACTCTGAAACCTGTCTTTATAGGAATGGGTGCTCTAAAATACTTCAGATAGTTTGCATAAACAGAAGGGTTGTGGGAAATTCATCCCCTTTCACATCAGGTATGCAGAAGGGAAAATATAAGTAGGAAACCCAAGGGCAATCATCTGGGATCTGCGGCAATCAGGGGGCCTTGCAGAATCCTATATTCATGTTATGAGGCCATAACCCTTGTACAGCAATGGCTCTGTATATATGGTGAAAACATACATATCCCTAAATCTTTTAATTTTCAGAAATAGTATTGTATACATTTCTAGGCCGGATTCTCCAGTGACTTGCACTTCATGTAAAACACTGCCAAATCACATCAGGCATCTTGTAGGATCAGGCCCTAGTATTTTTAAGGGCCCGATCCTATTATCAGTGAACTCAATGGCAAAGCTCCCATTGACTTCAGTGAGAGCAGGACCTGGCCGTATATGGTGTCAAGCTTTCCATACTCTGAATGGAGACTCCTCCCACACAACTGCCTGAAGCTTTGACACAAAATTAACTGAAGGTCATATGTGGTTCCTTTGTTTCATCAACCTCTTCGGTGTCAGCTGTATGCAACTGTACATTTTAATTAAGGCATGGAGGGTTAATGTGTGCAGTTTTAGTTAGGCTTGTTCCTCACTGTAAGCCTGATAGACTTATTCAGCCTCACACGTGTGACTGAGCCTGTCGGGTACCTTTGCCAACTGTCTTTGGTAGAAAGAAAAGGAGTACTTGTGGCACCTTAGAGACTAACCAATTTATTTGAGCATGAGCTTTCGTGAGCTACAGCTCACTTCATCGGATGCGTACTGTGGAAACTGCAGAAGACATTATATACACAGAGACCATGAAACAATACCTCCTCCCACCCCACTCTCCTGCTGGTAATAGCTTATCTAAAGTGATCATCAAGTTGGGCCATTTCCAGCACAAATCCAGGTTTTCTCACCCTCCGCCCCCCCCCACACAAACTTTCCTGCTGGTAATAGTCCATCCAAAGTGACCACTCTCTTCACAATGTGTATGATAATCAAGGTGGGCCATTTCCTGCACAAATCCAGGTTCTCTCACCCCCTCACCCCCCTCCAAAAACCACACACACAAACTCACTCTCCTGCTGGTAATAGCCTATCCAAAGTGACCACTCTCCTTACAACGTGCATGAAAATCAAGGTGGGCCATTTCCAGCACAAATACAGGTTTTCTCACCTCCCCCCCCTTTTTTTTTCAAAAAAACACACACACACAAAGTCACTCTCCTGCTGGTAATAGCTTATCCAAAGTGACCACTCTCCCTACAATGTGCATGATAATCAAGGTGGGCCATTTCCAGCACAAATACAGGTTCCCTCACCCCCCCCCACCCCCATACACACACAAACTCACTCTCCTGCTGGCAATAGCTCATCCAAACTGACCACTCTCCCCACAATGTGCATGACAATCAAGGTGGGCCATTTCCAGCATAAATCCAAGTTTAACCAGAACGTCTGGGGGGGGCGGGGGTAGGAAAAAACAAGGGGAAATAGGCTACCTTGCATAATGACTTAGCCACTCCCAGTCTCTATTTAAGCCTAAATTAATAGTATCCAATTTGCAAATGAATTCCAATTCAGCAGTTTCTCACTGGAGTCTGGATTTGAAGTTTTTTTGCTGTAAGATAGCGACCTTCATGTCTGTGATTGTGTGACCAGAGAGATTGAAGTGTTCTCCGACTGGTTTATGAATGTTATAATTCTTGACATCTGATTTGTGTCCATTTATTCTTTTACGTAGAGACTGTCCAGTTTGACCAATGTACATGGCAGAGGGGCATTGCTGGCACATGATGGCATATATCACATTGGTGGATGTGCAGGTGAACGAGCCTCTGATAGTGTGGCTAATGTTATTAGGCCCTGTGATGGTGTCCCCTGAATAGATATGTGGGCACAGTTGGCAACGAGCTTTGTTGCAAGGATAGGTTCCTGGGTTAGTGGTTCTGTTGTGTGGTATTTGGTTGTTGGTGAGTATTTGCTTCAGGTTGGGGGACTGTCTGTAGGCAAGGACTGGCCTGTCTCCCAAGATTTGTGAGAGTGTTGGGTCATCCTTCAGGATAGGTTGTAGATCCTTAATAATGCGTTGGAGGGGTTTTAGTTGGGGGCTGAAGGTGACGGCTAGTGGCGTTCTGTTATTTTCTTTGTTAGGCCTGTCCTGTAGTAGGTGACTTCTGGGAACTCTTCTGGCTCTATCAATCTGTTTCTTCACTTCCGCAGGTGGGTACTGTAGTTGTAAGAATGCTTGATAGAGATCTTGTAGGTGTTTGTCTCTGTCTGAGGGGCTGGAGCACATGCGGTTGTATCGCAGAGCTTGGCTGTAGACGATGGATCGTGTGGTGTGGTGAGGCATGTAGGTAGGAATAGCGGTCAGTAGGTTTCCGGTATAGGGTCGTGTTTATGTGACCATTGTTTATTAGCACTGTAGTGTCCAGGAAGTGGATCTCTTGTGTGGACTGGAGCAGGCTGAGGTTGATGGTGGGATGAAAATTGTTGAAATCATGGTGGAATTCCTCAAGGGCTTCTTTTCCATGGGTCCAGATGATGAAGATGTCATCAATATAGCGCAAGTAGAGTAGGGGCGTTAGGGGACGAGAGCTGAGGAAGCGTTGTTCTAAATCAGCCATAAAAATGTTGGCATACTGTGGGGCCATGAGGGTACCCATAGCAGTGCCGCTGATCTGAAGGTATACATTGTCCCCAAATGTAAAATAGTTATGGGTAAGGACAAAGTCACAAAGTTCAGCTACCAGGTTAGCCGTGACATTATCGGGGATAGTGTTCTTGACGGCTTGTAGTCCATCTTTGTGTGCAATGTTGGTGTAGAGGGCTTCTACATCCATAGTGGCCAGGATGGTGTTATCAGGAAGATCACCGATGGATTGTAGTTTCCTCAGGAAGTCAGTGGTGTCTCGAAGGTAGCTGGGAGTGCTGGTAGCGTAGGGCCTGAGGAGGGAGTCTACATAGCCAGACAATCCTGCTGTCAGGGTGCCAATGCCTGAGATGATGGGGTGCCCAGGATTTCCAGGTTTATGGATCTTGGGTAGTAGATAGAATATCCCAGGTCGGGGTTCCAGGGGTGTGTCTGTGCGGATTTGATCTTGTGCTTTTTCAGGAAGTTTCTTGAGCAAATGCTGTAGTTGCTTTTGGTAACTCTCTGTGGGATCATAGGGTAATGGCTTGTAGAAAGTGGTGTTGGAGAGCTGCCGAGCAGCCTCTTGTTCATATTCCGACCTATTCATGATGACAACAGCACCTCCTTTGTCAGCCTTTTTGAGTATGATGTCAGAGTTGTTTCTGAGGCTGTGGATGGCATTGTGTTCCGCACAGCTGAGGTTATGGGGCAAGTGATGCTGCTTTTCCACAATTTCAGCCCGTGCACGTCGGCGGAAGCACTCTATGTAGAAGTCCAGTCTGCTGTTTCGACCTTCAGGAGGAGTCCACCTAGAATCCTTCTTTTTGTAATGTTGGTAGGGAGGCCTCTGTGGATTAGTATGTTGTTCAGAGGTATTTTGGAAATATTCCTTGAGTCGGAGACGTTGAAAATAGGATTCTAGGTCACCAGAGAACTGTATCATGTTCGTGGGGGTGGAGGAGCAGAAGGAGAGGCCCCGAGATAGGACAGCTGCTTCTGCTGGGCTGAGAGTATAGTTGGATAGGTTAACAATATTGCTGGGTGGGTTGAGGGAACCATTGCTGTGGCCCCTTGTAGCATGAAGTAGTTTAGAAAGTTTAGTGTCCTTTTTCTTTTGTAGAGAAGCAAAGTGTGTGTTGTAAATGGCTTGTCTAGTTTTAGTAAAATCCAGCCACGAGGAAGTTTGTGTGGAAGGTTGGTTTTTTATGAGAGTATCCATTTTTGAGAGCTCATTCTTAATCTTTCCCTGTTTGCTGGAGAGGATGTTGATCAGGTGATTCTGCAGTTTCTTTGAGAGCGTGTGGCACAAGCTGTCAGCATAGTCTGTGTGGTATGTAGATTGTAATGGATTTTTTACCTTCAGTCCTTTTGGTACGATGTCCATCTGTTTGCATTTGGAAAGGAAGATGATGTCTCTCTGTATCTGTACAAGTTTTTTCATGCAGTTGATAGATTTCCACTCCATACGGCTAAATGCAGTGCCTTGCATAATGACAGGTTTCAGAGTAACAGCCGTGTTAGTCTGTATTCGCAAAAAGAAAAGGAGTACTTGTGGCACCTTAGAGACTAACCAATTTATTTGAGCATGAGCTTTCGTGAGCTACAGCTCACTTCATCGGATGCATACTGTGGAAACTGCAGAAGACATTATATACACAGAGACCATGAAACAATACCTCCTCCCACCCCACTCTCCTGCTGGTAATGAGCTGGAAATGGCCCACCTTGATTATCATGCACATTGTAGGGAGAGTGGTCACTTTGGATAAGCTGTTACCAGCAGGAGAGTGACTTTGTGTGTGTGTGTTTTTTTGAAAAAAAAGGGCGGGGGGTGAGAAAACCTGTATTTGTGCTGGAAATGGCCCACCTTGATTTTCATGCATGTTGTAAGGAGAGTGGTCACTTTGGATAGGCTATTACCAGCAGGAGAGTGAGTTTGTGTGTGTGGTTTTTGGAGGGGGGTGAGGGGGTGAGAGAACCTGGATTTGTGCAGGAAATGGCCCACCTTGATTATCATACACATTGTGAAGAGAGTGGTCACTTTGGATGGACTATTACCAGCAGGAGAGTGAGTTTGTGGGGGGGGGGGGCGGAGGGTGAGAAAACCTGGATTTGTGCTGGAAATGGCCCAACTTGATGATCACTTTAGATAAGCTATTACCAGCAGGAGAGTGGGGTGGGAGGAGGTATTGTTTCATGGTGTCTGTGTATATAATGTCTTCTGCAGTTTCCACAGTATGCATCCGATGAAGTGAGCTGTAGCTCACGAAAGCTCATGCTCAAATAAATTGGTTAGTCTCTAAGGTGCCACAAGTACTCCTTTTCTTTTTGCGAATACAGACTAACACGGCTGTTACTCTGAAACCTGTCTTTTGTAGAAATCCCTACATAGATACAATGTGGTAGGAGTCTTATTTATAGAATGAAATTTCCAATTTTACAGAAGTCATCCTCCTCAGACAAAGAGCTAGTGTTATTCTTAGCTACTGTACTTTGTTAGGATATAGATATTCAGGCCTGTCTGTAAAGGCCTGTACTCTAAGAATTTAGGTGTATTCTTATCACTTGGCTAGTTCTAGAAGTATAAAAGAAAGAATCAAAATCACTGTCTGCTGGTGTAAGGGCCTTCTCTTACTGTGACAGTCTGAGGCCCTGTGCTTAGGCTAAGGCCTTTGGCTAAGCAGCAGAGGCAGCCATAAGCTAGGAAGCGAACGGTCACATCCTCACGTTCCAAACTAGTCACATTGAAATAAGGTGCTATTGGGCTGTTAGGAATACAATCCTGTCCTGAATACAATCCTGTCCTGATAATGCCTATCACCTCCAGAGAAAGGGAAGTGCCTAGAAAATGTAAAAAGGAAACAGCATCCTGTCTGGCAAGAACTCACTTATCAATACTGGGATGTGAAATCCTCACTTCTGTATTGTTTTGTCATTATAGTTCCTACTTTGCTATTGTTTGTCTGTATAATCTCTGTCTGGTTCTGTGATTGTTCCTGTCTGCTGTATAATTAATTTTGCTGGGTGTAAACTAATTAAGGTGGTGGGATATAATTGGTTACATAATCATGTTACAATATGTTAGGATTGGTTAGTTAAATTTCAGGAAAATGATTGGTTAAGGTATAGCTAAGCAGAACTGAAGTTTTACTATATAATCTGTAGTCAATGAGGAAGTGAGTGGGCCTTGGTGGGCGTGGGTGGGTGTTTGTGGGAGAGATGGGAACAGGGAATGGGGGTAAGGAAACTGGAATCCTGTTTGGTTAAAGGGAGAAATGGGAACAGGGACACAGGTGTAAGGCTCTGTGGTGTCAGAGCTGGGAAGGAGGATACTAAGGAAGGAAACTGGAATCATGCTTGCTGGAAGTTCACCCCAATAAACATCGAATTGTTTGCACCTTTGGACTTCGGGTATTGTTGCTCTCTGTTCATGCGAGAAGAACCAGGGAAGTAAGTGGGTGAAGGAATAAGCCCCCTAACATACTTAATAAAATATGATGTGTTCATCGGTACGTGTTCTCTTTATTGAGGCCCATAGGTTAGGAGGCTGGACCTTTCCACATTTCTATACACTCTTACACTCCAGGGTCTTTCTCTCAAGATCAGAATTTTAGAGGGACCAGTGACTATAGCACTCAGAAGTAATAGCTTTTGTGGTATTTATTGTATCAGACTTTTTCAGGATTAAGAAATTTAACCCAGTGGGTCAGTAACTTTTCAGGAAACATCCACAAGTTTTCTTTGTACATCTGATGCATATTGTCAGAAATAACCATGAGGCCAAGTGTGAATTATGAATGTGTATTTCCATTTTATCGTGTGTGTGGGGCCCTGGAAGTAACTTTTAGTAGGAAGAGACTATCTTGTGGTTAAAACAGTGCTGTTTTATTCCTGACTCAGCTCTGATTTGCTGGGTAAGTAGGTAAATCCCTTACCCCTTCGGTGTCCAGTTTACCTCTATGTGAACATACAATACCATTGCCTACCTCTCAGGAGCGTTGGGAGGGAGCATTATCTAGTGGTTAAAGCCTGGAGTCAACCTATTTCAGCTCTCCCACCAGCGTGAACTTTGTAACTATATAACTTTTTGAACAAGTCTTATTTATGTTTGGCTCAGTTCTTCACCTGTAAACTGGGGTATTTTGTGGAATGTTGAAGAGGAATGTTGTGATTCTTAATTTATACTTTTAAAAATCACGTAGAGACTCTCAGATTGCAGGCAATTTATAACTATAAAATGTGTGAAATATTAATAATAAATGCATGCATAATCAGTTATATAAGGTATACGGAGAAGAAACTCTATCAAATGGCAGCACATTCTAGTGCAATGTCTAGTATCTATGGCAGCATGTTTTCTATGTCATAATGGTTAAACACACATACAGTATGCAAATCTTTGTACTGAACAGTATGTGAACCTTTAACGCAGTCCATGAACTTGGCTCTGGAGAGGAAAAAAAGTGGGCCAGGGGATGCTGGTGTCCTAAGTGCATCATCCTTTCCCCTATTTGCCCTGTGGAAAATCCACCTCAAAGTTAACACAGTATGCGGGGGGAGCTCTTCTGTACTGTGGAGATCAAAGGGAAGCGGTGGGTGAGGATTGAGCCACCTAGCCAGGCAGCCTTGGAACTGGTGTGGAGGCAGAGATGCTCTATGAAGATGCTCTGGTGTGCAGTGGATTGCTTGAGATTTGCGATTGTGGTTACAGAACTTGCTCACACTGCAGACTCCATTATGGAATTCCTCATGGAGTTTTGCTTCACCTCGGTCTCGTCTCATGTATTTTTATGTGAGGAGGGGCAGTCTGGCCCTGTGTTCAGTGTGGGTCAGAATTAGGCCATTATAGTGAAGAGATACTTTAGTTTTGCAGTACAACAGTGCTCCTATTGTAAAATTGTAACAGGGAGCCATCTACTGGTGAACCAGACATTGACATATAGGCTGTTTTTGTAATGTTCTGGCTTCGGGGATGCTTAGATACTCTTGGAGCAGTTGATAAAGTATATGTGGGAAACAGGTGGATTACTTAGAACAAGAAAAATGTACAGTAATCACAATAGTGTATGCAGTAACATTACCATTTCATTTAAAAAAATAATCTACGAGGAGTTAAAAGTTGAGGAATTATCTTAATACTGAAACTTGATTTCACTGTAAATTTGGAAATGAAATATTTGTGTCACAGACTTTGATTTGATCAGAATGTGTGGACGCCACTCAGTGCAGTGAAAAAGACTGACTTGTATCCATCAAACTAATTGAATGTCTCCAACTTGGCTTCTCTGAAAACAATGGCTTGGTTTGACAATAGGCCATCATTTTGTTATGATCATGTGCCATATCACACAGACCAAGACAGTAACTGTTGTAATCCATTTTACAGCTTGTGAATGAGTCTTAACCCTGTGGAAATAAGGATTAAAGGAGTTTATGGTAACAAGCAGTGAGAAAGTTTATCATGCTGTGATCATGGGCTCTCTTATACCATACACATGACTGGTCCTGTCTGGCTCATGGTGTTTGGTGTTTGACTCTGATTTGACTGACACCTGATCTTATCATGATGGACACTTAGGCCAAAATGTTCACACTTATTTACATAAGACTTCTAAATAGGGATTTAGGAGCCTAACTTTAAGGGTCAAGACTCATTCACGAGCTATAAAATGATTACAGCAGTTATTGTCTTGGTCTGTGTGATATGGCACATGATGATAACAAAATGACGGCCTATTGTCAAACCTAAGTTTGAAAATTTTGCATTTACGAGGTTAGTATTATTCTGTCTCCAATGGAGCTAATCTCTATGAAACTCAGGCATGGTGAACAGACCTCTTACATTGTTGCCAGTGCTTAGAATGGAATGAGTTTAATAAAGAGATTATTAATTCTTGAGACAAACTGCTTTTCAATTATCACAACTGTCAATAAATAAATTCTTACCCCAAAATATTCAAAGCTGTGATCATGGCTATTAGTCACTTGACTCCTATTAAAGTTAATAGATGCCATGTGATTTAAACTTTGTCCAGTAGGTAACATACATTTCCTAACCTGGGAAGAAAGTCTTTAATCAAGACAGAACATAGAGAGCTTTCCTAGGAGGTGCTTAATTAGCTAAAGAAATGCTGGGGAAGGAGATAGCTGTGCTGGTTTTGGCCACCATTAAATAATGGGATTTTTTTCATAAACCACTGTTTATCAACTCTAATCTGAGACATTTCTGAAACCTGCAAGGCATGAGAAAGTTTCATAAATGTAAGCAGGGTCTGAATGAACTCTCCCTGACAGCTAGCTGGGGAAGGGGAGAGACTTCAGGAGCAAACTGTATTTATATGAACACACCTACTCTGCGTAGGTATCTAACAGACAGGAGCTGTGTAGCTCCAAGTGATCAGCTTTGGCTGGTGTTGGGTTACAAGTTACTTTATTCCTGAATGCAGGGGTAGTGAAATGCTGTTCTCAATGTTGTTGTCTTTATTGCACAAGTAAAGGGGAGAAGAACTGTGCTTCACCTGTCCCAAATGAGGAGGTTACCCTCAGCTGAAACAACCTTGTTAAGCCACGGGCTCAAATGCCAGACCCCTGTGAAAGTAAGGTGGGTGGGAGACAGGTGTCCTTGCTAGGAGGTGTGGACGCCGGTCCCTGGTCTGGTTTAACCTGTTCCTCCCCACTGCTCAAAGATAGAGCTAAATAGGCTCCATGGGGATCTTTTCTTATTTTAAGTGCTCAATAAGAGCTGAAATCACTTGTGGTGGGAAATGTTTCTGCCCAGCCTCAGAGCTGAAAATCACCAAGAGCTGACAATCACTAAGAGACAAACCTTCAGAGGTCACCACAGAGAGGCAGGTGGCAGCAGAAGGTGACTGATGGGCAGCTGGCGGAGTGAGCAAGATGGCTTCTTCCCCTCTTCCCCCCCCACCCCGATGTGATGGGAGGAGAATTCACGCAGATGCACCTCTGAACTCTGGGTCTTTGCTGACCAGGGACAACAACTGTGAGTGGGGTGATAAGAGGGGGCACACTACAGGAACTTCGGTGTTGGATTCAAGAATGTGAAGTAAAAGACAGTGCCCAGCATATTCTGGGGTGGGTGTTTTGCTCATGCTTTTATGTTTATGAATCCTGCTTGTACTGTTTTCCCAGATTTATACTCGGTTACTTTTGTTAAAGAAAACCTCTTTCTATCTCAGACTCTGTGTTTGCAAAAGGGGAAGTCTTGCCTCTTAGAGGTGCCCAGAGGGTAGCGTTTAATTTTCCCAGGTTAGTGGGGTGGGGGGGCTCAAGCCAGTTCTGTGTTATATTGTTGAAAAGGAAGTCCTAGATATTGAACCCGACCCTTCTTGCTGCCCACTCCAACTGGCAAAAGGGTTACATAGACACATTTTTAACAACGCATGAATCATTCTCTAAACAAGTTAAGCAGTTTGAGGCTGTTTCACATGCCAATATTTTAATATTTCAGGATTGCCGCTTTCTCTAAAGTTAGTCTGGTTCGTCTGTGTACCTGGCATGGACAGATGGGGCCACTTTGTAATGGCATATTTCATCTCTTTCAGAACGATCTTAAAGGATTGTGTTACCTACTTGCTCATGTTATCCGAGGACTCTCACACAAGGGATCCCAGTTGTTACCCAACGCTTTGTGCCCCATTCCATGCTCAATGAATATATGTAGTCCTGGGCTACAGTACTATGTGTATGCAGATGACACTCAGCTCCATGGAATCTGGGGGCTGCAGTCTATTCACTTTCCATGTGCTTGTCAAAGTGCCAGGATAAGGCCCTGGGTGGAGACAAGCTTGTTTAGATTCAGTCTGGAGGCTAAGCATATGGGAAGGGGAAGCATCCTGAGTGACTGGTGGGGATTGCATCAGGCTTCCTTTATTGAGGCCTTTGTCACAGTGTTCTACAACCTTTTAGTCTTGGTTCCAATACTAAGCTTGGATTCTCCGGTGACTGGCCAGGGGTTGCAACCTTTTTTCTCTAATGCAGTCTTCACTACAGTTATCTGTGCTTTTGTTACTCCTGGACTGGAGTACTACAAAGAGCTCTACACAGGGCTCTTTACCCCTTGAAGATCACTCAAAAGTTGTATGTAGTGCAGAATGTGGCTGCCCACTCTATATGCAGCATAGGCTGACTTAGCACTTTACACCAGTGTCCCATGTTCAGCATTGGCTCTTATTTTGCCTCCAAGTGCATTTCAAAGTATTGGTTGTTGACTAATAGAGAGTCCTGAATTGCCCTCCCAGCTGCCTCCAAGCTTTTTCCTCACTATGTTCCACTCAGCAGTTTTGATTGCATGAGGTGCTTATACTTTTTTGTCCCTAACATTAAACTTCTGGTTACTGGTGGAAGGGCATTCTCAGTTGGGATCCCTGGCTACTCACTCCTGTGGGTAGTCTGGCCTTTATTATTACACAACAGACCTTTGCAAGATAAGTTATTTAGTCTATCTTGCAAATATACCATTCATAGTGGTATTCAGATTTCCAGCTCATGAAGAGTTCCCAAGGAACAAATGAACAAAGGATGCAGTAAGGCAAATCCTTGAGGTTGACTTTGGAGAAAAGAGTTGGATGGAAAAAGAGGTGCATGCCAGTTATTTTTGTTCAACAACAAGCATTTGTGGGGATAAAAACAGTATTTTTTGTTTTAAACACCTGACTTACTATTGTTATGCATGTAACATCTGACATGCTACTGTTATGAAGTGCAATATCATGAAAGGCAATGTGACTGACAACAGCCACAGACAGGTCTTACTCTCCCAAGGACAGCGTGAAAATCACTTTAATATTCAAGCTACATGTAAAGCACTCCTGTCCCACTTCTGTTATAGCTGACCGAAATTGGGGCAGTTCAACTTGCTGTGCAATGCACTGCACTTATGATGACTAGTTACAGCAGACAATAATGGGTTTATCACAGTGAGCATATTGAATACACTGTGTTTTTTTCCTCCAGTACAGTGGACTGAAACAGTCTTTATTATGAAAACTTTGTGCTTTCATGAGCATTAATATTCCTAAGGATGTGTGGGTGGAAGACCAGGTGGGCAGAACTGAAGAATGTAGAAATGAGATTGAGGATCTACAGAACTGTAATTTCTTACGAAATGTATCTCCACCTGGTGTCTCTTTTCTTTAGTTCATTTCTATAAAAGAGAAACATTTTGCATTTCCTGCTTTCTTCAAGTTTTTTCCCTTTTTATTTTTATAAGTAAATGTAGCTCTTATGAAAGATGTTGGGAGAGAAGACACATTAGGAAAATCTTCTTTTTATCCACAGAAAAGGTACAATACAGCCGGCAGCAGTGCAAGCTTGTTCACACGAGTACCTCAATCCTAACTAGGAGTTCTTACCACAGCCAGGCTCCCTGGGCTCTCAGCTGAGCCAACCGATAAGGGTGCCAAATCTAGAAGTTTTCTGATATGATTGTGTCCTTCAGAAAATGGACAGTTTCCCATTAGTGTAGTCCACATGGGTCACTGAACAACCAGCAGATGCTGATGACACCTGTCACTAAACACACGTGGGGTTCAAATTGATTACCTCATGTAAGGCTGTGTATCCCAATACCAGGACCTGAACCATCGAGGTCCACATTTTCAATGGAACACTCAGTAATACCTATGTTCTTATTGTCAAGTGCCTCAACTTTTAGAGTTCCAGTTCTCTATTACCACTACTATCCTTTCCTTTAAAAATATAGAAGAAAAATACACTTCCATGGCTGAATTTGAAGTAATCGCAATGGATTCCCTTTCACTCCAAACTCCATGTTTCACTAACTTTTGTTGGAGAGTTTTCTTCCCAGTGGGTAAGAGGGCATGAAAGAGACGATTCCAAGTGTGATCGCAACCTAAAGCGAATTGTACCACTAATGAGAAGCTACACATTCCATGTCAAGACACTGATAATCCAGAAGGCTATGTGAACTATGAATTAGGCCTGGTCTACCCTAGACAATTACATTTGGTTTATTACATCGGTCAGAGGTGTGAAAAATCAACACCCCTGAGCGGCTATGTTAAGCCAACCTAAGTCCCCATGTAGACAGTGCTAGGTCGACAAGAGAATTCTTCTTTCAGGGAGGTGGATTACTTACGCGAATGGGAGAATCCCTCCTGTAGGTATAGGTAGTGTCTACAATGAAGCGCTACAGTGGTGCAGCTGTAGCATTTTAAGTGTAGACATGCCCTAAGCAGTACATCATTAGGCCTAATTTCTACCCTGTATTAAATGAGTAAAGTAATCTTACTGAAGTGATCAAGTTCATTCTGATCAAAACATTCCTTTGTGTTGCTGGAGATATTGGCCAACTAGCAAATTTAAAAATCTGCAGTGTAATGGAAAGCTAAGCTGTATTATATTGTTCAGTCACTGGGTGGCGATGTATATAAAATACTTTATTTAAGATAATAGCCATGCCTGGCAGAGCATTAAAGCATCTTATGTTGAACTCATCTGGTGTATAAACAGGCTCTGTAGCCAGTTCATGTCTGGTACCGAAGTACATGACAGGCAACTAACCACAGATGGCTGTTAGGAGTTAGTGGGCATCTCACTAACTTGATAGGTTTCAGAGTAACAGCCGTGTTAGTCTGTATTCGCAAAAAGAAAAGGAGTACTTGTGGCACCTTAGAGATTGGTTAGTCTCTAAGGTGCCACAAGTACTCCTTTTCTTTTTTCACTAACTTGATAGGAATTTTTCTCTGATTAAATTATTAGTAAGAGCTTTATTCAACAGAACCTGAGTAATTTATGTTGCTTTTGATTAGGGAAATCCCTTTTCTTTATCACCTAAAACTATATACTGGAGGCATTAGATCTATATTTATTTATGTAATGTGGAAAACGTGATACATGTGCTATTGATTTTATTGATTGGAAACATGTAAAATGCGCGCGCACACACACACAAAACCAATTTAGAATGGAGGTCAACTGCACATAGGTTTCTGCAGCTAGACAAACAGCAAAGATACAAGAAGAAAAAGCTATTTAAATAGTGTAGCTAAACCAAGCCAGAGAAACTTTCTTCTTTAGCATTTATAAGTCCAAATCTACTGCCCAAAGATGATAGAATCATAGAAGACACTTCAGGAGGTCATCTAGTCCAAGCCCCTGCTCAAAGCAGGACCGACACCAACTAAATCATCCCAGACAGGGCTTTGTCAAACCTTAAAAACCTCTAAGGATGGAGATTCCACCACCTCCCTAGGTAACCCATTCCAGTGCTTCACCACCCTCCGAGTGAAATAGTGTTTCCTAATATCCAAACTAGACTCTCCCACTACAACTTGAGACCATTGCTCCTTGTTCCGTCATCTGCCACCACTGAGAACAGCCAAGCTCCATCCTCTTTGGGAACCCACCTTCAGGTAGTTGAAGGCTGCTATCAAATCCCCCCTCACTCTTCTCTTCTGCAGACTAAAAAAGCCAAGTTCCTTCACCCTCTACTCATGTGCCCCGACCCCCTGACCAGTGCCGAATAGAGGGGAATAATCACTTCCCCCGATCTGCTGGCAACGCTCCTACTTAATGCAGCCCAGTGTGACGTTAGCCTTCTTGGCAACAGGGCACACTGCTGACTCATATCCAGCTTCTCGTTCGCTGTAATCCCCAGGTCCTTTTCTGCAGAACTGCTGCTTAGCCAGTCAGTCCCCAGCCTGTAGCGGTGCATGGAATTCTTCCATCCTAAGTGCAGAACGCTGTACTTGTCCTTGTTGAACCTAATCAGATTTCTTTTGGCCCAATCCTCCAATTTGTATAGGTCACTCTGGACCCTATCCCTACCCTCCAGCGTATCTACCTTTCCCCTCAGTTTAGTATCATCTGCAAACTTGCTGAGGGTGCAATCCATCCCTTCATCCAGATCATTAATAAAGGTGCTGAACAAAACTGGCCCCAGGACCGACTCCTGGGGCGCTCCTCTTGATACCGGCTGCCAACTAGACATTGAGCCATTGATCACTACCCACTGAGCCCGACAATCTAGCCAGCTTTCTGTCCACTTTATAGTCCATTCATCCAATCCATACTTTTTTAACTTGCTGACAAGAATACTGTGGGAGACTGTATCAAAAGCTTTGCTAAAGTCAAGATATATCACGTCCACTGCTTTCCCCATATCCACAGAGCCAGTTATCTCACCACAGAAGGCAATCAGGTTAGTCAGGCATGACTTGCCGTTGGTGAATCCATGTTGACTGTTCCTTATCACCTTCCTGTCCTCCAAGTGCTTCAAAATGGATTCCTTGAGAACCTGCTCCATCATTTTTCCAGGGACTGAGGTGAGGCTGACCAATCTGTAGTTTGCTGGGTTCTCCTTCTTCCCATTTTTCAAGATGGGCACTATATTTGCCTCTTTCCAATTCCGGGACCTCCCCCGATTGCCAGGAGTTTTCAAAGATAATGGCCAGTGGTTCTGCAATCACATCAGCCAATTCCCTCAGCACCCTCGGATGCATTAGATCTGGACCCATGGACTTGTGCATGTCCAGCTTTTCTAAATAGTCCTTAACCTGTTCTTTCACCACTGAGGGCTGCTTACCTCCTCCCCATACTGTATTGCCCAGGACAAGACTGTGGGAGCTGATCTTGTCTGTGAAGACCGAGGCAAAAAAAGCATTGAGTACTTCAGCTTTTTCCACATCTTCTGTCACTAGGTTGTCTCCCCCATTCATTAAGGGTCCCACACTTTCCCTGACCTTTTTCTTGCTGCTAACATACCTGTAGAAAACCTTCTTGTTACCCTTCACATCTCTTGCTAGCTGCAACTCCAGCTGTGTTTGGCCTTCCTGATTACACCCTTGCATGCTTGATGAATATTTTTATACTTCTCCCTAGTCATCTGACCAAGTTTCCAATTCTTGTAAGCTTCCTTTTTGTGTTTAAGCTCACCAAAGATTTCAGTGTTAAGCCAAGTTGGTCACCTGCCATATTTGCTATTCTTTCTGCACATCGGGATGGTTTGTTCCTGCGCCCGCAATAAGGCTTCTTTAAAATACAGCCAGCTTTCCTCGACTCCTTTCCCCCTCATATTAGTGTCCCAGGGGATCCTGCCCATCAGTTCCCTAAGGGAGTCAAAGTCCGCTTTTCTGAAGTCAAGGGTCCGTATTTTGCTACTCTCTTTTCTTCCTTTTGTGAGGATCCTGAAGTCAACCATCTCATGGTCACTGGTGCCCGGGTTGCCGCCCACTTCTACTTCCCCTACCAATTCTTCCTTATTTGTATGCAGCAGGTCAAGAGGACCTGTTACCTTTGGGGGATAGGACAATACTTCCAAGATACACATACTAGGCAATTGGTACCTGGCCATAAAGAAAGTGGGAGTGGGGGAAGGGTTGCGGCATAGAGAATGGTCCATAAATGTACAGGGGAAAATGCTGCATTATGAATTAACTTTTTTAAACAGATGTGCAAAGCCGCAGGAGGGCAACACTAAATTCTCAGCAGATGGTGAGGGCAGTATTAGGAACGTGTCAGCAGGCAAAAATCTTTTCAAAGAGGCTAATATGCCACAAATTTTCTTTACGAACAAAGATTCTTTGTTTGATCATTTATGGAAGGTTTCTTTTTATTTTAGGCAGCATATGTCAATGACTAATGATGTGTTTGAATGACTATTATTGCATCCGATGAAGTGAGCTGTAGCTCACGAAAGCTTATGCTCAAATAAATTGGTTAGTCTCTAAGGTGCCACAAGTACTCCTTTTCTTTTTGCAAATACAGACTAACACGGCTGTTACTCTGAAACCTATTATTGTGTGCTGTACCTTTAGGGCTATTTACTATGATACTCTTTTGCTGTGTTCAAGCAAATGAATGAAAAGAATTAGGAACAAGCAATGGATGTAACTTATCTTGACACTCAATCTAGTCTTCTTACAAAGTAGCAATCTGCACAACCAGGAACATTTCCAGATCTCAAAAAGATCACTCAGATAGGCGCAATCAATGGCAAACATGAAAAGGAAATAATATTTAAAACAGAAGGTGAAGATTTCCAGGGACTTTGCCATATATGTTTTTTTCATTATTGCTGTACTGTATCTTGAAGTCTTAATTCTGGATTAAGAGTGAAAAGAATTCTCCTTCACATCTTAAAAGAGCCTAACTTGCTCCTCTGTAATTTATTGCTGCAAAGAAACTCTGCCTTGTGGAGTTAGCAACTGATTGCCTTCTTTGGAAGGGACGGATTTGCTCACATGTAGTAGTGATAGGGGTTTAGCCCATGGATCTCCCCAAATCTTTTGGAGGTCTTGCACCTCCACACTGCTATGCTGTGCAGCATGGCTCCTGCAGGGTCTTCATTAGTGTATACTGCATGGTGTCTCTTATGCAAAGTCCTATATACTTTAATAGGGATGAAACTAACAGGGTTCTGTGAAATGTACTTTAAAAACCAATCAAATTTAAAAGAGGACAAAATAGCAGGGGCATAACTTCCTATTTAATCTAAGAGTTTTGGAACCATTCTATATCATCACTTCATATTAAGTTGTATAGAACTTTTCCACAAAGGGCTGGTGAGGGGTTGATGGTGTAGAAGGCAGCCATTGTCCATTCACAGAGTCTGATCATTCCAGAGCACCAGGAAGTGTTTCTGTGTGGTTGGGAGAAGGGGAACATACTGGGGTGCTTCCATCTGGATTCTCTGCCTTTTGCTCCAAGAGCAGAAGTAGACAGAAGATTTGGGGCCTTGGTCTGTTGCATGTTCTGTGAGGCACTGTATTCCTCAGTGAATGCTCAGTGCACTCTGTAAAAATGTGTCCTAGATCTCAGTGGTTGTGAAATTCAGTCTGAGTTTAAGTACGGCACACCAGTAAAAGAAATAAGGAGCATTTTTACAAGAGTAATGGTCAGAGAGGGAGTATAATTGAGTTGCTAATTCTATAATAGGCTATGCTCCTGCATTGATTTCTAAATTCATTTTATTCATTAATTAGTTAATGCCTGTAAAGTGCTTTGAAGATAGAAAGTGCTATATAAATACTAAGTACTATTATTACAATCATTATCCACTAGGCTTAATTAGTTCTCTTACTGTAATTGGATTACTGTAATTGGATTATGGAGATGTAAATATGGATGGGTGGGTGTGTGGGAGAAAGGAGGGAGGGGGGACTGCAGGCAGAAGGAGTGAGGGGCCCCCACTTGCTCTGGCCCAAGGCCCCACAAAACTGTAATCTGCCTCTGGACATCAGGGATAAAGCCAGCAGACACCGAATTCTGCAAGGGCCTGATCCAAAGGCTCTTGCAGATAACAGAAAGACTCCTATTTACTCCAGTGATCTTTGCATCAAGCCCTAGATTATCTAGCCAGCGCACCATTACATAATCTGAATACCTGATAAAATATTTCTTGTTAACCATGCATTGCCCTGTTAACTAGAGTTGCCCTGTCTCCAACTTTAGACTCTTATGTAATGACCTCTTATCCTTAATTCTCCAAACTCCCCAGGAATGACCCCTAATTGGCTCTGGATTAGATCCATCTTTATTTCTCATTCTGCTGCAGTTGCAAGAATTCCCTACATGGAAGTCTTGCTTCGTGTGCATTATTTATCTCTTGCTACAAACAGCAAATAGTGGTTACCTCTAGAGCTCATTTGTCTTTGGCCTCAGCTATTTGCTTGTGTGAAACAACTGTTTGTACTGTAGCATTTTGTTTTATCTCCAGCAATTCTAGTTATAGGCCATTGTCTTACATCAGTCATGACAAAATGCTCAGCAAGTTGATTCTCTCTTTTTTTTCTGCTGCTCCTCACACAGATTGAAAGTTACATATTATGTAACTCCTAATAGTTGGAAATTTGCTGAAGTTGGCAACAGTGTGACTGTTCTGAAGCACGTATTTATTTATTGTGCTTTCGTTTCCCATTAAATGACATTTCCAGGAATGACTTTCTCCTATCCCCTCCAGTGTTTGCCTTCACTCTAGGGTGATGGGGCCACACAAGTACAGAGACAGACTAGTGTGTGAACCCCTTGCAGACACTCCCGTCAGATAGTGAAGTATTGTTAACACCATTTTGATGCAGAAACTGTTGGTTGGTTCTATGGCCTAGATCAAACTAAATGATCATAATGGTCCGTTCTGGCTTTAAAACCTCTAAATTTTTATACATGGGGAACCAAGACACAAAGATGTGACTTTCCCAGCATCACACAGGAAGTCTGTGGCAAAGCCAGGACTCCTGAGTCATGGTATGTTAAGACCACTTTTCTTCCCTCTCCCATTGCAAAGTTTTCTCTCACTGTTTGGTTTCCATCCTCCCTCCCCACATTTTGGAGAGTGCATTATTCTTTCCATCTCTTGCTGCTTTGAAATGTGCACTCCCACTGTCTCTTTCTCTGTATCCCAACTCACTTTTTTAGATAAATTTCAACTTTGCATCACAATCAATAACCTGTTGTTTCTCCAGCTTTTTTCTTCTGTTAGCAGCATGTATCAGAAGCTCTCTACAGGCAGCTCTTCCAGTGCTGCCCTAGCACCTTGACCAAAACCGGATCAGTGTCTACTAGCATTGATTATGCTTAATTTCTATCCACGCAACTCTACCAGATGGCCCCTTATTGAGTCTGAATATTCCACTTGAGCTCCAGTACCCTTAGCTATGCTTGTGACGCCCAGAAATTAGGTACATCCAGCCCTGGGAGCACAGAGGTCCTGTGTGCAGCTAGTATACCCCCTTGGAAAATTATACACATCTATCTTCATTTAAGTGCTCCAGAAACCCTGAAAATTCCAGCCTCTCCTTATCAAGCTGGTTAAACAGTGATAGCTTAAGGTAAGTAGGCTTTTAACGAGAGTGCTGTATTTATTTACTTTTTGCAATAAACTCAAAGAATGAACACACCAATAATATGCATGTGACTGCAATACTGTACCATACGAATGTTACAACAATGTGTAATACAAGGCTAGTGCTTCTTGGAATACTTCATATACCTAAGATATCACACACAGCTTAATTAGATATTTAAAGAATTTGTCCTGCTGAGAGGAATCAGCAGCATGACAAAAGAGTTTGTATTATGAAGATGAAAGTCAGAGTCAAATGATCCATGCGGCTCAATACTAATCATTTAACAGTCTCGAGTTGCCTTTCCAGTTGCTTGTAAACTTTTTTTTTCCCCCCAAGCATGGCATTCCCTCCATTTATATATGTTTGTTAGTATTTCAGTGGTGCCTGGAGAATTAAGATTTTCAGAGTATTATTGAATATGATAAGGAATATGACAAGGAATCCCTGTTGAGGTTACAGGGACAAACCATCCCGATGAGTCGAAAGAATAGTAAATATGGCAGGCGACCAGCTTGGCTTAATGGTGAAATCCTAGCGGATCTTAAACATAAAAAAGAAGCTCACAAGAAGTGGAAGGTTGGACATATGACCAGGGAAGAGTATAAAAATATTGCTCGGGCATGTAGGAATGAAATCAGGAGGGCCAAATCGCACCTGGAGCTGCAGCTAGCAAGAGATGTCAAGAGTAACAAGAAGGGTTTCTTCAGGTATGTTGGCAACAAGAAGAAAGCCAAGGAAAGTGTGGGCCCCTTACTGAATGAGGGAGGCAACCTAGTGACAGAGGATGTGGAAAAAGCTAATGTGCTCAATGCTTTTTTTGCCTCTGTCTTCACTAACAAGGACAGCTCCCAGACTGCTGCGCTGGGCATCGCAACATGGGGAGTAGATGGCCAGCCCTCCATGGAGAAAGAGGTGGTTAGGGACTATTTAGAAAAGCTGGACGTGCACAAGTCCATGGGGCCGGACGAGTTGCATCTGAGAGTGCTAAAGGAATTGGCGGATGTGATTGCAGAGCCATTGGCCATTATCTTTGAAAACTCGTGGCGAACGGGGGAAGTCCTGGATGACTGGAAAAAGGCTAATGTAGTGCCAATCTTTAAAAAAGGGAAGGAGGAGGATCCTGGGAACTACAGGCCAGTCAGCCTCACCTCAGTCCCCGGAAAAATCATGGAGCAGGTCCTCAAGGAATCAATCCTGAAGCACTTACATCAGGAACAGTCAGCATGGATTCACCAAGGGAAGGTCATGCCTGACTAATCTAATCGCCTTCTATGATGAGATTACTGATTCTGTGGATGAAGGGAAAGCAGTGGATGTATTGTTTCTTGACTTTAGCAAAGCTTTTGACACGGTCTCCCACAGTATTCTTTTCAGCAAGTTAAAGAAGTATGGGCTGGATGAATGTACTATAAGGTGGGTAGAAAGTTGGCTAGATTGTCAGGCTCAACGGGTAGTGATCAATGGCTCCATGTCTAGTTGGCAGCCGGTGTCAAGTGGAGTGCCCCAGGGGTCGGTCCTGGGGCCGGTTTTGTTCAATATCTTCATAAATGATCTGGAGGATGGTGTGGATTGCACTCTCAGCAAATTTGCGGATGATACTAAACTGGGAGGAGTGGTAGATAGGATACAGAGGGACCTAGACAAATTGGAGGATTGGGCCAAAAGAAACCTGATGAGGTTCAATAAGGATAAGTGCAGGGTCCTGCACTTAGGACGGAAGAACCCAATGCACAGCTACAGACTAGGGACCGAATGGCTAGGCAGCAGTTCTGCGGAAAAGGACCTAGGGGTTACAGTGGACGAGAAGCTGGATATGAGTCAGCAGTGTGCCCTTGTTGCCAAGAAGGCCAATGGCATTTTGGGATGTATAAGTAGGGGCATAGCGAGCAGATCGAGGGACGTGATCGTTCCCCTCTATTCGACATTGGTGAGGCCTCATCTGGAGTACTGTGTCCAGTTTTGGGCCCCACACTACAAGAAGGATGTGGATAAATTGGAGAGAGTCCAGCGAAGGGCAACAAAAATGATTAGGGGTCTGGAACACATGACTTATGAGGAGAGGCTGAGGGAACTGGGATTGTTTAGTCTGCAGAAGAGAAGAATGAGGGGGGATTTGATAGCTGCTTTCAACTACCTGAGAGGTGGTTCCAAAGAGGATGGTTCTAGGCTATTCTCAGTGGTAGAAGATGACACGACAAGGAGTAATGGTCTCAAGTTGCAGTGGGGGAGGTTTAGGTTGGCTATTAGGAAAAACTTTTTCACTAGGAGGGTGGTGAAACACTGGAATGCATTACCTAGGGAGGTGGTAGAATCTCCTTCCTTAGAAGTTTTTAAGGTCAGGCTTGACAAAGCCCTGGCTGGGATGATTTAATTGGGGATTGGTCGTGCTTTGAGCAGGGGGTTGGACTAGATGACCTCCTGAGGTCCCTTCCAACCCTGATATTCTATGATTCTATGATTCTATGACATGACAACAGGTATCAAATAGGCCACCACTTGCCAAACTGTCAGTACAATTGGCAGTTGCTATGTCATTTGACCATATTCCCAGAATCAGAATGGAATGGAGAGAGAAAAAAGAACTCTGATAGAGTGATGATACTACCTAGGCAGACAGATGGATAGAATGATAGGATTCATGGACCATCCTCTTTCAGTTTCATCATCAATAATGTTGATCATTTCTAAAATTTGTTGCATAATTTGGCACCAATTCTCTTACACATGCCAGGCCAGTACAGGAAGTCACTGGGAGAGTTAACACTCTACAGTTGGAGAAGTTAGAGGCAATTCACACTCACGTGCTCACAGATTTGTTTGTTTCCCCTTCTTGGTCTCTGACGCCTGTAAACCACATACCCCAACAACAGGCACTGCATCTGGAAAGGTAGCTAACCCATATTAGAACACTACACTTTCTGGCAGATGTAATTTTTTCTCCTCTCTAATCCCTGAAGACCCTGTATTTTGACTGCTTAAGTCTATCTTTGTCAGTTAAGACAGCGTGGTGATATCTCTTTAAGCATTTAACGTTTCCCCATCAATTCCCAGACTGATCTTTATTTTCAGCAGGACTAACCATCTTGATTGTGAGGGCTAAAATGTTTCCCTTATTTTCTCTATTTATTTCTCTAATGTCTACCACAGTCCCCATGGTTTCACTATTACCATCTGCACAGGCATTGTCTGGACATTGTCTAATTTCTGCCATCACTGGCCCTCTATAATCTTTTTAGATTTCATTACTAAGTTTATTGCTGCTTGACAGAATCCCCACTAACATGGAACTTAAAATTTTTGTCTTGTTACTTCCATTTTGTCCTTTCTTCCCTGTAAATCTTCTCTTTTCACTGAGTCTCAAGCTACTTTACTATCTGCTACTTTCTGCCTTTCTTATGTGGGTTTTCCTTAACTAGCTTAATATATCGCTTTACTATGAAAAATTACGATATAAAAATGGCACTGTCTTACTCAACGGATCTTCTCCCCAGGTATATTCAGAGTATGTTGACAAAATGAGTGTTTATTGCTGTTTACTTCTGTTAACCTGGCAGGACACACGTCTAAGACTAAACAAGCTTCAGACTCTACTCCCACTTGTGTAACATCATCAGAATCGCTAAACTAAACTTCAACCAGTTGTATCTGTGGCAGTTCAATGAAGACAATAAGTGTGAACAAGTCTATTTATTAGTGGGCAGTTTCAGTCTACATTAGTTGCAATTGCTGAATAGCTTAAAGAGGAAGGCAGCTGTAAAGCTCTTTGCAGTAAACCTACATGACATCTGCAACATTAGCTACAAATTAACCATTTTAACCAACATACTATTACCTTTTCTTCTTTTTCCCCCTAAAGTATCTTTGTAAGGCTGGTCAAACATTTTCTCTCAACATTTGTTTTTTTGACGGAAGACTGGGTTTTTGGTGAAATGAAAATGTTCATGGAAGGTGTTTGCTTCCCTCACAGAGTGCTCCTTTGTTTACCAGAAAAGTAAAAACCAAAATTGTTTAGCCAAACACCAAACAATTTTTGCATTTTTTGGTTAATTCAACAAAAAGTCAGTGACCGTTTCAATGGATAGAAGACCTTTTTTTTCATTTGTCAAATTTTCTGTGGAAAAAGTACCCCATTTTCCAACCAGCTCTAATCTCTTATTTGCATATACTATTTTCAAAGCTGTACTTAAAATTGATGAGGGGGGAGAACACCCTTAAAGATGTACAGAAGTATTGGGACCATTTCAGACCAATATCCTTGAAAAGTTTCTGTACCTTTGCAGGAGAAAGCTGATTATTTTGTGCCTTGGAGAGCCCCATCCCTTCTTCTGATTGGCTGATTGAACAGGGGGGGCAAATTCAGAGATTCCAAGAGCAGCTGCTGCATTTGAAGGATCCCTGGAGAATGGTTATTACATGGGTTTGTCCCCTCCGAACCATAGCTTCCCATTTTCAGGACGACACTTAAGATAGCCTGGATCTTATATGTATATTACTTCTGTGGCTTTAACTCTCAAATCAGTGATAAATCTGAACTTGAAATGAACTCTATTCCTGCTGTGTGTGTTTCTAATTCCCCCACCCCCACAATGGCTGATCTGTGGTACCTGCTACTCAGGAATCCTTCCAGGATGCACAGCCTTAAACCGTCAATGGCTTTGCTAAGAGTCTGTTTCTATGTGCATTTTAAGCTGTGCCTTTCAGGTGAACTTCTGAGCCATCTTTGTATCATAGTTTTGATAGGACTATAAACAAAGATGTTAGCAAATGCCACGTTTGTGGGTATTCATTGGAATGGCAGAGCCTACTTACAAAACACTATATCTGTGAAGAACGGGGAAAATGCTTTGTTTTAGCTATATCACACACAAAACATATAGGGCCAAATTCTCTACTGGTGCGAATGGACACAGCTCCACTGAACTCAATGGAGCTATGCTGCTTTAACTAGCCAAGGCTCTCTCCCGCTGACTTTTGCTATGAAGTAATTTTATTTAAAATTCAACTTTACAAACCTATGCAAAAATAAGCTATGCGTAACAATATTATCTACAAGAGATAATGACCTCATCATGAAATACACTAGTTCAAAAAACAATACTTTGGGTCTGCAAAGAATAAAAATACTATGTCTTGTGTGTCAGGGCATTGATGACGACAGGATATGGAACCTATCACTTCTAGTCTGAATCCAAGTAGTCAGTCAGAGTGGCTGAAAATTGTTACTATGCAATGGTGGTTTGGTTGCCCATGTGGAGTAAGGATTATTAGTCCAGTTCTTAGTGGATACATGTGCATATTGAAAAAGCTACAACCCTTGTCCGCAGTGTTCCCTCTAATTTTTTACGTCCATGTGCAGAATGAATTTTGTTATGTGCACCAGTATGGAGGTGATGTGATACATCACCTTCATATTGATGCACATAACAAAATTCATGTCGTTGGGGTGGGGCTGAGGAGTTTGGTGGGTGGGAGTGAGCTCAAGGCTGGGGCAGAGGATTGGGGTGCGGGGCAGGGATGAGGGCTCTGGCTGGGAATGCAAACTCTGGGTGGGGCTGAGGATGAGGGGATTGGGGTGTGGGAGGGGGCTCAGGGCTGGGGCAGAGGGTTGGGTGCAGGAGGTGAGGACTCTGCCTAGGGGTGAAGGCTCTGGGGTGGGGCCAGGGATGAACGGTTTGGAGTGCAGGAGGGGGCTCAGGGCTGGGGCAGAGGGTTGGGTGCAGGAGGTGAGGACTCTGCCTAGGGGTGAAGGCTCTGGGGTGGGGCCAGGGATGAGCGGTTTGGAGTGCATGAGGGGGCTCAGGGCTGGGGCAGAGGGTTGGATGCAGGGGGTGAGGACTCCAGCTAGGGATGCGAGCTCTGGGGTGGGGCCAGGGATGAGGGGTTTGGTGTGCAGGCTGCCCCAGGGCTGCAGTGGGGAGAGAGGACTCCCCCCAGCCCTCACTTGCCGCAACAGTTTGGGCCGGGTGACAAGCGCCTCTCCCCAGCCGCGGCAGCTCCGGCGGGCCTGGGTCAGGCCGAGGGAGGGGCTCCTCTCCCCGGCAGCTCCGGCGGGCCTGGGTCAGGCCGGGGGAAGGGCTCCTCTCCCCGGCAGCTCCGGCGGGCCTGAGCCTGGCACGGGTTGGGGAAAGGGCACCTCTCCCTGCCTGCCTGCGCGGCCCAAGCCTGGCACGGGCTGGGGAAGGGGCACCTCTGCCTGCCTGCCTGCGCGGCCCTTGTAAGCCTTGTGCGTGGCCGTGAGGCTGCGCAGCTTACAGAGAATGTAGCTTGTCTGTATGAACTTCATGGAAATCTCAGCAGAGAAGTGAAGGAGCGAATGTGAATGGAAACTGAACTATACCCTCACTTCTAGATAGTGGGCCTGTTGGACTGCTTCTTGTGTAGTCATTTACACCAGTGCAATATGCATTTGTTAGCCTTTTGCCGTCACTTTGTGCTGGTCTGACTGAAAACACGTGGTGCAGAGCAGGAAGAATTGGGCCAACTGTTTCTCTAGGGCAGATGTGTAGCCTGTTGGCAAAGTGGTGAAGAAAACTAGCACTGCACCTCTTTGGGGAATAAATTGAAGTTTTCAATCCATCCTGTTTACATGAACCCTGAATTAACTGAAATACGTTCTGCCTAAGTCGAGATCACCATCCAAGCAATGTGCCAATAAATTATATTTTAGAGACTGAATTCTACTAAAACGCTTCAAAAGATTCATAAAAATTATCAGTACAAATTAATACAGTTAAAACAATCTTTCCAAATTCATCAGCTTGTTACAAGAACTTGTATGGAAATTGTTAACTCACAATGTTGAGGTCAGAGATCAAATGAGAAGAAGCTGGGGTGAGGAACAGAAAGGTAGAACAATGGAATGTCAGCAAGTTTGGAGTTTCCACCATATTTTCTCTTCAAGAGGGTAATGTTTGAACCTACGACTGGGAGGACTCTTAGGTGCGATGCAGAAACCTGGCTCTATCTCCTGATAGATATATCTGGATCCCAGAATAGTAATGATGGGTACAGAGCACTCTCTGTGTTGCCTGACTTTCCACGCACCTCCCTCAGGAGCTATACATCCATTGGTTATCCCCCAGTACCTATGCCCAAGGCACCTCTCCAAAGGCAGCCATGGAGAGAGTGGTAAAGCTGCATTCACTTCCAGGCTGATTAGGAGAGGAGCATGCATACAGATCAGCTGTTCTCCATCTTCAGCTCTTCCCACCCTGTGGAACCCCTATTGCTTGGTATATTAGTAGTGGGGTTTGGAGGAGGGAAGAAAGCATTTTGTGGAGCATAGCCCCTTCATCCTTCCCACCTGCTTTGCTTCTCTCCATCAGCATAAATGGAGGGAAGCATCTGGCTCCTCATTAACTTACTAATCAAATATGAAGACAAAATGAAGTTAAAGGCTCCCAAAATGATAAATAGAAGTATAATTAAAACAAACCCACAGATGTTAGAGAGATGAGGCTCTCTTGGACCCTGGCCAGGATAAACTGTCAGCTGCATGAAAAAACTTGCCAAGCTCTTCAGGGTAACATCAACCCCATAAAATGTTATCATTAGCAATTTTAGTTTAACATTTTTGGATGCCTTCAAGTTATTGTTCCAGGTAGGTTTTCTCCTGAGCTGGAAAGATGTCATTTCCTAGAACCATGCTGTAATTTGATGTAAGGACTAATTACTCAATCCATTTTTTAAACCTTGAAAGGAGTTTGAAATATATTGATTTACATGTGCCACATTGGAATGAATAAATAGGTTTGAAAACTTAGGCCAACGTTTTTGAAAGTGGCTTCTGAGGCTATTTGTGCCACAGTTGCCTTTCCTCTTCAGTGACAGCTACTGTATGTATAGATGTGACCACAGGAATTCCAGATGTGTTGTGGAGGAGAAGAACACACTTCAAAGCTGATTAGTGCTTGTGTTTTTAATGAAAATGTCCCGGAATTTTTTTTTAAAGTCTCAATTTGTGGCTCTCAGAAGTGAGGCCAGTCCTGAGGCTTTTGTGAGACAAAAAAAGCTGCTACAGCACCTTCCAATCTTTTTCTTCTTTTGAAGTTTGGCTGACCTGTGTTCAGCACAGGACCTGACGAGAAAGTGTTAAATCTGTTCCACTCCTTCTGGTGGTTGAGTGGCTGCTATAAGCTACACTAGCTGCAACGGTTCCCTGGGGGTAGGTCCCCCCTCCGCCCCGCTCTCCTGCTGGTAATAGCTCACCTTAAGTGATCACTCTCATTACAGTGTGTATGGTAACACCCATTGTTTCATGTTCTCTATGTATATAAATCTCCCCACTGTATTTTCCACTGAATGCATCCGATGAAGTGAGCTGTAGCTCACGAAAGCTTATGCTAAAATAAATTTGTTAGTCTCTAAGGTGCCACAAGTACTCCCTTTCTTTTCACTGTGACAGTGATTGCAGGACTCTGCCTTATGCCAGAGCCAGTCTTGCTTGTGACAGTTTGAGACTGTAACCTCATGATCCACCATGATTTGCAAAGAGAAGAGAGAGGGTCTCAAGTACTTTCAGTGTGCCTTCAAGAGCAGTGGGCAGAACTCCCCTTTTATAGTCCCCTAAGCAGTATTGAATCACAGAATTAGAGGAGGTAAAGGCCTCTTACAATTCCTTTCCCTGCCTATGCAGGATTGTTCTGGAGAGACTGGATGACCTAGTACAGTGAATCCAGTAGATTATCCACCAAACTGGTTCAGTTCATCCACTTCTGCCAATGGTAAAATTGAGATACATCAGATCACCTTACTTAGTGAGGAACACTGATGGACTATAAGGCTACACTTTCAAGTCATCCACAAAGAAGATTAGTCCTACTACAGGATGTTTGCCCCTCACACTCTACAATCACTCTCACAATGTTGGGCACTTGGAATCTGAAATCCCAGCCAGCAACATATTGCAGGTGTACATAACCTTCCGCAAAATGGTGTTGTAGCCAATTACACCAGATCTGAATTTGGCCCCAAAAGGTAAATTCTCTCTGTCTGTAAATGAAGGGTCAGGACAAAGTGTATGAAATGGAGCTTTTTGTTGCTCACAATCTCAAACAAACAATTTCATTTGCTCCATTAGAGAAAACAGGAGTGCTAACAGGTAGAATGGTTTTGTGTAGTTATTTTTCAATTTAAAATAGTTTATATAAATGTGTTTGAACATTGGTTTCAAATCTCACTGTCATAAAAATAAAGGGAAGGGTAACCACCTTTCTGTATACAGTGCTATAAAATCCCTCCTGGCCAGAGGCAAAACTCTTTCACCTGTAAAGGGTTAAGAAGCTAAAATAACCTTGCTGGCACCTGACCAAAATGACCAATGAAGAGACAAGATGCTTTCAAAGCTGGAGGGGGAGAAACAAAGGTTCTCTCTGTCTGTGTGATGCTTTTGCCGGGAACAGAAAAGGAATGGAGTCTTAGAACTTAGTAAGTAATCTAGCTAGATATGCATTAGATTCTGTTTTGTTTAAATGGCTGATAAAATAAACTGTGCTGAATGGAATGTATATTCCTGTTTTTATGTCTTTTTGTAACTTAAGGTTTTGCCTAGAGGGATTCTCTATGTTTTGAATCTGATTACCCTGTAAGGTATTTACCATCCTGATTTTACAGAGGTGATTCTTTTACCTTTTCTTTAATTAAAATTCTTCTTTTAAGAACCTGATTGATTTTTCATTGTTCTTAAGATCCAAGGATTTGGGTCTGTGTTCACCTGTACAAATTGGTGAAGATTTTTATCAAGCCTTCCCCAGGAAAGGGGGTGTAGGGCTTGGAGGGATATTTTGGGGGAAGACGTCTCCAAGTGGGCTCTTTCCCTGTTTTTTGTTTAACATGCTTGGTGGTGGCAGCCTAGGGTTCAAGGACAAGGCAAAAGTTTGTACCTTGGGGAAGTTTTTAACCTAAGCTGGTAAGAATAAGCTTAGGGGGTCTTTCATGCAGGTCCCCACATCTGTACCCTAGAGTTCAGAGTGTGGAAGGAACCTTGACACTCACCCTCTCATCAAATTGTTCATTAGACTTCAAGGTTGCAAAATCTGAGTATCTTGGTATAGTTTGTAATGTACTGTAGAGAAGAAGTTCTGCTTGGCCAGGGGGCTGAGCTGGGTAACAAGAATAGATGCAGCAGCAACAAACAATAGTAATTAATCTTTAGCACTTACACAGTCTTGTTCATGGAAATCAGCTGTACAATATTTAATTGAGAGAGTAATTAACCACTGGAACAGTTTATCGAAGGTCCTGCTGGAATCAACATCTCCGATGATTTTAAAATAAAGATTGGGTGTTTTTCTACAAGATGTGCTCTAGGACAATGGCTCTCAACCTTTCCAGACTGCAGTACCCCTTTCAGGAGTCTGGTTTGTCTTATGCACCTCAAGTTTCACCTCACTTAAAAACTACTTGTTTACAAAATCAGACATTAAAATACAAAGGTGTCACAGCACATGATTACTGAAAACAGTGCTTACTTTCTCATTTTTACCATATAATTATAAAATAAATCAACTGGAACATAAATATTGTACTTGTATTTATTGTACTGGAGCGCCAGAGCAGGGCTGAGCCGCGTGTTGCGGTCCCAGACCAGTGCCCCGGCTGGAGCGCCAGAGCAGGACTGAGTTGCGTGGTACGGCTCCTGACCCCACTCCCCAGCGGGAGCTTGCAGGCCAGCTTAAAACAGCTTGTGGGCCGGATGTGGCCCGTGGGCCATAGTTTGCCCACTCCCTGTTCTAGAGCAGATGATCACAATGGTCCCTTCTGGGTTGGAACTATCGATCATTCCTTGAACACCAATGACTCCTTCCCACCTCTTTGGGGGGAAGATATCTTCTGCCCAGGGTTGGGATGAGGAGATAAGGCAGGAAGGTTAAGTGGAATTAGTCAGTCATAGACTCTACCACTTTCTCCTCTATCTCTCCCGACTATAGCTAGTGCCCAGGCTCGTAGTAGCTCCCAAATAAGGAATGCTGCCCCTCCCTCCGTCCCCCTACCTTGCCATTGTACAGGCAGGGCATTCAAGAGGGCTGAGAGAAAAGAGAAGTAGGCCGAGGAGCCCGCTGTGTGAAGCTAGTTGTACAGGCAGCGAAGTCAGTGGCATGCAGCAGGTGGCGCCTGGGAGCCACGCTGGACTGCGGCCACTGCGGCTGGCGGCTCCCTCCCAGTGGGCTCGCATATGGCACGCGCCTCTGTGAAAAGCCGCGCGCCGCTCCGGGTCAGCTCACTTGTTCCGGGAGAGCCTCAGCGGCAGGAGCGGCGCGTGAGTCTTCGGCTGCCGCTGCAGGCGCTGCAAAGCTCCGCCGCCTCCCCCTCCCAGCCCCGAGTCCGATGCAGCCTCAGTGCCGCCCAGCGGGTACGCGCCGAGGAGGCATGCCACGGAGCGGGGCGGCGGCAGCGGCACTGCCCTCTACCTGCACCCCTCACTCTTACTGCTGCGCAGACAGAGGGGGCGAGAAGCCAGGCACCAGAAGCTGCGTCTGCTTTTAAGGGGCGCTCCCCCCGCTCCCGTGGGATCCTGCTCCCCAGCCGCCTGCCCTCCCCGTCCCATCCACTATGGTGCTTCAGCTTGGGACTTTGCACTCCTGTTCTTGCGCATGGCTCCATCGCGTGCCGGAGGAGGACTCGGTACCGTCAGAGCCCTAATTAGGGAGGATGGCTTCGGGGGATGAGCACAGCCTCGGGAGCGGCGAGGAGGAGGAGAGCCAACTGCACCTGACTTGGTGAGGAGGGTGCGATCCCCAGGCTGGCTGTGGGGGTCCCCCCAGACTTCAGCCCACCTCCCTCGCTCTGTCAGGATCTGCGGTCCGGGTCCGGACCCCGCCTTGTATCAGCACAGCAGCAGCACATCGTGGCCAACTTGCTGGGAGAGAGCCGTCCCTGCTGCTGTCCTGGCTGAGGAGCTCCCATTCCCTGAACCCAGCGGCAGCAGAGCCAAGGGGTGGCTTGCTGGGGAGCGGGCTGAGCCCCGGCTGGCTTTGGGGGAATCCCCCAGCGCAGCCCAGCTCCCGGCTCTGTACGGACCGGTCCCTGCAGTCAGCCTCCAGCCCCGGGAGCTGCACCGGGCTGACTTGCTGGGGAGCAGGCAGAGCCCGGGCTGGCTTTGGGGTCCCCCCATCTGCTGCCGGGGCGGCCGCGGTCAGGGAGCTTGGACTTGGGCTGCCACCATGTCTAAGACGGCGGATAGCGGCGGAGCGGCTCCAGCCGAGGACCTGTCCAAGGTGTCCGACGAGGAGCTGCTGAAGTGGAGCAAGGAGGAGCTGATCCGCAGCCTGCGCAGGGCCGAGGCGGAGAAGATGAGCGCGATGCTGGACCACAGCAACCTCATCCGGGAGGTGAACCGCCGTCTGCAGCTCCACCTCGGCGAGATCCGCGGCCTCAAGGTGAGGGGCGGGGGCAGCCCCGGCCGGCACGGGAGAGGGGGCCGCTGCCGCCTGGCACTGGGCGGGGCGCTCCTCCTGCGCCCCCTGCACCGAGCCCACCTCAGGGGCGCTGCTGGAGGGGTTTGGCTGCGGGGCTGAGCCCGCTGCCCGCGCGGTCTGTTGGGTTGTTCTGTGCTTGGGGCAAGAGTCTCCTGGTGGTATTTTGCGGGAAGGTTTGGAGAAGAGAAGCACGGATTCCCCATGAGGTTAGGGGGATGGGGAATGATGAATGTGTCTTTCTCCCCCACATCCCTGGACTGGCAGAGGGCCCTCGGTGGGTTCAGGGATCTGCACTTTCAGTCAGAGGGGGGATTTCCTGTCTGCATATGCATCATCCAGGGACAATTCCCCTACCTCCTCAAATGTTTTTACTCAGTCATTATTTAGGTAAATTCTCACTGGGACTTGACAGCAGTTTGTCTTAGTGAGGACAGAGTAAAACCTGAATAAGGATGGCTGGATTCAGCCCACAATGAATAGGAATTGAAATCTTTTAAAAAAATAACTCTACTTTTATGTCTTCCCTAAAATGTGCAGAAACAGAAGTGGCAAACTGTGTGCAGGGTGTAGAACAAGTATATGGTGCAATGTACATCAAAAACTTTTTTGTGGTGATGGGTACCTTTGATTCTTTGAATTCTTGCCCTCAAAACGTGTAGATTTCAGTAGATTTAAATGTTCTCATTTCCAGTGCATGAAAGGATAAAATATACGATCATGTTGGATAGATTCAAAGATTGTTGTTTTTAAGATTGTCTGACTGTCGTGTTAAACTCTGCTGCTGTCTTAAGATTGTTTCTTAATTTATCAATAAAGCTTCTCACCAGGCTTCTGGGAAGCTTTGATCATTTTCAGTGTGCAGCACGTAGTATTTATGCTTTCCAGTCCTGGGACAGATTGTTGAAAACCTCTCTGATTTTGGGTTCACCGATACTATGCTTTAATTTCTTTAGTGAGAGCATGTCCTCTGATTAAACACTAATATTTTCCTAATTCCCTCCTTTAATTTTTTTTAAAAAGCCAATTGCAGTTGAAACTCTTCTCAAGCAAGATGTTTTAATAAAATCTATGAGTTGGGCATATCTTCAGAGGGTTTCCACTTTTTGACATGCTGTTTCTGTTTTAAGACCTGATCCAACCATTCTCAATGGAATATTTCCATTGACTTCAGGCCTCTAATTATTTATTCCTAATTGTTTTAATGTTTTCTGGGTGAGAGGCATAATCACTCATGGATGCTCACCCTGCCTTTGAGAACTGGGGCTGTGTGATAGCTACAGCTATGATGTAGCATGCCAAAGCTGTTATATGGAACAAAAATTTACTCCAGTTGGGATTTATATAGTTTATATAGCTCACCAACACTTTCCATCCTGTTGCTCTGAGGGATGAAGTTCTCAGGGAGTTCAATAACTGAGTTGAAACTGCAGGATTATGAGGGGGTAATGAGAAGAGACACATAGGGAAAGGAAGGGACTTATGAAATATTATCTGGGGAAGTTCTTGTCTGACAAAGTAGAGCAGTTGCATACAGTTAGCCCATATTATGTACTATTATGTACAGAAAATCAGTGAGAGATAGAAGACTTCATTCCCCTCCTCATATGTCCTGTTCTGCAAAGCATGGCTAGACCTGTTTCCGCTTTGGCGGTAAATGACATCTGTCTGCACTTCAGGAGGTGCCAGGGTCCCATCTGATGATACAATTATCTTAGTAAAAGTAAAGTTAAGGTTCTAAATTACAACAGCAATGCAAGGAAATCAAGAGTTTAGGCTTTCACTCTCTCTGCTGCTCTCTCCCTTGGTATTGCAGGGGTGTGGCTAGAGAGTATCGGTTTATATACTAGGTAAATTTAATTAAGAAACCACATTGGACTGTGATAGCGAATGAGTGATAAGTTACTATTTTAACTCTGAACTTCCTAAGTGATACTTTTATTTCCTCTTTTTTTCTTCTTCATATTTTTGAACTGGGACTTGAAAATGAATTTTCTTCTAATAATTCATAGGCCTGCTTTGTAATGTTTTAAGTATTAATTGTAGATGTTATTCATTTCAGAAGCCTCATTTTCTCTTTTAAAAACTTGAGCTTAGTTCCAGAAGGCTACATGATTGTGATTTTCTAAGGTGTTTAATGGAGTTAGGTGCCTACACTCGACTGAATTTCAGTGGGATTTGGGCACCTAGCTCCTACATGTTCCTTTGAAAATCTGAGCCTGTATAAACACTGCTGAATAAACATCCATCTTTGCTTCTAAGAAACAAAAAGAAAAAGGATTTTCCCTAATGCTAAAACATCATATGTGTAATTCATCTCTGTATTTCAAATAAGACATAAGAGAGGAAGAAAAGGGAAGTATAGGAAATGTATTTAAAGTGTGAGCATTTACAAAATAAATATGTGTCACAAATACACAGAATGTTACAAAAGCATTAAAAGGTGGAAAAGAATACCCGCAGTTGCAAATGATGAATATGATCACAGGCCAGATTGTTAAAACTAGGAACAACCATAACAAATGCTAAAAAAGTTTTCTTTTGCATCATGTCCTGCTATAGCAATATCTTGAATGTTTTTACTTTAGAGCATGAATGTTCAGTAGTTAGAGAAGGGCATGAGGTATGTACTTCTTAGTCTTCTTTGAATTGAGACTCTAGTAAAAGTTATTTATACGAAATGATTTAATTTCAGAATGGCTGAACCAGTCTGGACTAAATCAAACCTGACCAGATTCTTTTGTCCAAAATTGGAACCAAACCAAATGAAACCCCAAACTCTTTTGGGCTCTGAAAAGTATTATATATATAACCTTCAATCATCCATCTATCTATCTATTAGATTATAGATATAATAACATCAAAGTATGATCATATATATAATTATTAGTGCCTCTACACTTCCTGGTTTTATTCAGCAATAACAGACAAGAGGACATTTCACGACAGTGGAAATCTTTTGAGAGAAGCTATGAAAAATATATTTTTTTCTATCCAGTTTGAGATTAAAAGGTTATGGATGAGTTTTGGTTAAAAAACTGAACTCTTCACACCATATCTGAAATTAACCTATGAACCTTTGAGATTCATTCAGTGTGATGTTTAGTTTTGTGCTGCTTAATGTCTTTGTTTTACAGAAATATTATGCAGTCATAGTAGACCAACTGTACGTGCAAAATTGATTGATGTATGCTGATTAGAGCAGGATGGGGAAGTTAGATGACATGTCTACAACAGCTCTGTTAATTGGCTTATGTACTGTTAACATTAGAATGAATGTTAATTTTTAGACACTTCTCTCTAATTATTTTCTTTCTTTTAAAGGATATCAATCAGAAGTTGCAAGAAGATAACCAAGAACTGAGAGACCTTTGCTGTTTTCTGGACGATGATAGGCAGAAAGGCAAGAAGGTATCACGAGAGTGGCAGAGATTGGGCAGGTACAGTGCTGGGGTTATGCACAAAGAGGTTGCCTTATATTTACAGAAACTGAAAGAATTGGAAGTGAGACAAGAAGAAGTGGTTAAAGAAAACATGGAACTGAAAGAACTATGTGTTTTGCTTGATGAAGAGAAAAGTGGTGGAGCAGGCAGCAGGAGTTCCATTGACAGCCAAATCAGCCTCTGCCAGCTAAATGCAACAAGTACTTACATACGAGATGTTGGTGATGGTAGCAGCACCTCTAGCACTGGAAGTACGGACAGTCCAGACCATCATAAAAACCATCCAAATACTAGTCCTGAACATCTCCAAAAAAGTAGGGGCGAAGGAAGCCCCGAACATCAAAAACATAGGAGTCTGAGCCCAGAGCATCTCCAAAAACCTAAGAGTTCTGGAAGTCCCGATCACCAGAAGCATCTAAAAGGACCAAGTCCAGAACATCATAAAAATGTTGGCAAAGGTAGTCCTGAACAGCAAAAGCACACCAGTAGTAGTCCAGAAACTCTTCCAAAGCACATTTTAAGTAGTAGCCCTGAACATTTTCAAAAACATAGGCCTAGTAGTAGCCCAGAGCATCAAAAGCACAGCAGCGGCAGCCCTGAGCATCTTCAAAAACACACATTGAGTGGAAGCACAGAACATCTCCAGAAAGTGAGGGGGACAAGCCCTGAGCATCTCAAACAACATTATGGAGGGAGTCCGGAGCATCTCAAACATCTCAGTGGGGGCAGCAGAGAAGGTACCCTAAGGAGACAAGTAGCAGATGATATGTCACCTCATCACAGGAGTGTATACAATGGAATGAATGGTGGGTCAATATATTTACTGGAAGCACATTTACAAAGATTACTGAAGTAGATATAAAATTATACCAGCCACTTTTGAAAAGAACAGTTACATGTAATGGTAAAGCCAATAAGAGCTAGATATTATTTTTATTATTATTTAATTATTAAGTGAGGCAGACATAATGTAGCCATTCAGACATCCATTGGCAGTTAGACTTAATAGATAAGTAAGGGATAATGAAATCACGTCACTTAAGTGTGTAAATGTCATGTCTGTGACAGATTAACAATTCTAGGCCCTGATCCTACAATGATAGTTATATAGACAGACCCTTATACCTATGTGGAATTACACTGAAGTCAGTTATTAGATAATAACAACTTCTGGTTAGGTCTGATGCTGACTGGATATGAACCACCTACTTAAAGTTGAAAGCTTCTCCATCTCAGTGCCAGTTTCCTGAGCCACCCTGTCTTCTAGTTAAAAGATGAATCAGATAGCTTCCTGAAGGCCGTTACTTGGCCTTAGGCCCCTACAGTGTCCCAAACCCTATAGTTGGTATATATTTATTAATGAATTGAAAATAAAATGAACAGGATTAGGGAGAATTTAAGTATTTTTTTTTTCTGCTCTTTAGTGTTCCGATTCAGGAAGTTAGCAATGGGAGTACTCATGTGCTTGAAGACAAGCACATGCTTAAGTATTTTCCTGAATTGGGGCCTTGGTATTTTGGCAGGAGAGAAACATTATGGAAGCATCCTATAGAAATTAATAGACAATACCTTTTAAAATCAACCTATAGAACTCAATAAAATAGTCTACTTCTGTTGAAGAATATTTATAGAATGGATGAAAAACCCACCTATAAATTCTGTAGATTTTGACAGTAATTTCCGTAGAATCTGCTTGATTTAGTTCCTTTTACATTCTATATAAGGTTTCCATAAGGGAGCACCTGAGTCTTAGTTATGCAGTTATAAAACCTGTTCCTCACCTCTTCTTACTCTGATTTGGAGTAGGGCATCCTACAACTCTGCCAACAATGGAAATTTTACCTGAGTAAGAGGCTGAGGATAGGGTTTATAGGCTCCAGCTCTGCAAGACCAGATTCCTGCACCTGCACGGAGCCCATTGACTAAAATGGAACTCTGCACTGGCATAAAGGTCTTCCTGTGTGGATCTGCTTTTAGGATCAAGGCCATAATGAATTACATGCCTGGGTTGCAATCCTCATCAGCTTGTGACATTGCTCCCTCAAGTCAATCCATTTATAAATAATGCATGACTTGCAAGAGGGTTTCGTTTATGAGATGATCTACTCCTCAGGCCTGTTGACTGGCTTATTCCTAGTGAAGTGTGAATTCACAACACCACCAAACCCTGAGGGATAGTTAAAATATGGAGATTTCTAATTAATTTTTAAAACAATTAATTAAAGTGAATATTTGAAAAATGAGAATGTAGATTTAAAGATATAGACATTTTAAAAATGTTTTATGCTTTATTAAAGTATATTTCCTTTTTCGTTCCGTTTATTTCATTTAAAATGAATCAAAAACATTGAACCTCTTAATATCTTAATGTAGTGATACATTTTCAAAGGGCCTCCTTATTTGCAACCACGTTATTCATGAATCTATCCACTTTGATATCTTAAATCGTCTCTTAGCACACACATATATATATTTGTATGCTTGCAGACATAGATGCAGGTTGTGTGTGCAAATGGGCCCGCTAACTAATATTCTACATACAAATAATGAGATCCCTTGAAAATTTGGGCATGTTATTTCCAATGAAACTAGAGAAGTTGCAGGTTTATACCTGAAGTGATTGGCATTTCTTGAGTAAAGTATTCCAGCTTTCCACAATTTGGGCTGAAGTCATAATGATGTGAAGGGAGGAGCCAGTAATTTGGGAGTCTCTTTGTTAGCTATTGAGCTGGATCAGACTTTACGGCCACTCAAAATGCTCCTTTAATCCTGCCCATTATGTAATCATGTTAGTGGAGGCCTTTGGGTGCTCAAGGGCCTTCACTGTACTTTTCCTTTGTTTTTGTATAATATGACTTAAGCGTGAGTTCTGGGCCCAGTGAAATCAATGGCAAACCTCCTAATGATTTCAGTAGTGTAGGATTAAACCCTCTAAGTTAAAATTTAGGTAACTTTTCTGCTTTCGAACTATACTGTAACTGTTTTGTCAATTACTCTAAACAATTTGCAAGATAGACATTGGTAATAAAGAACTGCATTTTCATAAGTGGCCTGTAAATCTGTTTTTCCACTATTCTACGCATACTGGTACATGTGCAAAAAGCCTGCACATTTTTCTCCCCATGTTCTCCCCTCCTCCACCAGAAAAAATGTGGGGGAGGGATAGCTCAGTGGTTTGCACATTGGCCTGCAAAATCCGGGGTTGTGAGTTCAATCCTTGAGGGGGCCATTTAGGGATCTAGGACAAAAATTGGGGATTGGTCCTGCTTTGAGCAGGAGGTTGGACTAGATGACCTCCTGAGGTCCCTTCCGACCCTGATATTCTATGATTTGAGTGCAGAGTAGAGAATTGTGAATTAGATTACCCAGAGTTTGAGTGCAAACTCAGGTTTTACATGTGCAAAGATGATGCAATTTACAAGCATGAATGTAGAGGGCCCTTGTGAAAACATGGCCCAAAACATAGTGTAATAGAATAAAAATAATGCTATAACCATTGCATTTAAAAAAAATCAAACTTGTTATAGGTACTTGGGATCCTGTGTGGGTTAGATAAAAATCTAGATATATTTCCACCTCAGTATATATTCAACTACTACAAGACAGCATGTGTTTGATCAAATATCAATGTATAGTGTTCATTTTATGATGTACTGCAGGGGTAGGCAACCTATGGCACGTGTGCCAAAGGCAGCACGTGAGCTGATTTTCAGTGGCACTCACGCTTCCTGGGTCCTGGCCACCGGTCCGGGAGGCTCTGCATTTTGATTTAATTTTAAATGAAGCTTCTTAAACATTTTAAAAACCTTATTTACTTTACATACAACAGTAGTTTAGTTATATATTATAGACTTATAGAAAGAGACCTTCTAAAAAATGTTAAAATGTATTACTGGCACGCGAAACCTTGAATTAGAGTGAATAAATGAAGACTCGGCACACCACTTCTGACAGGTTGCCGACCCCTGATGTACTGGCAATTTCATTGCGATATTATTTGTGGCTGTCATTTGTTTGACCAACAGGAATGAAATGTTCATGTTAGCGTATGATGAATAGAAAGATTTAAAATTGTTTCAATTTATAGTATGTGTTAAATATGTAATCAGAATATTATCTTATTCATCAGAGGCCTGATCCAAACCTCTTTGAAGTCAATGGAAAGATACCCATTGACTGCAGCGGGCTTTGGACTGGGCTGAAGGGGTGTAGCTCTGCCTGATGCCAAACTATCCTGTGAGGTGCCATGGTCTCTCAGTTCTTACTGACTTCAGCGGGAGGTGAGGGTAGTTGGTGCTTTGCAAGATTGAGCCCTATGTAGGGCTAGAAGTTGTGTGTGTGTGTATGAGAGAGAGAGAGAAAAATTTGGTATGTATATTACTCTAATAAGATAGTGCATTAGCATTTTGTGGAATTTTTCTGCAGTGGGGACATGAACATCATTATTTCTTTAAAAACACAAAAGAGAAAAATCCTAACATACACACAAATGTTTGTTCCTTATTACAGTTGTGTTGCTTGCTTTGGATGTTGTTAATCTTTCACATTTGTACTACAAGTTTTGTCTAAGACTTCTAACTTGGCAGTTTCAAATAACATGGGCCTGAAGCAGCATAGCAGACTATGGTCATGTCACTCTTATGTGACAGTTAGAGCCTGAACACAAAATGAGTTGTTTTTTTGTGGATACAAATCCATTTCCAATTTATAAATTGTGAAAAAATAGAAAATGCTTAGAATTTGAGGTGCTCCTTTTTTTTGCTGAACATTATTTTGAAAAAAAAATCCTATTATGCAGACTTGAAATGGACTAATTGCTCTTGGTATTTGGAAAGCACTTTTGTAAACAATCAAGACATTTCTAGTAAAATGGAAGCTCCTATAAAGGTACTTTTCTTGCTGTCCAAAATTCTTCTGTCATTAATACTTGCATCACCTCAGTATAGTTAGTAGCACAGTTATGATGGCAGAATTTTGCCCTACTATATGTGTTATAATAAATACAAAAGGTATAAAAATAGCTTAAGCATTTGATTGAAACTGACAACCACTGTGGAGTTCAGGCTGTTTTAGTAGGCTATTATAGGGGTATCTTAATTGTATGATATTAAGTAAATATGCTGCAGCGTGTGGAATGGTATGTGTTGTAATACTTAAGTCCTAGTTTTCTCTCAGATGCATGCTTAGGGCTCCCACTGAAGTTAATGGGAGCTGCTTGCACCTGAGAGCAGTATTTGTAGGCACAATTGGGTAAGTAAAGGATGTTAGGTGTCAGCTTTAAGTTTAAATTTCTGTTTCCCCCCTCTTTATGCCAAAAGTATGATTGCATTTTGATATGTTTTTGTGTATTAATTTTCAAATTCTAATGATAATATTGTAAAAGTTTTAAAAAGTAGAAAATAGGAAAATGTTCTATACAGTCCACTGAAATGGGTTCCCTCATCTGCTCAAAAGTTTTGTGTGCTTACATGTTCTGCTGAATCGAGGTCAGAGAGTAGAAGTTGGTCCAGTGTTTGTAACTGAAAACATATATTTCATCTTAAGGATGTTAACTGAATACAACTTATGTTGTAACAGTTAATAATATTTTACAGTGATCACTCTTAAAGTGTTCTGCTTAATGAGCACAGAACTATTTGGGGATAAGAAGACTGCAGAAATTATAGGACAAAATGCAATGGTAAAATAATTTTTATAGTGAACATTTATGGAATCTAGAAATAAGGTATGACAATCTTTAACTCTGACATAAGTACAGGTATTGTATATGTACCTCTATATAAATTAATATGCTTTGAGGGCTAGTGGTTTGAGTTGTTTTTTATTCTAAATTTACTGTAAATCTCCAATTTTCTGAATCTGTTTTAGTCTGGACTTTGATTTTTGTGTCAAAGGAAAATATCGGAGGCTTTTAGAGCTGCCTCTTGCTTCTTGTTGAGGTTATTAATGAGCCAAAGTAAAAGTGCTGACTAGCACTAACTGGTACATACTGCTGGAGGTATGGGAACTCATGTACAGAACAAGTGTAGCAGTATTTCTCTCAAGCAAAAATACTTGTAGGTTAAATGGACACACATCTTAAACTATGAACAATTACAGTTATAAATGTGTTGCTTTTTAAGGAAAGACAGTGCATAGCAGAACATACTCTTTGTATGTGAATGAGCACAGAAGAAATTGCTCTATGTCTTCAGGGAGAAAAGGTTGAATGGCAATACTGCACTGATTTAATTGTTGTCTGCTGGGTAGTATGCAATGGCCAAAGAACAAAGCAATGACATATGTTCTTGTGCAGGTTTATTTAAGGTAAAGTAACCCCCTTTAAAAAGTCAAAGTTTTATCAAAGAGTCAGCACACAGTGGTATTTAAGATGCAACAATTATTTTCCTATACAGAGAACAGATAATCATTTTGGTCTCTCAAATACGATGGTGTGGTAATTTGTTGGTAAATGTAGCCTTTTTAATGGAAACCACTGTACTCCTGTCAATAGGGGTCTAATCTAGGTGGGTAACCCTTACTCTTGCGAATAGTTTTGTTGACATCAGTGGGACTATTTGGATGGTTCACATGAGTAAGAGTTTCAGGATCAATCCAGTTTGACAGAACGTCTACTTGTAGATCTCCTATTGATTGCAGTGGAAGTGTGCTCATTGAACTGATACAAGATTGAGACATACTTGTCCCAAAGCCCACTGATGTCTGTGGGAGTCTTTCCACTGGACTCTAGTATATGGGTATCTAAATGACTAGAATATGCTGAATTTGTTATAACAACAAAAACATTTTTGTGAGCAAGTGTGGTTAATGCTGGAGGTACAGTTTGTAATATGAAGTTTGGAGCTTTTGGTTAGCTTCATGTTACTGGAAAATTTGTGTCTGAACACTTTGGAGAGAATTGTAAGTACTGCCTTACATATTGTTAACCACACTGGGAATATTTTATTTATACTTTAAATATTTTAGTATCTGGTGAATCATCTTTCCAAAAATGACTCCATATCTTAATAGGTGCACTAATGTCGGTTTATAAAGCAGCCTAATCTAGTTTAAACAGTTGTCTGTATGTACTGGCATATCACCACTCTGATTACTAAAAGTTTAACTAAAGATTGAACTGGGAATCATACAATAGCTGATACAACAATGCACATAAAAGTGGGAATCGCTACAAATAATTGCATTTAACAGTCCTCCATCCTTATACCAGTATACGTAAGAGCAGACAACAATGAAACATGTTCACTGTATGAATGCGCTATGTTCAGGCTGTATGCCTGTATTTCTGAAATGCCAGTAACCTTTTCTGAAAGGGTTCAGCTAAAAGTTCAGCACTATGCAAGAAACACAAAATAAAGTGTGTAAACTTTTAAGACTGGCTTTACTGTAAGCTAATGAGAAATACCTATTTTAAGCCAACATTGGCCAAATTCCAAAGTTTATTGTTTAAGTTGGATAGTCATGCAAGGACAAATTTTGGTGAGATTTTCATAAGCACTCATTGGCGACCTAACTCTGCTCCTATTGAAATCAATATCAGTTTCATCATTGACTTCAGTGGAAGCAGAGTTAGGCCTATAGAATGCTGTTCTAAGGAGATGTGGCCATGCGACCAAGGTATTTTGGTGCAGCCAGCAATAATTCCTGTGTTGGGCCTTTGGAATAGCCCATGTCTGAATGGGTGCAGTACACTTTCTCCATGCATACTGTGGCTATTATTTGTTAGGCTAGTATGGAAGAGGGCCCAGACCTCTCCCCTGGCCCTATTTGTTTTCTTCAGGAGTACAGCAGTGGCGACACTACACTTTCCTTGTGTTCAGGGAATGTAAGGGATTGGATTTTGGCTGGTTCCTATGGGACATAAAGGATGGGAGAAAGCTTATTCCACCTGTCTCTGTGCACCTTTGCACACCCACACAGGGCCAGTGAAGTCTGGATTGACCTACATCAAGCCTGTTTGCCATCAGTTTTCACATCTCCATTTTGTATGTATGATAGTTGTGCTCATGACTGGTGGCAGAAATCTCACCAATTCAGTTTTTTTGTCATTTAAATAAACAGTAACCCTTTTAATTTGAGCATCAGATCTGGGGAATTGTTCTGTAAGTGCTGTAATGATTCCTGTCTTATCAGTCTTGGGAATAAGAGAACAGTGTTCTCTGCAGTGCTACAGTATATCTTAACCATACCTTTTAAGATCATGTAAAAATTTAATCTTGAGATTTATATTAAGGTTTATTAATGTTATACACCCCCCTCTCTCTCTGCTTCTGTCTTTCTTTCTGTCTGTCAAGGTTCCTTCCCCACTCTGAACTCTAGGGTAGAGATGTGGGGACCTGCATGAAAACCTTCTAAGCTTACTTTTACCAGCTTAGGTTAAAACTTCCCCAAGGTACAAATGAATTTTACCCTTTGCCCTTGGATTTCCACTGCCACCACCAAACTTTATCTGGGTTCCTGAAAAAACGGAGTTTGGACACGTCTTTCCCCCCAAAATCCTCCCAACCCTTGCACCCCACTTCCTGGGGGAGGTTTGGTAAAAATCCTCACCAATTTGCATAGGTGACCACAGACCCAAACCCTTGGATCTTAGAACAATGAAAAAGCATTCAGTTTTCTTACAAGAAGACTTTTAATAGAAGTAAAAAGAAATCACCTCTGTAAAATCAGGATGGTAGATACCTTACAGGGTAATTAGATTCAAACATAGAGAATCCCTCTAGGCAAAACCTTAAGTTACAAAAAAGACACACAGACAGGAATATTCATTCTATTCAGCACAGCTATTTTCTCAGCCATTTAAAGAAATCATAATCTAACACATATCTAGCTAGATTACTTACTAAGTTCTAAGACTCCATTCCTGTTCTGTTTCCGGCAAAAGCATCACACAGACAGACACAGACCCTTTGTTTTTCTCCCTCCTCCCAGCTTTTGAAAGTATCTTGTCTCCTCATTGGTCATTTTGGTCAGGTGCCAGCGAAGTTACCTTTAGCTTCTTAACCCTTTACGGGTGAGAGGATTTTTCCTCTGGCCAGGAGGGATTTTAAAGGGGTTTACCCTTCCCTTTATATTTTATGACACTGACTCTTCCCTATACGTTTAAAAAGTGACTAGTATGCTTGGATGCATTAATAAAGAAGGAATATGGTAAAACATAATATAAATAAATGGATATGAAGCAATGGCATGTGCTCACATGGAATATTGTGCTTAATTTTGGTTCCCATACCTTGAGGAGGGTACAGCAGAGATAGGAAGCTTCGGGGCAGGACAACAAAGATGGTTGGGCGGGGGAGAGGGGGAGTAGAACTTACATAGGAGGAGAGACTGCAAAAAGCTAGGATTAATTCGCTTTGTAAGGAAAAGAGTTGAGGGGACTTACCAATATTGAGGTAGATAAAATTACAAAGAGTATAGGAAAAGATTTTCAAAAGGCACAAATTGGAGTTAGGTGTCCAATCTTCATGGGCTTCTAATTGGTGGTAGGGGTTTAACTGCCCTTTATGTCTTTGTAAATCTTCCCCAGAGTGAAAACAAACACTCCTCCTGTTGTGAACTGCCCCACACTCTGAGATGCCAGGTCACTCAGTGAAGTGAATGGCAGGAGAACATAAACCACATAAAATGAACCTTCCATTAAAGCAAATGCTACTTCATGCAGAGTGTAATCAGCCTCACCACAGGAGTTCACAGAGTGTAATACCTTATCTGGGTTTAAAAGGAGCCGGGTGACCAACCATTATACATGTTGTTATGCATGTTAAAATAGGGGTAGTTACACTTTGTGATTCAGGACATCATGATGCTGATTGTCTCAGGCATTGGGAAAGAAATCTGCTCTTCCTCTATGTACAGCACTGTACAACTGGCCAGGGGTCTGATCCACTCCCATTGAACTCAATGGAAGTTCTTGGGAATTGGTTTGGCACCCAGGTGTCAGATGGATTTGTTGAAATTTCTCTGAAAACACAGACATGAGACCAATACCAGAGGCAAGATAACCCAGCTTGTTAGCCCAGTTGTCTGACTGGTGTGACAAATCCTATATCTTAGAAATCTTATTATCTAAACCCTGTTTGGTCCCATGCATACTGCATGGTTCAAGAGATCCATGGTCTACGCTGTATGTGATGGGAAAATGCCACCTAAGCAATATTTACAAACAGTCTTAGGACTCCACCAGTTTAACAGGAGAGTTTAGCAGTAGGGGAACTAAAAAAAACAGGTGCTTGTGTATCTGGAGAGTGGAGTTTAGCAAATGTTAAACCTAGTATATCTCATGAGTAAAAGGCCAGTAACATCTGCTAGAGCCCAAGGTGTCCATGAGAATTCCTAGGTCCTGAGGACATTAATATTTGAAACTCCTTTAACCTTATACATATGTTTTTCCTCCACTCTTCCTCTTCTTTTCCTTCTCCTTCTCTCCCATCCTTTTCTGCTTTCATATGTGTCCCTGTCAGACCTCCTTCCTCACTCCTTCTCACCCGTTGCTGTGCTGAATAAGAGTTAAAAAATATTTTGGCTCCTGGTATCCATCTGCTTTTTCTTGATGGGCTACTTCAACAGTAGTCCTGTCCTGTAGCAATACAGCCACTCTGGTCTCTGCTCTGCATGTGCTTTGTTCTTCACTGTGAACTATTACTGTATCCAGTGGCTGCTGTAAAGGTCCAATGGCACCAAAGTGGAATCACTGATTGTTAGAATGAGTGGGAATCACATCAAGGAAACAGGAGATAACTACTGCAGGCAAGTTATCTGGCACTTTTAAAAAGTATGCTTTATTTGAATTAACTTTCATGACTAGTGGACCCTCTGAGTCATTGTCACTTTCCCCAGGTGGGTATGGCTAGAGCTAGGCATGTTGCAATTATACAGAGGTATCTGCACAGTTCTATCAATTCCAGACCAGCAAGTGCCCTGATGTTCCCAGTATTTGACTTTTGCAGAACAGAATCTAACAGCTGTGCCAGATTGTCTGGGTCATTTGAGATGTGTGACTATCCAACTCATTTCAAGTATATATTAGAACTTAAATGAGGTTTGAAGACAGACTTCCAGAGGTGAAAAGCTAGCATATTAAATCACTGTGCCATGTTTAGTAGCACCTTTATACTTAGGCAATCCAATTCTCATTCAAATCCACTGACTTTACTGGGATGCACTTGGGATGCATTTGAGCTATAGTTTCTTAATGGATTTTTATGTTATATTTTGATTTTAGATTAGTGACTAGGAGGTTGTTTCAGCACCCATTTAAGTCAATGGAAAGGATAATTGATTTCAATGGGAACTATCAGGAGCGTGGAGGATCTCAGAATGTTTGTCTACTTGAAGTATGTGTTGTAGCAACAAGGGAAGGTACTAACAGACTTCGACAGGACTTTTTTTTAAAGTGGAAACCTCTTTACTAAGCAGCTGCTGCACCCTTGGTAGCTCTCACTCCGCCTTCTCAACCCCCCCCCCCCTTTCTGTTTCCTGTCCTTTCAGCCAGTGCTCCCAGTTCTAATAATTACAAGCAGCATCTAAACACCACATTCCCTCCTCTCTTAAGAAACTCTCCCAATTAAAATAAACATTGTTGTTCTAACCACAGGAACAAATATGAAACAAGACACTATACTGTTGGCAGAAATATTACACTGAAAACACTGTAGATACTACATAACATAGTCTCTAGTCCAGACAGGTGGTTTTCTGGGTCTGACAGGCCGTCTCTCAAGCCCCGGTTCCAGTGCAATGGCTTGTTGTGTTGATACTACGGTGAAGTCATCCAGTGCAGACTGGGTGTTGGCATAATCTCCTCTTGGTGCATAGCCAGGTGCAAGATAAGAAGCATTTCATACCCACCTATCAGAAAGTCGATAGGTGTAAGGTCCCTCCTTCTCTATGATTTTAAGAGGAGCTGTGAATTTATGGTCCCCTTTGCGTAAAATTCCAGGTTTTTGGAATTCTAATGAAGGAACCACACTCAAACTTTGGTTCCTTAGCATCCCGCCACTTGTCTGTGAAAGCCTTAGACTTTGCTTGGTTCCGTTCAACTGTTTTTCTCACATCATCCTCAGTTGGGCATCAGGTCGTGCCTTTAACAATCCAGCAATGTTCAGTTTAGTATTCATCTGTTTCCCATGCAGTAACTCTGCTGGTGCTCTTTGCGTTGTGGCATGTCGTGTAGCCTGGTATGCTTGCAAGAAATCAGTAGTGAAAGTTATCCACAATCGCCCTTCCAGTTTAGCCGTTTGCAAACTGTCTTTCAAACTTCTCTTAAACCGTTCGATTTCCTCATTGGCTTGATGGTAGTATAGGGATGACCTTCTGTGTAAAATGTTCCTCTCTGCTAGAAAAGTTTCAACTCCAGGGAAGTAAATTGGCTGCCATTATCTGAAACCAGTTCTTTGGGGTTACCTTCCCTGCTAAAAACTGAAGAGAGAAACTTAATTACTGTAGCAGAAGAGATTTGTGATGTAAACGCTACCTCAGGCCATTTACTGAAATAGTCTATTTAAGTGATGGCATAATGGCAGTCACTTGGAGCAGTATCAAAGGGTCCTACAATGTCAGTTGCCACTTTTTCCCGTGCAGATTCAGGAAGAGGAACAGGCTATAATGGAGGGGTACATGTCACTGCTGTTTTATCATGCATTTGGCAAGTGACACAGGATTTTATGAGTGTTTCAGTTTGAGAGTCCATCCCTGGCCACCAATTCAGATCCCATAGTCGTTGTTTAGTTCTGACAATTCCTTGATGAGTATTGTGTACTAGGTGTATGAGTTTTGACTGTAATTCTTCTGGCACAAGTAGCTGGTATGTACCTCGTAGCACACAGCCATCAAGCAAAGAAAGTTCATCCCAAACTCTAAAATAAGGCAGCAAAACCGGGTCAAGGTTTTTAGGGTTATTGGGCCATCTCTTTGTCAGAAATTCCTGTAGTTTTTGTTGAATTGGCCACTCTGAATGAGCAGCTTGAAGTTGGTCTTTTGTAACTGCAGTGAGAGTGCTTGTAATAAGCGCAACTACTACATCCTTATCCTCTGATGGACCATCTGGTGAAGGCAAAGGCAGGCGAGAAAGGCAATCAGCTACCACATTTTGGTTTCCAGGCTTATATTCCAGTTGATAATTGAAAGAGAGTAGTCTTGCAGACCATCTAGCAATACGATATCGTGCTCTTCCCAGTCCTTTTGTGGTGAGCAACGTCGTCAAAGGGCTGTGGTCTGTGCGCAACTTGAACGTGTGGCCCCATAGGTAAGTTCTCCATTTTTCAGTAGCGCAGACACAAGAAGTGCTTCTTTTTCGACTGTAGAATATTTCCTCTCAGCATTACTTAGTGTCCTTGAAGCAAATGCAACAGTCCTCTCTGTGTTGTCCTCATGAAGTTGTGTGAGGACAGCCCCGAGTCCATAATCAGAAGCATCAGTAGTTACAATTGTGGGCAATGCAGGAGTGAATAGTGCAAGTACTGGACGATGTACAATCAAGTCTTTCACCGTTTTGAAACTAGCTTGTGCATCCGTTGTCCACACTAAGGTTGAACTTCTCCGTAGTAATTCTCATAATGGTTCAATGACAGAAGCATAATTGGGAATGAATTTTTCATACCAGGAGGTAAGACCCAAGAAGGAACGTAAGGTTTGCAAATCTGTTGGAGGAGGAGCATTTGAAATTGCCAGGATATGATCTGGATCAGGTTTTAGTCCAGCCTCTGAAATTGTATGCCCCAGAAAGGAGAGTTCAGTTTGTCTAAATTTGCATTTGGACCTATTGAGCTTGAGGCCTGTTTTGCTGATGCAGTTTAGTACAGACTGCAGGTTATTGTCATGCTACACAGAAGTATTTCCAAACATGATAATATCATCCAGATAGCACAGAACTCCTTGTTGATTCTTCAGAATCAATTACATCATTTTTTGGAAGGCACTTGGGGCAGATGCGAGACCGTATGGAACACGTTTAAAACAAAATAGTCCCTCGTGTGTAATAAATGCTGTGAGGTCTCTGCTATCTTCATGCAACATAACCTGGTAGTATGCAGTCTGCAAATCAAGAGTAGAAAACATCTTTGCTCCACGGAGTTCTGCAAATACTTCTTCTGTGTGAGGAAGAGGATGGCTGTCAATCACAATAACTTTACTTGGCTCCCTTAAGTCCACACAAAGATGAATGCCTCCACTCTTCTTCTGCGTCACTACTATAGGTGAAACCCATTCTGAGGAGTCAATCTCTTCAATATTGTCCTTTTGAACAAGTTTTCTAAGTTCCTCTGACACAGCTTCTCTGACTGAAAATGGTAAGCGCCGTTACTTCTGTTGTACAGGCATCACATTATTCTGAATTTTAACTTTATGCAAAAACCCATAAGCACAGCTGAGTTTCTCCTCAACCTGGTGTTGGGTCCCAGCTGAAACTGGTGTGTGTACTGCAAGAGTGCTTTGCTGAGGAAGATCAATTCATCCATTAACTACCTTGAGATTTAAAGCAGCCAATAAATCTCTGCTAAGGGTAGGAGTGCCTTTGTGGACAATGTAGAACTCTGCAGTTACACAGCAATCACCAAAAGTAACTATTGCTGGCAGGCAGCCATGTACTGGAATATGGTTTTTCAAATAGCACACCAAGTGAAGTTTGGGTTCATTAAGAGGCACATCTTTAAAGTAATGCAGATAGATGGAATCAGGTAGTATAGATACTGCTGAGCCAGTGTCCAGCATTAGCTGAATAGAATGTGATTTGCCTGAGGGTATGGTGTAAACATTTACAGTGCACTTTATCTGGTCTGGAATATGTGCAGTAGTGATTTTGTCCACGCTCAGCACCGTAACATCTGGTATTGTAACTTCATGCACCTGTTGATTGAACTGGCTACTGCGGCATACTTTAGCAAAATGCCCAATCTTTTTGCAATCATTGCACTGAGCTACTTTTGCCGGACATCCTGTGTAGCTTGCAAGGTATTGTGGGGATCCACAGTGAACGCATGCTTTTACTGTATTTTGAATTTGCTGATTTGGTGGTTTTCCATTAGTTTTTCTCTTGTAATCGTTTGTCTACAGCGATAGTGAACTTTTCTGCAAAGGAGTCACAGCTTGGACTGTGCTTCCTGTATCCATGCTCATTATTTTGGCTTCAGCTGTAGCCGACTCAATCTGAGTAGCAACGGTTATTGCTTTTTCTAGTGTAAGTTATGGTTCTAGAAGTAAGCGTTCTCTTACACGAAGCACGGTTGTTTTCTCAATGAGCTGGTCTCTAATCGTCTCATCTGCCATATTCCCAAAGTCACAAGTTGCATCCGATGAAGTGAGCTGTAGCTCACGAATGCTTATGCTCAAATAAATTTGTTAGTCTCTAAGGTGCCACAAGTCCTCCTTTTCTTTTTGCGGATACAGACTAGCATGGCTGTTACTCTGAAAAAAGTTACAATCAGACTTCTCAGGGAAACAATATACTGCATTATAGTTTCCCCTGGTTTCTGCTCACACTGGCAAAATCTGTAGCTATTAGCTACTACATTCACTTTTGGCACAAAAAAGTTCTTTAATGCAGTGAGCGCAGTCTCATATTTATCATCTGCAAGGGGAGAAGGGTAAAATGTACGCTGCCCTTCTGCTCCAAGGCAGTGGATTAGCAGAGCACGCTTTCTTACTTCAGAAATCTCTGTAGAACTGATTGCAAGCAGATAAGTCTCGAACATATGGATCAAGGTAGTAAAAGCAATTGGAGGCTCACCTGGGCTTTGCAGAAGGGGTGCAGGTGGGTTCAGAGGCAGAAGATCCATCCTCGTCGCCAAAATGTTGTATCAACCAGGCAAGGTACTAACAAACTTCAACAGAACTTTATTTTTAAAGTGGAAACCTCTTTACCAAGCAGTTGCTGCACCCTCAGTAGCTCTCACTTCGCCTCCTCAACTTCCCCCCATTCCTTCCTGTTTCCTGTCCTTTCAGACTCTGAACAGCCAGTGCTCCCAGTTCTAATAATTACAAGCAACATCTAAACACCACACTATGCAGTAATATTTTGTGGCTGGGAGGAAAGGTCTGCCACAGCTCTTGAACTCTTAACTCAGTCCTTTACTCAGAGGAAGCTCCTTTTGATTTCAGAATTGGGTCTTATGCATCACGTTAAACTGAATTCTGGGTTTCTGTATTGCAATATTGTTGCAGTGTAAAACATGCTTTTTAGATATATTTTGGTGATTAAATTGTCTGACTGTCTGAGGTCTGGCTGTTTTAATGCAGATCAACAATATTATCATAATTCTTCATAAGTGGTGCTTGCTTAACCTCTTCACTCTCTTCAGATTTATAATGCACATTAATCAAAAAGCCTCTTTTCTTTCCTTCTGCATATGCTGACAGAATATTTCTTACTGCCCTGTTGAAATAATAGAGCCTTAAAAGAATGACTGCCAGATATAATAGGACCTGGAGTAGAATGGGTTAACAATGAGTAATGAGGAGCCCAAGTGGTCAGGTAAAGTGGAAGTGAAAATACCGGCAGCCTGCGTTTACCATTCAAATGTAGAAATCTTGCTGTACAGATGCTTTCTGGTGTTATATCTGTTTTGTGAGGTGTAATAAAACTGTGCATGCCTAGTTTTCATTGCTAGAGTGATTTTGTTTATTGGTTTTAGAGCTAGCAAGCATTGCCTTTATTACTGAGCCAGAGAACTGCTAGGCTGAATTTAGTTCTTTCATGTCACATACGAAGATTTTTTTCCCTACCAAGAGAGCATTCAGCATTATGTTCAATTAGTGGTCTTGAAATAAACATTGTCCAGGTGGTGCTACTTGAATAGTTACAGTGTGGTCTCCATGAAGAGAATCAACTTGGAACTCAAGCTGCTCAATTTCTGAATGCTGCTGCTTTTTCCAGAGAGTAGTACATCTTCAAAATGCCATGTTCTAACTGTCACAGGATCAAAACTGACCCACACTATGACGGGTCTGTGTTCAAGCTTGCAACTTGTATTTTAAGACTGTAGGAAGATATATTTTTTAACCGTCAATATTTTTGTCTTTCTGAAGGTACTTTGGAGTTTGGAGTCTCAAATGGAAAAGGGTAAAATGCTGTACAATGGCATTTCGGGAAAATATTTTTGATAGGATGAGACTCCTTAATCTCTTAAACTACAGTTAACACAATTCATTTCCACAAGATACCATTAAGACTAAGCCCTGGTCTACACTACGAGGTTAGGTCGAATTTAGCTGTGTTAAGTCGATTTTATAAGTAATGTGGCTATACAACCAACCCCGTTCTGTTGACCTAAAGGGCTCTTAAAATCGACTGCTGTACTCCTCCCCGGCAAGGGGAGTAGCGCTAAAATCGACCTTCCTGGGTCAAATTTGGGGTAATGCAGATGCAGCATTGTGCAATTTGACGGCATTGGCCTCTGGGAGCTATCCCAGAGTGCTCCAATGTGACCACTCTGGACAACACTTTCAATTTCGATGCACTAGCCAGGTACACAGGAAAAGCCCTGGGAACTTTTGAATTTCATTTCCTGTTTGGTCAGCATGGTGAGCTCAGCAGCACAGGTGACCATGCAGTCCCAGAATCGCAAACGAGCTCTAGCATGGACTGAATGGGAGACACTGGATCTGATCGCTTAGTACGATTAAAAAGAGGATTTGCCATTTCTTGGGATTTTGACAACATACAGAGCTACAATAGTAAAGATGAAAACAAACAAACCAAGACTTTAAGGGTTTTGGAAGAAACCAAACCCTCCTGCTGGAAGCCAACCTCTGCTAATGGAGGTTTGGAAGAAAATTCACTGTGGGCAAGTTATTCCATGACTGCCTACTGCAGGGTGTCTTGCATCTTCCTTTAACATAGCCAGTATTTGTCACTGTTTGAGACAGGCTGTAGGACTAGATGGAGCCACAATGGCAATTCCTGTGTTTTTAGGTTACAGTTTTTGAAAAATGGCTCTTTCTTTTACCATACTGCATGCATGTTTGTGATTTGTCTACACATTGGTTTTCTGGCTGTGGCCACTAGAACACTGATGCTAGAGCCCTCTATTACAAAGGTAAAAGCATTTGTAAGTTATCCAGCAGTGATGAGTTGGTTACTTATAGATACTCCTGGGGGAATTCCACGCCAAAAAAATTAAAAATTCTGCACCAAAAATTAAGAATTCTGTGCACAATATTTTAAAATTCTACAACTTTTATTTGTCAAAATAACACTATATAATCATGCCAGTTTCAATTATTTTGGTAATTTATTTAAAAATACCGGTCAGCAAGTATGTCTGTAACAATATAGACACACACAAAAAATGCCCCAGGAATAGATTTAAAGAAACCCCTGCGACAACCCAGTTCCTTTTTCTCTGCCTCCTCTCCCACAGAGCCCAGCCATGGGGTATCCCCCAGCCCAGACACCTGCACCCCTGATCCCCAGGGGTAGAAACAGCCTGATGCTGGGTCCATGGCTTGTACGAAGTTTCCTCCATGCCGTCTCCTTCCTTCAGGTCGTGCTTAGTACTGCAGCTGCCCAGAACCCACCAGCTCCCTCTCCCCCTACCTGGCAGTGTCTTCTGTTTGTGAGCTGGGCTTTGCTGGGTTCAGTGGCTTCTAGTGGCGGCCAGCAGTTCTGTACTATTTTTTGGGGCGGGGAGGAAGGGAATTTCTGTATGCACAACATTAATTTCTGCTCAAATTCTGCCTTGCACAGTGGTGCAGAATTTGCCTAAGAATACTTGTAGATCAGTCCAGATTCTTTTAGATTTTCCAGGCATTTTTTGATCAAGGAACCTTAAAATGGCAAAAATCATAAAAACTCATCCCCAAAACAAAACACAACCCTCTTCTCATCATTTGTGCTACTGCATGGCCTTTCTGTGATGGAAGTTCAGTTGTGATCATGTCAAGGTTCCTCCCCCACTCTGAACTCTAGGGTACAGATGTGGGGACCTGCATGAAAACCTCCTAACCTAAGCTGGTAAAAGTAAGCTTAAAACTTCCCCAAGGTACAAATTAATTTTATCTTTTGTCCTTGGAATAACCACTGCCACCACCAAACTCTAACTGGGTTTACTGGGAAACGTAGTTTGGACACGTCTTTCCCCCACAAATCCTCCCAACCCTTGCACCCCACTTCCTGGGGAAGGTTTGGTAAAAATCCTCACCAATTTGCATAGGTGACCACAGACCCAAACCCTTGGATCTTAGAACAATGAAAAAGCATTCAGTTTTCTTACAAAAAGACTTTTAACAGAAATAGAAGTAAATAGGAGTAAAGGAATCAGCCCTGTAAAATCAGGATGGTAGGTACCTTACAGGGTAATTAGATTCAAAACATAGAGAATCCCTCTAGGCAAAACCTTAAGTTACAAAAAAGACAGGAATATTCATTCTATTCAGCACAGCTATTTTCTCAGCCATTTAAAGAAACCATAATCTAACACATACCTAGCTAGATTACTTACTAAAAGTTCTAAGACTCCATTCCTGTTCTATCCCCGGCAAAGCACCATACCGACAGACACACAGACCCTTTGTTTCTCTCCCTCCTCCCAGCTTTTGAAAGTATCTTGTCTCCTCATTGGTCATTTTGGTCAGGTGCCAGCGAGGTTACCTTTAGCTTCTTAACCCTTTACAGGTGAGAGGATTTTTCCTCTGGCCAGGAGGGATTTTAAAGGGGTTTACCCTTCCCTTTATTTTTATGACAGATCACATTTGCAGACAGTCTCAAAACTGGAGCAGTAGCAAGTACACTGGGGGACAGAACGAAACTGCAAAGAAACCTGGAACTTAGAGCAATGAGGGTTGAAAGGCAATGAGGTACATTTCAGTAGTAATAAAGGTAGAGTGTTTTCCCAGGAAATTAACAGAGGGAAGATGGGGGAATAGACTTAGTCAAGTAGCTGTATCAATCCCATTAAAATTAGTTTGTTTAAATCTTGTATCTATATTGATATTACTTTTTGAGGTAACTGAGCACAATAGTAGCCTCCAAGAAGATGTGAGATCAGGATTGGAGGTGTGCTCACTAGATGATTTTGATCTCAAGATGTAGTCTACTATATGAAAAAGTTTGTAAACCTTTGGATAGCAATTTGTCTTTTATTTTGTCTCAGTATAGACTTGAAGGAGAGCTCTGCGAAGCTCGAAAGCTTGTATCTTCCACCAGCAGAAGTTGGTCCAGTAAAAGATATTACCTCATGTACCTTGTCACTTTAATAAAATATAAACAGATATGGGCAGATTGGCTGTGAATTGAAACATTTCTGTGGTTCAAACTGCATCAGGTTTGCGACAGAGCTTCTAGTGCATTTTCACTTGCCTATTTTGCTATACACTTGCCTATTTTGCTATACAATCTTTTGGAAAAATCTGTTGGACTGTTGGAAAAGACTGTTGGAAAAGAGGATGGGATGGATCACTGTTTCATTTTTTACCTCTGTGATTCAGTGAGTACATTTCTTAGAAAGCCTGGCATATATTTCTCTTACATCTGATTTGTATGAAATTTGCACTAGGTTATCCTGAAGGGTATTACAAATAATGCTGGCTGCTGGAGGAGAACAGACTCCAACATTTATAGAGCAGTTCTGTAAAAAATCTAGTATGATTTTAAGTGGTTGTTTAAATTAGTCAAACACAGCAGCATTTAAAACTCTGTTAGGGATAACAAGAGATTTATTACAGTTAATTAAAGGCTAATCAAAGCGAACCCTCAGATAAACAGTACAACAAAGCAAACATGAACTAATATAGTAAGTAAACAAGACCCAGTAGACATTTAAAAGACTTTGTGATCTTGGGAAGCACTCAATAAGTTTTCCAGAACTCCTATGACATAGTTTAGATTAAGAGATTAAATGACATAGAACCAACAATGCCCAACTCGTTCCATTTAATCAGCAGAATCAGATTTGCCTTCCATGTGCTTCCAAATGTTTGGCTTCATGGCCCAATGGCTAAGGCTGCATAGCTGTGTTTCTTTTAGTGCATCTGTTTTTATGGGCTTATGAATTGTAAGGCTCTTCCTTGATCATTGCCTGCAAGTTCTAGAAATGTGAATTTACAACTAAGACCTAACATCTGTAGTGCTTTTTGAAACATTCCTGGAGTGATTTGCTACCAAGTTACTCACATTTAAATAAACCTTACTTACAGCTGGGGTACTACATTGCTTGGTAACTCACAGCCTGTGTTGGTGTAGGAGTCTCTTTTAGTAGAGACTTTTACAGTGGATGAATCTAAGGATTTAAAAAATGCATCCCATGATTTTTCTTGTCTGAGGTCAGTACTGAAAAGATTGATAGGTTTCAGAACATATTGCCCAGCTATGGATTATGTAGTATTTCACTGGAGTTAGTTAAAGAAAGCCAGTAAAACTAAACCTGTTGAAACAAATGTGGTGGGGCTAAAATTGGAACATTCTAAGCTAGTTCCTGCAATGCTCTTTTCAAAGACATAATTTAACTGTTATTTTAGTACATTGTTTTCATTTTGTTGTGGGACTTTGAACCATTTGGGGAGGGACAGCTCAGTGGTTTGAGCATTGGCCTGCTAAACCCAGGGTTTTGAGTTCAATCCTTAAGGGGGCCATATAGGGATCTGGGGCAAAAAAAATGGGGATTGGTCCTGCTTTGAGCAGGGGGGTGGACTAGATGACCTCCTGAGGTCCCTTCCAACCCTGATATTCTATGATTTTAGGGTTTGCTATATTATTAAATCCATAAAAATAATGAAACATAAAACAAAGCATTCCAACGTTTTTTTTCCTAACCAGATCTCGAACCACCAAGATCAAAGGCTCTGCAGTCTTAACTAAACAGCAGAAGACACCAGAATCAGTGTCTCCTCCAGGTACAGGTGCTTAGTATTCTTTGATTTATTCCTTTTTGGAACTTGATAAGAAATGAGGCCTGATACACTCTGCAATCAATATGCTGAATGCTACATTTCATCTAGTTGCTACTACAGAGCAGGTGTATAGTTTGGAGAGCTAGGTAGACAAAGAGCATCTTGGATATATTCAACCAAACTCTGTTAGCTTTTGGGTATCTGGACTCATATCTCTTTTCACTTCCATATCAAGGTACTAAAATGGAAAATGAAGAGAACTCATCTTTTAGAACCTACTGAAAAATTGTACTCAAGCTAGTAAAGATGAATCATTGGATTAATTGAGAGAATGAAAATGACTGATCAGACTATTTTGGAATCAGAATTATATCACCTCAAGACACCCAATCATCCCGGTTTTGTTGAAAATTAGTTGGATAGTGCCAACTCAATGTGTTGATCACAGTCCTGCTGTTGTATCCAGGGTTACAGATCCAAGGGACAGAGAAAAGATACTTGTGGAAGTCTAACAGCAAAAAAGAGTTTCTGCATAAAGGGAGCTGCGTTATCCTCTTTCTTGACATTTCTGAAAACATTCAATTTAAACAGAGGGTTTTTTTTTAATACACACGTAAACATTTATCAACAGCCACTTGGAAATGCATACTGTAGATTGTGAAACTAGGAGTCTGTTTCCAGGACAACACATTTTTATTCTGGTACTCTGTCATCTGAAGGTTTTTTATTTTAAAGCCAGCAAACTCAGTTGCTGGAAGGATTCTGATATCCATTTGGACAAGAGGATAGTTTGAGTGACTGCATAATATCCAATATGAAATCACTATTTTTTGCTTCGAGAACAAAATATTGGTTTGAATGTACTAATGTGCAAGAGCTCTCTGTTTTATTAATGTGGCAAATCTCAGCTTTGTATGTTTCTTATTTAGTATGGTTACATTTGGAAGAGATGTATTTGTCACAAGGTTGCTGTTAGATATCAGTCTTATCACTTCCTTGCTATAAGATTTCAGATATCTGCATAATGGAAAAATAGGATGAAATAGGTGAAATTTGCCCCCAAATTTAATATTTTGAATAACATGCTTTTACAAACCCTCAAATCATTTAACATTTCAGTGAATTTACATGAAATTCCAGTAGAAATACATTTAATCTGCCCTGTTCCCCAGAAATTCTCTGCCTTGTTTGCAACCCCAAAATGCATAGTACTAATGAATGAGAACTTGAAATTGACTGGAAGGAGACTACATTCCAGAGTGAAACTGAGTGTATTTTAATTGTCCTGAATGAGAGAAATACAAAGAGTTAAAACAAACAGCACTAATAGTGAGAAATGTTGTGTCTCAGAGAATGAGGAGCTCCCTAAATCAAAGCACTGAGACTCATCCAGTATTTCTTCTTTCCCTCTCATGGTGCTCTAACCAGTCTCCCCATTACTGTCATCATAATTGGGAGGGGCGTTCCTGATGTGAAGCTGCTAGATAGACAGACAGCAGACAGATAACAGTCTCTTCATTTGTCTCTTTTGATCTCGCAGTGCTTTTTGCACTGTGACAGGCTGGTAGAGGAATGGAGAGACAGCATAAGTGAGGAAAGAGGCAGGTGGCACACAGGCCAGCCTCTTAGGGAGGGCAGCAGCAGGCCAAAATCAGGAGATGGTTTGAATAAGTCAGGAACACAGGACTTTGTGGCCAACTCTGGGAACTTTACAGGTGTAGACAGTTTTACCTGTGGTTATCAAAGCTGCTTTTGTTAGTTGCCTTCAGGAAAGGGTTTCCCAGGTTGGCCAGAGCAGAACAGGAACGTTTGGCCACGACTCTTCTTAAGGTTCTTCCTCAGTTCATGATGAAGCTTCCCTTGCAGCAGGATGTCTGGATATGTCCTGAGTATCTGTTGTGCAATTCCTCCAATGTCATTATCATGAGCGGTTTCAGAGTAACAGCCGTGTTAGTCTGTATTCGCAAAAAGAAAAGGAGTACTTGTGGCACCTTAGAGACTAACCAATTTATTTGAGCATAAGCTTTCGTGAGCTACAGCTCACTTCATCATGAGCCTGATTCCCGTGCATGACAATGAAGCCAGGCAGTCAGAAGGCTGATTCTTATTTAGACTGCGCTGGCAGTGTAAAGGAGCTTCAGTGTAAATGAGAATAAGGCCCAGCGAGTCTGCTTTAAAGGAAGGGGTTATGTAGGTTTGGTGAATAAAAGATGGTATTTCTCCCATCAATCTCCCTGTCACAGTGGCAGCTATTGGGCTCAATTCACCCTCACTGGTATAGGGAAAAGTTACGTGCTCCTGCCTGTGCCAGCATGGACAGCTGTGCCCCAGAGGGATTCACTTTGGAGGAAGGTTTCCTCTGGAGGAAGGAAGCTTTAAATTAAATTGGGGGCGGGGTGCAGAGGAGCCCACTGGCAAAGGCTCCAGCGTGGTGGATCAGTGTGCTGGATCAGTGCCCCAACCATGATCTGTGCAGCCCATTTTGGGAACATGCTAGCCAACTGCAGAACTCACTGTGGACTTTCAACCACCCTGGATTATTCTGGCTAACCCAGAGCTGAGTCTAGCTATTGGATTAACAGGAATTCTACAGAGCTTCTGGGAGACTGCAGCTGCCTAGGTTAATTTCAGCTGGATTGAGCATTTAGTACTGTAAGTAGTGATGTCATCTAATCCTGCACTGTGAGCCGAAATTCTGTTAAAATATTGGTGTGATGGTCTGTCTGTTTCCTGTAAGAGAGATTGCTGAGGGCAATATCGGTTTATATTACAGGTTTTGCCATAGTTTCTGTTTCCATCTGTTCAATAGTAGATGCAAGGAAGTCAATTGTCCTTGATAGTTATTTCGATAATGCTTGGCATTTTACTGTGTGCTGTTATTTTGCACAGGCTTGTTAGGGGCTGCTCTTTCAAGGTGCTGTGTACTTCCTAGGAGCTCCTTGAGTGCCTCAGCTCTCTGAAAGATCAGGGCACTGCACACCAGTCAGGAAGCATGTCTTACCTGGAAGGATGGGGCCATTATAGCAGTTCAGCTCCTGTATCTTCTGTTTGTTCAGTTATCCTTGTTTTTGTAAAGCCATCTTTTTTTTTAAAATATTGTGCAGAAAACTGAAAAAAAAATCTAGAAGATTAAGCAGCTACTGAAATAAACACACAATGTTGTATCATCCCCAGGGTAATGTCTACAGTGTGTTTAAGCAGAACAGCTGGCAAAAGAAGGAACTGGAAATCCCTAATATACTGGTCATCAGACTAATCTCATTAATGAATTTTCTGGCAATCAGCAATTGTAGTAAGTCTGCCCCCTCCAGCCCCAGTACACATCCCCTGACCTGAAATTTGCTGCTCTGATTCTAATTGTATAAACTGACTGCTGCATTCCTCAGAGACCCGTTGAACTGCTGACAGGCTCAAGTGAACATTGTGGTCTTCTGGATGGAAACAGTTGCAGTGGCCTGGGTGATTGGGGCACTGTATCTTTGATTGTTTTTTACACCTGTGGCTTGGATGCTGTGAAGAGCCATCAGAAAATCCTCTCCTCTTTTACACCTTTCAGTTGCAGGCCGCAGTCCGCAAAGACTTGACATAGACATAACCTGAAGGTGCATATGTGTTTCAGGACCCCCTCTGTGCCTGAATGAAAGAAGATTACAGTGTCACCTAGGGAGCCTTGGCTTCTAAACTCCAGCTGGAGAAACTCACACTTTCAACTCTGGAGGTCCCTTGTTAAGTCCCCAAGAAGGTGGCCATCATGCCGGGATTGCACAACTTTGGTTTGTGAGTGTTGATTTCAGTAGGACTGCTTGCATGCATATCGTTATGTATAGGCGTAAGTCTTTGCAAGGTTGAAGCTTGATGTTTTGATAGAGCTGCTGGTGAACTGATAAATCGAATTTAGCCAGCTTCTCAGATATAGCCCTTTTCATCAGTTGATTTCAAAGCGCTTTACAAAGGAGTTCAGTATTATTATCCGTGTTATACAGATGGGGAATCTGAGAGAGGAAGTGACTTGCCCAAGGCACCCAGCAGCAAAGCTAGGCATGGAACCCAGATATCCTGAGTCCCAGGCCAGTGCGCTGTCCACTAGGCAACACTATCTCCTATTAGGTCTTTTAAAGATAATATCTTAGGGGAAATAAAGCTTTACTATCATGCATAGAAAACCTAATTTTTAATCATTATCATGATATCAACATTATCAGTGTGTTTCCTTTTAAAATTAGCTTCTTAGGGAGATCTCTTTTTTTGCTAGGCCAAAGGGAAACTAAGCTACTTTTTAATTTTTGATGCAGAAAACCCATTAATAGATGACAATGTGCTTGTAATGAGATTGTCTTAAAGATCCTTGCTCACAAGTAAAAAATGCAATTTAAGGTCCTCTCTCCCTCCAAAATCTTAATAAACAAAGGATTGACGCTTTAAGTAAAAATTGATTACATGCTATGATCACGTTTGCAAAGGCAGCTTTAATTTCTAATCTTGTTTCTTGTGACCTGTTTTTCATGTTGCAGTGTAGTGCAACAACCTTAGTCTTTGTACTACTATTATAGACAACTTCTGGCTAAGAAAGTTGTTTATATTAATCAGTGGTGCAGTCAGCTGTTAGCCAGAGATTGCTAACCTGAGGAGAAACAAAAGAGCACAAATCTTTGTGATCAGAATTCAAAATTCTTTGTTCAATCATGATTGGTGGACTTAAAAAAACCCTGACTTAGTATAAGACTGTGTGACAGGATGGTCAGCCTGACCACTGATTTCAGTCAGTACCTTGATATCATTGCAGACATGCTGGTGGGTGGGAGGAAGTGGTGCATAGCAGATTTAATCCTCTCTGATGGGTGTCCAAGACTATGTCTCCCTTGCCCTGTAGTTTGGACTATGGGGATGTGAATTGCAGAGCGCACCAAAGTGCAGTACTGTAACTCTCCCATGTGTCCGCCTTGGATGCGAAGGAAAAGGTACCTACTTTGTGTTAATGTAGTACTGTTCAAAGAGGAATACATTAACACAGGGGCGGGCAAACCTTTTGGCCTGAGGGCCACATCGGGTTTCTGAAATTGTATGTAGGGCCGGTTAGGGGAGGCTGTGCCTCCCCAAACAGTCAGGGATGGCCTGGCCCCTGCCCCCTATCTGACCCCCCCCCTGCTTCTCGCCCCCTGACTGCCCCCCCGGGACTCCTGCCCCATCCAACCCCCCTGTTCCCTGTCCCCTGACTGCCCCTGACCCTCTCCCTGACTGCCCCTGACCCTCTCCCTGACTGCCCCCCACTGCCCCATCCAACCCCTCCTCTCATTCCTGACTGTCCCCCTGGAACCCCTGCCCCCATTCAATTCCCCTATTCCCTGCCCTCTGACCGCTCTGCCCCCTATCCACACCCCCACCCCGAACTCCCCTGCCCTCTATCCAATCCCCCCTGCTTCCTGCCCCCTTACCACGCTGCCTGGAGCACCAGGCCAGGCAGCTGTGCCACCTGGGTGGAGCCAGCCACGCCACTGGGTCAGGCCGCGGCTCTGCAGCTGCGCTGCCCGGCAAGAGCTCGCAGCCCTGCTGCCTAGAGCATTGCGCCAGCGGCGCAGTGAGCTGAGGCTGCGCGGGAGGGGGAACAGCAGGGGAGGGGCCGGGGGCTAGCCTTCTGGGCCAGGAGCTCAGGGGCCGGGCAGGATGGTCCCGCAGGCCGGATATGGCCTGCGGGCTGTAGTTTGCCCACCTCTGCATTAACATGAAGTTGGGTACCTTTTTGTTCGCGCCTTCAGCATCTACACGGGGAAGTTACAGCACGGCACTTGGGTGCATGCTATAATTCATACCCCCCCATAGTCTAAACTGTGGGGCAGTGTGACTTGGCAGATGTGGAGGATGGAACCCTGGTGAACTAGCCTCTTCCAAGCTGGCGGGGGTTAGTGTGCTTTGCATATTAGGCACATTATTTCAGGCAGGTAGGTTGCTGCTTCTGATGTTCTTGCGTGTACTAGCTTGGTGGACCGGTTAGTTGAAACTTGTATGAAGCAGTGACCATACATTTGAAAGAAGCTCTGGGGGAGAGAACCTACAGTCCATTTTGTATAGAATGACTATGTGAATTGTAGTGCAAATGTTAATTTCAACAAGCACTTACAATGGGCACCATTTGCAGTTAAGATTGAGATTTTCATAGCCGCCTTAGGAATTTGGACACCCAGTTATGACATGGGTATCCAATCCCTTAGGTGGCTTTGCAAATCTTAGCCTAAACATTTTTCACTCTGTAGTGATTGGTACTATAGCACCTCCTGTTATATGTACAGAAAGATACCACAATTACTGCAGGTTCTGGTGGTGTTTAATGTTGAGTTTTTAATGGGATTTTTTATTATAAAGCCTGTTTGAGTGCAATTCAATCTCTCTAAATCATCCATAGATTAAATCTCAGATGAGGTTCCATTACTATTTTAATCCTACATAAAAACTAGTGCAAACATCAGGTTATGTGTCCTGAGCATGATTTGCCAACATTTTTGATGGTCTTTTAATTATCTATTTCTTAATTAGATTGGTCTGATTCTTGGCTCCTTAAAATATGCACATATTTCAAGGATCACAGGGCAGTAGTTTTTCAGAAAGACTTCATTACGTTTTGTTTTACAGTCAGTATTTCTTGCAAGCTGAAGTGTAGGAACATATGGTGTCACTTATGATGTAACACTCTTTATAAAGGTCTTTGCTGTAAAACATTCTGCAGAGACATATAATTTTCTCCTGTGAAAATATTCCTAATGTATTTAGCCAATTTTATAATAATAGTTTGGGTTTAAAGCATGTGTGCCACTAAAAACCTTTTACTGGGTATAGGTCAAATAATTAAATTGTTGCCCCAATTTAAGATAAGATGAGCAATAAGTGGTTAGAAATTTCAAGTGCCTAATCAAAAAATAAGTAGTTTAATACAGACAGTGAAAATAGCACAAGAAATCAATTATTTTTAGCAAAACACACACAAGAAATTCTCTAAGAGTTAAACTGTCAAGGCTCATATCTCATCATTTTACTTTTAAGATAAATGCATTTGATATGGAAATCACTGAGAGACAACAACCATGGGACCCCCTGATGTCATTTATTAGAGAAGAACCACATTATAAGAGATTCCTTCTTGGTTTGTGTTCAGTCTAGTTTTAAATATCCCAAGTGATAGTGCTTCTGCGCTGCATGAGCATGTTCAGCTTGAGTTGTCGGTGAGCCATCCAGGTTGAAACCCCGGAGAAAGAAATTTAAATATACAGGACTGGACAGGGAGAGACTGGTCAGGCATGGAGAAACAGATTTGAAATCCATCAGAATAAAGATGATAGTTAAATTTGTGTGAATGGATGAGGTTGGCCAAGGCCAGCCAACAGAATGGACAAGGACAAAGCCCTGTAGGTCCTTTGCAGAGGGAGTGAGAGAGAAATCACCAAAGGAAACACTGAAATGGCAAAGGGAAGGGGGTGGAGGCAATGAAAGCCCAGGGGGGACAGAATGTCCTGGAGAAGGGGGTGATCAGCCATGCCAAAAGCTGTGGGAAGGTTGAGGCTGGAGTACAGGTGGGAACTTTGTCTGAGGGGTAGGGCAGAAAGAGGGAACAGCAGGAATCTCACAGTGGTGGAGAGGGGAAATTGAGTGATATCAGGAAAGTTTCCTGTTGATAGAGAAAGGGGATCGATTTGGAGATACGGTAGTTCAGAGTGGAGGTGTAAAGAGACTTCGTGATTGCCATGCTTCTTATGAAGATTTCTAGGATGGACACTGCCTGGTGTTTTAAAAATTTAAAGCTGTACATCGTAAAGGAAATGGCATTAAGTGCTTTCCTCTGATTGAGCAGCTCCAGTACTTGATGAGATATTATTTTGCTTCTTAATAATGTGATAGGATGGTTTGTATAGAAAGTCTAGCACAGCTAAAAAGTAGGTGGGATTATATCAGTTTCTCTCGAAAATGCTGACAGACAATGCTCCTGTAGCTTCTGAGGTTTGAATTGTTAGTGAATACAGACTTGAGCCTAGTTCATTCCCTATATGCAGGATGGAGTTTGTTTGGAACTAGCCACCAGCTATATTGTTCATTTCAGGCGTGGATTTTTTGGGTTTTTTTGAAGGGAGGATTTCAATTATTGATGTTTTGGTCATGTACAATAAGAAATTACAGTTATACTGTTGTGATGCATATTGTTACATATTTAACTATGGAATTAAGTGTTAAGCAATATATTGTATGTTGACCATATATTGTTATATAATTAACTTTTCCCTTTTTTTCTAAAGTTATTAAAATACAACCTTAACATGGTGTGTGTTTGTGCTTGTATAATAACAAAACAAACTTCATATTAATGTAGGCATAGATCTTAATGCAGTATGTGTAAATCTGGAGACTATGGCATTTTCCCAACACACTTCATTTTGTTATTGTACAAGCAGAGCTGAATGCTCTTTCTCTCTCTCATTGTAACCTGTCTATCTACAGTGCAGATACAGTACTTGTTTTTAACAGGGCTACTGCAGGCACTCCCTGTTCAGAGGTATCTTGCATTTGCCTAGGGCCGTTGAAAACCATTATTCCTTTTGGAACCATTTAGAAATGTTACATTGTGTTACTTACTGGCTTTTGCCCCATCTCACAATGATAATGAAAAATAATGAGTGTAATAGAACTAAAGAACTGTACTTTATTAAAAACATTGCAATAATTGAAAGCATTAAAATAGTAAAACTATCTTTGAAAAAGTAAAACTAGTCAAAGGGATCTAGAAAAAACAAAATTGGACAAATTGGAGGATTGGGCCAAAAGAAATCTGATGAGGTTCAATAAGGATAAGTGCGGGGTCCTACACTTAGGATGGAAGAATCCAATGCACCGCTACAGACTAGGGACCGAATGGCTAGGCAGCAGTTCTGCGGAAAAGGACCTAGGGGTGACAGTGGACGAGAAGCTGGATATGAGTCAGCAGTGTGCCCTTGTTGCCAAGAAGGCCAATGGCATTTTGGGATGTATAAGTAGGGGCATAGCGAGCAGATCGAGGGACGTGATCGTTCCCCTCTATTCGACACTGGTGAGGCCTCATCTGGAGTACTGTGTCCAGTTTTGGGCCCCACACTACAAGAAGGATGTGGATAAATTGGAGAGAGTCCAGCGAAGGGCAACAAAAATGATTAGGGGTCTAGAGCACATGACTTATGAGGAGAGGCTGAGGGAGCTGGGATTGTTTAGTCTGCAGAAGAGAAGAATGAGGGGGGATTTGATAGCTGCTTTCAACTACCTGAAAGGGGGTTCCAAAGAGGATGGCTCTAGACTGTTCTCAATGGTAGCAGATGACAGAACGAGGAGTAATGGTCTCAAGTTGCAATGGGGGAGGTTTAGATTGGATATTAGGAAAAATTTTTTCACTAAGAGGGTGGTGAAACACTGGAATGCGTTACCTAGGGAGGTGGTAGAATCTCCTTCCTTAGAAGTTTTTAAGGTCAGGCTTGACAAAGCCCTGGCTGGGATGATTTAACTGGGAATTGGTCCTGCTTTGAGCAGGGGGTTGGACTAGATGACCTTCTGGGGTCCCTTCCAACCCTGATATTCTATGATTCTATGATTCTATGAAAAGACAAAAATGGGTAGAAGGACAGAGAGGCATAAATATAGGGCCCACAATTCTTATAGTAACAAATAAATCTTCATAGCAAAAAGTTTTAAGGTGTTTTATAAAAGTCAGGGAGAGCTTGATGGAAATGGATTTTAGGGAGAAGCAATTCTCATGTTTTAGACCCATCTTAAGAAGCAGAGGTGGGGAACGTAAATGATGGATAGTGCCTGACCGCAGAGATCCACCAAGCTGAGGCTGAAGGATGAGATATCTCCTATAACTGACTTCGACACCATTAAAAATCAAGGGTGCTATCTTAAAATCAATCCACTGCAGCAGGCAGCTGATGAGAAGCACACAGGGTGGTGGCTCTTCCATGGAAACAGTAGCTCCAGCCAGAGGGCATATGTGCTGGCCTCCTTGCATTCTGAACAAGCTGCCAGCACTGGAGAAGCCCTGCTAAGTGAGGATTACCAGTATTTGAGGAATGTGGTCCCGAGGACATGTGTTGCGATTGTGAGGTCCTCACAGGATAAAGAGGGATGTAGCAGTTCAACTGTAAAAGCTCCGTTGCCGAATCACATCCAACCCAGGGTGGCTTGCCACAGAAAGGGGTAATCTAATGTGACACGATGCTTGAACTGACTTACCGCCTCGATAAATAGGAATATAAAGGAGAGCGGAGCCTCCTCAACACTGCACTCCTGGCCCTGCCTTGTTCCACAGTCTTTCATAAAGCCACCTAGAAATAGGTGTCTAGTATTTAAAGAGGAGTTAGAAGCCGTGTTGACCGCTAGCAGTTGGGAATTCCAAACTATGGGCTGTTTTCTGCTCTAGGAGTGCAGGAAGTGGCATGGAGAGACCCAGCTAGGTTCTTTCTTAGGGGCTTCTAGCCAGCACACACTGCTTTACCACCTTTATGGACATTCCCTGTTGGCCAGTGTAGCGGGAGGTTACAACAAGAGCCCCCTCTCCATGCCCCTTACCTCTCCCTGACCCCTGGTACCTGTGGGAGTGCTAGGAAAGAGGAGGTCCTACTCTCCCATTAGAACTCTGACCACCTCCTGTGCAGGGGTATGGAGAGGGGGCTCTTGTTGCCCCCTTTACTCCTATGTAGGAGCTGGTCAATGTCTGTTGTTATATTAGTAGCCCTAGCAGAGGAGTAGCCTAAAGCTGAAAAAGCTTACAGGAATTGAAGACTCAGAGGCTGATCGAGTGAATTAAGGAGTGACTTGCTCCAGAAAATTCCATCCAGGTGATCAGTTACTCTTTTGTTCCATTGGAACTATCAATTCCAGCATCATTAGGAAAGGACACAGTGGGGCGCTAGCATTTTGGAGCACAGTTATACCTAGGATTACCACCTGACTGTTATTTGACCGGCTTGGCTGCTTTTCTATGGATTTGCCAGTTGCCAGAAAAATAATTCAATCTGCTGGGTTATTTATGTGAGTCTAAAGATTTGCATTATTATCACAATGCACTGGGATATCTAATATTAAAAGTTTCTGTGTCCAGGTAAAGATGCTGCAGTGTTCCCATGTCTGCAGTAAGAAAATGATGTTATCAATCTTATCGATATGTGTGTTCTCTCTGGATTCTATACATGGCTGTTGAAGGAGGAGGGAGGTTGCGGTGTTGCCTTTTTTTGCATTTCAAAGGTGGTAACCCAAGTTATACCCCACCAAGTGACTCATTCCTTTAGACCCCCAAGTGACATAGATCAGTTTTTTTACATGTAAAAAATTGGATTTTCTAACTGCTAGCCCTGTGAACTCAGCATGGAGTATCCCAGTGTCAGACTTGGTTCTTTCTGGCTTGCACATCACAAGTAATAAAAATTTGCCAACTGGAACCTGATTAACAATTCTGATGATAATGTGCAAGTCAGAAAAGAATTAGCTTATTCTCCCCTAGCAGTATGGGCTCTGCAGTATGAATAGCAAAGAGTAGTTAAAAACTGTTGTGTTTCTAGGAACTTAGTATGGCCTTCATCACTGCAGAATCTGAGCACCTTGCAAACAGTGATGAATATATCCTGACAATACACCTGTGAGAAGTAGAGAAGCAGTGTTATCCCCAAGATTTGGTATGTCTGCACGGGAGAGAGAGAAAGAGAGAGAGAGAGAGAGTATGTGTGTGTGTGTGTTATAAGGGGTAATTTCCCAATGCCCAGGTAGCACTATCTGTTTCAGAGACATCATTCTTCCATTGTGAAGCTCAGGCATGTGCCTTCTCCCTATTCCTTTCTCAAAGGAGGCATAATTGGGCCCTGAGTATCAGTAGAATTGTCTTCTAGCTCAGAAAAAAACTAAGAAGAAATAAACTACACATTTCCTATTTAAAAATAGATCTGATCTGTTAAAGAAAAGCTAAATGAACAGAACAGTGAGTGTTAAATTCGCTCTTAAATAGTGAATCACTTAGGGCCAAATCCTACTTGTTTTACTAGTCAAAGTATGCCCATTACAGCAGCTGATACTCTACTCATATGAATAAAGTGTGCAGATTGTACTTTTCAGCATGCTGGTTCTTTGATTAAAATATATTAATTTTACTTTAAAATCTTCACTATAAATGTAAGATGCTATGTAGTTTCAGAAACTTTTAGCAGCTGCCTATTGAACTATTATACATAATTAACAGCTCATTCATCATAGATGATTCAGATTACTTGCCTGTCTTTAGTATCAGTTTGACCTTTAAAGTATTCTTCTGCAGTTGGATTGTAATTTAAAAACAACACATAAAAGTCTATTAATCAGTCTCTTTCGGACATTTCCATGTTCCCTATATATTATTCAAATAGCTTTGGTTTGTTTGTGAGAATATCAATAGTATTTTTTAACAGTGACTTATTTTGCAGTGGATGTGACAAGAAATTTTGTTTTTGATCTCTAACAGCCTTAAAAGGTCAGCAAATATATTAACTAGTTGTTTATTCTGAAATGTACAAAATATCTCATTTGAAGAAAACTGTAGACTAGCAGTACATTAATCAATGTGCTGTGAAAGGAAATATTAAATTGAAAATGTTATCAAGAATGAAGATCTTGGCCTTAGTGGCAAAAGTTTGTGTTAGTCACTCATTTTTCTCCCCAAAGGTAGATAATCGGGAATACTTCAGCATATTGTTAAACTATTACCCAGCATGAGCAAAAATTAGTAAAAGGACAAAGTCTGTAAAACAGATTAATATTTTTGCCCACCTTAACTTTAATAGGCAATCTCAAGAAATGATGCATATATAAAATTACTCCCCTTGCACAATGATGGGAAAGTGATGATATTGATTAATATGGCTCTCTAGAAACTCTGGAAGGCATCAAGATATGGGGATCTGATTAGCATCACTTGCATTACCGTATTAGGAAATGCTCCAGGGCCTAACACAATAGAAGACTGATGAGAGGGCCTAATGCTCCTCTGCAGCTTTATAGCAGTTACATTATCCAGCAACCTGCTGCAGTTTTTGAGTGTACATACTGATTGAACTGGGCAGACTTAGGCAGACAAGCAAACCAGAAAATGTCTCCCATAATGCACAAAGGCTTAAATGGAAGCACAGATTTGTAATGACAGGGTTGCCAACCCTCCAGGATTGGCCTGGAGTCGCCAGGAATTAAAGATTTATTTTTAATTAAAGATTGTGTCATGTGATGAATTTTCCAGGAATATATCCAACCAAAATTGGCAACCCTATGTAATGCACATTTTTTAATGTGCACTGACCTTTTAGGAATATGCACAATTAATATAAAACTTAACACAGAAAGCTCCTGTTGCTGCTTCCTAGGACCAACAGTTTTCCTCTCTTACCTGAACTGTTTTCTCATTATGTGCAAAATTATAAAAATTAATATTAATATTGTAGTTTTTCTTCCTCTGAGAACAGGAGAACTCATTTATCTAGGATCAGCTAATCTAGTTAGTGAAAGAATTTAGGGCCTGGTCCTGCATTTGTTTATGTAAGTAACTTTATGCATTTGAGGATTCCCATTGAGTCCACAGTCTCTTAGACCAGGGGTCGGCAGCCTTCAGCACGCGTCCCATCAGGGTAATCCACTGGTGGGCTGCCAGACATTTTGTTTACATTGACCGTCTGCAGGCACGGCCCCCCCACAGCTCCCAGTGGCCGCGGTTTGCTGTTTCTGGCCAATAGGAGCTGCAGGAAGCCGCGGGCTGCAGGGACATGCTGGCTGCCACTTCCTGTAGCTCCCATTGGCCAGGAACAGCAAACCGTGGCCACTGGGAGCTGTGGGGGGCCGTGCCTGCGGATGGTCAATGTAAGCCAAATGTCTCGCAGCCTGCCAGCGGATTACTCTGATGGGTCGCATGCCGAAGGTTGCGGACCCCTGTCTTAGACTGTTCTAGAAACAATGTTAACTCCATGACACAACAGAAATACTAATGGGCTGGGCCTTAAACTGCTTATTTTCGGGGAACCTGGTAATGACTCCTGTATTTAGGTTGCCTAATATTTTCCAGTGTAAAGGAAGCTTGGAACCTTTTCTTTGAGAAGGTCTTGCATTCCTACTGATTTCAGCAGGCCTGTTATACTCAGCAGGGAACATCTCCTTGTTCTACAGAATTGCCTTTTCTTTGTCTTATGAAACTCTACTCAGGTTTGCCTGAGTGTTAAAAATCACCATTTCCTTCTCTCTGTTGAGTTGCCAGCCTGCCCAAATCTTTGAACATACCGAAGTCAGACTCATGATGCCGCCAATGCAGCAGTAGCAGCAGCTCCTACTACATGGAGAAGACCAGGGAGCTCTCAGAACAGCAACACATGGGAGAGGAACTCCCCAAACTGTGGGTGTGGGGATGGCAGTAGAGGGGTGGAGGACAGAGTCAGGCTAGACGGGACTTATTCCTGAGTCCTGGCTATTCTCTGGGACCAGCACCAGGATCTAGCAACCAATTGTCACCTCTGGGAAAATAATGTTCTCTTGCTGCCTGCTCATCTGGTCAGTCCTGTAGCTCAAGTGCTGCAGTACTAACGGCTCATGCCTCTAGCCTGATGATGATGTGCAATAGAGGGTTGTTCGAGGTGCACATAATAGAATTTGTTTTACCTTTTTTTTTAAAAAAAAAAAGGAAATCACACAAATACTTACATACACAAACCTACAATAAATAACATTATTTAGATTGAAAACTCAAACACGCAAAAGCTAGGAAAAACTAGAAGTAAGGTACCTTAATTTGGACCCCTGATGCATCTGATACAGTCTTTAATTACATGAGCACATGCTACTTTTTCCACAGGACTCCTGCCTTATTCAGTGCACAGGATAGATGTGCAAGGGAGCAGAATTAAGGTTGAATAGGAATCCATGAATCTGGCTTTTCTTAACTTTCGAAGATAGGTTTAATATAGGTTTTTTCAGTGTGTGATATATTTAATAGTTGAAGGTTTTAGTATTATTAAATAAACAAATTGTAGTGTCTGTGACAGGTTCCAGATAGATAGCCTGAACCGCCCCTTAGAAAAGTTAGTATCTATATTATAGCCACTGCCACCAATGGTAAAAATGGTACTGAGTTACTGGTGTAGTTGAGAGTCAGGTTTTTTAACACTGTGCTATTCTCTGAGTGCCCCTGGCTGTGGGAGCTGCTGGTACTTCTGAGGAAGACCTTATAGAAATCATATGGACCGTCCCGATGTGTAGAAAGAATAGCAAATATGGCAGGAGACCAGCTTGGCTTAACCGTGAAATATTCGGTGAGCTTAAACACAAAAAGGAAGCTTACAAGAATTGGAAACTTGGTCAGATGACTTGGGAGAAGTATAAAAAATATTGATCGAGCATGCAGGGGTATAATCAGGAAGGCCAAACACAGCTGGAGTTGCAGCTAGCAAGGGATGTGAAGGGTAACAAGAAGGGTTTCTACAGGTATGTTAGCAACAAGAAAAAGGTCAGGGAAACTGTGGGACCCCTAATGGGGGAGGAAACCTAGTGACAGATGATGTGCAAAAAGCTGAAGTACTTAATGCTTTTTTTGCCTCGGTCTTCACAGACAAGGTCAGCTCCCACACTGCTGTCCTGGGCAACACAGTATGGGGAAGAGGTGAGCAGCCCTCAGTGGTGAAAGAACAGGTTAAGGACTATTTAGAAAAGCTGGACATGCACAAGTCCATGGGTCCAGATTTGATGTGATTACGGAGCGATTGGACATTATTTTTGAAAACTCGTGGCGATCGGGGGAGGTCCCGGACGATTGGAAATAGGCAAATATAGTGCCCATCTTTTAAAAAGGGAAGAAGCAGAACCCGGGGAACTACAGACTTGTCAGCCTCACCTCAGTCCCTGGAAAAATCAGGGAGCAGGTCCTCAAGGAAACCATTTTGAAGCACTTGGAGGAGATGAAGGTGATAAGGAACAGTCAACATGGATTCACCAAGGGCAAGTCATGCCTGACCAACCTGATTGCCTTCTATGATGAGATAACTGTCTCTGTGCCTATGGGGAAAGAGGTGGACATGATATATCTTGACTTTAGCAAAGCTTTTGATACAGTCTCCAACAGTATTCTGCAAGTTAAAAGAGTATGGATTGGATGAATGGACTATAAGGTGGATAGAAAGCAGGCTAGATTATCGTGCTCAATGGGTAGTGATCAACGGCTCGATGTCTAGTTGGCAGCCGGAATCAAGTGGAATGCCCCAGGGTTCGGTCCTGGGGCTGGTTTTGTTCAACACCTTTATTAATGATCTGGACGATGGGATAGATTGCACCCTCAGCAAGTTTGCAGATGACACTAAGCTGGGGGGAGAGGTAGATATGCTGGAGGGTAGGAATAGGTCCAGAGTGACCTAGACAAATTGGAGGATTGGGCCAAAAGAAATCTGATTAGGTTCAACAAGGACAAGTGCAGAGTCCTGCACTTAGGATGGAAGAATCTCATACACTGCTACAGACTGGGGACCGACTAGCTAAGCAACAGTTTTACAGAAAAGGACCTGGGGATTACAGTGAACGAGAAGCTGGATGTGAGTCAGCAGTGTGCCCTTGTTGCCAAGAAGGCTAACGGCATATTGGGCTGCAGTAGTAAGAGCATTGGCAGCAGATTGAGGGAAGTGATTATTCTCCTCTATTCAGCACTGGTGAGGCCACATCTGGAGTATTCTGTCCAGTTTTGGGCTCCCCATTCCAGAAAGGATGTGGACAAATTGGAGAGAGTCCAGTGGAGGGCAACATAAATTATCAGGGGGTTGGGACACATGCCTTACGAGGAGAGGCTGCGGGAACTGGGCTTGCTCTCTGCAGAAGAGGAGAGTGAGGGGGGATTTGATAGCATCCTTCAACTACCTGAAGGGGGTTCCCAAAGAGGATGGAGCTCAGCTGTTCTCAGTGGTGGCAGATGACAGAACAAGGAGCAATGGAGTCAAGTTGTAGTGGGTGAGGTCTAGGTTGGATATTAGGAAACACTATTTCACTCGGAGGGTCGTGAAACACTGGAATGCGTTACCTAGGGAGGTGGTGGAATCTCCTTCCTTCAAAGTTTTTAAGGGCAGGCTTGAGAAAGCCCTGGCTGGGATGATTTAATTGGTGTTGGTCCTGCTTTGAGCAGGGGTTTGGACTAGATGACCTCCTGAGGTCTCTTCCAACCCTAATCTTCTATGATTCTTCTATGATTCTATCTCTGATGGGTGGGAAGGGGATGTTGTCACTTAAGCTACATTAGAGTCATGAGACTTAGATAGCCAGATAACTTTTCACCTAATGAAAACCTCCTTTCCTAACTGAAAAATGACAATATAAGAACATAAGAATGATCACGTTGGGTCAGACCAATGGTCCATCTAGTCCAGTGTCTTGTCTTCTGACAGTGGCCGGTGCCAGATGCTTCTGAGAGAATGAACTGAACAGGGCAATTATTGAGTGATACATCCCCTGTTGTCCAGTCCCAGCTTCTGTCAGTTAGAGGTGTAGGGACAAGCAGAGCATGAGGTTGTGTCCATGACCATCTTGGCTAACAGCCATAGACCTGTCTTCCATTAATCTATCTAATTCTTTTTTGAGCCTACTTATACTTTTGGCCTTCCCAGTATCCCCTGGCAATGAGTTCCACAGGCTGATAGTGTGTGACGTGGAGAAGTACTTTTTTATGTTTGTTTTAAACCTGCTGCCTATTAATTTCATTTGGTAACCCATGGTTCTTCTGTCATGTGATGGGATAAACACTTCCTTATTCTCTTTCTACAGAGAGTTAATGATTTTATAGAGCTTTGTCATATCACCTTTTAGCTGTCTCTTTTCTAAAGTGAACAGTCCCAGTCTTTTTAATCTCTCCTCATATGGAAGCTGTTCCATTTCACTGATCATTTTTGTTGCCCTTCTCTGTACTTTTTCCAATTCTAATATATTTTTTTATTTTGAGATGGGGTGACCAGAACTGCACACAGTATTCAAGGTGTGGGCGTATCATGGATTTAAATAATGTCATTTTGATATTTGCTGTTTTATTATCTATCCTTTTCCTAATGGTTCATAGAATTGTAGGACTGGAAGGGACCTTGAGAGGTCATCTATTCCAGTCCCCTGCACACATAGCAAGACTAAGTATTATCTAGACCATCCCTGACAGGTGTTTATCTATCCTGCTCTTAAAAATCTCCAATGATGGTGTCAGAGTTTCTTCCCCACTCTGAACTCTGGGCTACAGATGTGGGGACCAGCATGAAAGACCCCCTAAGCTTATTCTTACCAGCTTAGGTTAAAACTTCTCCAAGGCACAGATTCCTTTCTTGCCTTGGGATCGCTGGCACCACCAAGTGATTTAACAAACAATCAGGGACAGGACCACTTGGAGTCCTATTCCCCCAAAATATTCCCCGAAGCCTACACCCCCTGTCCTGGGGAAGGCTTGAGCATATATCCTCATCAATTGGTTACAAAGGGACTACAGACCCAAACCCCATGGTCTCAGAACAATGGAAAAATCAGTCAGGTTCTTAAAAAGAAGGATTTTATTTAAAGAGAAAAAGGTAAAAGAATCACCTCTGTAAACTTAGGCTGGTTACAGAGTAGCAGAAAATTCAAAGAGCACAGAGGAACCCCCCTCTAGCCTTAGTTTCAAAGTTACAGCAAGACAGGGATAAACCTCCCTCTAGCAAAGGGAAAAGTCACAAGTTGAGAAAACAAAGATAAACTAATACGCCTTGCCTGGCTGTTACTTACAAGTTTGAAATATGAGAGACTTGTTCAGAAAGATTTGGAGAACATGGATTGATGTCTGGTCCCTCTTAGTCCCAAAGCCACAGAAACAAAGAACCCAAAACAAAACCTCTCCCCCACACCAGATTTGAAAATATCTTTTGTCCCCATTGGTTCCTTTGGTCAGGTGCCAACCAGGTTACTTGAGCTTCTTAACCCCTTACAGGTAAGGAGGAATTTAGGCTACCCCTATGGTTATGACAGATGGATTCCACAACCTCCCTAGGCAATTTATTCCAGTGCTTAACCACCCTGACAGTTAGGAAGTTTTTCCTAATCTACAACCTAAACCTCCCTTGCTGCAATTTAAGCCCATTGCTTCTTGTCCTACTCTCAGGGGTTAAGGAGAACAATTTTACTCCATCCTCCTTGTAACAATCTTTTATGTACTTGAAAACTGTTATCATGTCCCCTCTCAGTCTTCTATTTTCCAGACTAAACAAATCCAATTTTGTCAATCTTCCCTCATCGGTCATATTTTCTAGACCTTTAATAATTTTTGTTGGTCTTCTCTGGACTTTCTCCAATTTGTCCACATCTTTCCTGAAATGTGGCACCCAGAACTGGTCACAATACTCCAGTTGAGGCCTAATCAGTGTGGAGTGGTGTGGAAGAATTACTTCTCGTGTCTTGTTTACAACACTCCTGCTAATACATCCCAGATTGATGGTTGCTTTTTTGGAAACATTGTACTGTTCACTCATATTTAGCTTGTGATCCACTAGGACCCTGAGATCCCTTTCTGCAGTATTCCCTCCTAGGCAGTCATTTCCCATTCTGATTGTTCCTTCCTAAGGGGAGTACTTTGCATTTGTCCTTATTGAATTTCATCCTGTTGACTTCAGACCATTTCTCCAGTTTGTCCAGATCATTTTGAATTTTAATCCTATCTTCCAAAGCACTTGCAACCCCTCTCAGCTTGGTATCGTCCGCAAACTTTATAAGTATACTCTATGCCATTATCTAAATCACTTATGAAGATATCAAACAGACCCAGACCCAGAACTGATCCCTGCATTCCTAACGTTTTGTTAGTTTTATTAACTGCTGCTACACATTGAGTGCATGTTTTCAGAGAACTATCCATGATGATTCCAAGATCTCTTTCTTGAGTAGTAATAGCTCATTTAGGTCCCATCATTTTGTATGTATAGTTGGGATTATGTTTTCCAGTGTGCATTAATTTGCATTTATCCAATATTGAATGTCCTCTGCCATTTTGTTGCCCAGTCACCCAGTTTTGTGAGATCCCTTTTTAACTCTTCCCAGTCAGCTTTCGACTTAACTATCTTGGGTAATTTTCTTATCATCTGGAAACTTTTCCACATCACTGTTTACTTCTTTTTTCCTGATCATTTGTGAATATGTTGAACAGCACTGGTCCCAGGAGAGATCCTTGGGGAACCCCGCTATTTACCCTTCTTCATTCTGAAAACTGATAATTTATTCCGACTCTTTATTTCCTATCTTTTAACCAGTTACTGATTCACCAGAGGACCTTCCCTCTTATCCCATTATTTCTTATTTTGCTTCAGAGCTTTTGGTGAGGGACCTTGTCAAAAGCGTTCTGAGAGTCCAAGTACACTATATCCACTGAATCACCTTTGTCCACATTTGTTGACCCCCTCAGATAATTCAAATAAATTGGTGAGGCATGATTTCCTTTTACAAAAGCCGTATTTACTCTTCCTCAACGTATTGTGTTTATCTATGTGTGTATCTACGCAAAAGAATAAATGGATAGAAATCTGACATCAGGAATCATAACATTCAAAAACCGGTATGAGAACACTTTAACCTCTCTGGCCACTCAGTAAAAGATTTAAGGGTGGCAATTTTGCAACAGAAAAGCTTCAAAAACAGACTCCAAAGAGAAACTGCTGAGCTTGAATTAATATGCAAACTAGATACCATTAACTTGGGGTTGAATAGAGACTGGGAGTGGCTGGGTCATTACACATATTGAATCTATTTCCCTATGTTAAGTATCCTCACACCTTCTTGTCAACTGTCTAAATGGGCCATCTTGATTATCACTACAAAAGTTTTTTTCTCCTGCTGATAATAGCTCATCTTAATTAATTAGCCTCTTACAGTTTGTATGGCAACTTCCACCTTCTCTGTATGTGTATATATATATATCTTCTTACTATATGTTCCATTCTATGCATCCAGTGAAGTGGGCTGTAGCCCACAAAAGCTTATGCTCTATTAAATTTGTTAGTCTCTAAGGTGCCACAAGTACTCCTGTTCTTTTTGCGGATACAGACTAACAAGGCTGCTACTCTGAAACTTTTGATAATTCTGTTCTTTACTATAGTTTCAACCAATTTATCTGGTACTGAAGTTATGTTTACTGGCCTGGAATTGCCTCTTGAGCCTTTTTTAAAAATCAGTGTTACATTAACTATCCCCTAGTCATGTGGTACAGAGTCTGATTTAAGAAATAGGTTACATACTCCAGTTAGTAGGTCTGCAATTTCTAGGGCCTTTCATTTTTGGTTTTTATTTTATTTAATTTTTCCTGGGAATTTATCCGTGTTTATTACTACAACAACAAAAACAGGTGAAAATTGGTGGGAAAAAACCCATTAATAATTTTTCTGAGTATATATCGGGGTTTATTTTGGTGGACAGAAGGATGGAGAAAAAAGTATTCAGTAGATTAATGCTTTGTTGAATGGAATTCAACGTGGTTTGCTGCACAACTAAAACAGAGCTCAAAATACAATGCCACCTCTGAGTTTAAAAAAGCAATATTTCTCTAATCCCCAAATAAAACTTTTCATTTGAATAAACAGTTTACTGTTGTAGACTTAGAACTATTAGCCTGTAAATACTTGCATTTCATAATTGGGTCACATCATTTGCAGTCCATGCACTCAACTTCATCCTTTTCTCCTGTGTTTGTTTTTTTAAATTTTCAAATACTTCCTTGTGTTCTGAAATGTATTCTGATACAGATTTTAATTTTCTTCCCATTTTAATGTGTCAGATCTTGAAACCATTATCTGCTAGCAGCTTGAAATGTCTACGTGGTGGGTGTGAGATTCATCAGTATGTTCAGATGCACACACACTTTAGAGCTTGTGTGCGTGCCTATTTGTTTACTGTGCGTATCTTGTAGACTAATACATAGCCTTACTTTAACAGACAGCTTTGCATATACACACGGACTAATGTATTATCGAAATACATATATCTCCTGCAATGTATTGTATTTTCCTAATAAAACACATTATTTTTTATATATTTGAATGATACAAAAGTAGGGTGAAAATTGGAAAAAAAAAATAATACTTTCTGTAAAACCTGGGATTTTTTCAGTAAAAATCGGTTTAAACTGAAAACGAAGGGGTTTAGCAACTTCATATTTGAATTCCTTCAGAACTGTTGAGTGAACACCATCTTGTCCTGGTGACTTATTAATGATTAATTTATCAATTTGTTCCAAAACCTCCTCTGTTGACACCTCAATCTGGGACAGTTCCTCAGATTTGTCACCTAAAAAGAATGGCTCAGTGATGGGCATCTCCCTCACATCCTCGGCAGTGAAGACCAGTGCAAACAATTCATTTAGCTTCTCTGCAAAGGCCTTGTCTTTCTTGAATGCTTATTTAGCACCTCCATTGTCCAGTGACCCTACTAATTGTTTGGCAGGCTTTCTGCCTCTGAGGGACTTAAAAATGTTTGCTGTTATTTTTTGTGTCATTTGCTAGTTGCTCTTCAAATTCTATTTTTGGACTGCCTACTTATACTTTTACACTTGACTTGCCAGGGTTTATGCTTTTTTCTATTTTCCTCACTAGGATGTGACTTCCAATTTTTAAATTTAAATTAATTTAAATTTAAATTTAATTTATATTCCAATTTTTAAAGGATGCCTTTTTGTCTCTAACTGCCTCTTTTTTGTGTTGTTTAGCTACGGTGGCATTTTTTTGATCCTCTTACTGTTTTTCGGGTGGGGGGGCATACATTTAATTTGAGCCTCTATTATGGTGTTTTAAAAAAGTTTCCATGTAGCTTGCAGGCTTTTCACTCTTGTGATTGTTCCTTTATTTTCCATTTAACTTGCTTCCTCATTTTTGTGTAGTTCCCCTTTTTGAAGTGTGCTGGGTTTCTTTGGTATTTCCCCCCTCCACAAGGATGTTAAATTTAATTACTTTATGGTCACTACTACTGAGCTGTTCAGTTCTATTCACCACTTGGATCAGATCCTGTGTGCCAGTTAGGACTAAATCAAAAATTGTCTCTCCCCTTGTGGGTTCTAGGACTGGCTGCTCCAAGAAGTAGTAATTAATGGTATCTAGAAATATTATCGCAGCATACCATCCTGAGGTGACATGTTCCAAGTCAGTATGGGGATATTTGAAATTCCCCTTTATTATTGAGCTTTCAGTTTTTGTAGCCTCTCTAATCTCCCTGAGCTTTTCACTATCACGTCAACATCCTTGTCAGGTGGTCAGTAGTATATCCCTACTGCTATACTCTTATTATTCAAGCATGGAATTTCTATCCATAGAGATTCTATAGTACAGGTTGATTCATTTAAGATTTTTACTATATTTGACTCTATGCTTTCTTTCACATATAGTGCCACTCCCACACCAGCCTGACTTACTCTGTCATTCCTATATATTTTGTACCCTGGTATTACTGTGTCCGTGGTTGTTATTGTTCCACCAAGTTCCTGTGGTGCCTGTTATATCGATACCTCATTTAATACCAGTCACCCAAGTTCACCCATCTTAGTATTTAGACGTTTAGCATTTGTATACAAGCACTTATAAAATTTGTCAATATTTAATTTTCTGCTTTCATGTGATGGAGTTGCATGGGACTCCTTTTTGTTTGACTGTTTCTGTTCAGTTTCTACCTGTACTTTATCAACATCTGTCCTTTCCTCTTTCCTAGAATATAGAGAATCCCTTTTAATAAATCCTTTCCTAAGGGATATCTCTGTCCAAACTGTGTGATTCTCAGCACCAGTCGGCTTTCCCAGAGCCCTTAGTTTAAAAACTTCTCTATGACCTTTTTAATTTTACATGCCAGCAATCTGGTTCTGTTTTGGCTTAGGATGAGCCTATCCTTCCTCTATAGGCTCCTCCTTTCTCAAAAGGTTCCCCAGGTCCTAATGAACCTAAATCCCTCCTCCAAACACCATCATCTTATCCACCCATTCAGACCCTGCAATTCTATCTGTCTAACTGGCCATGTGAGTGGAACTGGAAGCATTTCAGATAATGCTGCCATGGAGGTCCTGGACTTGAATCTCTTACCTAGCAGCCTGAATTTGGCCTCCAGGACATCTCTCCTATCCTTTCCTGTGTCACTTACATGTACTACAATCACTGGCTCCCCCCAGCACTGCACATAAGTCTGACTAGATATCTCGAGAGGTCTGCATCCTTTGCACCTGGCAGGCAGTTCACCATGTCAAAGAATCCTAAAGGGATTAGGGATCAAAGGATGGCAAGCCAGAGCCTCGTTACGAAGCTCTCAGCCTTGCCTAGCACACCACTAGGCTCAGCACACAGCCACCCAAACTGCACACACTATACATTTCAATCAAGCAGACACATGGCAAGCAAGCACACAACAAACTAACTGATGACAAACTCACCCCAAGGGTCACATAGTCGCTTCTTCTTCGGCTGGAAAACTCCCTTGCAAAACTCCCCATTGCTGCTCCTGTTTGCTAACTATAAAAACTTCAGACTTGTGTCTTTACACACTAACCCTGATTAAGAGGTGATGCACTGAACAATGTTTTTTACCAAGTTGGAATGCAAAGTCTTTGGTATTAGAGGGTTAATTTTGTAACATCTCCCTCTGTTTTACCTCTGTGAAAGGGCTGGATATGTTTACAAAACTCGGCTAACTCTATTGCATCTAAACTTTCACTTAAAAAAAAAGGAAGAAAAGTCTCTTTCCTTTCTAACCCTTTTCATCATTGGTTAGTATTTGGGGCTTGTGAAGCCCATGCCCAGGGATCCTCTGACTTTTATTGCTATTTAAAAAAAGATTTATATTACAGGACTCCAAAAGGCATCAAGCAAGAAAGGCTCTGTACCAAACACATAGGCCTTGCCTACATTGCGGCAGCATGTCGGGCATGTGTAGCAACATGCTGTAGTAAAAAGCAGGCAGTGTCCACACTGTAGTGTGTAGCTACACGTAGTATTGAAAGGGGGAGGCAGCGGGGAAAAGCTACAGCAGTTCCCCACTGCTGGAGCCTTTCACTGTGGCGAGGAAAGATTCTGGCTGTGGGGAGGCAATGGGACACTACACTGCTAAAAATAACAGTGTAGACAGGGCAGGCCCTGCTTGGGTGTGTAGAGAGCTGTGTAGGCTACATACCCGCAAGGTTCAGGCATGTCAGGACTCACTAAGCATTGCCTCCCCCAGCTATACTGTTATTTATACCCGTGATCGCTGGGTATGCTGTGTCCGTATTCTACATGCCGCCCTAAATGTAGACATATCTTACGTGACTTAGGACCACAAGGCCCACTGACATTCAAAAGATGGCTTTCCCCTCACTATGGATCTGAGAAAATGGAACAGATTCATAGAGAAGTTTGCATTCCATGTGCTGCTGCTGGTCCCCATTCCAACACTTTCTCTTCAGGTCTTGACACATGGGGATGAAAGTATTTTAAACCTTTTTTAGAACAGCTAGAGGCCTTCCATATGCGGTCTCTGTGGGCCATTATAGGGATCCGCTGGCAAGACAAAATTACCAACCATGAGGTTCTCCAAAAATCAAATGCCATAAGCATCAAGGCCACGCTGATAAAAGACCAGCTGTGCTGGGTTGGACACATCATTAGGATGCCTGAACATCGACTCCCCAGAAAAATTTTCTATGGAGACTTGGCACAAGGACGTCGGAATCAAGGCCACCCCATAAAGCGCTACAAGGACAGCATCAAGAACATCATACACTTTGATACAATAAAACCAGACGATCTTGAGAAGGCTGTGTCAAATAGATCAGCATGGTGACACACAGCACTCAGAGCTTTCCAAGCCTTTGAAGAGGACAGAAATAATTGATTGTTAGCTGTAAGAGAAAAGCATCATACCACTGTTATAGCTACCAAGATACTCACCAATGACTTTGTCTTCCCAATCTGCTCACAAGCATACGCGTCACGCTTTGGACTTCAAAGTCACTCCAGAATCCACAAAATGAGAGAACATGAAAATGGGGAGGCAGCGGGGAAAGGCTCCAGCACCTCCCAACTGCTGGGGCCTTTCACTGTGGCGAGGAAAGGTTGTGGCAGTGGGGATGCAATGGGACACTACACTGCTAAAAATGTCTGTGTAGATGGGGAGGCACTGCTTGGGAGTGTAGAGAGTTGTGCAGGGCATATATTCTAAGGTTATGGCATGTCTTTACTCACATAAGCAATGCCACACTGTCTATACTGCTGTTTATACCCAGGCTAGGTGGGTGTGCAGTGCATATACTTTACACGCCACCGTAAGTGTAAACACTGCCTTAGTGAGAGGCAGACCCTGCCCTGAAAAGCCTATGTTCTAAGTAGACAAGGCAGACGAAGGATTGGCGATGAAGCAGGAATCTTTTTTTGTCGGAACAATAACTTTAGGAAAGAGCCAGAGATCCCAGTTAAGTTTGTCAGCCATCCCTATACAGTTTGGAAAACCCACTGTACCTACCTTATTCACTCTCCTCGTTTTGGCTGGAGACCCCATTGCAAAGGTATATTGACCATAGACTCCAGAGTACCTTATATAAGCCTACTTATGCAGCAGAGCTGGGAATTTACTTGGGCCCTGTACACAGGGAGGGTGTGTGTGTGTGTGTGTGTGTGTGTGTTGCCCTTACATGGCAGCCTCACCACATGGTTAGTTGTTAGGGTTTTTTAATTTTTCCCTAGGATTATGTAAGAAAAGAAATACAGTGTAGCTAGAATGATTTAGAGCATGGCAAAACAGGTTGAGTGCAACAGTACAAAAGAACAGAATAGAGGCATTTAGTGGAGGATCCAGATGGCTCATGCTGCCTTGTTCTTTCCGCATTGTAGAGCTGCTTAAAAGCTTAGCAATGTGCTGCTAAGCATAATCAGAATGATCCATCAAGCCAGAGACAATACACATTACTCAAAAGTCAAAAATGGCTTAGTAGTTACATTTTACTTATGGCCCTCTTTTCTAATATATTAAACTTACAGTGCAAGTTGCCTAACATCTTAGGCCCCAGTCCTGCAAGCATTTGTGTATGTGCCAAACTTTAAGCACATGAGTGGCTCCATTGACTTTAGTGGGACTTTGCTCAAGTGCTTAAAATTAAGTATGTGTGTAAGTGTTTGCAGGACTGGGGCCTTGGTCTTGTTTTAAAAGGCAGAACTGTGCAAAATATTCATAACAAAATTGGAATCACAAGCGACTCACCTGCACTGGGGGCTTTGTCTCTGGCTTGAAACTCAGGCCATGTTCACAGAAAGATTTCGATCAAATTTGGCTTTTGGAATCTGTATCTCATGAAATGTAAAACAAATTCATGTGGATCAAAACCATAGAAAATATTTGTGAGAATCCCTGAGAAGAGAAATGGTCCAGCCTTGTATAGCTCTAGTAAAAAGCACAGACCCAATAGTCAAAGTAGCAAATTTAATTGTAAGAAAGATTATAGGACGAGTACTATCTTGAAAGCAAAGCTTAGTTTATATGGTGTTTTCAGTTTTAGTTGTAGTTTATTGACTTTTCTAGCATAAATCATTAGCATAGTAGATTAATGCAACATTCTATAGTGTTTACTCTAATAACATAACAAGATTTCATTTCTTACACAGACAGGGCTATGTTAGCGCACTTTTTTTTTTTTATCATTGTGTAACCAACCTTGGCACATAAACTCTGGCCAGCTTCAGACTGATGTAACTCCACTGATTTCAACAGCATCATGCTTGTTTGCGGCAGGGCTGAATTTGGTCCTGAGCGTAGTGGAGATGAATATATTACTGCAAATCTGCCAGTGACTAAAATAATCAGGACTGGCTCTAGACACCAGCAAAGAATACTTCTGGGAGTATTCACGAAAGATACTCCTGTGTTTTAGGCTTTCAGTAATGTTTTGCAAATTTTAGCAAATATTTCCAGTCCAGGCAAATTAGAACCTGATGATGCAATGGACCCATCCTATCCAGTGGCATTAAGTACGTTCAGGGTATTGCTCATTTTTTGTTTGAAGTCCAATAGAAAATGCACAAACACTCTGATGTCACGGTGATTGGTACGACACAAATGCCTAGTCAGATTAGGTAAAATAAAATTTATAAATGGATTTAAACTATTGAAATAGTATCTTGTATTGAGTGACAATCTTATCGTTCTATTTTTTTAATATATAAAAGGTGGATTATACCCTTTAACTGGTGGGTTAAATAGTCCCATGTGTTAGGGGGCTTATTCCTTCACCCACTTACTTCCCTGGTCCTTCTCGCATGAACAGAGAACAACAGTACCCAAAGTCCAAAGGTGCAAACAATTCAATGTTTATGGGGGTGAACTTTCAGCAAGCGTGATTCCAGTTTCCTTCCTTAGTGTCCCCCTTCCCAGCTCTGACACCACAGAGCCTTACCTGTGTCCCTGTTCCTATTTCCCTCCATTAGCAAAACATGATTCCAATTTCCCCACCCCCATTCCCTGTTCCCATTTCCCCCCCCACACTTCCTGATTGACTGCAGACTATATAATAAAACTTGAGTTCTGCTTAGCTATACCTTAACCAATCATTTTCCAGAAATTTAACTAACCAATCCTAACATATTGTAACATGATTATGTACCCAATTATATCCCACCACCTTAATTATTTTATACCCAGCAAAATTAATTATACAGCAGACCAAAACAATCACAAAGCCAGACAGAGGCCATGCAAATAAACAATAGCAAAGTGGGAATTATAATGACAAAACAATACAGAAGTGAGGATTTCACATCCCAGCTATTGATAAGTGAGTTCTTGCCAGACAGGATGCTATCAAACTAAGTTTCCTTTTACATCTTCTAGGCACTTCCCTTTCTCTGGAGGCGATAGGCATTATCAGGACAGGATTGTATTCCTAAAAGTCCAATAGTACCTTATTTCAATGTGACTAGTTCGGAATGTGAGGATGTGACCGTTCGCTTCCCAGCTTATGGCTGCCTCTGCTGCTTAGCCAAAGATCTTAGCCTAAGCACAGTGCCTCAGACTGTCATAGTAAGAGAAGGACCTTACACCGGCAGACAGTGATTTTGATTCTTTCTTTTATACCTCTATAACTAGCCAAGTGATAAGAATACACCTAAATTCTTAGAGTACAGGCCTTTGCAGACAGGCCTGAATATCTATATCCTAACACCATGCCTATTATTTTTTAACTCTTAAAATCTGAAAACCAGATTCTGATATCTTGATTGACATTGAATAGAACTTATTACTATTCTTATTCCATGGGCTTCAGTGGGGCTACTGTTGAGGTGAGGTGCTACTCAGTGTGAATAGGTTTTCTGAATTTGACCTTTAGAGTTATCAGGCTGGATCAATGATTTTCTACTCTTTTTTTATTACAGATAGGCAGCAAACCTAATGCTAACTCTAATGAAAATTGACCACAGCATTTAACAGCATCTCAGTGTGACTCCCTCATCCTGCTGATCCTTGGGTGCACTTCCACATCCAGTTATATTAGTACTCTTAAAAGTAGTTATAAGCTGCTGCGCTTGTTACAGGTTGAAAAATAAAGAGTGTTATTGGTGCACTAGGAGAGAAATGAGCAGCACTAACTCTGAGAAAAAGTTTCAGGTCCTTCAGACATCTCCTAACCTCTTATCTTTCCTTTGAGCTGTCCAATCACATGGGTGTACTTTCAGCTATTAAAATAATTATATGCTGAAATAGAGGTAGGGGGTAAATATTGTAAGCTGTAATTTTTCAAAAATTTCAGCCCCTACAAATGTTCTTCTCTTTAGAGAGGCAAAGAGGTGAGGCTTTCTGAAGATAATGCACTGAGCAACACTGTTATCAAGTGTCCGTTCCTTAACACTAGTTCACAGGAAAAACTTCAGGCAGAGCAAAGGCACTAAGGCCTAGCTGTGTCCGCTGCAGAGGGCTGGGATCAGTGGGAGCTGAGGGCATTCCACAATTCACAGAACTGGGATCATAGTGCTCATTTCTGGGTTAGGTTGTGACTTGGACTATACAAAGGAGTAAGGTGAAATAAGAACCCCCTTACAGTCTTGCACAGGCTACCCAAGCGTTGGGTTCAAACATTAGGAATAAGTGGAGCTAGTTGCCTGTTTACTACTTCCTGGGTGGGGAGGAGTACAGAATGGTGAACCTTCGACTGCACCTCTTCTTCTTGAGGCCAGAGTGATCGAGCCAGCATCGGGTGATATATATGCCAGGAGTAGATTACTACGCCCTCCCACCTGCCTGGAAGCGGAACTAAGAGGAGTGTCTGAATCATGAAAGCAGATGACAGAACAAGGAGTAATGGTCTCAAGTTGCAGTGGGGGAGGTTTAGGTTGGATATTAGAAAAATCTTTTTCACTAGGAGGGTGGTGAATGCGTTACCTAGTGAGGTGGTGGAATCTCCTTCCTTTTGAGGTTTTCAGGCTTGACAAAGCCCTGGCTGGGATGATTTAGTTGGGGATTGGTCCTGCTTTGAGCAGGGGGTTGGACTAGATGAGCTCCTGAGGTCAATTCCAACCGTGATATTCTATGATACCTAGCAAGATTACTTGGCAGATGGAGCCACTTCATACCACCCCTTGCTGAAGGCTGTGCCTAAACCCACAAGTCACCCTTAAAGACATCATAGAATCTTATGCAGACTGAATAACCCCAGTTCCCACAGCCTCTCCTCGTAAGTCATGTGCCCCAGCCCCATAATCATTTCCGTTGCCCTCCGCTGGACTCTCTCCCTCCAATATATCCACATCCCTTCTGTAGTGGGGGGGACCAAAACTGGACGCAATACTCCAGGTGTGCCCTCACCAGTGCCGAATAGAGGGGAATAATCACTTCCCTCGATCTGCTGGCAATGCTCCTACTAATACAGCCCAATATGCTGTTGGCCTTCTTGTCAACGAGGGCACACTGCTGATTCATATCCAGTTTCTCGTCCACTGTAATCCCCAGGTCCTTTTCTGCAGAACTGCTGCTTAGTCAGTCGGTTCCCAGCCTGTAGTGGTGCAAGAGATTCTTCCTTCCTAAGTGCAGGACTCTGCACTTGTCCTTGTTCAACCTCATCAGATTTCTTTTGCCCAATCCTCCAATTTGTCTAGGTCATCTCTCCGATGAGTTTTTCAAATAATTCTGTGTTTGAGTTAGCAGGGTGTAATTAAAAAGAAAATCTGAAAAGTTTCTTAACAGTTGAAAACTAACTGTCCCCCATGTTTGGATAACACAAGAATGACTGAACAGATTTTCATGGACTTTTCCAAAAAAGTTCTGAGAAAATGAATGAAAAGGGCTGTTTGGATTGGAAGGGCCACCTCACTATTAACTGTCACATTGTTCGTGTGGCACTATGACATAAAGGGTCAGAACAACCAGTAGGAAAAATCCTGACTACACAAAACTGTGACAAAGCAGTATAGATTTGTTTAGATTTGCTGTTTGTGCACGTCCTGTGGAAACATCCGTCCACATTTGATTAGGAGGAAAAAATCCAGCGTTGACAATACATTTTGAAAATAATGAAAGCTTCTTATTATGTACTGTGTCTTAGTGATACAGTCGCTTAACAGATTAGGTGTTTAGCTAAGGTCTGAAAAGCAATTCCCTACAGTTCAGAAAACAGATTGAGGATTTTTCCAGTCATTTATTATAAGAATGTTTCTTTAAAAATTATCAGAAACTAAATAATCTTACAGACAGAAAGTTGGAAAGCTTTCTTAAAAAAATTGTAATGCATAGAAAAAGTCATGAGGCTAAAGGCTAACACGCAGCCTGATTACCTCTAATCGCTCATCTTCTCTAAATGGTAATTCTGATAAATTTAACACCAACCAAAGACACCGTGGGCATGGAAACCTTTCCTGGAAGTTGCCTGGGAAGAGAAATGGATTTTTGAGTTAAATGAACAAAATTAAAAACAAATTTATTTTCAGTTCTTAAAAATTAAAGTTTAGAGGGCAGAACCTCTGCCTGGAGAAAAGACTGTGATAGTAGAAACTAGTTTAGTGAATGAGGATTGGAGATACATAAAAAACCCCTTTGATGAGGCACAAAAAATAGCTTGTCAAAGGGATAATTAAGGTTTTTTTGTAACTCAGATTGCAATGTAAAATAAAATATGCTTCCACAGAGGGGCCGTATTGATAATAATCCCCTCTGCATTATAGGTAGTTTGTGCTCCAAGTATTGTAGATTTGGAATTCCCCATACAGAAGATTGGGTTTTTTTTAAAACAAATTATTTGTGCTTCAAAGGGATAGTTACCAGTATAAGAAAGTACACAACTGAGTAAGCAGTTAGATACATAGACTATACTGTTGGTTAAACAAATAAACATTGTGACCAGATACACAGGGTATATTTGAAATTACATAAATTAGTGATGCAAAGAAGAAATAACACAAGGATGTAAGCAGGACATTGTTATAGTGATCGGCAGAAGACCATGTGTGTGCAATAAGTCAGTTTGTAAACAAGTACTGGACAGACACTGGTGGACCAATCTGTGTATAAAACTTGAAGTGGCTGAGTAAGCACTTAAGGCATTTGGTGTCATATGTCATAGTCTGACGAAGGTTTCTAACCATCAGAGGAGTGAAGTTCTGGAATAGCCTTCCAAGGGAAGCAGTGGGGGCAAAAGACCTATTCTGACCTATCGAACTAAATTCGATAAGTTTATGGAGGAGATGGTATGATGGGATAACATGATTTTGGCAATTCATTGATCTTTAACTATTCATGGTAAATAGGCCCAATGGCCTGTGATGGGATGTTAGATGGGGTGGGACCTGAGTTACTACAGAGAATTCTTTCCTGGGTATCTGGCTGGTGAATCTTGCCCACATGCTCAGGGTTCAGCTGATTGCCATATTTGGGGTCGGGAAGGAATTTTCCTCCAGGGCAGATTGGAAGAGGCCTTGGGGTTTTTCACCTTCCTCTGTAGCATGGGGCACGGGTCACTTGCTGGAGGATTCTCTGCACCTTGAAGTCTTTAAACCATGTTTTGAGGACTTCAATAGCTCAGACATAGGTGAGAGGTTTATTGCAGGAGCAGGTGGGTGAGATTATGTGGCCTGCATTGTGCAGGAGGTCAGACTAGATGATCATAATGGTCCCTTCTGACCTTAATATCTATGAGTCTATGAGTCATATTTCATGGGGCTGGAATAATTTCCTGTTAGTTTGCAAGGGTGGTCTCTGCTTTTCCTTTAATATTTTTCTTAAGCACCTGCTCAAAGTACCAACATAATTGAATTGCTTGAGACGTGGTCTTCTGCCAAGAGTAGAACTGTATTGTGCACCCTGGATCGAATTCAGCTCCCAGCCCCAGTGCCATTGGTGTAACTCCACTGAAATCTCATTTACTCCAGCTGTGAATACTGTAACTGAGGGCAGATTTTTGGAAATACTATGCTCCTAAGTCATGAGGTTGCACAGACAGGTGTTCTCTTTGTATTGGTGTCCATGTATTTCAAACAAATGGTGCTGGATGAGGAAATGTCATGTTGGGGATACCTGTTCTTGGGTGCCTTGGAGAGAAGGGCTCTGACCTCAGTGAAGGCTAAGTCACGACAGGAGGAATGGATCATCTATCAGATCATTGAAGTCAATGGAAAAAACTGCCACTGACTTCACTGGTTGTTGGACTAGGTTCTCAGACAAGAGCGAAAGGGGCTATGAGCCCTTTCCTAAACATTCCCATGAAGGAGTTCGTGAATATTGGTATGGGGAGAGCCAACTGTGCTGAGGAATTCTCAGCTTTATAGGGGAAACTGAAAGCAAACAAGAGTCTGCCATAGAAATAAAAATGTAATTATACCAGTGCTTGAAATAAGCAAAGAAGTCCCCATTTTAAAAATAGTTTTTCTAAATATTTCTTGTAGCGAATGCCCACAGACTCCCCTATGTTGACCTTGGGCCTCACCTTGGCAATATCTCAGGTGCCTTATGCTATAAACCACGGTTGCTCAGAGTGATGCATGTGAAATACAGACATTTAGCTGAATTGATCGGGCAGCAAAAGAAAACAGCGTAGGCCAGATCCTCAATTGGTATAAATGGGCATAATTCCATTGAAGTCAGTGGAGTTACTCTGGTTTACACCAGTTGAAGATCTGAGAGGACTTCTCAGTTATTTGAGTCTGGTATTAGTCTTTTGCATGCACCACATTTGTCAATCATATTTGGAAAGTGATATGTCCAGAACATAGTCCTGAAGGTACTGAAAAGGATAGAGGGTGGGGCCATGTATTTTCACAAAACATTCAAAAGATCATCACTGTCTCTTAAGCAGAAATAAAATTACTACTCAACATGCAACTGACTCCTTGGGAATGAGAGTGATGTATGTTTGGAATACTACACTGGTAGTTCTAGAATGTTTTACTTCGGTTATTCATTACCTCTTCTTTGGTTTTGTTTTCTGTGAGACATGGAATGGCAAAAGTAGAGAGGAAATTTACCCTGGTACTAAGAGCTTGTTGGTAGAAATCTTTTGTGATTTGTTTGCATAGGGGTCTGGGCTTTGTTCTTGACAATGAGCTTTTGAAAAGGGACGTCATATTCTTTGTTTCTCACATTAGTTGTTACTACCAGTGTGGGAAAAGATTAGGGTAAGTAGAGAAGGAAGAGAGGGAAGAAAACAGTGACAATTCTAAACACATGCCTGTTATGCCCTTTAGAACTGTAAAATCATAGGTATGATCAAGGGGGGATATTTCCTGGCTCCTAATGAGGTGTTATTTGTATTCCTCTTGTGACAAATACAGAATGACCCTTAGGATAGGGGAGGGATAGCTCAGTGGTTTGAGCATTGGCCTGCTAAACTCAGGGTTGTGAGCTCAATCCTTGAGGGGACTATTTAGAGATCTGGGGCAATTGGGGATTGGTCCTGCTTTGAGCAGAGGGTTGGACTAGATGACCACCTGTGGTCCCTTCCAACCCTGATATTCTATGATTATGGGGAGAAGGGATACAAGAACTTGGGAAATGTTCAAAACTCCTCTTGAGAAAATGAAAATAAAACTGAATGGCAAATTTAAGTTATGGGGGACTGTTTCTGCTCCCTTTGAGGCCACTGGGAGTGTTGCATTAGCTTCCACTGGAACAGGATCAGGTCATGCTGTCTGAGATTCTGTGATCTCTACTATTTGTATTCAGTTCACTGCTGCTCTTAAAAATTCTGCTTAACTGGATGGAGGTTTAATTAACTTCTCTGTGTTGAGTATAAGTATCACAGAAGTCATATGGATCAAATTGAATTTCTTTCCTGAAACAGGATTTCAGGGCTCTGCATTTTGCTTGCTGGCATATATACCTTGAAAGAAGAGCTTTCCATCTGTAATAATAGTAATAATATGAGGTATGGAATGCTGCATCACTCTATACTGTATTGTGGAGAAAACTATTTTTGTGGCTCCGTTCTACATATTTTATATTGATGGTTTGTGAAACAAAGATGTAGACAAAGAAGTGTCAGAATTACACAAATGTGGATACCTGGAGCCAGACTCTAGCCCAAGACACACACACACAAGTTCCATGCACATGAATAACCGAGGGCACAAATTAGCCCTCATTCTTTACTTTAAGTAAATTAATGAATGGTTTGTCAGTTAATAGAAATAAGCTGGTTGAGAGTGTGCTAAAATGGCACCACTCTCATCTGACAGTTTAGTGGATCAGGAAATATGTTTTAGCTCTTTACAATTTGGAGGTGGTAAAATCTTGTGCATCTTTCTGCTGTTGCCACTGCCGCCCCTTCTTCTTCTTCTTCTTCTCCACTTTCCTGTTTAGTATTCTAGATCTCATTTATTTCACTAATCAAAACACATTCCTTTTTTCTCAATAGCACACTATACAAAATGCTGACATGATGAAAAGGGACATTTCCAAATGATGCTTAAATCAGTATTTGCATTTAGCTTAGACAGTCGTCTGGGAGAGAATCTAAATGTGTAGAAAGAATAGTAAATATGGCAGGCCACCATCTTGGCTTAACAGTGAAATCCTTGCTGATCTTAAACACAAAAAAGAAGCTTACAAGAAGTGGAAGTTTGGACAAATGACCAGGGAGGAGTATAAAAATATTGCTCAGGCATGCAGGAGTGAAATCAGGAAGGGCAAATCACACTTGGATTTTCTGCTAGCAAGAGATGTTAAGAGTAACAAGAAGGGTTTCTTCAGGTATGTTAGCAACAAGAAGAAGGTCAAGTAAAGTGACCTTACTGAATGAGGGAAGCAACCTAGTGACAGAGGATGTGGAAAAATCTAATTTACTCAATGCTTTTTTTGCCTCTGTCTTCACGAACAAGGTCAGCTCCCAGAGTACTGTACTGGGCAGCACAACATGGGGAGGAGGTGACCAGCTCTCTGTGGAGAAAGAAGTGATTCAGGACTATTTAGAAAAACTGGACGAGCACAAGTCCATGGGGCCGGATGCGCTGCATCTGAGGGTGCTAAAGAAGTTGGCGGATGTGATTGCAGAGCCATTGGCCATTATCTTTGAAAACTCATGGTGATCGGGGGAGGTCCCGGACGACTGGAAAAAGGCTAATGTAGTGCCCATCTTTAAAAATGGGAAGAAGAAGGATCCGGGGAACTACAGACCGGTCAGCCTCACCTCAGTCCCTGGAAAAATCATGGATCAGGTTCTCAAGGAATCAATTCTGAAGCACTTAGAGGAGAGGAAAGTGATCAGGAACAGTCAGCATGGATTCACCAAGGGCAAGTCATGCCTGACTGGCCTAATTGCCTTCTGTGACGAGATAACTGGCTCTGTGGATGAGGGGAAAGCAGTGGATGTGTTATTCCTGGACTTTAGCAAAGCTTTTGATATGGTCTCCCACAATATTCTTGCCAGCAAGTTAAAGAAGTATGGGCTGGATGAATGGACTATAAGGTAGATAGAAAGCTGGCTAGATCATCAGGCTCAACGGGTAATGATCAATGACTCCATGTCTAGTTGGCAGCCGGTATCAAGCAGAGTGTTCCAAGGGTTGGTCCTGGGGCCGATTTTGTTCAATATCTTCATTAACGATCTGGAGGATGGCGTGGATTGCATACTCAGCATGTTTGCAGATGACACTAAACTGGGAGGAGTGGTAGATACGCTGGAGGGTAGGGATAGGATACAGAGGGCCCTAGACAAATTAGAGGATTGGGCCAAAAGAAATTTGATGAGGTTCAACAAGGACAAGTGCAGAGTCCTGCACTTAGGATGGAAGAATCCCATGCACTACTACAGAATAGGGACCAAGTGGCTAGGCAGCAGTTCTGCAGAAAAGGACCTAGGGGTTACAGTGGACAAGAAGCTGGATATGAGTCAACAGTTTGCCCTTGTTGCCAAGAAGGCTAACGGCATTTTGGACTGTATAAGTAAGAGCATTGCCAGCAGATCAAGGGACATGATCATTCCCCTCTATTTGGCATTGGTGAGGCCTCATCTGGAGTACTGTATCCAGTTTTGGGCCCCACACTACAAGAAGGATGTGGAAAAATTGGAAAGAGTCCAGAGGAGGGCAACAAAACTGATTAGGGGACTGGAGCGCATGACTTATGAGGAGAGGCTGAGGGAACTGGGATTATTTAGTCTGCGGAAGAGAAGAATGAGGGCGGATTTGATAGCTGCTTTCAACTACCTGAAAGGGGGTTCCAAATAGGGTGGATCTAGACTGTTCTCAGTGGTACCAGATGACAGAAGAAGGAGTAATGGTCTCAAGTTGCAGTGCGGGAGGTTTAGGTTGGCTATTAGGAAAATCTTTTTCACTAGGATGGTGGTGAAGCACCGGAATGGGTTACTTAGGGAGGTGGTGGAATCTCCTTCCTTTGAGGTTTTTAAGGTCAGGCTTGACAAAGCCCTGTCTGGGATGATTTAGTTGGGGATTGGTCCTGCTTTGAGCAGGGGGTTGGACTAGATGACCTCCTGAGGTCCCTTCCAACCCTGATACTCTATGATTCTAAATGTGGCAGAATTGCAAAGAGCTCACCTATTTAAGGGCTTCTTATGAATGGATTTTTAGATTGACCTTGAAGACCCTTCCCAAATGGGAAAATCTCTCTCCCTTCATTACTAGATTATACCCTAAAATTGTTTAGAAAGTGTGAATGTGTACTAATTGCTTTCAGTATCGTTGTTGCTGCCTGCACTGTGTTACAGATCTTTTAACATACAAGGCAGAGCTACTGCTCTAGGCTAATTTGAAGGCTGAAATAAAAGATAAGTTCTGTAAAGTTTAATTGGCTAAACTGTAGAAGGTGATACTACCAATTCAATTAGTATATAAGTAAAAGGATGAGCAGAGGAGAAGATTAAATTATGTTTATTGAGGTCGAAAGTTTCAGTAGTTGAAATTGTTAAATTATTTTCTAAAAATGCAGTAGATACAAGAAACTGAGCAAGGTTTGATTTATTTTAAACTCATATATATGTGTGTGTGTGTGTGTGTGAATATAATGTGAAAACCTATTGCAGGGTCTTGGAACTAGCCAGAGACCACAGTCAGTTTAATAAAAGATAAAGATATTTGTACCATGATAAAGTGCTGCTTCATGCATGAAATAGATGTCCTAGTTCCATGTCGGTGATTTGGTGCTGTATTGCCCTAAAAATGTGAAACCAACATGCAGAATCAGTTTTTAGTGGATTATTCACTTATCGCTTGTTTAGTTTGCACACCCTGGGATGTTGTTTGATTGAAAAATGACTAAAATACACTAAGAATGAAGTAAGAAAGATTTAATAAAATGTACTTTTCACAGCTATAGAATTTCAATATTTTTCTCGAGATATTTTAGGAGCCATTTATGACAACGTGCTAAAATTAACAGTGTTTGTGGCTTATTTTATTCTGATTCAGTTTCAAGGTGGTGGTTCTGTTCTTTAAAGCCCTCAATGGGCCTAACTTGAACTATCTCTGGGCAATCCACCTCTTTCTGTGGGATCCCTCATAGTGGCTTCAGTTACTGGGACACTCATAGCAATCCTTAGTTTGAACTCTAGGGAGTTGGGGGCAGAGCATTTACAGTGGAGTTGCATTTTACATGGGGGTTAGGTTCTAAAATCAGCGCGTAAGGTGAAAATCGCATATAGTCAAAATTACCCTTGAAAATCCCTTAAGTCGCCTATAAAGTACAGTATACTGTACATAGTTTTGTGTATACAACCCTGTACAGTAATATGTATAATGTATACAGTAATGTACAGCATATACTAAAGAGTACATAATGGAAAATATAATTTTACAGTACTGTATTTTTAATTACAGGGGTTAATTACAGGGGGGTAATTACAGGGGGTTGTCAGGCTTGATGTCGATCCAGGAGACAGAGGTGATGGAGAGGTTGGGTGACGGAGAGCGGGTGGCTCTGGTTCAGCTCGAGAAGTTGATTGCTTAGGCTCATCTGCTGCTGGTTGTTTTTCCTTGAAAAACATGGTGATCGGCAACTGTCGCTGTTGTCTCTTGAACTGCTCAAACATTTCTTGATACGGTCTCAAATCATCTGTAATACTACTTGTGATTTTGAGGCTTTGTTCCATAGAGGGATCATATTCAGAAATTAAATCATTCAAGTGTTTCACTGCTTGGAACACTTCAGCAAATTTATGAAGATTCCAACTTGCTGGCTCTTCCTGTTCGTCATCATCATCTTCGTCTTCTGTAGATGATTTTATCAGTTCCTCTAACTCTTCATTAGTCAGTGTTTCTCTATGGCTCTCAATTAATTCTTCAATTTCTTCCTCAAGGATGTCGACAAAGCCATCACTACCCACTTGCCTGGCTACCTGAACAATGCTTTTTACTTCTTTGTCAATGGTCGGGAAACCCTTAAAAACATTCACACATTCTTTCCATAGGTTTCGCCAACATGCATTGACTGTTTCAGGCTTGATTGCATCCATTGCCTGTTTAATATAAGTGATACAATTGGCAATGTTGAATGACTTCCAACACTCCATCACATTAAAGATTGGGGTCAGCATCCATAGTGCTACATATCCATGAGAATGTAAGCCTCGTGTACGTGGCCTTGAAACAGCGAATCACGCCTTGGTCGAGAGGATGGAGGTGGTATTGCGGGGGAGAAAGACAACTTCAACATCATTATGTGCAAACCGGAGTGCCGCAGGGTGGCCAGGAGCACTGTCTACAATCAGCAACACTTTAAAGTCAAGTCCTTTCTCTTCGAGGTACCGCTTGACTTCCAGAATGAAACACTTGTGGAACCAATCCAGAAATAATGCTGCTGTCACCCGAGCCTTTTTATTTGATTGCCAGAACACAGGCAGGAGATTTTTGTTCTTGCCTTTTAGGGCATGGGGATTTGCAGCCCTGTAGAGCAAGCCCAGCTTTATTAAATGCCCAGTCGCATTGCCACAAAACAACACTGTCACACGGTCTTTAGCTGCTTTGAAGCCAGGGGCTTGTCTTTCTGATTTCGAAGTGTAAATGCAGTTGGGCATTTTTTTCCAGAACAGCCCAGAAGAGCTCTTCAGCATTAAAAACTTGTTCTGGAAGATTGCCCTTTTCTTCTATGATTTTCTTTAATTGTTCAGGGTAGGCTTTTGCTGCCTCTTCATTGGCAGCTTCACCAGTAGTCTGCATGTTTTTCAGGTTGAAGCGGTTCCTAAAACTGTTAAGCCAACCTTGGCTGGCTTTGAATTCCTTCTCATCAGAAGGCTGTCCCTTTTCGGCATGAGGTTTGAACAGCTCATAGAGGCTAAGAGCCTTTTCTCGCAACGTGTTGCCGTCGATAGGCACACATTTACGGTTCATGTCTTCCAGCCATAAGTTTAATGCCTTTTCAGTCTTCACTGAAGTCTTATCACGCACCTGGCTCGTCATCTTAGCAGTTATTGGAGCACTTGATGCCACGGCTTGATGAATTTCTCTCTCTCAAATCTTGACGACACGGATGCTAGATTCGTTGTGGCCATATTTACATGCCACGTTGGAGACCGACATACCGTCTCTCAGTAAGTCCAACACATCCAGCTTTTCCTCTAGCGTTGGAACAGATCGCTATTTCTTCGGTTGAGCACCAGATGAAGTAGTTGGCTTGCGTTTGGGGCCATGTTGTCCAAAAAATACGTACAGTATCTTTAAACACTAGAATCCCACTCAGTGCGGCGAGATGCTCACACTATGAGAGGCATGCAGGAACTGAGACCGACTGAGTGAACAGCAGATTCATGTCTCCCATCTCACGCTCACTCCATAGCATATACTCATTGAGCGGAATGGTGGGCGGAATCGCCCGTACTATTTACAGGTATCTTGTTATTTTTCTTTTTTTTTGCCGAGCGCATATAGTTGAATTTGCGTAAGTTAAATGCGCGTATGATGTGACTCACCTGTGCTGTGATGGACCCAGAGTAGTTAAACACGCACCTGCTAGAGATCAGGATGAGCACAAGTCATGCCTTGTTCTGAGCATATTGTAAGACCCATCTTTATACACCAGCTCTCACACAGTCCCAGAGTGGTAGAGGGACTCAGCAACATCTTCCTAGACAACAGAAACCAGTGGCTGAAAGTATGCAAAGATGGAGAATTTAGGTCCTATGTGTCAATGCCCTATGTTTAGGGCCCTACCAAATTCACATCCATGAAAAATGGATGGTCCATCATGGACTGTGAAATCTGGTCTCCTCCGTTGCAATCTGGTCTTTTGTATCTTTACCCTATACTATACCAATTTCACGGGGGAAACCAGAATTTCTTAAATTGGGGGTCCTGACCCAAAAGGGAGTTGCAGGGGGTCACAAGGTTATGTTAGAGGGGATTGTGGTATTGCCACCCTTACTTCTGTGCTGCCTTCAAAACTGGGCAGCTGGAGAGTGGCGGCTGTTGGCTGGGCCCCCAGCTCTGCAGGCAGCAGCACAGAAAGAACGGAGGCAATACCATACCATGCCATCCTTACTTCTGTGCTGCTGCCGATGGTGGCTCTGCCTTTGGAGCTGGGCTCCTGGCCAGCAGCCACCGCTCTACAGCTGCCCAGCTCTGAAGGCAAACCTGCCACCTCCAGCAGCGCAGAAGTAAGGGTAGCAGTACCACAACTCCCCTTACAATAACCTTGCAACCCCCCACAACTCCTTTTTAGGTCAGGACCCCTACACTTACAACACTGTGAAATTTCACATTTAAATAGCTGAAATCATGAAATTTACGATTTAAAAAATCCTATGACCATGAAATTGACCAAAATAGACCGGGAATTTGGTAGGGCCTACCTATGTTATATTTAGCTTATATAATTTCTTTTTTATGTTCTACCTATAGTGACTACTGGCATGTCAACACATTTAATATTTTAAAAACGACAACAAATCAACATCACAATCAAGGCATTCCTAAGCATCTGAAAATTATTTAAATGTGCACTTCAGTAGAAAGCAAGATCTTGTCAGAACTCAGTGTGCCCATGTGTAAGTGTGCAGTGAAATGAACATTTGTGAGCAGATGAATATGCTTATGTTTAGTGTAGCTGTACTATCTCAAGCTATACTCTACTCATTTTATAAGCTAAGCAGGGAAAGGCAGGGTCATTACTTGGATGGGCATCCTCTAAGGAAAACCCGAGGGCTGCAGGAAGTGATGTTGGTAATGCAGTACACAGCATTTTTCCTCTGAGTCAGTAATAAACATGGTGAGAGTTGAGGATGAGAGATTAAATTGAAATCCTTCTTACTTGTTTAAAGTGCCAGGCAGTTTTTATGAGAATGGGAGAGTTTTCCAATGTTTTGTTCCATACGTTAACATGGGTATTACATTTTGCTTATCCACATTTCCCCTGTAAATTTTAACTGGGTACATTATCATGCACTTCTTGTCATGAACTGTTGGGTAGTGCAGCAGTGTGTTATTAACGGTTACTTTCATGCCAAAGGCTGGCCAAATTGTTCAGCTATATCTAACTAGCCAAATTTTGTTCTTGGTTACAACTCCATTGAAGTCGTGTTTGTAAATGATAGCAGAATTTGCCAGGTAAAGCTTGATACTAGTCGTCTTTATGTTGGCAGAATGTGAATTATCAAAAAAGGTTCTGCTGAGACACTGAGCCTCCTGCAGTTGTGTTGCTACAAATCTTTACAATATCTTAATCATCTGAGATAGTGTTTATGTTAAAAATAAAGATACTTTTGTTCCATCCCCAACTCCCTGCCACAATCCATTATCAATTTTAACTTCTAAAGATTTTATATAACCATAAGTAAAGTGTCACCTGAGGCTTCAAATTGTCCTTGACCGTGTCCGAAGGAGAACTCCACCTTCCTGAACTAATTGCTTTTCCTTCTCTTTGACTGGGTCCCTCACTAAAGTAAATGCCCAGCACAGGTTTGTTCTTTCTCTGTCTTGAAAGCACAGTTTCCCACACAGATGTAAAGCTTCTGAATAATCTTTTTAAAAAAATTATTTTCAAAATTTGTGAGTTAGGTCTCTGTCCTTCATGGCTGGTAAAGTAAATAAACATACTGTAATTATGCAAATCCCCGTGGTCTAATTATAAGACTCAATGTACCTCCATCTGACTCTGATCTGATGGTATATCACAACTGATCACTGTAAATTATTGACATCATTCCTGTTTAACAGCCAGTAAACCAACAAGCCAAAAAAACCACACCCCAGTTCTGCTCGGTTAAAACCCCTCATGATTTTTTTACTGTCATCTTGGATTTATCAGAGTGATTAGTGTTCGGGCTTTCATGGCTACATTTGGCGTGCCTATCTGATGAACAGCTGTACTTATGAAAGAGAGAGTTTTCTTAACGAGCCCTTGGCGTTCTGGTCTTTATCCTTGAAAAAAGTTGTAAAAAGTGAATGAATACTGATAGTGCAGTAAATTCCTGTGTGTGTTAAAGGACTTAGCTGTGCAGTCACAAAACAATGATTTCAAATTATTGACTTCTGAAGTGCAAAGTAATGAAATGTAAGTTATGGAAAAAAATTCTATATGAGAGAAACTAATCCCAGGTTACATCCAGCTTTCTTTGTTTTTGCCAATGGGCTACTTTAGGAGAGCTCATAAATTAAGCTGAGTTCAGCCATGCTAGTACTTGAACAGTACAATGTTTTCGTCCTTGTGGAGGAAACTCATCTGGAATCAAGACATCATTCTGTTTGGGAATAAAGATGGCCTTAAGGCTAAGGCACTGGTCTGAGATTTAGGAGTTCTGGGTTCACTTCCTAACTCTATCATAGACTCCCAGTATGACCAGATCACTCAGAGTTGGATTTTCAAAAGCATCCAACATTGATCTAATGCTGCTTCCCTTGAAATCAATGGTAAAACTCCAAGGAGAGCAGAGTTAGGCTAACACTGAATGCTTTTGTAAGTGTTCCCTTGAAGTCACTGTATATCAGTGCCCCATTTGTAAAACAAAAGTAATAATACTTTCTTTCTCCTATCCTAAGATTGTCTTGTCTATTTAGACTCTCCAAGGTAGGGACTATCTCTTAATAGGCGTTCTGACAGTGATTAAATGAGCCTCTGCTCTCAGCTGAGGATCTAGGTACTATCTTAATACTGATTACCACAACAATTTTGCATCGTACTCAACATGATGTGTTAAAATGTCATCCAGCCGCATGAACCTTAGTAATATTCCTTCATCTCTAAAAGTAATTTTATGACTTGTTACCATCCTGCAAACAGCACTTTGGGAAGCGGGATCATCTCAGCAAAATCAAGATGGCTGGCAACCAGCCCAATCTCTATGGAACATCTCTGTGCTTCATGAAGCAATACTGGTGGTTTTTAGGTCTATCAGAGTCAGGGCTGAACCAGTTCCCCAGTAAGATGGTAAGAGGTTCTGTACAGCTGGAGGTACCATTTGTTACTCTAGATGTACTTCAGTGGTTGTAGATGTGCCCCTTGTATATAACTGGTTTGAAAGTTTCAATGTAGTTTATATGGGTCCGACAGGCCAAGCAACTATAATAGGAACAGTAACTTTTTGGACAAGTACATAATGTGTTATCAGGAAAATATGTAAATATATTATTACTTTTTGTAATGTAAATAATTCTTAAAATTGAAACTTCTGAATTGGTGGGAGACATTTATGAGAAAGGGTAGAATGAGAGGAGACTATAGCATCATAGAAATGCAGGAGTTGAAGGGACATCAATAGGTCCTCTAGTCCAGTCCCTTGTTCTGAGGCAGGTCTAAGTATTATCTAGACCAGTGGTCCCCAACCTTTCTGTTGCAATAGCATATTCATGTTCCCAGAAGAGTGTGGTGGGCGCCGGACGACCAGCTGCCAAAATGCCACCGAGAAATGGCGTCATCAAGACGTGCCGCCGCCAAAATGCTGCCAAGAAGCAGCGGCATTTCGGTGGTGACACTTCTTGGCGTTGCCACTTCTGGGCGGCATTTTGGCGGCTGGTTGTTCGGCGGCCGCGCTCCTCAGTGGCGGGTTGTCCAGCGGAAGCGCTCCCTTGTCAGGAGGCAGGCGCACATAAATGCCCCGGCGGGCGCCATGGCACCTGCGGGCACCGTGTTGGGGACCACTGATCTAGACCATCCCTGACAGGTGTGTATCTAACTTGTTCTTAACCCCGCCCCCCAATGACTGAGATTCCACAACTTCTTTAGGTAATTTGTTTCAGTGCTTAACTACTTTTACAGTTAGGATGTTTTTCTAATGTCTAACCTCAATCTCTCTTGCTTCAATTTAAGTCCATTACTTCTTGTCCTGACCTCAGTGGATAAGGAGAACAATTTATCACTCTCCTTTTTATAACAACCTTTTACATACTTGAAGTTTGTTATCATGTGCCCCCTCAGTCTTCTCTTCTCCAGAGTAAACATACTCATTTTTTTCAATCTTTCCTTGTAGATCATATTTTCTAGACCTTTAATCATTTTTGTTGCTCTCCTCTGGACTTTCTCCATTGTGTCCACTTTCCTGAAATGTGGTGCCCAAAACTGGACACAGTATTCCCACTGAGGTCTGATCAGTGCTGAGTAGAGTGGAAGATTACTCCTTGTGTCTTGCTTACACACCTGCTTTACATTCCAGAATGGTGTTTGCTTTGTTGCAACAATATTACATAGTTGACTCCTATTTAATTTGTGATCCACTATAACCCCAGATCCTTTTCTGCAGTACTCCTTCCTAGGCAGTCGTTTCCCATTTTGCATTTGTGCAATTGATTTTTCCTTCCTAAATTAAATACTTTTCATTTGTCCTTACTGAATTTCATCCTGTTTATTTCATAGTTATTCCAGTTTGTTAAGATCATTTTGAATTCTAATTCTGTCCTCCTAAATTCTTGCAAATCGTCCCAGCTTGGTATTGTCCACAGACTTTATAAGTGTACTCTCTCTATGCCATTTTCCAAATCATTTATGACTATATTGAACAGAACTGGACCCAGGACAGATGTCTGTATAGGACCCCACTTGATATGCCCTTCCAGCTTGACTGTGAACCATTGATAAGTACTCTCTGTGTATAGTTTTCCAAGCAGTTGTGCACCACTGTATAGTAGTCTTGTCTAGGCTGTATTTCCATAATTTGCTTATGAGAAGGTCATGTGAGACAGTATCAAAAGATTTAGGCTATGTCTACACTACTAATTTTTGTTGACAAAAGTGATGGCGACACCCAAAAGTTGACATAATAAAAATCGGAATCTCATGTTCACACTTGCTCCCTCTGTCGGCAGATCGCACCCACAATGGGGGCACCATCATCAACAGTGTGAGCGTTGAACTGTGCGTACCTATTCCACAGTCCAGCTCGACACCTTCTGTTGCTATGGAAGGCAGAGCGAATTGCATCGCGGCACATCTTGGGACCTAGCTAAATGTGATGCATTGCTTTATGTCCCAGCAGTACATGGGCTTCCAGCTTTCTTTTGCGGCATTTTTGCAACAGCCTTTCTTTGCTATGCACCTCGGCATCTTTGTGATAAGAGAGGGATCCCACACTGCTCTCCTATGCTTTGTTAACTGTCATGAAGATGTCACGCATGGCAGTGCAGTTAATCATCAAGTTCCTAACTGAAGAAGACTCGCAGGCACCTGACATTCTGTGTGACATGGATAGGAGCAACTTCAAATTGCTTTTGGCATTCACAGAGCAGCTGCATAGGGTAGACAGTTGCCTTTCGGCTCGCGAAACAAGCACTGAATGGTGGGATCATGTCGTCATGCAGGAGTGGGGTGGAGAGCAGTGGCTATAGAACTTTTGGATGCGGAAAGCCACCTTCCTGGAACTGTGTGTGGAGCTCGCCCCAGACCTGAGGTGCAAGGACACCAGAATGAGAGCTCCGCCCTATTGGTAGAGAAGCATGTGACAATCGCTGTGTGGAAGCTGGCAACTCCAGACTGCTATCAGTCGGTCGCAAATCAATTTGGAGTGGGGCTGCGTTAATGCAAGTATGCAGGGCAATTATTCACAGCCTGCTACGAAGGACCGTGACTCTGGGAAATGTGCATGAAATAGTGGACGGCTTTGCAGAAATGGGGTTCCCTAAATATGGAAGGGTGATAGATGGCACACATATTCCAATTTTGGCACCAGACCACCTTGCAACAGAGTACATCAATAGGAAGGGGTACTTCTCCATGGTGTTACAGGCACTTGTGGATCACTGAGGGCGTTTCACTGACATCAGCGTGGGGTGGTCTGGGAAGGTGCATGACGCACACATCTTCAGGAACACCAGCCTGTACAGAAAACTACAAGCGGGGACGTTCTTTCCAAACCAGAAGATTATCATGGGGGATGTTGAAATGCCCATCGTGATCCTGGGAGACCCAGCATATCCCTTACAGCCATGACTCATGAAACCTTACACTGTAAACTTGAACAGCGGTAAGGAGAGGTTCAATAACAGTCTGAGTAGGTGCCAGATGATAGTTGAATGTGCCTTTGGCAGATTAAAGGTGTGCTGGTGATACCTTTATGGCAGGCTAGACCTTAATGAGGATAATATTCCCATGGTCATAGCTGTGTGTTGTATGTTGCATAATCTCTGTGAAGCTAAGGGTGAAAGGTTTGCTCGGGGTAGAGTGCTGAGGCAGACCGCTTGGCTGCTGATTTTGAGCAGCCAGATACCAGGGCTGTCAGAGGAGCCCAGAGGAGGGCAGCTGGAATCAGGGAGGCTTTGAGGCAGCACTTTGAGAATGAGCACCAGTAATGTACATCTCTGTCAAAGGTGCTACTTTTCCCAGTACACAATGGTGTCATTTTGGGCCTTATCTTCCTGTAAGACAGTGATAACAATGCCTGCGCATGTATTGGTAGTGCCTGCAATCTCAATTTGTAGAAAAAAATAAAGGTGATTCACCATTAAAGAACTTTGATTTTATTGAACAAGAAATAGCATACAAACACACAGATGCCTGCTAGGAAAGGAGGAACCAGGAAAGGGCAGCTATCATTGTGAAAGTTGTCTGAGGGGGTGGAGTGAAGGGGAAACCGAGAAATCCCAGAAAGTGGAAAGGAATGTGTGGGCGGAGTTTGGGGGGGCATGGAAAAGTGTTCTGAATGTGCTGCACGGGAGGGCGTGCATGGATCTGCTCAGTCTGCAGCACCATTAAGGCCTGCAACATCTGCGTTTGCTCCTCCATTACTTTAATCATGCTCTCAGTTGTGTCCTTAACTAACACTTGATTCTCTTTTCTGTCCTGCTGTTCAGCTTCCCAGCACTCCTTATGTTCCCTTTTTTCTTTTCTTTTTTGCATTGGAGCACTGCAGGACCTCCTGGAACATGTCTTCTTTGCTGTGTCTTGGGTGCTTTTTTATCTGGCAGAAATGCACAGCAGGGGTATATGAGGTGTTCCTGAAGGCTACATCTGGTGAAGCACAGGGGACAATGCACAGAAGTGGGATTGTTAAATTCACACACAGCATTGTAACATTTCAGTTAAGTACACCTTTTGCAACATTGCAATCACTTTCTCATTGACCCAAGCTGGGCACATATCTCTGTGAACAGCCAAACCATGATGAGCGTTGGGGGGGTTGGGGTGGGGGGCAATGCTCCACATGGGGAAAAGAACCTGCACTCTCTCCAAGGATCATGGTGCAGCATTCTATGGGGAAAAAAATCTAAAATTCTCCCACACTTTTCCACAGGCAGGGGTCATTCTAGCAGACATCTCACTGCTAAGGGTAAGCAGGGAAACAAGGGTACATCTACTCCATGCTTGTGGCTTCCACCCTGCTCACTATGCTGCTCGCCCATGTGCTGCATTGGTCCCTGTACCAGTGATTGCTGAATGGCATGGGAAAGTTTCATACAATGGGGGAAGGAACAAAGATGCTCTGCAGTGGAACTTTCAGTAGAGGATTACCGAGTACCTCCAGGAAACTTTCCTGGAGATTTCTCTGAAGGATTCCCATGAGATCTCGCTGTGCATCAACACTCTATTACACCGTACTGATTAGCTACACAGGAAAATGTCCACCTCAGAGAAACACAGTCAGCCTCCCACATTTCTATACACTGAATGCACCTCTGCACTACACAAGCCACAGCCACTTACCAGGCGTCTCATCTCCTGCTTCTTGCTCCCCAGAGAGCGACTGCTGAGACTGGCTAGACACCTCAGGAGTGGAGAACAATTCCTGACTGCCTGCCTCACTGAGCGATTCCGCCAGGAGCTGCACATCCTCATCTAACTCCACCTCTTCATCCTTTGGATTAGGTCCTCTTTCTGCCGCCTCTGTTCCCTCCAAAGTATCCATGGGGGTCTTGGAGGTGGAGTTGCCATTGACGATAGCGTCCATCTCCTTATAGAACCGGCAGTGTGAAGTTGAAGCACTGGGGCGACGGTTTGCCTCCCTCACCTTCTGGTATGTCTGCCTCAGCTCCTTTATCTCCGCTCTGCACTGCAGCATGTCCTGATCATAGCCCTTTTAGCACAAGCCTAGAGAAATGTGCCCATAGGTATCCCAATTCCTATGGCTCAAGCGCAGCTGGGACTGCATAGCCTCCTCTCCCCGTATACCGATCAGATCCAACAGCTCCGCAGTGGTCCAAGCGGGAGAGCGTTTGGTTTAATAACCCAGCATGGTCACCTGGGAAGATGCGATGAGGCCTCTCCACCCTGAGCAAGCAGGAAATGGAATTTCAAAAATTCCCGGGGCTTTTAAGGGGGAGGGGCAGATGGTTGTTTACCTAGCTGCAGGGCAGTGGAGTTCAAACTGCTGACCAGAGCGGTCAGGATGGGCATTGTGGGACACCTCTTGGAGGCCCATGAAAGTGATGAAATCAAGCATGGTGTCTACACTGGCACTTTGTCAAGAAAAATGTAGAGGAAAAAGACGTAAGTCTCTTGTTGGGATGGATGTATTTAGTCATCAAACCGGGCATTTTTCCTGACAAAAGTCGCATCGCAGTGTGTACGAACTCACTGTTTGGTTGACAAAAAGCAGTTTTTGGTGACAAAACTTGGTAGTGTAAACAAGGCCTTACAAAAATTGAGATATATCACATCTACTGCTTCCCCCCATCCACAAAGGTTGTTAACCCTGTCAAAGAAGGATATTAGGTTGGTGTGACATGATTTGTTCTTGACAAATACATGTTGACTGTTATTTATCATCTTATTATCTTCTAGGTGCTGTGACAAAGTTCCTCCTCTGCCTTGGTGGGTCCTGCACTTTTTGGCAGATTTGCTTGTCTCAGAGGTTCACGTTTGACTCAGTTTGACTGCTACTGCTAGAGGCTCAAACCTGCCATTCTCTCAGCTAACCTCATCACTGGCCAGCATGGGGGGAACAGAGAACGATCTCTGCAGTCTCTGTTGTCCCACCTAGTGGGTTGGGGACAGGCCAGATCCCTTTCCAATTTAGACCTTCCCTTCTGGTGTTGCTCACAGACCAGGTCAACTCCTCCTGTGTCTGATCAGGAGTTGGGGAGATGGGGGGAACCCGTGCCCGCCCTCTACACCGGGTTCCAGCCCAGGGCCCTATGGTTAGCAGCTGTCTACAATGTCTCCTGTATCAGCTGCGTGACAGCTACAACTCCCTGGACGACTACTCCATGGCCTCCCCCCAGCACCACCTTCTTTATCCTCACCACAGGATCTTCCTCCTGAAGCCTGATCACGCTTGTACTCCTCAGTCCTCCAGCAGCACGCCTTCTCACTCCCTGCTCCTTGCACGCCCTCCACTAACTGATGGGAGGTTCTTTTTAAACCAGGTGTCCTGATTAGTCTGCCTGCCATAATTGATTCTAGTATGTTGTTAATTGGTTCCAGGTGTCTTAATTAGCTTGCCTGTTAATCGGTTCTAGCAGGTTCCTGATTGCGCTAGTGCAACCCCTACTCTGGTCACTCAGGGAACAGAAAACTGCTTATCCAGTGACCAGTATATCTGCCTTCTACTACTCCGCAGTACCCAACTGGCCTGGGTCTCTCACAGTGCTTACAAATTGTTTGATGATTTGCTCTGCTATCTTTCTGGGTACTAAAGTTAAGCTGACTTGTCTATATTTCCCTGGATTGTTCTTATTCCCCCGTTTACACAGAGGTACTATATTTGCCCTTTTTCAGTCCTCTGAGATCTCTTCTGTCTTCCATGAGTTCTCAAAGATAATCACTAATGGCTCAGAGATCTCTTCAGGCAGTTCCTTAAGTATTCTAGGGTGTGTTTTGTAAGGCCCTGCTGACTTGAAGACATCTAACCTGTCTAAATAATTCTTAACTGGTTCTTTCCCTATTTTTGCCTCAGATCCTACTTAATTTACATTGATGTTCACTGTGTTAGTATTCCGATCACTGCTAACCTTTCTGAAACACTAAAGCCATTTAACACTTTGGCCATTGCTATGTTTTTTATTATTGTTTTTCCCACCTCACTGTCTGTTCCCTGTCCTTGGTCTTCGTCTTGCTTATAATGTATTTGTAGAATGTTTTCTTGTTACCCTTTATGGCCCTACCTAGTTTAATCTCGTTTTGTGCCTTGACCTTTCTGATTTTGTCCCTACATGTGTGTGTTTTTTAAAATCCGTCCTTCATAATTTGACCTACTTTCCTCTTTTTGACCTAGTTTCCACATGATAGATCCAGTTGGGAAGCCAGAAGGGCAAAAGATTTAGAAGTGGTGCCCTGAGTTTCTGAAGATGCAGGCAAGAGGCTGAGAGGGGGTATTTACTTTAACCACGTCCTGCATGATATAAAATGCTGTATCTCCAAAATATGTATACATAATTCCATCTTGAGGATCTGGTGACACAAACCACTTCAGCATCACTTTCCTAGTATATCGTCTTAGCTGAATCCCTCAAAGGTATTAGTACTGGTGGATAAAATTCTCCTCTCACATGTATATACAGGGCTCCCATTTATGCCAGTGGGACTTGTGTGCATGTATTCATGAACAGAGTTTGGTCTATTACGTATAGCTGAGGGTACATTATTTGATTACATTTATATTTTGCACAGTATGCTTTGTCACCTGTCTTTCATTGCTGAAAAGATAAAGAAGTGGCAACTATCTAGGAGGAAGATATAGTACTCTGGACATACTCTTTTGCTAATGATAGAAATGATGCATCCTGCTAACTCACTTAGGGAGGAAAGCTATCTTAAAATTGCTCAAACAGTTCACTGGGGAGCTGGAATGTATTGTCCAGTATACTTGTACTTTAACTGTACTTTGGAAAGTTTACTACAGCTGTATCTTTACTTGTTATTGGATCATTTCAGAAAGGAACCAGAGACATACGGAAAGTGACATTACTCAGTTGACTGTTTCTAGACATCTCAATTTCTGGAAGCCATGGTATGTCACCTCGATAAATGTTTCCACTTTCCCATCATTACAGAGAAATAACAGAGAATGGGTGAAGAGTTTCAGAGTATGGCAGGATATTTTTATTGTATTTTCTTGGCATGAGAAGACCTGGAATGTGGGTGTTTTTGTTTTGGATTTGTTTTTATTTTTGCTATGGTTAAGCAGCCCTATAGCACAGTGCCAGGATCACCTGAAGCAGTAGCAGAACTGAGTGCAAATACAGCAGTTTTTTTAAGCCACTGAAGTTTTGCTTGCATTGTCTGCTGTTGAGGGATTTCTTTTGTGGTGTTGTATTGGGAAAGTGCTCTTGGTATTTCTTTAGGTCATTTTAATTTTAATAATGTCTGTAGTTTGTGCATTCAGAATGAATTTAAATCGTGAGTCTTTGAATGTGCATCAAACGATTTGGCTAGATGTAAGGAGTGGCAGGAATCTGTGGGATTGAAATTTCTCTGACATAAATATTTGCATGTTCAACTCCATTTAATGCTGTTCCTGTCAGGGTAGGGGAAAGGGTATTGGAGTGATTGTTCAACCCCTTTTTTCAGAAAGAGAGAATATATGGCTGATTAATCCCCAAATAACAAAAACAGATGCTGGTAAATTTGGTCTAGCAAGTGAAATAAGTTATCAAAACCACAGCAAAGTTCCCATTTGATTTCAGTGAGAGAGGATTTCACCTAAATATCCTATATCCTGGTTCTGGACTTCTGCACCTGTGTAAACTGGCTTCCTTAGAGTTGGAACGGTTACTTATACTTGAACTAAGACTACTAGGAACTGGAAAGACAGCCCTGCCCCCACATTGTTTTCTTTCAAATACATGGCATCTAAAGTGACAGGTTTCAGAGTAGCAGCCGTGTTAGTCTGTATTCACAAAAAGAAAAGGAGTACTTGTGGCACCTTAGAGACTAACCAATTTATTTGAGCATAAGCTTTCGTGAGCTACAGCTCACTTCATCGGATGCATTCAGTGGAATGCATCTAAAGTTTTTTCATGGTCCCAGCAGGGTTTATTGTAGTCACATTGTTAAGATTATTACACTGCAACACTTTTTAGGCACAGAACAAAGAGACGTACCTTTGAAAAGCTTGTGGGACACAACATGAAGGAAAAGGAAAGTTAGATACAATATAGGATTGCAAACTGCATCTTACATTCTTTAGCTTTGTACAACTCTGATATTTCATAGAAAAGGTAAAACTCCAGTGAACTGACTGGCATTAAACAGACTGGAAGGTGCACTAGGCCAAATCCTGTTCACTGACACTAATGTACATCCAGAATAACTCACCTAGTTAGAATGGAGTCACTTTGGATTTACACTGATGTCACAGAGCAGATTTTAGTCTATGTAGAGAATTCAGAGAAGGTATCAGGTAATTTTATTCAATATTTTTAACCCAGAATCTTGGAAAATACAGGGTTCTTATAAACAGAATACCCAGAAACATTTGAAGTTACCACTTACATTCAATGAGGGTGATGTTAGCGTGGACATAAATGCAAGAAATTAATAGCAGATGCAAAGAAGGTGAATTGAAATAGAAATTCATAGCAATGGAGATCTTATGGTTTGAGTTACACAAAGCAAGCTGGAGCTGCACTCTGTTTTTGAGCACTAGAAAAAGAATATTCTTTCCAGAAGGAGTGGAAAGAATTCCACGGCAAATGTTAAGTATCGTTCTGTGGAAATTACTCAGAAAAATACATCATATGAAAGATCTTCAATCATAGTAGATCAATAATTGTTGGAAGGTTCAAGTAGTGGATGCCAAAGTTGGATACTAAGCTACAGTAATATTGGAGGATATTACTGTATTAATATTAATGCCGCAGCAGGAATGCATATGGACATTAAAGGTAAGAGGAGTCAAATTGAGGACATAGCTTCCTATTTTTCAGCATTTAGCTTTGGGGTATAAAGCTAAGGTAGTTCAATACAAAAACTTTCTTGATGGGTAATATAGTTTTAAGTAATCTGCTCATTTGGGATCATTTTAGCCTGACTTGAAAATCTAGCTTGATGGTTTTCTGATAGATAGGCTGTATCCCGGCCTTTTCTGAGGATTTATGAAAAAATGCCAGTGTCACTTTCGTTTTTATAAGCTGCAGGCAAACTTGCAAGAAGAATGAGCTATGTGTCCATTTTTACAGGGATTTTTTATCAGCTGCTGTTTTATTGGATTGGTGAGTTAACACCATTCATATTCAGTTTTGTGCCTTAAAGGTTTAAAAGTAATGGTTAATAAAAGAGGGCGGGCACTTTAGCACTTCTCAAAAATGATAAAGGAAAACTTCACACAAGACAGGAAACACCTATGTTGGTTAAAACTAGGACTGTTGATTAATCACAGTTAACTCACGCGATTAAGTCAAAAATATTAGTCGCGATTAATCACAGTTTTAATTGCATGGTTAAACAATAGAATACCAATTGAAATGTATTAAATATTTTTTTCACCTCATACCAGTAGTACAGTGCAGTGTCTTTATCATGAAAGTGCAACTTACAAATGTAGATTTTTTTTGTTATGTAACTGCACTCAAAAACAAAACAATGTAAAACTTCAGTGCCTACAAGCCCACTCAGTCCAATTTCTTTGTTCAGCCAATCGCCAAGACAAACAAGTTTGCTTACCTTTATGAGAGATAATGCTGCCCGCTTATTTACAATGTCACTAGAAAGTAAGAACAGGTGTGGCACTTTTGTAGCCGGCATTGCAAGGTATTTACTTGCCAGATATGCTAAACATTTGTATGCCCCTTAATGCTTTGGCCACCATTCCAGAGGACAGGCTTCCATGCTGATGACGCTTGTTAAAAAAATAGTACGTTAATTAAATTTGTAACTGAACTCCTTGGAGGAGAATTGTATATCTCCTGCTCTGTTTTACCCATATTCTACCATATAATTCATGTTATAGCAGTCTCGGATGATGCCCTAGAACATGTTGTTCGTTTTAAGAGAACTTTCACTGCAGATTTGACAAAATGTAAAGAAGGTACCCATGTGAGATTTCTAAAGATAGTGTCAAGGTTCCTTCCCCATTCTGAACTCTAGGGTACAGATGAGGGGACCTGCATGAAAAACCTCCTGAGCTTATTTTTACCAGCTTAGGTTAAAACTTCCCCAAGGTACAAACTATTTTACCTTTTGTCCCTGGACTTCATTGCTGCCACCACCAAGCTTCTAACAAATATAACAGGGAAAGAGCCCACTTGGAAATGTCTTTCTCCCCAAAATGCCCCCAAGCCCTACACCCCCTTTCCTGGGGAAGGCTTGATAAAAATCCTCACCAATTTGCATAGGTGAACACAGACCCAAACCCTTGGATCTTAAGAACAATGAAAAAGCAATCAGGTTCTTAAAAGAAGAATTTTAATTAAAGAAAAAGTAAAAGAATCACCTCTGCAAAATCAGGATGGTAAATACCTTTCAGGGTAATCAGATTCAAAACATAGAGAATCCCTCTAGGCAAAACCTTAAATTACAAAAAGACACAAAAACAGGAATATACATTCCATTCAGCACAGTTTATTTTATCAGCCATTTAAACAAAACAGAATCTAATGGATATTAACTAGATTGCTTATTAACCCTTTGCAGGAGTTCTGACCTGCATTCCTGCTCTGGTCCTGGCAAAAGACAACACAGACAGAGAGAACCCTTTGTTTTCTCCCCCTCCAGCTTTGAAAGTATCTTGTATCCTCATTGGTCATTTTGGTCAGGTGCCAGCGAGGTTGTCTTAGCTTCTTAACCCTTTACAGGTGAAAGGGTTTTTCCTCTGGCCAGGAGGGATTTAAAGGTGTTTACCCTTCCCTTTATATTTATCACAGATAGGTATAACACTTGACCCAAGGGTTAAGAATCTAAAGTGTCTTCTGAAATCTGAGAGGGACAAGGTGTGGAGCATGCCTTCAGAAGTCTTAAAAGAGCAGCACTGTGATGCAGAAACTACAGAACCTGAACCACCAAAAAAGAAAATCAACCTTCTCCTGGTGTCATCTGACTCAGATGATGAAAATAAACATGTGTCGGTGAGCACTGCTTTGGATTGTTATTGAGCAGAACCTGTCATCAGCATGGATGCATGTCCTCTGGAATGGTGTTTGAAACATGAAGGAACTATAAATCTTTAGCACACCTGCTCATAAATATCTTGCAATGCTGGCTACAACAGTGCTATGCGAATGCCTGTTCTCATTTTCAGGTGACACTGTAAACAAGAAGTGGGGAGCATTATCTGCTGCAAAGGTAAACAAACTTGTTTGTCTGGATGATTGGCTCAACAAGAAGTAGGACTGAGTGGACTTTGTTTTATTTTTTAATACAGTTTTTTTTGTAAATAATTCTACATTTGTAAGTTCAATTTTCATGATAAAGAGATTGCACTACAGTACTTGTATGAGATGAATTGAAAAATACAATTTCTTTTGTTTTTACAGTGTAAATATTTGTAAGAAAAATAAATATAAAATGAGCACTATATACTTTGTATTCAGTGTTGTAGTTGAAATCAAATATATATGAAAATGTAGAAAACATCCAAAAATGTTTAAATAAATGGTATTTTATTATTGTTTAACAGCGATTAATTTTTTTAATTATGCGATTAATCACATTTTTTTTAATCGCTTGACAGCCCTAGTTAAAACAGATCAGCCAGTATTTTACAGTTAATGGGTTAGATTCAGTCCAGGTCTAGGTTGGATTCTGCTAGCATACCCAAGGCATGGGGCCCCCAGCAGTGAAATGTTTGCCATGGGAAAGTTTTGATAAGACTAATGGGTCACAACTTCCCTTCTGCCAGGGGGCTTGCAAACAGCCAACAAATGTGAGCAGAGCTGGCTGGCAAAGATGGTGCAGTCAGGATAATAGGAGGAATATCTGATTCAGCATATCCTAGCTCCATATGCTATGGACTTCCTCTCCCCCAGTGGATATTGCAACCATGCACTCATTGGCAGAAAACCAAGAGGAAGGTAAAGGCATCATGGTATATGCTTCCTCAGTGAATCTTCTCTCGGGGCACAGAGCCAGACTTGAGACCAGGAGGTGTGATTTGGAAGTGTATCTATACAAATGTGACTTTAGCCCAATATTCCTAGGTATTCTGTCTCATTTGGGAGGCTATGTATTTGTATATATTTGCGTAGAAAGTGCTGCTTATTTGTATTCAGCATATTTTGGTGTTGTACTCAACATAGTGTATTATCTCTGGTCTAAGATACATTACCTTTTGTTTGTAAACATCACCTGGCACAGTGCTGAGCACAGTATATCACTTCTCTATCTGCCTCCAGATAATAATTGTCACATGTCTGAAAATTCATAAACCAGAAGGATAAACGGGATATGAATACAGGCAAAGTGTAGTGACAAGATTTAAACCAACAGGATATGGGATAGGAACAAATTTGTAAACTACAATTTCAATATTTTTTGGCCAAATAAGAAAAAGTGTCTTTTAAAATAAATGACAAAAGCATGCAAAGAAAGTGGCATTCTGTAGCGGCAAAACAAGGGTAAAAATATATATATAACTCAAAGCTGAATATTGGGGGTGTAGAGGTAACAATAAAACCTATATGAAGAATTAAAGAAAGAAATAAAGACCAATAAATAAGAGGAAATGTAAAACATGTGTCTTAGGGACCTTTGTGAAAAACAAGCAAATATCCTTAGGAATAAGGCTGTAAAATATGTACATTTTTGATAGTGTTTGCTTAATTGGCAGAAGTATGCTTGAAAAAAAATCATCAGCACTAATTTATTCAAAACCAGCTTACCTGAGTATGGTAAATTTGTCAAATTTCACTTGAATTTGATATGGAGTCAGGGTATTTTATTAACCAACAGGAATTAAATGGTTTAAATATTGCAGTATAATGACCTATGGGTTTCATATCTTGCCAGTGCTAGTAATCATTTTTCTTTTTTTTTCATGACTTGTAAAATGCATTCAGTGGAGATATGCATACTCTTCTCTGTTGTCATAGAAGCTTCACATCCACCAGGTGATTCAAAGAAATATATGTCAATATCGTCCCCTTTCTATGAGGATATCTGGTGGTGGGAAAAGAGTGGCACCTTTGAATTGTCAATAATTAAGCTAATTACTTATGGTAGCTAGATGATAGGAGAAATGAAGAATGCTGCATGTCATGTACTAGACATGCTTGTAAGAAAGTGACTGATATTAGTTTCCATTTTCTCATTAAGTTAGAATTGTGACAATAGGTGTAGTCATTCATTATGGACTGCTGAGTACAGCAGTCTCATAGGGTACCTAGGAATAATCCTCTAATCCACTAGAGCAGGGCTGGCCAACCTGTGGCTCCAGAGCCACATGTGGCTCTTCAGAAGTTAATATGTGGCACCTTGTATAGGCACCGACTTCTGGGGCTGAAGCTACAGGCGCCAACTTTCCAATGTGCTGGGAGGTGCTCACTGCTCAACCCCTTGCTCTGCCACAGGCCCTGCCCCCACTCCACCCCTTCCCTCCCTCTCCCCTGAGCCTCCTGCACGCCACGAAACAGCTGATCGGGAGGTGCGGGGAGGGAGCGGGAGGCGCTGACTGGTGGGGCTGCCGGTGGGCAGAAGGCGCTGGGAGCTGGGGGAGGAGGAGCTGATGGGGGCCTGCTGACATATTACTGTGGCTCTTTGGCAATGTACATTGGTAAATTCTGGCTCCTTCTCAGGCTCAGGTTGGCAACCCCTGCACTAGAGGTCTGATCCTGAGCCTATTGAATTCAGTGGGAGCTTTGCCACTGACTGCGTTGGGCTCAGGATCAGATCCTAAAATGGCACAGAATCTTCTGGGTTATCTGAGAAGCATGTTTGGACTGTGATATTTCCCTTTCTTATCAAGGGGAGCTTCATTAGAACCAGGGACCCTCTATGGAAAGGGAAGACAACAATGCACAGCTCATTGTGGAGTCATACAAGACACTCCTTCCTCTTAGGACTGTGTGAGAGTCACAAACTCAGATTTACCCCCTTGTTAGCATGTTTGTTGTGACACTGCTGGGCAGGTCTGGGGGTTATTATTTTATTATTTTTATTCTATTTATTATTTTTATTCTAATCCTTCCATGCATATCTGACCGATTTGTTAACGTAATGTTAACAAATCCTTCCATGCATATCTGACCGATTTGTTAACGTAATGTTGTTTTCTTTTACTTTTACTTTTATACCACATACATTTAAATAGTTTGCCGTGTCCCCTTGAAAGGCAAGTGATGTCGCTGGTCTCACAGCTTTGTAATCAATAATGTTTGTGTTACTGAGCCAAACTTTCACCCTTTTCTTCCCTTCTCCTTGCCCTGCCGCCTGACTAAGGGAGACAACTATAATCTCTAATTGCACAGGCTTGCTGAATGACAATTCCCATCCTCCTACTTATAACTTTCGCTTCCCACTATTTGCCTGACAGATTTGAGTTTGGGCCCTCAAGCAATGGTTCAAATTACACATAATATTCTGCTCCCTAACTTTTTTCTCTCCACTTCATATTGTTGGGAATTGGATCAACAGATTCAAGTTACTTTCTGAGGGCCAGACTGTGTCTGTATGTGCTGGGTCAGAGGGGGCAAGGAGCCCCTTCCATTTCCCAACCTGATATGCTCTCTGCTCTGAAGGTTTGGGGAAGAATGGGGAAGGAGCTGGAGCTATATCCCCTGGAGACTTCCCCATACAAGGGATTTCCCAACAGGGTTGGTAATCCAGATTCCATAGTCTTTGCACCACCAGAGAGGCACATGGGAAGACTTGGGACAGTGACTCAGGCCCCATATGTCCTACCCTTTCACCCACCATGCTGCAGCTGACCACAATCTCTTCAAAGCAAAAATAAGTGATTTAGAATATCTTCCAATGTACCTTGATATAACAGGCATTAGAAACTTGGTGGAATGGCAAAATTCAACAAAAAAACTGTACTACCTGTTTACAAACTATATGAGAAAGATAAAGTACACCAAAGAGGTGGGGACTAGTGTTGTATATAAAGGATTTCATAGAATCTAATGAGATAACTATTGTGAGTGGAGAGAACCACACTGTTGAAACTATATGGTGTGACAAAGCTCCGACCTTGTCTCAGGGCTTCCTGACGGATTACGCTAGCCTCAAAGGCTCACTGTGACCCTCCATATAGCCCTTCTCTCTCTAGAGGCAAAGGTCACAGCCTATGGAGCCATTTTCATCACAAGCCAGCAAGGGAGGTGAGGAGAACCAACCCTCCTCCCACAGTCTCTGTTGTCTCCCAGTCTCAGTGATTAGTCAGGGAGGGAAGGGGGGAGCCTGGGCCCGCCCTCTACTCCAGGCTCTAGCCCAGGGACCCTGATAGTAGCAGCTCTTGGTAGCTGACTTTTTGGAAACAGGACAAGTACAATTCCTTGGGCCACTTCCCCACAGCAGCCCCCACTTCCTCAATCTATGTCACCCTTACCTCAGGGCCTCCTTTCTTGTGCCTGATAAGGTTTGTACTGCTCTGTTTCTCCAGCAGCATGGCTCCCTTCTACAGCTCCTGACACCCCCCCCCCCACCTGACTAAGTGGGAGGCTTTTAACTGGTTCAGCCAGCCCCTGATTGGCTTCAGGTGTCCCAATCAACCTAGCTGTCTCCACTGCTTTCTGGAAGGATCTTAATTGGCCCCAGATGTCTTGATTAACCTGGAGCAACTGCCATTCGGTTACCATGGTAACAGGGATTTGTTTAGCCTGGGGCTAACATACCTGTTTCTCACTACTTTTCTATAGACATCTGGCCTTGCCCCGTCACAATGGAAACAAGTCCTAAGTGATAAGAAAGTGAATATATTAGTAGGGTTATACTATTGGCCTCCAGTTCAAGAAATAGAAATTGAGTGCACAATGTTGAAAGAAACCAATGAGGCAGCAAAATCTAATAAAATGGCAATAATGGGGGACTTCAACTACCTACCTGTAAAATAGTCAAACGGCAGAATAGGACAAAATTTAGTGAAACAATTTCTCAACACTTTAAGTGTTCACTTATTGGAACAGCAATTTCTAGAGCACATAAGAGGAGAAGCTATTCTTGACAATCATAAGTAACACAGGAGCTAATTTAAGAAGTGATAGTAGCTGAGCCACTGAGTAATAGTGACCACAATGTAATTAGGTTGACCATCCAAGGGAACCAAGAGGTAGGGAACCAAAAAAGTGACACAATTGCACTAAACTTCAGAAAAGGAGATTTCATTTTAATGAGGCTAGTCTAATAGGCCCTAAAGTTAAAAGTAAGGGAAGTAATATCCGTAGAAGTGGCATGGATAGTACTTGAGGAAACAATAATAGAGTCTCACAAAGCATGTGTAATGCTGAACAAAAAGGGAACAATGAAGGCAAGGAGTAAATCAATATGGCTAAATGGCAAAAGTTGAGAGGCAATTCAAGCCAAGCAGAAATCCTTCAAAATTTGGAAATCTGACCCTAGTGAAGCAAGAGCATAAATTATAGTGGGCAATATGTAAGAAGGAAATTAGAAGTTCCACTTGTGGGCCCACTGGAATCTTCAGAGGCTACGGAATAATTAAGGAAGGCAAGGACAGCACCGAGAAACTAAACAATTTCTTTGCATCAGTCTTCACCACAGAGGATGTTGGGGAGATATCTGCTGAAGACCTGCACTTTTCTGATAATAAAGATGAGTTACTCTTGGAAACTGAAGTGTCAGAAGAAGTAGTACAGAAGAGAATTGATAATTTCAAAAGGAATAAGTCACCTGGCGCAGGTGGTATATCTAGGAGAAATATGAAGAGGCTTAATTACTAATACAGATACCCAATCACTCATCTAAATGTTCCAGAGAACTGGAGAGTAGCAAATATTGTTCCTAGACTTAAAAAAGTTTCTAGGGTTGATTTGGGAATTATAAACCAGTATGCTTTACATCTGCACTTGGCCCATTGGTTTGTACCTGGCCCATTGGTTGAAACACTAATTAAAAATAAAACAACAAAACTCCTGGAAGATCATGAGATAATGCAAGTTTTATGCAGAGTAAAACTATGTCTCACTAATCTCTTATAGTTCTCTAAATGTGTTAATAAAGTAGTGGATAAAAGAGCACTGCTCGACATAATTTATTTGGACTTCCAAAAGGTCCTGCAGAGGAGGCTATTCAATAAACTAATGGTGTGAGAGGCAGAGTATTGGCTTGGATCAAAAACTGGCTAGGAGACAGAGAGCAAAGAGTAGGATTAAATGGTCAATTTTATCATGGCAAAAGGTTAACAGCAGGTGCCTCAAGATTCTGTACTAGGTCTCGTGTTATTTAATACATTTATTAATAATCTAGAAGGGGGAGAGGCACTTCAGAGAGACCTACCCAAGCTAGATGAATGGGCAACATTATGGCAAATGAAATTCAGGGTTGATAAATACAAAATAATGAATATTGGGAGAAAAAATGTTAAACTACTTATATACCTTATAGGGTTATAAATTTACTACATCAACTTTGGTATTACCTGGATATTATTGTAGATAACTCAGTGAAGAACGCTGCTCAATGTGGTAAAAAAAAGCTAGCAAGATGTTAGAATGGGAGAATATTGTAACGCCTTTATATAAATAAGCCAGTCTCTAAGTATTAAGGATCAGGAGCAGATCTATGGAGGGAGGCAGATTATCCAACATCTGTCTACTGCAGGGTTTTTACACTTTCCATTGAAGCATCTGCTTCTGGCAACTGTTGGAGATGGGATTCTGGACTAGAAGGATCTTGGGTCTGACCAGGTCTGGCAGTTCCTATGTGCCTGAAGCAGTTTGATTGTCAGTCATAAGTGCTAAATATTACTCTTTTAGTGTCTATGGACAGCAGCAGCAACATTAGCATCACTGTATAGATGTCCCCAAACTTAAGGGGTGCTGGAATTGTTTTTTTTTTGTAGGGTCCATCTACATAAAAACATAAGACCAGACTACTGAAAGTGTGCACTTATTTTTGTATGCAGCTGTCAAGGTTACTTCCCCACTGTGAACTCTAGGGTACAGATGTGGGGACCTGCATGAAAACCTCCTAAGCATACTTTTACCAGCTTAGGTTAAAACTTCCCCAAGGTACAAACTATTTTACCTTTTGCCCTTGGACTTCCACTGCCACCACCAAACGTCTGACCGGGTTTATTTTTGAGAAAGCGTTGTTTGGAAATATCTTTCCCCCCAAAATCCTCCCAACCCTTGCACCCCACTTCCTGGGGAAGGTTTGATAAAACTCCTCACCAATTTGCATAGGTGACCACAGACCCAAACCCTTGGATCTTAAGAACAATGAAAAAAGCATTCAGTTCTTACAAGAAGAATTTTAATAGAAGAAACAGTAAAAAAGAATCACCTCTGTAAAATCAGGATGGTAAATACCTTACAGGGTAATTAGATTCAAAACATACAGAATCCCTCTAGGCAAAACCTTAAGTTACAAAAAGACACAAAGACAGGAATATCCATTCTATTCAGCACAGCTTATTTTCTCAGCCATTTAAAGAAATCATAATCTAACACATATCTAGCTAGATTACTTAGTAAATTCTAAGACTCCATTCCTGTTCTGTCCCCGGCAAAAGCATCACACAGACCAATGCTTTGTTTCTCTCTCCCTCCAGCTTTTGAAAGTATCTTGTCTCCTCATTGGTCATTTTGGTCAGGTGCCAGTGAGGTTATCCTAGCTTCTTAACCCTTTACAGGTGAAAGGGTTTTTCCTCTGGCCAGGAGGGGTATTAAAGGTGTTTACCCGTCCCTTTATATTTATGACAGCATCTGTTAACAATCTGGCTGTGATGGGATTTACAGACCCCAAGCTAAACCAGAGCAAGCCCTGGAGCAGTACTGGGTGGGGTAGCCCCCACCCCAGAGCAGCTGCAGGGCATGCTGCAGGTGGAGGGACAGTTTAAAAGGGCACTGGCAGCCGAGGTGAGGAGAGGGGGAAAGGAGCTACAGGATGTGCCAGGAAGTGAGGCAAATTCCCGAGCTGTGGGAAGAGCAACTGCAGTACTTGTGAGGCCAGCAGTGATCAGGACCCTCCACCCTTTGGAGCTGGGAACCAAGGAGAGGCCAGAGGAGTGGAACGTTATCCGCTGGCAGGCTAAACTGCTACAGCCTGTGACCACGCCCCAAATAGAGGTGCTCCTGCCCAGTAGGAAGAGATCCAGCAAGGAGTATAGCTTGGGGTTTCTGGATGAAAAATGCAATTCACTTCAATTTAGGCTTAAACAGTTTCTTTTAGCTCTTATGATGTATGTTTTAAAGACAATGCTATTATCACTCATGAATTACAATATACATGCAAAAACAGATAAGACAAAAAAGTAAGTGGTCAATTTACCTTTCTTGGGGACAGTGTGACTCTTTTCAAATCTCTGGTCTCTGCTACGTTCACCTCGTGTCTTCTCCACTCTCTTATTGTCAAACATCTATCTTTTATCCCTTGTTCTGTAACTTTGTACACACTCAGTTTACCACGTTACCTCATCTGTGTGCTTATCTACCTAATTTCTCCTGCATAAATCACAGTAACTAACCTAAACTAATACTACTTCTTCGAGTGCTGTCCCTGTGAGTGCTGCACTCCAGGTGACGGTGCATCCCGGCGCCGTTGATTGGAGATCTTCGGTAGCGGTGCCTGGTCGGGATGCACATGCTCCGCTGCTGTCTCGCGGCCTCTTTAGTGTCTGCTTGAGAGTGCACGTTCTGTACCCCGCTCAGTTCCTTCTCAACCGTCCTCGGCTGAAGACGGGACTCGGGGCAGTGCTGAACCTCTTCCCTGGTCACTGAAGGAAATAAGTACAAAGACATAGAAATAGTTAGTTAGAAACATCCCAGTTATTTCCCTTCCTTTAGAATAGTTACCTAGTTTAAAACAAAACAAAACAAAAAAACATCTTTTTTTCCCCTCAAGTTCATCTCCCATTGAGACACTCTCCCCTGGCATTCCTAGTGCAATAATGCCAGGGTCTTCAGGATTTAAGAAACGTGACCCCTGTCAGGAGCCTATACCACGGTCTGACGGACAGTCATGCTGTGTGAAGTGCCTCGGTGAGACACACATCCCTGCCAAGTGTGTCCATTGTACCAGCCTGAACACCAGGGCTCATCGTGACAGGGACCTGTGGCTGAAAATGCTCCTGATGGAGAAATCCCTAAAGCCACCTATGGAGATGGGCAATAGCAAACCCTTTCCCTCATGCTCCTTGGCCAGGTTGGAACTGATTGGGAGCGCGGCTTCACCCTCTCAAGTGAAGAGGCAGGAAGCCCAACTGTCTCCGTGCAAAGAGACTTTCAAAAGGGTAAAGGGTCTCCTGCAAGATCCTTACCCTCAGTGCTGACAGCTCTGAAGGCAGGCGCCTCGGACCATCCCAACACCTCAGCCACGGCTCCCGTGGAGCGCAGAGGCAGGGAACCGACTTCCCGTAGCGGGAAGGTCTCCTTGTCACCGGTCCCCTGGGCACCGAAAATAGACCCAGTGCTAACAGTGCAGTCTGCCCCGGTGCCAACAAGAACGTCGGCACCGAGCCTGCCGACCACTCCAGCAGCAGGAGCGGACCTCTTGCAGGGCACCTACAAATGGCCTGTGGCACCGGCGAAACCAAAGCAGAAGTCAATACATGCTTCTGATCACATATCACGCTCAGCAGGATCACAGCCCAGGGAGCAACAGCAATTCTTAAATCAGGATGACATCTCAGTGGCCCCTGAGCCTGACTCTCTGCTTTTTGACACACAGCGCTCACTCTTTGACCAGCTGCTCTCCCCACCTGACCTGGCTACCTTCACTGACAGCGAGCCCGATTATGCAGCAGCAGGCAGAGTTCTCCCCACCTGCCTCTCCTCCTCCACTGGAACCATTTATACCTCAGGTCATGGCTCAAAAGCACCAGCCTCATTTTCCATACTTCGCTTGCCCATGGGCTGGACCTCACTTCTCTTATCCCATGCCTTGGCCTCAGTGGTACCCTTGGCCGGCTCCTGCTGCCACTCGTCCTCATGATTCTTCCACCAGACCACAAGCATGTTCTGCGCCTCTATCTCCAGCTCCATCTACATCTAGAGCACCTGAACCCGCCCCCCTGAAGAGGTGGGCTATGAACCATATCCTGATTCACCGACTCCTAACTCTCCATCAGCTCCAGATGGAGCCTTCATCTCTCCGCCTCCACAGAATGTGGACAACTTTAAGCAATTCCAGGAACTTTTCAGGAGGGTGGCACTCAGCCAGGACATCCCTTTAGAGGAGGTCCAGGAGACACAACGCAGACTCCTCAAAATCCTCCAATCCTCTGTGCTCTCAAAGATCATGCTCCCCATAAATGAAGCACTCCTAGAACCAGCTGACACCCTCTGGCAGACCCCAGCCTCTATCCCGCCAACTTGCAAAAGGCTGAACGTGAATATTATGTTCCTGCTAAGGACGTAGACTTCTTATTTTCTCATCCACAACCAAATTCTCTTGTAGTGGATGTCGCGACACACAGGACGAAACAACCGCAATACCAGCCCATCCTGCAGGACAAGGACCTCAAACGCCTTGATCTCTTGGGCCACAAGGTTTATACCTCCTCCACTTTGCAATTCAGAATTGCAAACTATTCTGCCCTACTTGCAAGCTACAACTTTGACAATTACAATAAGCTCTTTGATTTTACCTCTCATATCCCAGAAGACAGGAGAGCAGACTTTAAGTCAGTCCTTGTCGAGGGCTAATTGGTGTCCAGGATGGCCCTATAAGCATCTCTGGACATGGTGGACACAGCAGCCAGCACTACCGCAACTGCGGTAGTTATGTGCAGATCTTCCTGGCTGTCTGCATCCAGTATCCCCAAAGACCTGCAGACCAAAGTGGAGGACCTCCTCTTTGATAAAGATAAACTTTTTTCCCAAAAAAAACAACCAAGTCCTTCACACTATGAAAGACTCTAGAGCAACCCTGCACACACTGGGCATATATCCGTCCCTCCCCAGGAGACAATGGTATCAACCTTATCAGAGGCCACACATACAACAATATCACCAGCCCCAGCCCAGACCATATGATATAGCCAAGAATCACGCTAGACCTCCTAGGCGCAGACAAAACCAGGCACAACCAGCTACCTCCCACCCATCGGGAAAAAAACAGCAATTTTGAAGTGTTGGTCGAGGGTTTGCGCGACCACTCCTTCACTCCACCACCTATTTGCCCATTTCGCTACTGCCTCCAGCTTCTCCAACATGCCTGGCAGTAGGTCACACAGGACGCTTGGGTCCTGGAAATAGTTCAGTCTGGTTACTCCATCCCTTTTTATACCCTACCCTTCCCCGTCCCTCTTCAGGGACCCCTCTCACGAGGACCTACTTCACGTAGAAGTGGCTCATCTTCTACAGCTAGGTGCAGTGGTACCTGTGCTGACACAACATCGAGGAAAAGGGTTCTTCTCCCACTACTTTCTGACCCAAAAGAAGGGCAGGGAATGGAGACCTATACTAGACCTACGCCGACTGAATAAATTCGTACATGTATAGAAATTCAAGATGGGCACATTGGAACAAAGGTACTGGTTCACAGCCCTCGACCTATAGGATGCCTATTTTCACATATCTATTCATCCAGCACACAGACGCTTCCTGTGATTCACACTCGGGCACGACCATTTTCTATACAGGGTACTCCTTTCGGACTCCAGAGCACCGAGAGTATTCTCCAAGACCCTAGCTGTAGTTGTGGTCCACCTCCGCAGACACGGGATTATACTTTCCCCCTACCTAGATGACTGCCTCATCAAAGACGGCTCATATGACGAGACATTACGAGCTACCCGTTTCGCTATCTGCTTCTTCCACAGCTTAGGTCTGCAAATAAACTTTCAAAAATCCACCCTGACACCCACACAGTGGATCAAGTTCATCGGAGCTCACCTGGACTCAATTCAAACCAGAGCCTCGCTCCCACACAACAGATTCCTCGCTATTACACATCTAATACGTACGCTCTCCGTTCGTCCCAGGATACAGGCAAGAATTTGCCTACAGCTTCTTGGCCACATGGCAGCCACCACCTTCGTGGTCAAGTATGCCAGGCTGCACATGAGATGTCTTCAGGGTTGGCTCAACTCCAACTACAAACCCAGCAGACACAGCTTCTGCATGATGCTAACTCCTCCAGTAAACCTATTAGCCTCCCTACAATGGTGAACAAAACCAGAGAACCTCTGCATGGGCGTTCCCTTCCAGCAACGCCCCCCGGCACTCATGCTCGCCACAGACACTTCCCTGATTGGTTAGGGAGTGCACCTGGGGGGAACACACGGCACAGGGCCGCTGGTCCCTGTCAGAGACACGTCTGCACATAAATCTCCTAGAGCTCAGCAGTCAGACACACCTGCCTTCACTTTCTCCCCTTCATAAAGAACAAATCCATCCGGGTCCCAGCGGACAATATAGCATGTTTGTTTTACATGAACAGACAGGAGGGAGCACAATCACACTCCCTATGCATGGAGGCCATCCGGTTATGGAATTGGTGCATACAACACCACATAGAAATTACTGCTTCATACCTACCCAGATGTCACAACACTACCACCGACACACTCAGCACGGGAATTACATCCCACGATACTATGACAGCTCTTCTCCCACTGGGGCACCCCTTCGATAGACCTCTTTGCTACAACCCAGAATCATACTTATTGCCCCAGCTTGGCCCAGACAGACATGGTATCCTTACCTGCTACGCATGTCCATCTGTCGTCCATGGACTCTCCCCAACAGACCAGATCTGCTTTCTCAGGACAACAGGCGGCTTCTTCATCTGCAGCTCCAGAAACTCCATCTGACGGCATGGTTCCTTCATGGTTCCAAACGCACGAACTAGCCTGTTCTAAGCAGGTCCGGTATGTCCTCCTGCACAGTAGAAGAGACTCCACTCGTAAGACTTACCTGCAAAAGTGGAAACGCTTCTCTGTGTGGTGCTCCCATAAACGCTTGACACCCCACGCTGTGACCCTCCCTAACATCCTAGACTACCTTTTGAAAGTAAAGCAGGATGGGCTCTAGCTCAGCTCCATTAGAGTACACCTCACGGTCCTCACCACCTTCCATGATTTGCTGGATGGATATTCACTCTGCCCACCCCACAATAAAACGCTTTCTCATGGGCCTGCAAAATCTCTACCCTGAGATTCATCCACTGGGAGCTGCCTGGAATCTCAACCTAGTTCTTCGCGGTCTTATGAAACATCCCTTTGAGCCCTTAGCTACCTCATCCCTTCTCCACATGTCTATGAAGGTAGCTTTCTTGGTTGCCATAACATCAGCAAGAAGAGCAGGGGAAATAAGAGCTCTGATGGCCTACCCTCTGTACACAACCTTCTCTAAAGACAAAGTTACCTTGCGACCCCACCCTAAATTTCTCCCTAAGGTGTTGTCAACCTTCCACCTTAACCAACCAATATACTTACCTGCATTCTATCCCAAACCTCATAAGACTCCGCACGAAGTGGCACTACATACCCTCGACATCAGACAGGCAACCGCCTTTTATCTAGACATCTGCAAGGTGGCCACATGGACATCTGACCACACATTTGCCAAACATTATGCTATCACACAGGATACCACGGCAGACACCATAGTAGGCCACACAATACTGTCTACAGTTGTCACTGCCACAACCCCAAAGTCCCACCAGCCATAGAGGGTACTGATTCACATTCACCTGGAGTGGAGCACCCACAGGGACAGCACTCAAAGAAGAAGAGAAGGTTACTCACCTTGCAGGAACTGAGGTTCTTCAAGATGCGTGTTCCTGTGGGTGCTCCACTCCCCCCCCCCCCACTTTGGAGTACTATTCTGACATCTGTACAGTAGAAAAGGAACTGAGGGGGGTGCAGGACACGCATGCTTAGGCAGACTCTAACGAGGCTGCGAGACAGCAGTTGAGCGCGTGCATCCCGACCAGGCACTGCTACCGAAGATCTCTGATCAACGGCGCTGGGATGCACCGTCACCTGGAGTGGAACACCCACAGGGACACACATCTCGAAGAACCTCAGTTACTGCAAGGTGAGTAACCTTCTCATTTTTCCCTATCCTGCTAAAACTCACTTTTATCCGTCTGATTTCCAACCCATCTCTTCTCTGCTGTCAACCCCACTGGCTCCATCCAGTTGTTCTTGTCTTACAGCAGTTGTTTATTCTTATTGGTCCATTTATGTATCCTTGGGTTTTTACTTGTTAGCTTGTCTTGTTGAGAGGGAGGGAAATATACCTGGAGCTAACAACTTCCTCTTGACACTCTGCTTCACCGTGCTATTTTATAGTTCAGATACACAAACCAGTTGCCTATAGTACGCAGCCCTGAAGCTGTTTCTGCTAAGTTCTGAAATGCTGCAGCAGCAGAGAGGCATAAAAAAGCAAACATTCCATTATATTTTCTTATAGTACTATAAATAATATTAATTTTTCTAACATTCAGTATATAAGAACAGCCATACTGGGTCAGATTATTGGTCCATCTATCCCAGTATCCAGTCTTCTGACAGTGGCCGGTGCCAGATGCTTCAAAGGGAATGAACAGAACACAGCAATTATTGAGTGATCCATCCCCTGTCATCCAGTCCCAGCTTCTGGTAGATGGTAGTTTAGTGACACCCAACCGGATGTGTCCCTGACCATCTTGGCTAATAGCCACTGATCCTCCATGAAAATATCTAATTATTTTTTGAACCCAGTTATACTTTTGGCCTTCACAATATCCCATGACAAGAAGTTCCACAGGTTGACTGAGTGTTGTGTGAAGAAGAATTTCTTTTTGTGTTTTATAAACTTAATTGCTATTAATTTCATCAGGTGACCCCTAAGTCTTGTGTTATGTGAAGGGGTAAATAACCCTTCTTTATTCACTTTCCCTCCCCCTTTTCATGACTTTATAGACCTGTATCATACACTCCTTAGTTGTCTCTTTTCCAAGCTGATCAGTCCCAGTCTTTTTAATTTCTCCCCATATGGAAGCTGTTCCATGTCCCTAACAATTTTTATTGCCCTTCTTTTTACCTTTTCCATTTCTAATATATTTTTTATAAGATGGGGTGATGAATACTGCACACAGCATTCAAGGTGTGGACATACCATGGATGTATGTAGTGGCATTATGGTATTTTCTGATTTATTATCTATCCCTTTCCTAATGGTTAGTAACATTCTGTTAGCTGTATGTTTGAGTAACACAATTCATTACACAGTTCTCTAACAGGGTGGACCAACAAGTGGTCTGGGCACTGAAATATTCTTTTAGGGCCTGGTTCTGGACCCAGTGGAGTGGGAGGGCCCGGGTCTCCTACCTTGCTCCCATCCTCCCTCTGTCATGACAGAACCCTGAAGGAAAAGGAAGGGATGCACAAAGGGGGGCTGAGGCCCTCCAGAACAGAGAGATTGAAAAGAACTGTGGAGCAACAGCCTGACCACTAGGCCAGCTGTGTTTCAGACCGACCTGCTACACTGGCCTGTTAGTTAATTGTTATGAGAAAGATTTTTAATAAAAATAAGCACATAACGAAAACAGTGAAATGGCCCAGTAGTAGTATCTGAAGCTCAGAAGGAAGGCAGCATTCATTACACTTGGTTATTATGTGTTAGGATCAAACGGGGTAAATGTGCTGAGATCAAAGGGGAAGGAAGAAGTACACTATGGCAACAGATGCTTTTAAAAAATTATACACTCAAATGATGAGGCAGAGAGTAATCTGCACTGCTCCATCTGGCAGCTGTGAGGAGAAAAATAACAGCACTTGAGAATGTTGTTAATTAGGGCTGAAGTGGGCAGCTTCAAGTACTTCAAACTTCTAAAATAAAGACCAATTGGGAACCTAGTGAGTACTTAGCCTGGAGTGGCTTCCCAGATTGAGCAGCCAAACAAATGGTGGTTGACATTTCATGTCAGCCATAAGTTGGTTATAAAACAGATGTAAATGGTAAAGTAGGATAGTGTGCACCGATTTGGCATTCAGTGTGCATGAAAAACAATGTGATGTAAGTCTCAGGTGCCAGAAGGGTGTAGGAGAATAAGCTACTGCCAGGAGGTAAAGAATCCCCCCATCCCAGCTAAACAGGGAAAGTTCCAGTATTACCACTTATCCTGTTTTACTAAGTGATTTACACCTGTTCTGTACCTATTCCACCAGATTGCCATGCTGAATTTGGCATTGAGATTTCCTTTTAAACCCATTAGAGTTCTGCCCAGACAGTGAATAGCAGGCAAAAATGTTTATTGTTATTAAAGTAAATATATTAATTTGGCTATTTTTAAAAATACCATTATGGGCCAAAATCTGTTCTCGGTATGACCTGTGCAAGCGTATTGAGACAAATTCACCCTTAGGGTATCTCCACTGACTTCAGTGGCCTTACCCCAGAGATGGGGTTGGCCTATTGTCTTGAAATGTGACTGAGGGCAGAGTTTGGCCCTCTGCATGCACATTGAAAAGATTACAGCTGTTACAAAAGCCAGGATTCCTCTGGGATTTGGACTGGCACTAGATGGAGTGAGGGCATAACTTTAGTTGTGGCTATTTTATGTTGGTTGCAAATCAAATTATATGATGACTTCCAGGTATGTCCTCTTGATGTATGTGCTATGGAACCCTGGCCTGAGCTATTTTTCTGCTATAGTCACAACTTACTGAAGGTCACAGCCTGAGAGCAATATCCAAACATGCTGAGGAATGGTGAAAACTAAATTACTCAGATGTCAAATTGTGTCATTTTCTGCTGCACTGGCTGTTGCTCCTCTGCCATCCTCTGTGTGTCTCTCTGACCTTTTGCCTTTGCTGTTGCTTCTTGCTCATAGGTGCCTTGTTGGAGTTCCCTATGGATAATGGGATGTATTATTATTAGCTAAATTGTAGCAGTGCTCAGAATGTGCCAGGCACTTGCCAAACACAATGGAAGACATAGTCTCTGCCCTGAACAATGCACAGTTTAAAAGACAGAGACAGAAGAAGGGCAGTGGACATACAGCAGACAAGCAAAGTGGTCAGGGAGATGATAAGTGCATGTCTTATTAGTTACACATTTGTTTGGTATGGATTCTAATTTTGTATATATTTCAAAAGTTAAATACACTAAATTCCCGTTCTTCCTCCATAATCAGCTCTTGCCCTTTCCTCTTTCCCTGCCCTGCAGCTGTTCCCAGGTTTAGTCCCTGCAGTTCACAACAGAGTAAAGAAGGGAATAAGTAGATGACTTCTTCAGCTAGTTTCTTGCAGGTGCTGTGGAAATAGATCTTCAGGAGGGATTTAAATTCTTGGCTGGAAAAATGAAAGCTCGGTGTTCGTTGTTATTTGTCATCTTGCTAGCAATGTAATGAACTCTAGGTAAAAGTCTGGGATATTACTATCCTCAGGTTGATAATGCCTGTACAGAAAGCATTGCTCGCACCTTTAAATTACAAATATGCAGCATTATAAACAAATCATGTGGAAGGCAAGTTCTTATAACTTTTATCTCTTTCATTTATGATGTGCAATATCCTATCCATTATTAAACAACCTGAAACGTGGCTAATAAAAATTAAACCTGAATCTATTGGCGTTCTCCAAGCCCTGCTACAGCCCTGGGTTCTCTGAATTCTCATTATGCCTAAAATTACTATCTGGGAATGATGTTAGTATCAGTCAGACATTGTTACCAGAAGCATTCCCCCACCTAACCCCTCATTGTGGTACCTCAGAACAGAAAACAGATACATGGATATACCTGTTGTGGGCAAATACTTTCCATTGATGGTTCTGTGTATAAACAGAGAACATCAAACAATAAATTAACCCCAACCTTATCTCTCACTAGAAAAAAACTCTTAGGACCTTCAAGAACCTTCTCCATGGTTTAATTAATACAGGGGATGGCATTCTAGCCTCACAGGCATATTCTTATTTAACGCCCAAGGCATAACTCTAGTAAATGTCCATTTACTGAGATGAAAATGTGTGCTGGCATGTGCCACTGCTCATCTCCGCTGGAGGTAAGGTGACCAAACGTCCCAATATTAGGGGTTTTGTCTAATGGGCATGTTATTCCTTGACTTTAGCAAAGCTTTTAATATGGTATCCCACTGTATTCTTTCCAGCAAGTTAAAGAAGTATGGGCTGGATGAATGGACGATAAGATGGATAGAAAGCTGGCTAGATCATCGGGCTCAACGGGTAGTGATCAATGGCTCCATGTCTAGTTGGCAGCCAGTATCAAGTGGAGTGCCCCAAGGGTCGGTCCTGAGGCCGGTTTTCTTCAATATCTGGTGTTCATTGCACCCTGAGCAAGTTTGCAGATGACACTAAACTGGGAGGAGAGGTAGATATGCTGGAGGGTAGGGATAGGATACAGAGGGATCTAGACAAATTGGAGGATTGGGCCAAAAGAAATTTGATGAGGTTCAACAAGGACAAGTGCAGAGTCCTGCACTTAGGATGGAAGAATCCCATGCACTGCTACAGACTAGGGACCAAGTGGCTAGGCAGCAGTTCTGCAGAAAAGGACCCTAGAGGTTACAGTGGACCAGAAGCTGGATATGAGTCAACAGTGTGCCCTTGTTTCCAAGAAGGCTAACGGTATTTTGGGCTGTATAAGTATAAGCATTGCCGGCAGATCAAGGGACATGATTATTGCCCTTTATTCGGCATTGGTGAGGCCTCATCTGGTGTACTGTGTCCAGTTTTGGTCTCCACACTACAAGAAGGATGTGGAAAAATTGGAAAAAGTCCAGCAGAGGGCAACAAAAATTATTAGGGGGCTGGAGCATATCACTTATGAGGAGAGGCTGAGGGAACTGAGATTATTTAGTCTGTAGAAGGGAAGAATGAGGGGGGATTTGATAGCTGCTTTCAACTCCCTGAAGGGGGGTTCCAAAGAGGATGGATCTAGACTGTTGTCAGTGATAGCAGATGACAGAAGAAGGAGTAATGGTCTCAAGTTGCAGTGGGGGAGGTTTAGGTTGGATATTAGGAAAAACTTTTTCACTAGGAGGGTGGTGAAGCACTGGAATGGGTTACCTAGGGAGGTGGTGGAATCTCCTTCCTTAGAGGTTTTTTAAGGCCTGGCTTGACAAAGCCCTGGCTGGGATGATTTAGTTGGTGTTGGTCCTGCTTGAGCAGGGGGTTGGACTAGATGTCCTCCTGAGGTTCCTTCCAACCCTGCTATTCTATTATTTTATGAGTCTATGAACTATGCCCTCCTACTCCTCGCCCCCCCCCCCCAAAAAAAAATGTTCTGATTTTTCACACTTACTATCTGGTCATCCTATCTGGAAGCAGAAGATTTTATAAGACTCCTGTGATGATCTGGGGTATCTATGTACAACTTATGAATTCTGTTTAATATTGGGGACTCTTTATATGGATCTGTGTCAGACTGCATGCTCCATTTTGATTGGGGGGTTTGTTTGCATTCTCTGTTGTGCTCTTATCGCCATATTGGACTGGAGTTCCAAGGGGTAGTGGCACAGGACTAACAGTAGTTAAACTTTGATGATCCTCTATTCAAATAGAAGCACCTTAGACAAACAGCTGACTTCTATCTTGGAAAATTGGTTTCTTAGGGGAGAGGTTGCCTGACAATGAAGTTGCTTGGCAGGGGTCAGTTCTCACCTGTTGAGACTGATCAGGACGTCATATGAGGGAGGAGACTGGAAGGTTATAAAAGGGCAGTAGCTGCCCTACTCTGGGTTTTTGGTTATTTTCACCTGTTCAAGCTGATGAAAGTTGTTGCAGGGGCCTGATCTGGGGTGGAGGGAATCCTGTCTGTCTGTCTGTCCCTCATAAGGGAAAAGGTGAGCTAGAGTGAGGGGCATTGTGTTCAGGGTGATCATTGTTATGTACATGATTGTGCCTTATCTCTTAGGAGTAATTCAGTCAGAAACCTTTTGCTAAGCCTCTGTCTATTTACTTTCATTGTCATGTGCCTCTGAAGAGGTAAACTATAAACTGCAAAGCCCATGTGTTTGGTGGGATTCTGAGGAATATACAAGAGCTTTTGGGGAGGCTTGGGATAGATGGGACTAGTTTCAGTGTCTTGGTAGTTATACTGTAGGGTCCCCACTGCCAAGAGGGGTGCCTGTGTAACCCACACACCTCTTGGGTGTGGTGTTCTGTCCCATCTAGTGGCACCAAGATCACTTAGAGAGAGATTAATGAGTCTGCTCTACAGCCTTAGCTAACAGCCGGTTAGTTTTTAGCTCATGCTGTAGAGGCTCATGCACTAAGGTCCAGAGATCCCCGGTTTGATCCTGCCTGCCGATGACCAGGGTCTGTTGGCGTTGCACCTGCACCTGGAGTGAATGCCTCGAGGCCCAGCTCAGAAAGAGTGTATAAACTCTGGCCAGTTCTAGCAAGCTAAGGGCACGTGGGATTCAGTGTTTGGATCCTCTCAGAGAAGTCTGAGTGTCCAGCATGGGGAGCTCAACCAGATCTGTGACAACTCCAAGTGGTATTTGTCAGTGTCTCTATCCATAGTTAAGGTTGTGGTTATCTTTCTGTTGTAAACCCAAATTTAACTCTCAACCCCCTCACCAGGTGGAGCAGAAATAAATCACCTGAATATTTTTTATGTGTGGTTCTTTGCCAGAGGACAGTTTTGTGAGGGGAGAAGTAGATTTAGGGGGTAATTGGATAAGACAGTTTCAGTTCAGAGGCATTTCAATTTTGTAAAATTATTCTATTTCTAGAAGGGGCCTAGAAACATCATATTGGTATGTGCATGGGGTGGGGATTTTTGTCTTTTTGCCTTTTTGTCTTTTTTTGGTCCTCAGTGGGGATTGTGGCCTTTGACTATTTCTGGCAATGTAGGGTGCTAATTTTTTAAATAATTTAATGTGCTTTGGGGAGCTCTGAGCTCTAATGCATATGCTGTAATCTCCTGAAGTCTGATCTGGATTTCCTGTAGCATTTATATACTGTGTTGGAAGTAATGTGAGTCCAGGAGGAGCACTGGGGAGCATTCTGTCTCAAGGAAGGCAAAATACCTCCCAGAGCTCCTGGACAACCCCATTGAGACAGTCACCTTTGCTTCCCACTGTTACTTACAAAAGGGCTAGAAAGAATCAGGCTCTTTAAGAGTCATGTGTGTTTTCCCTCTGAATAAATTATTCCTTATAGTGTTGATACAGGCTGTGAAGTCAGGCTTAATGAACCTTAGATCATCCTAGAATGCATTCCACCATTACTATTTCATAGCTGAAACTGCTGTGGTATGTATGGGAGAAAGAACACATACATACACTACAGGGTTGTAATTATCAGCATTAATATAATTTACAAATAAAATATTTTTATTACAAATTTACCCTGCTTAATGGAGGCAGTAAATGTTTTTCAGCTAATGTAGCAGATTTTCCCTTCACCCAAATAAAGTCTTAAGGAAAATAGCACTGTGACAGAATAGTATGTAGAGAATAGCTCAATCTTGTTGCCAAAATGAAATGAATAGCTAAACCAACTAAATGGAATGCTATACTTGGGATACATTGCTTGTCTCTATGAAAATGCATATAAATATTAATACAAAGTGACTGATATAAAAGGATGTGAATGTGATATGTCACAAAATGGTCAATGCAGAAAGATGCAGTTTTCTTAAATACGAATGGGGGGAAACGTTTTATAAGGAATATCACGTGAAGAGAAAATCACTTCTACTTAAAGAACTATCAGGTAAAAGATGCTGCTATGATGAGGCATGTCTAGTTGTATCCAGCTGCGTAAGGCATTGGATGATGTGAAATTGTGAATCCATCTTAAAATTAATAATCACCAAAGGATACTTTTAAAACCTGAGTATCCCACGTGAGTGTTCTAACCACTGGGCTATCTGCTATTCTGGGTTGGAGTGGGCTGTCTCTCTGGTTTTGACCAGAAATTCAATCCTAGACCAGAGAAATGATTTTGACGAATTGACACTTTCCAAAGAAAAAATTGTTTGATAAGTTCCCAACTAGCTCTAAACATAACATGTTGCCTTTGGGAAAGGGAACAGCATCCTACTGTGACTGGCAGACTATGAGGAGGGTCTGGTTCTTTGACTGCAGTACTTGCTTGGGGGTGATGGATTCTTTCATCTAAGCTTTTTGTTCTGGTGGTGGGGTGAGTTCATTAATTTACTTGAGGTAGGCAAACAATTTTTATGCCATTAAGTGGCCATTGATAGAGAGCATTTTGCATTTTTTCTGTTCCAGTGATATGGATCATATGTGTTAAATTTCAGTTTCATATCCAGTTTACAGGGTTTCACTGTTCATCTGCTTTTACAAGGATCAAAAATTCTGATCTGGTCAGATTTCCCCAGACAAATTACATTGGCTTGGAGACAATAGGATATTATGGTTCATAAGTCTGTTTGATGCAATGTGATTTTTTGAAATCTTTTTCTGGGGTGAAAGAGATTCTTAAATCAAAGTGATATGTATTGCCATAGCATTGTTTGATATGATAGCTTTTGCTCAGTAGGGCCACTACTTTGGTTAACGTTGGGAAGAAGCTACAAACAACACTTTTTTTCTGTGGTAGTGATCAAGCTTAGCAACTATCAAAACTGCAAGAAACTCTCTCTCACTCTTAGCCCTCTCACTCTTGGGCTAAATTCACTGACGGAATCAGAAACCATAACACAATTGAAATCAATGGGGTTGTGCCCACTTAAGTAAGTCCTGAATGTGAACATTGTTGTCAGCTTTCAAGAGAGGAGAATCCAGAGTTGCAGTGCAGTGAGTTAAACTGTCCCCACACAGTCCTCCTTTTGGAGATTCATGAGGCCACAACATGTATTCTGTGGAACTCCCACTTGGGAGCATGGAAAATGCGAAAAGCTATATTTTCATGTTGCAACAAAAATAATTAATTCCTTCTGTCATCTCACTCAGCTCTACACAATGTCTCTGACAGGACTATTTCACTGCAAGAAATCAGAGTCTAAAAATATCAAAAACAGATAGCTGTTGTTAAATAGATATTAGGTCACTTTTTTTTTTTTTACTTCTAAAAATGTAAATTTAGAAACTCATTAAATTTTGGTCCTCCTGGATTAGACATTTTAAAACAACTGCAGGAATTTCTCTGAGGGATTTTTCAAATTTATTGACGTGATTAAGGAGAAAATGAAGGGCATGATCCAAAGCCCATTGAAGTTAATGGAAAGACACTCGTTGATTTCCAAGGGCTTTGGATCAGATCTTAAGATTCTTTTTTCCAAAAAAGTTTCTTAACTTACATATTGGGGAGGTAATAACCTATTATTACTTTCTAAAGGAAAACATGGCACTGATTCAACCTGAATGAAGTATATTGTTTGTATACAGTGGTTTGTAAGGCTCTAAATGCTTCTTTATGTGTAGTAGGAGATGGCATAGACATTGCAGATGTAAGCACTCATCCTCAAAAAAGCAGTTCCTGTTAGCAGGTAACTTTCATTTAAGGCTCAGTTCAGCTTGATTTAAAAGAGAAAATCCCACACAAAGCTACAGAGGCAGAAAACATGCTCCTTGTCTGGTCAGATGATTAATCAAAAAATTGGTTGCTGTGACAAAATTGGTTCAGAAAAGAAAAAAGCCAACGTCTTCAAAAGTTGCCTCTGATTTTGGGTTCCTCAGTGCTTGGCTGTTCAAGATGGCTTAGCATGGGCACTGAAAGACTGAAGCGCCCAGAATTAGCAGCTGTTTTTGAAAATTTTGGCGGCAAACTTCCACCGATCTCATTTTTAGATATGTTTTTTGCAGCTGGGCTCACAAATGTAAGTGATAAAAATCTTGGGAAGGAGCCTGTTCTCTTGAGATTTTCACCTTAATTTTACAGACTCTACGTTTGCTTAGTTTGGAGATGTTTCAGATAAACGTCTGTTCTTAAGGATTCTTATTCAAACCCAAACCTTAACTTTCAACCATTTAAGTTAACTCATTGCTAATTATGACTTCCTTTTATACTAGAAGGTCAAAAGAGGGAACTTTATATTGATGCTTATGTCAGTATATTGATGTTTACGTCAGTCCTTAGGTACTTGAGTTCTGTGCAGAGGTGCACAAAATAAATATACAACCAGGGTGGTATTCAGCTATATTATTCAAATTCTTCATCAGAGGCTCCATGCTTTTACATATGGTGAGCATGACTCATCAGATTTGCCTGCACTGCTCAGATAGCCCTTCCTTAACTTTTTCTTTCATGGTCTTTCAGCCAAAGCCAGTTGGATATTTAAATACTTTTAGAGCCACTGATAGTGAATAATAATGATCTGAACAAGGATACATTTTTGAGTACATTAGTGCACTAAAATTCATGCACAAGTGTTTTATGTGAAGCTCAGATTTTTGTGCTTTGCAGTAGGTGGAGAATGAAATAACTCTTAACCTTGTGAACTGAAATTTTTATATAATGTAGAAATTTACAGTTCCATCATCAACTGTGGCACTTTTTTTTTTAACCAAGCTCAGTGTTCTACCACTGACCAATTTCACATATAGAGATTCTTGCACTTTCTGGGTGGTGTTAGTGCCTAGATGTTCCATGAAGTCTTATTTTGTAGAGAATATGAGCTTGCCACACAGTAATGAGTCAGTTAGCTCATTTTAAGGCTGATTACTCATTGTCAGAATATTCATTCCCATTGATATTCCAAGTGAATCTGTACAGGGATTATTGATATAAGGTAAGTTAGTCAGTCCCCTTATTGTAAAATAAGTTAAACTTCATAGAATCATAGAATATCAGGGTTGAAAGGGACCTCAGGAGGTCATCTAGTCTAACCCCCTGCTCAAAGCAGGACAAACCCCCAACTAAATCATCCCAGACAAGGCTTTGTCAAGCCTGACCTTAAAAATATCTAAGGAAGGAGATTCCACCACCTCCCTAGGTAACACATTCCAGTGTTTCACCACCCTCCTAGTGAAAAAGTTTTTCTTAATATCCGACCTAAACCTCCCCCACTGCAACTTGAGACCATTACTCCTTCTTCTGTCATCTGCTACCACTGAGAACAGTCTAGATCCATCCTCTTTGGAACCCCCTTTCAGGTACTTGAAAGCAGCTATCAAATCCCCCCTCATTCTTCTCTTCCGCAGACTGAATAATGCCAGTTCCCTCAGCCTCTCCTCATAAGTCATGTGTTCCAGTCCCCTAATCATTTTTGTTGCCCTCTGCTGGACTCTTTCCAATTTTTCCACATCCTTCTTGTAGTGTAGGGCCCAAAACTGGACACAGTACTCCAGATGAGGCCTCACCAATGTCGAATAGAGGGGAACGATCACGTCCCTCCATCTGCTGGCAATGCCCCTACTTATACATCCCAAAATGCCATTGGCCTTCTTGGCAACAAGGGCACACTGTTGACTCATATCCAGCTTCTTGTCCACTATAACCCTTAGGTCCTTTTCTACAGAATTGCTGCTGAGCCATTTGGTCCCTAGTCTATAGCGGTGCATGGGATTCTTGCGTCCTAAGTGCAGGACTCTGCACTTCTCTTTGTTAAACCTCATCAGATTTCTTTTGGCCCAGTCCTCTAATTTGTCTAGGGCCCTCTGTATCCTATCCCTACCCTCCCCGTATCTACCTCTCCTCCCAGTTTAGTGTCATCTGCAAACTTGCTGAGGGTGCAATCCACACCATCCTCCAGATCATTTATGAAGATATTGAACAAAACCAGCCCGAGGACCGACCCTTGAGGCACTCCACTTGGTACCGGCTGCCAACTAGACATGGAGCCATTGATCACTACCCGTTGAGCCCGACAATCTAGCCAACTTTCTATCCACCTTATAGTCCATTCATCCAGCCCATTCTTCTTTAACTTTCTGGCAAGAATACTGTGGGAGACCATGTCAAAAGCTTTGCTAAAGTCAAGGAACAACACGTCCACCGCTTTCCCCTCATCCACAGAGCCAGTTATCTCGTCAAACTTGGGCTTGTGTGCCTGCCTCAGTAATACATACAGAATGTACTAAGTTAGATACTTCTGGTTTTTAATAGAATTGTATTTGCATTTAATTTAATATGAAAGTAACATTTCCAGAAGCAAACTGCAGCATTAAATTATTCCAAATCATCATCACAGGTTTTCCATTTTAACAGCTGGATATTTACATGCCTCATTAATGTTATATGTTAATAACATTGCTTATAGCTACTAATGTTAATTTATTAAGGGGTTGTTGGTGCACTTGACTTTGACCTATATTCACATTCATATTCTCATACTCATGAGTAAATTGAATTTTTTCCTAATCTCCAGTTATGCACATCCTAAAACCACTCTGCTGTTCAATAAAGTGCTAAACAATCTGCAGTTTGTGTTAGACTACAGGGGAAGGACTGATGCAAGTAAGGATTATCTAGTGCATTGGCAGAATAGTATGTGGGAACTTGCACCATGCATGTGTCAAGACTACTTATTAGTCCATATATTTTGTGAATCTTTAATGAGTGATGTTTACCCTATAAGCATTTTTTTATTTATAATATACCCACATCAGAACAGAGCTTAGGCACTGTATATATGGTCCTGTCAGACAATAATTGGGCTTTATAATTTTATAACACAATTATTATGTGAAAGGACCATATTCTTCACACATTCCTCCCTGAGTGTTTGGCTTCTCTTGTTATTGTTTTGCTCAGTTTGTCTCCGGGGAGCACTGGGGTCATGATTGTGCTGCAGGAAGGAAAAATATTTAGCACTTACCCCTTGCACATCCATGCACCAGCCAGGCACAGTCTAGCTCCTGATAGCCTCCAGTTCCACTAACCAATGAAGGCCACTGGAAGTGCCTATATACCTTCAGAATGTCAAGCTATATTGAGTGCTGTGCAGAAACACAAACTTTATTTTCATTTTAAAAAGTAGCTACTATGTGTATGCAGCAATTGTTTTCCTCTAGCAAAAATGACATAAGCATTGTTAGCATTCAGTTCTCATGGGCAGTAGTTGCAGAGATGTCATGGTCCTTCAGATGACTATTTCCCATTTAAATCAAACTCCAAATATGTATATTGAAAAACAAAGAAGCCATTATAGCTGCTGTCTCCGTACATGGGATAAAAAGTTCATAAAATTTACATTTCCAGGATAGTCTTCGAAGGTTTGGAAGAGCTCTCTTATGTTCTATCAGATCAATAATATGAGGTACATTTTAGAATTCCATCCACACACTGGATAGTGTACACTTTTGAAAGAGGACATACAGGAATGATTTTCTTTTCCTCTCTCCCCATTATTACACTATCTGGAAGGGAAATGAAAACGAGACTAAGATGGATTAAAATGAAAAATTCAGTTCATCCCATTATGCATAAGCACAGGGTTATTTGAACATATGGTAACTGATATGCCTCAAAACGGATTGCTTCTGAAATCAGGGGAGTCGCAGACAGAAATTAATTTATGTCTCCTTGTTCTTCAGACCATAGCCCCAGTTCTACAAGGTACATTATGATCAGTCGCACTGAAGTCAGTGGGATTCTTCTGGAGTACAAGTGCTATTTGAAAGATCAGGGCCTATAGCTGGCTTCAGTTAGATGCATTGGGCCAGTTTAATCAGTTCCATGACACGTTCTGTAATGATATAAAAATGCATTTACAGTAGTTGCTGTTGAAAAGTCAGTATTTACCTAGAGTAACTGCAGGTATTTCAATATATCTAGAATGGAAAATAACTGTGGTATCTCACTTGTGTAAATGTTTACTTTTTAATGGCAGCTCCTGTAAGAAGTAATTTGGTAATCATTAATTAATAGGTTTTTAGAACTGTTGTCTGCCTGAAAGCAAGCCTGTGAGTGCAGTGTGAATCGTGTTGATAAATTGCATAGTCAATTACTGACCACAGTTTGGTTTGGTATGAAATATACTCAAGAGGCCAAATAACCAATTTTAGTCAGGTTTATTGCTCTAAGCCAATAATAATATAGATCCAGGACAAAGATTCTACACAATACCAATCTCCAGGAAGCCTCTTTTGCAGCAATGTTACATTCACCTTATACAGGAAGTGTGTTCCCCAAGTTATAAATTTCAGCTGTTATTATTTATATGATGATTTTACTAGTTACACATTGTGAGACTCTGTACCTCAGGGGAACACCCAGCACCGCCATGTTCACGCTTATAAAATGATTGTGTGGTATCCAATGCAAAGTCGTGTGTCTTCAAAAGGATCATGATGCACTGAGTAATGTTGTTATAGTGATGTCATAGTAATTGTTGTTATACTAATGTTATAGGTTGTAATTTCATGTATATAGTTATGAGGCTGAAATTGTGTCCTCATGGCTTAAAACAGGCCCAGGCAAAACTCTCCAAGAGCAGAGAGGCAGTTCACACCTCATCAGGGCATGTATGGGACAAGTCCAGCCCAGCCTCTCAGGAACAAAGGACACTGGCCTAGGCAGCAACAAAGGATCTGTTTGACTCTCGAGTGAGTCACCCCCATTCCTTTGGTCAGTTTGGGACTACGATGAGGTAATGATCACCTGACCCTGAAGGGGGGGGCAAAGCCAAGAGGGAAGAAATAACATGATAAAAGGGAGAGACGTTTGCCATGCTCTTCCTCTCTCTTCCACCTCCATCTACAGATATCATCACCAAGTGACTGAAGCGCTGATCAAAGGGGAGAGCCTGGCTGAAGAGCAACCAGCCAGCCTGTGGTGAGAAGCATCTAAGTTTGTAAGGGCACTGAAAGTGTTAAGATCAGCTTAGAATGCATTTTGCTTTTATTTCATTTGACCAAATCTGATTTGTTGTGCTTTGACTTATAATCACCTAAAATCTATCTTTGTAGTTAATAAATTTGTTTGTTTATTATTCCTGGAGCAGTGCGTTTGGTTTGAAGCATGTCAGAGACTCTCCTTGGAATAAGAAGCCTGGTACATATCAATTTCTTTGTTAAATTGACGAACTCATATAAGCTTAGTGTCCAGTGCATTACTGGACACTGCAAGATGGAGGTTCCTAGGGTTGTGTCTGGGACCAGAGATTTTGGCTAGTGTCATTCAGTTGCACAATCCAAGGAGCAGCATACATGCCAGAGGCTGTATGTGAACAGCCCAGGAATGGGGGTTCTCACAGCAGAGCAGGGTAAGGCTGGCTCCCAGAGTCAAGGATTTGAGTGACCTAGCATATCACCGGTCCAGATAACACCAGAAGGGAACATCACACACATCTCTTGACACGTCACTAAAATCCAACCTATTTGTCCCAGTTCCCTAACTTCGTGTTCTGTTCTTTCCTTATCTTTGTTTTGGATACTAGCATTTCAGGTACTGGTTCATGGAGGTACTGCCATAGCTTGTACTAAGACATAGAACAAATGTATCTTGATTTGGACAAGTTTCCTGTTTGCTTATGCCAAAGCTTACTTAAAGGTTTTATGGGATATTTCACATAAGAGAACAGGATTGTAGTAAAGGTACAGGCCAATTTAGAACTGCTATACTATTTGTGCTTAATGCTATTTGTGCTGAATGCATACTAACATATATAGGGTGTGGCTAATAGATATTATCAATATAATATATACATATGCTAGCCAGCATATATTGGTCAACCATTCCATACAGTAATAAGATGCACTGGTTTACTTGGTTTTAGTGGTGTTACACCAGCAGTGAATTTGTCCCTTACGGGATGCAGTAATTTGACCTTGATGTAGTTTTTTGTATTTCAGTATCATATCTTTTTGAATAAGATGCACTGATATTTCAATTGACCTGGACTCATGGAATATGCCTCCCCTATGTGCTTAGATACTTAGGGCCAGATTCTGATGCCCTTACTCATGTTGAATAGAAACTTACTTTGAGAGGAATATCACTGAAATCAGTGGGACTACTTGAGCAGAAAGGTGCCAATCCTGCACAGATAGTTGGTTCTCCGTACCCATACAAAGCACAACTGAAATCCGCTTTGGTTTACTTACAGAATCAGGTCAGAAGGTACTACTTAGCATGAGTAAAAGTGGCAAAATCTGGGCTTATTAATTAATTATAAATAAAATTGCTATCAAAGTGTGACTGTAAAAACATTTACCCAGAGTTAGCACACCACATGACCATGATATATCCTATTCTCAGGAAAATACCTGGCGTATATCAGATGCTGTGATGTGGAAACTCTGGATAAATAGTAGCTTTTTAATAGTCACTTCTGTAAATGCATTATTATCAATTGTGTTGGATCATATTGTGGACATGTGTTTAAATTGCTTTCTATAAGTGCTTTGTATCTGCTATAATCTCATCTGTTAAGTATTTTAAAATAATTGATACATGACTAAAGTATTTTCTAATGAAACTTATTTATTTAAAATTTCTATTAATCATTTCTTAATTATTAAATTATTGATGTTACTTTAATTTTACATGTTACTGAATATACTCTGCCACAATATGCAGCTACTTTCTCCCTAATAATATTGAGCTGAAGTGTACTGTATTGAGGGCAAGATTAATACTGAAACATTATACATAATGTCCAGTTCTAACAAGAAAAATAGGCATGAATCTCTATTAATTCGCAGTCCTGTTGCCTGTTTTGAGTTTCCTGTCTTTAATGGCTTCAAAGTGAAAAACCTGCAAAATTTGTCCTAAATGAATTAAAATTCTTAAGCAATTTACATTTCGTGCTATAATTTTGTTTTGGTAAGAACTATATCCACATAAAGGGCAAGGTTTTCAAAATTGCTCCGTGTTAGTCTAACTCTATTCCTATTGAAATCAGTAGGAACTTTAGCAGTAGTGGGTCAAAAGTTCAACAGAGAAACTTTCATCACAGCAGCTGCAGGTGATATATTGGGGGAAAGAAACACAGAGTATTGCAGTATATGTGATGTGGCAGAGCTATATCTATATCTATCTATATATAACTGTATAAAACATTTATCCTGTGTTAGTAGTGTTTACATTTAATCATTTTTATTGTATATTATGGGAGCCCTAATCAGTGCATTCTTGGAAAACAGATACTAAAAAATCTTGCAAGCGCTGCATTTCCTGGAGTAAGACAATATTTGCCTGTAGTATTTATTGACAAAATGTGTTTGAGTGGAGGACACATTACAATAAACACATTTCTGCTTGTTTTACATGATGGTATTTAAGATTTCTTAGGCAATCACATTAAAATAAATGAAGAACACAATAGTTAATGGTTCAGCAAGGCCCAGAACTCATTACAGCCCCCAGATTGAGTAGCTGGGGAGAGGCTCAGTGGGTAGTGTGAGCAAACCTTACTCTCCTTAGTGTAGAACCACTCTGGTATATCCACGGAAGCTACTTCAGCCCAATCCAAGTCCTTAATCAAGAAACAGTCCTGTTGGTCTGTTCAATAGACATCATCACGTTGTTTCAATCACTGGTTTCACTATAGCTGTAATTTGTAGAGCTCTTATGGTTTTCTAAAACAGAAACAAGCAAGAAAACAAAGAACACAGACCTTTCTATACTCATAGGAGAGATGCTGTTTCTCACACCTGCCCGCACTAAATAATTCAAATTAACTAATCAAAACCAATTTGGCACCTCTCTGCTGTCACTGCATATTAATAAACCTGTCCGTGCAGATTCCCATCATGGTTTATTTATGACTGGACCATTGTTTGAACTATTTTATTGTGTAGGGCTGGAGCAGTCAAGTGTTCCTTAGACCAGTGTTTTCTCAATGACTGGTCTATGAACCGGCGCCAGTCCCTAAGATCTCCATGACACAGTTTAGGAAGGCAACAAGTCAGTTCCAGGTATAAAAAGGTTAAGAAATGTTTAGGTCATTCATGTTTAAGTCATGGTGTCTAAAATATGTGGCCTAAATGGCTCCCTTCCATGTAGGATTTAGTGAGGTGAACTCTGTGTCTATGCATTACTTCTTCCTTTGAGGTGGGAGGAAGCAGTGAGATACATCATAGATTTATGCTTGGGTCTCTGAAGGTGTTGGCGGGAGAGAAGTCTGTCATGCAGGAGCTCTTCCTCTCTCCAGCCCCAAAGCCCCACTTCAGTCCAAGGACACCTAGCCACATGGTGTTAGTGTGGAGTGGCTTCTGGACATTCCCCAAATGGCAAAATGTGATGTTACCACCTTCTTTCCTTGCTTTTGGGGCTATTAGTTTCTCCTTTATTCCCTTTGCACTGTGCAGCACAAGGGAGCACCTTGACCTTTTGTTATCCACATGTGGAAGGGGCAGTATTATTTCCCATAACAGAAGTGTTTTTAAACTGAGAAACAAATTTTGAGAAGAGGAGCACTTACATAAGGGGACAATGAACTTTGTAAGTGTCCCTGTGTAAGGGGACTGTTGCCCCCTTACTAACATTCAGTGGGGGTGTTTTGGTTGGCTAGCTCCCAGTACTAAAAAGGGGGAAGGGTCGATGCGGAATCAGGACCCTGAGACTTACAGCCCCCAGGAACAACGGGGAGAGACCAATGCTCCAGGTCAGCTTGAATGACAGGGCGAGCAGGCTAATCAGGGAGTCAGGAGACCAGGGAGGTCCCGCCCTCCGTGTGAGCTGGATTTGCCTGGGTCAGACAGAGTGGGGCCGAGCTAAGGAGAAAGCAGGGGCTCAAGCTAAGCTGGGGTGCAGAGCTGTGCCAGATCCAGAGGGACCAGAAAAGCAGCCCAGAGAGAGCAGACCCTGTCCTGGGAGCAGAGCTGCAGCCCCAAAGCCAGAGGCACAGCCCAGAGAGAGCAAACTTGCCCTGGGAGGAGAGCTGCAGCAACCAGAGCCAGAGAGGCCAGAAAAGCAGCCCAGGAAGTAGGTCAGTGCTGGGAGCAGAGTCACAGAAGCAGCCTGCAGAGCAGACCTGTCCTGGGAGCAGAGCTGCAGCAACCAGAGCGGCCAAAGAAGCAGCCCAGGGAGCTGGAGGCAGAGCAGCAGCAGTAGTGCAGAGACAGAGTGGTGCAGCTGGGGCTGGAGCAGTCCGGAGCTGGGTGTGGTGAGCAGCTGGGGAGACTGAGGGGGGCCCTGGGCAGCGAGCCCAGCACAGGGAGACGCCTCAGCCAAGAGGCTCTGCAGGCCAGGTTTGGATCATAACCCCAACAGGGCGGGGGTGACACTGGGAAGAAGGGTCCTACCACTTAGAGCCTGAGAGCATGTGGCCACCACCAGAGCAAGTGTCCAACCCACAGCATCCCTGCAGCAAAGCCAGGGCCTGAGAAGAAGGCCTGGGACTTACAAGGAACAGACTGTGAACTGCTCTGACATTCCGGAGACACTGTTTGTGATGTTCCCCGCCACAGAGCGGGTTGATGTGTTTCCTTTAACCTTTCCCATTTTTCCTTATTCTTTTTAAAAATAATTGTTGATTAAATAACTTGCATTTGCTTTAACTTGTATGTAATGGTCAGTGGGTCAGAATAGTGCCCAGTGCAGAGAGAGTACCCCGGAGTGGGGACACCCTAGGTGACCACAGCAGGGTTGGGGGGTTGAGCCCCCCAGGAATCCTGGGCCCAGCCTTGTTGGGGTTACGAGGACTCTGCCAGACAGGAGAGTGGAAGGGGAGTCCTCAAGGGCAGGGAGGCCACTGGGTAAAGGAAGTGGGAGTGAGGACTCAGATCCTTTAGCTAGCCCACTTCACCGGGGTAGTACAGAAGCCAGGAAATTTTCCCACAATAGCGGGACTATTCCCCTGCTTACACCTGTAAAGGTAAGTTAAAAGTGGAGCTTGAACCATGTGTGTGCCCTTTGAAAGTGTGCTTTGGTCCAGATTCTCCCTTCCACTTCCTGTCTTATCCTATCAGTGTTTCTGCTCTTCAAGCCTTGCTCACATCCACACCATAAGAAAACCAGCATGCTCTGCTTCAGAGTAGTGTCACAAAAGAGACTTATGTGGGAAAGTAGTTTTGTGATTTCCATCAGCTCTCCACTGGCTTTTTCACTGGAAACAGTGTGAAATTTTCTAGCATCTCTGCTATTCAGTGGCACAGTTTTCAAGCTGAAACTTCAAAGTTGGGCAGAGCAGCATTTGCAAAAAATGAATCTTTGGTTGACAGCTCACTGCAAATGGAAAGGCAGAGAAACAGCCAAAACAGTGAAAACTTGATGTGAATGACAGGTAAAGATAAAATAAATGGCAAAAAATAGGTAAGGCCAAATGTTATGTCAGTTTTAATCGCCAAAGCTCAATAGAGTTACTCTAGATGAATAGTATTGCAAGTGAGAGCAAAATTTGGCCCTTAAATGAAAGGGACATATAAATTAGATCCCTAATATAAAATTAATCTTGGCACAGGTTACACTATTATTACTAAAATTGTTAGTCTTTCTACAGTCTCCTATTCTAAAGCTGCATAAAAAGTTTCACACTTAGGATACGTATATGTTTGAGCTCAGTGGTGTGAATCCCAGGGGGCTCTGGGCATGCCACTCTGGCTACACTGCTGTTTTCAGCGTGCTAAATCAAGGAGAACTAGTGCAGAAATGTCTACGCAAGCAGGGAATCTCACCTCCCAGCTCAGATGTATCCGTATGGTGAAACTGTCTATCTAAAATTAAAGGATTGTAGATATTGACTAGTAGAACTGAAGAGACTGATGAGTAAAGAGTACTTTATTATAAAATAATTTGTCCAGACAAACGCTAAGAAATCACTGTTTTGTTAAGATGTATATTGTGTAATAGATATTGGCATGATCACATTTGACAATACAGATCTAGGCCCCAGTTCTTCAACTTCTTGCAAATCAGTGGACTTCTGCTCTTGCACAGAATGGCATTGACTTCTCTAGGACTCAGCGTGGGCTCAGCAATCTGCCTGCATGCCGGAAATTGAATTAGAATTCTGAGCTGGAATTCCTTCCACATACAGTACGGGTTAAAAATCAATTTTTGAAAATCTCAGGCATATTAAGTTTAATTACACACACATTTTCAGAAGAATTAAATGATCTGTGATTGATTGCTGTCTTCAGCTGTACAATCATTGCAGTAATGCATTTGAGTTGAATATAGCAAACCCCAAATTTCTGCTGAAATTCTAAATTCTGCCCTGACTCTCCTTCCCTTCTCCCCCCACCCCCCACTTCCCAGTCAGCAGGCACAGGTCCTCTCTGGCCTCCTCTTTATGTCCTTGTCCTAATGGGCTCCTACTTAATCCCTTCCTTGCCTTCCTTCTGAGGAGTAGAGCCCATCACAAGTTCTTTATATTATTTATCTTTCTATTTCTACACTAAGAGCTAGGTTGTTAAGAACAGTCTGCTCTAAGGAGCTGTATGTAGCTGTGATGCCCCCAGAGTGGAGTCAGAGTCAAAATACCAGCACCAGATTACTTCCCTCTCCATACCAGCCTTGCTGTGCTGGTTGGTGACTGCATCCTGAAACCCAGAGCTGTACCCACTTCCTGTCCTGCCTGCCTACTTGCCACCCACCCGTGCAGGAGTGCGGAGTAAGATACAGAATAATTAGAAGATTTGGGCCCAGTTTGCTGCTAATTAGATTACACGTTTGCCCATGACACTGATCTTTAAAATAATATGACCCATTTTTGTACTTAGAAAAATATGGAGGTAGTTACTAATGCTGATGCATATTGGACAGAGAGATAAAAGAGGAGAACACAGACCTATAAACAAGGGGAAACAAAACTTTATATCTGCTTTGAATTTTTTAGGGCAAAATGCCATAGTTCAATAAATTCCCTCTATACTAATTGTTATGGGAGGGAACCATAAATGAAAGTAGGCTAACAATAGAATACATGTTTAATTATATTATATACATGTTTAATGATAAATTCTGAACAAAACTTGGTTCATATTGGTAAAAGTAGCAACAGAGGGCCTGAGTCTGCCCTCAGATATATGCATGCACCTACTTTTAAGTTTAAAGCAGAGGTTCTCAAACTGTGGTCCGTGGACCACCAGTGGTCTGCGAGCTCCATTCAGGTGGTCCGCGGATAGTTCCCTCTAAGGTGCACGACTGGGCAGCCGCACACAAGAGAATGAAGGGCCACCTACCTAATTAGTGGAGCCGCGCAGGTGTGGCTCCACTAATTAGGTGCCTGGACCCTGGAGAAGATGCACATGTAAGGTGAGGTGGTGGCATTGGGGGGAATAGGGCTAGTTGGGAGGGGGCACTGGGGTGAGAAGAGTGGGTGGGAGGAATTTGGGATGTGCAGGGCTGCGATGGATGGAGAAACAGGTGACTTTCCCTGGCTCCAGGGCTGTGGCTGCCGGGGAGAGACAGCCCTCCTTCCCAGCCTCAGCTCTGTGGCTGCTGTGGCTGGGGAGAGACCCCCCTCCTTCCCAACCCCAGCTCAGGGGCTGCCACGGCAGGGTAGAGAGGGAGAGACCCCCCTCCTTTCCAGCCCCAGCCCGGGGGCTGCCGCGGCGGGGTAGAGAGGGCACATCTATCGCATTAGAAAGGTTAAACTACTGATATGAAAATATGAGTTGTATGCTTTTTATTTATAGAACAAAAAAGTTTATTATTATGCTTTTTTTTATATAGTGCTTTTCTCCAAAGCGCTTTACAATAGTTAGCTAATGGTACAAACAGCATTTGGAAAGATCCTTAATTGGTCCACCGAGACTCTCAGCAATTTTCAAGTGGTCTGCGGGAAAAAAAAAGTTTGAGAATCACTGGTCTAAAGGGCATAATTTGGCCCATAGTCTGTTAACAAGTTGATTTATTGTAAACCTACATTTGCAGTGTACAGTGAATACCCTAATGAAAAGAATACACACATGCACACACCATAAAAATGGGCCTCTTGCAGAATTGGATCCCTGTTGTAGGGGGAAAAAATACAATTAACTTGTTAAACAATATCTCTAATATATTGAATCTATAGGTATTTTCCTACATATATAGCAAAGTACATATTTCTTCTAGAGGTTTTCCTTAATATATCTAACATGGTAAAGGCAAACTTTGCTAAGCATGAAAATTTTTGGTACACTTTAATGCTGTTTTCACTACAGTGTATGATGGGATTCAAGGGATAAAACTTCTTACTGGGATCGTTGCTGTGTTTCAGTGTCTTATGTGCATTATGACTTTCCCTATCAAATAGAATATTCTGTAGTTCTCAGATCATTACAAAACATTATCTTGGTTAAAATCCTCTAAAATGCCTCATGAGAGACTTCATCCAGAATGAGGATTTCCTGAAAATTGTGGAAGATTTGGTATTTGATGTTTTTGTTTCAAAATGTAGAAGGCTCAGTAAGGGTCATTCCTTACTACATTTCAGTAAATGATATGCCAGCATTACTTAAATATGTGGTCTTTGTTTGATTCGGTGTTGTATGCTTAACATGCAATATTTGGTAGGTGATGTATCTTATTAGATTAGTGGTAAATTTAATTCAGTATATGATGCAGTTGATTCAACAGTCAATTTTTCTGATTTAATAACAAAATGCCATCGGTTTGATAAGTGACATACTCGACAACATTAAGCAACAACTTTGGGATTTAGACATTTTGGACTGTATACATTAAGATTTTAAAGGAGGAAAGACTTCTAGAGGATTTGTGATATGAGATATTCGGTGACATATGTGATACTCTTCCAGTATCTGTTTCCCAGTGTGATAAACAAGTTTTACAAGGAAATGTACACAAAGTATTTTAAAACTTAATGTATATTCATGCACTCTTGAGTTGCTATATATTTCTGGATTCTGAATTGGAAAATTTGCATTCTTTTTCATATAAAGGCAGTTTTCTGAATCAGCAGATTTGGTAGAATGCTTTTACAGCTGGAAGATAAAAGACTAAGTAAATGTATAACTTATTATAGCACTGTAGGCTGATTTTTACAAGAATAATTGTGGTTCCCTGTCTTTAGTGATGAAGGACTTTTCTTTCTATACCCTTTGAATGTTTTAAACATTGTAATGTAATTGCTACTGGATAAGAGAGCACAATACGATACACAGAGGCCAACATTTTTCAGTGTTCAGTTAATTTTGAATATCTGTTTTTGGGTGCCTGACTTGAGACATCTAGAATCATAGAATCTCAGGATTGGAAGGGACCTCAGGAGGTCATCTAGTCCAACCCCCTGCTCAAAGCAGGACAGTCTGAAGCTGATTTTCGTAGATACTGAATGCCTGCAACTCCTCAGAAATTCAGGCCTTGATGTCAGTGGAATTCATCTTATGGGCCAGGAAATCCACTGCAAGACAGGTGGAATTTGAAGACTTCAGGGCTGCGATTGTGTCATTTGGCAGAGCGCATTGAAATAGATGGTTAATCGCATGATGAAATTACCACCATGTTTAGCTCTAACATAGCCACCTTGCTGGAGTGTCTGCAGAGAAGTCGAGGATTAAATAAATGCAGAGAGCTACCTTCTCACTACTAGAGAAGCCCCCACCAGGTCAGGCTTTAAGGCACATATGGTACAATAGCATTGAGAAGTAAGCACAGATGCTTATCTGTTTTGTGGCTAAAGAGAGGACTTTTTTTCCAGTTGTGTAGTCAGTGAGGCCAGTGGCTCTCAACCAGGGGTCCAGGCCCACCCGGAGGCTGTGAGCAGGTTTCAGGTGGTCCTCCAAAATAAACCAGAGAGCAGTGCCAGTGCTAGATTCACTGGGGCCCAGGGCAGAAAGCTGAATCCTGAGCCCCGCTGTGCAGGGCTGAAGCTGAAGCCCGAGCAACTTAGCTTCACAGGCCCCCTGTGGCGTGGGGCCTTGGGCAGTTGCTCTGTTTGCTACCCCCTAACGCCAGCCCTGGCTTTTAATCTACTGAAAAACACTTATGGTGGCACGGGTGGGCTGTGGGATTTTTATAGCATGTGGGGGTGTGGGGTGGGGGGGACTCAGAAGGAAAAAGGTTGAAAACCCCTTAGTTATGCTGTACTTTTACTTATATGCACACACATGCAAAGAAGTGAAAAGAAAAGGATTGCAAAGATGCCAAGAGAGATTGTATCTGGATGTGACACTTTTTGTAAGCACAACATGCAGCTTGTCAGACCACAGCAGGTATGGAAATATGTTTCAGTTTGCAACATATGTTGACAGCTTAATAACAATAAGTTTCATAGACTCTGGTTAGGGACACTGTTGACTAGGTTTCTAAAATACTTCATATACTAATGCCAGTATTTTAAATAAAACATTGTAAAATATCACACAGGCAGTAAATATCGTGCTGTAATAAATGACAATAAGTGACAAAATAAGTGACATCATAAGTTCTATAAGTCAGCTATGATACATCTTTCAAACTAAAATATTTTCAATTGTGATTTTAATGTCTCATTTCATACTCTGAAAGGAAGTTACTAGCTAAAGGAATGAACTGGCTATGTGGCATTGTTAACAGCCGGTATTAGACTAGGTATTACATGAGCCACTATAAGAACTTTAGAAAATTAGGAGACCTCATTGCATAGTCAATTACAGTGAAACAATAATGTTTGTTACCCACAGTTAACAGTTTTATTAGCCAATGCTTTGATGCTAAATTTGAGGGATCACAATACTTCAGAAGAAACTCTTGTCTGTAGTAATGACTTTTTTGAGGAGGGTGGCCGTATTAAAAAAAATCAATTTTTTCAGTTTTGGTTTATAGTCAATTCTTTACCAATTTTAACATAAGAAGCATTTTGCTCAGTGATTAAAAATGAGATAGACTAGACAAGATGACTTACCCAAAATAAAAAATTATTATTTATTACTTATTTCCTCTCTGCTTTTACTTTTTTCAAACATGTACATTCCTCTGGCTTCCATAGTAGCAGATTTGTTTCATTTGATAGTTTAATTTGAGGTCAAGTTTTCTTTTTTTCCCATTCTCTAAGCTTCAAAGACAAATATGAGCTTATTTCTCAGTTGCTTCCTAACAAAAGCATGTAGGGACAAAAGATCACACCCATTGAAAGCTGCTCCTGCTATATCTCCCCTACTTTATATTCTGACAAGAGCTGAGCAAGGACTGATATATACACTCGAGACACAAATAAAAACCTGTCTTTATTAATGTGTAAAATAATTCAGTGATTATTGTCATAAAATCAACAGAAATGATCAAGTGATTACAGTGCATATATTGCTTATGGAATATCAGTACGTCAAGCTAATAGACATCAGTTGAAGATAAGTGTTCATATGTCAGGGACTGGATGGCCCAGGAAATTGGTAAGGGGAGACAGGTCTTTTCGCCCTTAGACTGCTAGTTTAAATCCAGAAAGTGTCAGCTGGGACTGGACGCCATTGCTCTTCAGCCAGTGTCTTCTCAGTGGCGGTTGTGAAACGAAAGGCTGGTCTCAGGCTTGTTATATCAATAGAGAAGAGTCCATGTAGCAAAAACCATCATCAAGCTTTGGCACCCTTGCTGGAAGTTTCAGCAGACAGGCCAAGAGTTGAATAAGCTTGGAGACTGAGGCACAGTAATAGCGTGTCATGGTGCCAAAATTGTACTTATTCTCTGGTCAATAGAGGATGTTACTTCCGGGGCTGACAGTACGTCACCTTTCACAAGCATTTAGCCTTGGTGTTGCGATATCACAGTGGTAGGTGCCTTATAAAAAAACCTCAGATCTATCTATCTGTTCAGGGTTGTGTACTGGTCACCACAGTTTGAGTGCCTCACAAGTTAAGTAGACTGGCATAGTGAAATCTCTAGTGGGCTTCATAGGGCCTTTAGCCCCTGCCCCTTCTCTGATTTTAAAAAGCACTGCTTGGGGTAGGGATTTTTTGGGAGCTGGGTGCAGTTGTTGAAAAGACAATACTTAAATTCACTCACAGTTATAAGGAATTATCTAAAAAGAGTGATTATTGTCAAGGAAAGTGTAGGGGACAATTTCCTGGTGCAAGTGCTGGAGGAACCAACTAGGGCAGAGCTCTTCTTGACCTGCTGCTCACAAACCAGGAAGAATTAGTAGGGGAACCTGGGAGGCAGTGACCATGAGATGATCAAGTTCAGGATCCTGACACAGGGAAGAAAGGAGAGCAGCAGAATACTGACCCTGGACTTCAGAAAAGCAGACTCTGACTCCCTCAAGGAACTGATAGGCAGGATCCCCTGGGAGAATAACATGAGGGGGAAAGGAGTCCAGGAGAGCTGGCTGTATTTTAAAGAATCCTTCTTGAGGTTACAGGGACAAACCATCCCGATGTGTAGAAAGAATAGTAAATATGGCAGGCGACCAGCTTGGCTTAACAGTGAAATCCTTGCTGATCTTAAACACAAAAAAGAAGCTTACAAGAAGTGGAAGATTGGACAAATGACCAGGGAAGAGTATAAAAATATGGCTCGGGCATGCAGGAGTGAAATCAGGAAGGCCAAATCACACCTGGAGTTGCAGCTAGCAAGAGATGTTAAGAGTAACAAGAAGGGTTTCTTCAGGTATGTTAGCAACAAGAAGAAAGTCAAGGAAAGTGTGGGCCCCTTACTGAATGAGGGAGGTAACCTAGTGACAGAGGATGTGGAAAAAGCTAATGGACTCAATGCTTTTTTTGCCTCTGTCTTCAGGAACAAGGTCAGCTCCCAGACTACTGCACTGGGCAGCACAGCATGGGGAGGAAGTGACCAGCCCTCTGTGGAGAAAGAAGTGGTTTGGGACTATTTAGAAAAGCTGGACGAGCACAAGTCCCTGGGGCCGGATGCGCTGCATCCGAGAGTGCTAAAGGAGTTGGCGGATGTGATTGCAGAGCCATTGGCCATTATCTTTGAAAACTCATGGCGATCTGGGGAAGTCCCGGATGACTGGAAAAAGGCTAATGTAGTGCCCATCTTTAAAAAAGGGAAGAAGGACGATCCTGGGAACTACAGGCCAGTCAGCCTCAGCTCAGTCCCTGGAAAAATCATGGAGCAGGTCTTCAAGGAATCAATTCTGAAGCACTTAGAGGAGAGGAAAGTGATCAGGAACAGTCAGCATGGATTCACCAAGGGCAAGTCATGCCTGACTATTCTAATTGCCTTCTATGACGAGATAACTGGCTCTGCGGATGAGGGGAAAGTGGTGGATGTGTTGTTCCTTGACTTTAGCAAAGCTTTTGACAAGGTCTCCCACAGTATTCTTGCCAGCAAGTTAAAGAAGTATGGGCTGGATGAATGGACTATAAGGTGGATAGAAAGTTGGCTAGATTGTCGGGCTCAACGGGTAGTGATCAATGGCTCCATGTCTAGTTGGCAGCCGGTATCAAGTGGAGTGCCCCAAGGGTCGGTCCTTTGGCCGGTTTTGTTCAATATCTTCATAAATGATCTGGAGGATGGTGTGGATTGCACCCTGAGCAAGTTTGCAGATGACACTAAACTGGGAGGAGAGGTAGATACGCTGGAGGGTAGGGATAGGATACAGAGGGCCCTAGACAAATTAGAGGATTGGGCCAAAAGAAATCTGATGAGGTTCAAGAAGGACAAGTGCAGAGTCCTGCACTTAGGACGGAAGAATCCCATGCACCGCTACAGACTAGGGACCAAATGGCTCGGCAGCAGTTCTGCAGAAAAGGACTTAGGGGTGACAGTGGACAAGAAGCTGGATATGAGTCAACAGTGTGCCCTTGTTGCCAAGAAGGCCAATGGCATTTTGGGATGTATATGTAGGGGCATTTCCAGCAGATCGAGGGACATGATAGTTCCCCTCTATTCGACACTGGTGAGGCCTCATCTGGAGTACTGTGTCCAGTTTTGGGCCCCACACTACAAGAAGGACGTGGAAAAATTGGAAAACGTCCAGCGGAGGGCAACAAAAATGATTAGGGGACTGGAACACATGACTTATGGGGAGAGGCTGAGGGAACTGGGATTGTTTAGTCTTCAGAAGAGAAGAATGAGGGGGGATTTGATAGCTGCTTTCAACTACCTGAATGGGGGTTCCAAAGAGGATGGATCTAGACTGTTCTCAGTGGTAGCTGATGACAGAAGAAGGAGTAATGGTCTCAAGTTGCAGTGGAGGAGGTTAGGATATTAGGAAAAACTTTTTCACTCGGAGGGTGGTAAAACACTGGAATGCGTTACCTTGGGAGGTGGTGGAATCTCCTTCTCTAGAAGTTTTTAAGGTCAGGCTTGACAAAGCCCTGGCTGGGATGATTTAATTGGGGATTGGTCCTGCTTTGAGCAGGGCTTTGGACTAGATGACCTCCTGAGGTCCCTTCCTACCCTGATATTCTATGATTCTATGAAGGACTTAAAGGCCATAGAGCACAATACAATGCCACTTTCCTCAATATACAGCTAATAGGCCCCGCTGCGCACCAAGGGTAAATGCTACCGTTTAGCTTGGTGTGTAAAGAATCTATTGTAATTTTGAAAAATGAAGTTAGCTGTAGCTGATATAAGGATGATGTGAAGGATTCAAGGATCTTGTGCTAGTCAGAAAAAGAATCTGTCTTCCTAGTCAGAAAAAGAATCCATCTTCCTGCAATAATTTCCTTCTGATTACAAAGTATATTTTGTGTCTGTATTATTTTTGTCTTTCCATTAAAATTTTAAACTCCATAGAGCAGGGAGTGTCTTCCTATGTTTTGTGTGTGTGGCTAAGTACACAGTCATGGTATAACAAGTACTGTCGGAAAACTCAGCCATCTGTGAAGACTGTCTCAGTGGGCATTCCCTTAACACAAGGAGCAAAGCTAAGCCCAGGAATATTGTGCGTTATTGAACCTGTAAAGAATCCATCCATGGACTCCTTTGTAACAGTCAGGAATGGGTAGAAGCAGACATTGAGGTGGAAAATCTGTCAGCCACTTAGTTAAGCTTTGCAGCCTATGTGGTGTCTTAAAGAGAGGTGTCAGAGATGCCTGTTCTCTTATACCCTTTTGTGCTAGCTGACATTTTCTTTTCAATAAAAGAAGCAAACATAATTCAGATTACTACTTTCTAGTCCCGCTTGCTTCCTTAGGGACTGATCCTATGAAGTGCTGAGTACTCTCATTAGAGTTGAGGGCACTTAGCTCAACACCTCATAGGAGCAAGTCCTGAATTCTCAAGTCAAGGAAATCTTGGCTATCTGTAAATCTGCAGTTTTCCATAAAAGGGCCAGTCCCTCATTCAGACCTGGTCTGTCAGTGCTGACAGCTAAGAATCTAGTCTTTGACAGAGCGGGAGGTGGTGGTCAGCTTCTGTTCTGCCTGATAATTCTTCTGCTTCGGTTGTTATTGCAGAGTCTAGTTGAATTTTTTTTATGCTACCAGAAAAAGTAGGCTTGTATTCTTCCTCAGACATTGGCATGTTTCCAGGAAGAAGACTGTTTGCATGTCAACTGTCTCAGGGATTCATTGTGTAGTAATTGCTACTATTAGAGGAATAAGAGAGAAGGACATTTGTTTAGTCTCCCATCACCACATACAGATTTTTTTTTTTTAGTCTGCATTAGGAATCTTTATTTCTCTGTTGAGCTCTTGACCAGCAGTCCTCAACAAAAGGCTGTCTTGCACATGGTGAGTAGACCAGGGCCACGCAAAAGCCTGCCCCTGAGTTTATGCCCACAATTTTTGCCCCTGTAGAGTCAGAAACAGATCCCATTTAGACTCCTATTTAGGTGGAAAGGTTTATTTTTGGGCAGGAAAAGTCCACAGTGAATTTCTGTGGAGGAGTTTTTTTGCTTGGGCTGCTGCTTCTTACGTTTCTCAGGGTGTTTTCAGATACATATGAAATTATTACCAGAGCATGAAAGATCCCTGTACTGTGAGGCAAATTTCTATTGCTGACAAGAGCCAGAAAAACAGGACATTTAGTGCTCTGCTTCTTGACAGGTAGCCCTGCAGCCCTGTACTGAGAGCAGTCTCTTCCCTTCTTGTGTAAAACATGATGTAGACCAAGTGGCTGGGAATGAGAGAAATGGGTTTCCTGGTGCTATCCCATAACTACAGCACACTCTGTAGATGAGCATAGTATCAAGGCCCTCCCTACCACTGTACTCACAGAGACAAGCGGAGGTGATGTAGGGAGACCGAAGCCAGTAGTCAAACCTGACGACACCACAGTAACCATTGCCACAGGCACCAGTGGGTACAGCATTGATGTAATGGGAATTGCAATAATTCTTAATCTGGGTATTCCTGGCATAGGGTGAGTATGTCCTTGGTTCAGTAATTTGCTGCCTCTAACCCCACCTTTGGGTTGTGGCTAGGGCTGGTTGAAAATCTTCTGTCAAATCTATTTTTAGATGGAAAACTGGGTTTTAGATCTTTGGGGGGGAGGGGGTTGTGTCAAAAGTTTCCACACAAAAAACCCCCATGTTGTGACCAGCTCTAGTTCTGTCAGTGAAGGAGGGATAACCCAGAAAATAGTTAGCTTATCAAGACAAGGTTAAAAGGTAACTTGAACGGAGTCTATAAGTACCAAGAGAAGATTTCTGTTAGTAGAGGATTCTTTAATCCTGTGCACAAAGGTATAATAAGCTCCCATGGCTAGCAGCTGAAGTTAGTAAAGTTCAAATTGGAAATAAGCACAGATTTAACAGTGAGGGTAACTAACCATTGGAACAATGTACCAAGGGATGTGATTGATTCCCCTAGAGATGGAAAAATGTATTCATCACTTTAAATCAAGATTGGAAGTCTTTCTAACTGCTCTAGTTCAACCAAAAGTTATGAGAGTGAAAATTTGTGGTCTGTGATATACAGAAGATCAGACTAACAAATCATAATGGTCTCTTCTGGTTTAAAATATCTGAATCCTTATAATTGCTTTTCCCCCTTACCTTCAAGCTCCTCAGGGTGCTATCTGCATTCTGATCATAGAATCATAGAATATCAGGGTTGGAAGGGACCCCAGAAGGTCATCTAGTCCAACCCCCTGCTCGAAGCAGGACCAATTCCCAGTTAAATCATCCCAGCCAGGGCTTTGTCAAGCCTGACCTTAAAAACCTCTAAGGAAGGAGATTCTACCACCTCCCTAGGTAACGCATTCCAGTGTTTCACCACCCTCTTAGTGAAAAAGTTTTTCCTAATATCCAATCTAAACCTCCCCCATTGCAACTTGATCTAGTACCTACCCTGCTAGATCAATTACAGAACCTTTCTATCTATCTAGATACTTCTATAGCTTCATCACCGTACTATCTGAGCTCAAACTTACTTAATAAAATAAGGGGTTGTCTTTTTATTGTCTTTTTAATGAGTCATGGTGGATATATGTATATGACATCATCTGATTTGCAATTCCCCTCTGATTGTTTTACCCATTGCAATTCATCCTTGAAGTGATATCTACCTTTTATCATACAGGACTCTGGGAATAGTGATATATTTTTGTCTTAATCCTAAAAATTCACCGGAGATGTCTTTCCAGCATAGACTCATAGATATTAAGGTCAGAAGAGACCATTATGATCATCTAGTCTGACTTCCTGCACAATGCAGGCCACATAATCTCACCCACCCACTCCTGCAATAAACCTCTCACCTATGTCTGAGCTATTGAAGTCCTCAAATCATGGTTTAAAGACTTCAAGGTGCAGAGAATCTTCCAGCAAGTGACCTGTGCCCCATGCTACAGAGGAAGGCGAAAAACCCCCAGAGCCTCTTCCAATCTGCCCTGGAAGAAAATTCCTTCCTGACCCTGCCAAGGTTCCTTCCCCACTCTGAACTCTAGAGTACAAATGTGGGGATCTGCATGAAAACCTCCTAAGCTTACTTTTACCAGCTTAGGTTAAAACTTCCCCAAGGTACAAATTATTTTACCCTTTGCCCTTGGATTTCCACTGCCACCACCAAACTTTATCTGGGTTCCTGAAAAAACGTAGTTTGGACCCGTCTTTCCCCCCAAAATCCTCCCAACCCTTGCACCCCAGTTCCTGGGGAAGGTTTGGTAAAAATCCTCACCAATTTGCATAGGTGACCACAGACCCAAACCCTTGGATCTTAGAACAATGAAAAAGCATTCAGTTTTCTTACAAGAGGACTTTTAATAGAAGTAAAAAGAAATCACCTCTGTAAAATCAGGATGGTAGATACCTTACAGGGTAATTAGATTCAAACATAGAGAATCCCTCTAGGCAAAACCTTAAGTTACGAAAAAGACACACAGACAGGAAGAGTCATTCTATTCAGCACAGCTATTTTCTCAGCCATTTAAAGAAATCATAATCTAACATATCTAGCTAGATTACTTACTAAGTTCTAAGACTCCATTCCTATTCTGTCTCCGGCAAAAGCATCACACAGACAGACACAGACCCTTTGATTTTCTCCCTCCTCCCAGCTTTTGAAAGTATCTTGTCTCCTCATTGGTCATTTTGGTCAGGTGCCAGCGAGGGTACCTTTAGCTTCTTAACCCTTTACAGGTGAGAGGATTTTTCCTCTGGCCAGGAGGGATTTTAAAGGGGTTTACCCTTCCCTTTATATTTATGACAGACCCCAAATATGGCGATCAGCTGAACCTTGAGCATGTGGGCAAGATTCACCAGCCAGATATCCAGGAAAGAATTCTCTGTAGTAACTCAGATCCCACTCCATCTAACATCCCATCACAGGCCATTGGGCCTATTTACCATGAATAGTTAAAGATCAATTAATTGCCAAAATCATGTTATCCCATGTAGCTGTTGGGAGAGTAAAATGTCAGCATTTTTGTTTTTTCTAGAACTTAAATTTTTTACAAAATTACTATATTTTTCCATACGTATTAATAAAACGAGTAGCTTGTTAGTTCTATCATCCTAAAGTATTTTCCCAAATTATTAAACCACAGTTATTGAAATGTATTGTGTGAAGTATAAAGCAATCTAATATGTAGAAGTGTCTAGCCTGGCTGCTTAGGTTTGTGTCATTACATGTAATGTGAGGAATCTGCTGTGGTTTGGGTCAGGCCCTTTGAGCTCTTTTCTTAGACTGTAAATTCTTGAGGGCTATGTAGCTGTATAACACCTACCACAATGGGGCACCTACCTTGAATGGAATCTCTGGGCACTACTGTAATATAAACTTCAAAAATAATAATAATAGTCCTGTACTGCTGGTAACAGCACTCTAAAAACGGCTATTTCTCCATGAAGATTGTGGCAGGTATGGGTCTCTGTTGTGTCTACATTGAACTCTGAAGGATATTATTGTTTCCAATATCCATTGTAGCTTAAAGTGGAGTTCAATTATTTAGGAAAGGGCGCTGCTTGCCCACTATTGAAAGAACCAGGAAATAAAGAAGAGAGACTTTGTTTAAAATATATGTTTGTGTCAGCTGGATAATATAGGTAACCAGCTGTCATCTCTCTTATGGAAAAGTCCTGTATAATGTAAGGGAAAATTATAGCCTTTGTCTAGAATTTTGGAAGCCTCCAGTAGCGTTTAATACAGGACTTAATCCCTGTTTATAGAAAAGGTACAAAAAAAGGTACACAATAAAACCTAGAGAAGCCAGAATGGAAATCATTTTGTCATAAATTTTATAGGTTTAAGAGTAATTTCGGTAGAATCCTACTGACTTAATCCCCATTGAATTAAATTGCACTTTTCCATAAGGGATTGAGAAGGTGGTCGAGACCAACTCACCAGTTCTCAGTAGGTAGCAATGTACCACGGTTCGGAAAGCTTTCAACAGAAACAGCTCATTGCAGACAGATGGTACAGTCAGAAATTGTTAGCTGGGTTATTTTTGGCTGGGCATTACAAAAAAGTATGTACTGACAGATCTGTATTTATGTATCAGTTCATAGTCATGTATTTAGAGTCATCTCCTATGCAGTACATGATATAGCTTAGAGGGATTGTTTAGATAAACTATTGGCCGCTGAATAGTAAGGAGGAGGAGATGATCGTCTGTGTTAAAGAACCTGGGGTTTTGGTTGGGTTTGATAGATGGCTGGCAGAGAGACGCAGCAGCAGGATGGCTTCTAGGGGAAGACGTAGTGCTGACATAAGGTGGCCGCAGCCTGCCCCCGGCTGGGAGGTATGTGGTCTGTAGTGAGCCAGTGCAGCCTGAAAAGTGGGTGGTGCTGGCCAAGAAATGGGCATGGCTGGGGGACATGTGAGTCAGCATATCCATCTCAGCAACCTCTGCTATGTGGAAATTAAAGCTGCTACAACCAACAGACAAACAGAGGGAGGGCAGGCGACAGCATCACCACCTGCTCTCCCTTGGGATGAATTCCCCTAGTGTGCAGAGGCCATGTCTAGCTCAGGGAGGTGCAATTTACATCCCTCCTGTGCCAGCTTCAATAAATCTTCCCCTCTAGCTGCTCTACAATTTGAAATTATACATAGAAGAGAAACATAGCTGTGTTTTATTTATGACTGATCTCATTTGCCTTTGGATCTGTACCAAACTATTTCTGATTAAATCATGACACTGCAGAGAAAACTGCACAAGGGTCTGTGATTTGGATTTAAGGTTTACAGAGGTGGCAAACTAAAAGGTTATACTGATATCTCAGTCTCCTTAATAAAGTGCTATCACTGACTGGACTGGCTGGTGAACAAGATTTATTCATTGAGGGGTCAGATCTTGAGCTGGTGTAAATCAGCATAGCTGTATTGACATCAGTGGAGTAATGCTGATTTAACCAGCAGAGGATCTGGCCTCAAGCACTTGGTAAAAAATATACTTGCCAGCTCTCATATTCTGGCATGGAGCTCCTATATTTAAGACTCCCTCCCTGTCTCTTGTGTATTTTGAAGAGCCTTATGTTTCTATTACCACCAAATATAGCTCTAAGTCAGATGGAAGTTTCTTCTGTTTGTTTATTTTTTTTACTCACTCTCCAGAAATAGGGATAGGATACAGAGGGACCTAGACAAATCAGAGGATTGGGCCAAAAGAAATCTGATGAGGTTCAACAAGGACAAGTGCAGAGTCCTACACTTAGGACGGAAGAATCCCATGCACTGGTACATATTAGGGACTGAGTGGCTAGGCAGCAATTCTGCAGAAAAGGACCTAGGGGTTACAGTGGATGAGAAGCTGGATATGAGTCAACAGTGTGCCCTTGTTGCCAAGAAGGCCAATGGCATTTTGGGCTGTATAAGTAGGGGCATTGCCAGCAGATTGAGGGATGTGATCGTTCCCCTCTATTCGACATTGGTGAGGCCTCATCTGGAGTACTGTGTCCAGTTTTTTCCAGAAGGACGTGGAAAAATTGGAAAGAGTCCAGCGGAGGGCAACAAAAATGATTAGGGGACTGGAACACATGACTTATGAGGAGAGGCTGAGGGAACTGGGATTGTTTAGTCTGCGGAAGAGAAGAATGAGGGGGGATTTGATAGCTGCTTTCAACTACCTGAAAGGGAGTTCCAGCCTGTTTGCGCCCCGACCCTGCAGGCTCCACAGCTGCCTCCCAGGCAAGGGCTTAGCACCCTTTTCACCCACTCAGTCCCCTAGGCACCCTCCCCTGCTAAGCCACCTCTCTGGCTGGGTTCACTGAAGCCCCTGCAGTCAGATTCCCTGGGCCCTGGTGCACAATGCATCCTTAGGGCTTAACCCCTTCTTGCCCATGCTGTAGTTGGAGGACAGGAGGCGGCTAGGTTTTGTCGGTGGCTACGTTAGCTGCCTTTCGACACTGTGTGGGAAGGAAGGAAGAAGCTGCTTCCAGCCAGCAGGGAGTGTGTGTGGGGGGAAGAGATGAGCTCTGCAAAGACATGGGCCAGGTCATCCTTTACTACCCACCACCCACCCCATGGCTGGAAGTAGCTCCCATCCCTTCTGTTCTGCACAGTGCCGAAAGGCTGCTGCTGGTCACATTCTGATATACAGCGGGGAGGGCACGCAGGATCACATGCCTCCCCCATGGCAGAAATCGGCAGAGGGGAGGCATTCAGTCCCATATTCAGCATAGGGAAATATGGTCACCCTAGTCATCATAGCAAGCACTTGGGCACAGAAGAGTAAGTGGAGGGTGCAGATCATCTCCCTTTTGGACACCACTGGAAAAACAGGTGAGTAAGATTCTGATCCAACAAAGCAGATAAGCACTTGCTATCTGCTTTGCTGAATCAGGGCCTTAACACAGCCTGAACCTCTGATTGTATTAGCTTTTTCACAATCCTCTTTGTGCTGGGAAATCCCTTTGAAGGATGTATCCATGGGGGTGATGGCAACTAGGGGAATCCATGACAGCATGCCCCCCATGGAGGCTGCTGGAGGTATGTTATGAGTGCAGCAGGGTGGTTCAAACTATTCTGACTCCATTAGCTGGATACACAGACATTCAGTCATAGGCCCTGGCAGAGCATATGGAAATCATTGGCTCATGGACAGGACAAACCAAAATCACAAAATTTCACCTATGTACCCCTACCTGAACACCAAAGACTTCAGTTGGACTCAAGCATTTCACTCCTCAGGAGACTAAACTGTGTGCCACAGACAGAGAATGGGAGACACTGACATTCCATCAATCCTGAGGCCCCTGTATTGGCAGGGAATTGATTAGGTGAGATATGCCCAGTTGATCCCAGTTGGTGAACTACCATATGCTGTTGAGGAAGACGAAAAATCCTCAAGGTCTCTGCCAGTCTGACTTGGGGAAAAGTTCCTTCTCAGTCCCAAATCTGGCAGTCAGCATGATCCTGAGCATGTGAACAAGACTAACGGGCGTGGGAAAGAATCCATTGATTATCCTTCATGTGGGAACAAGTGATATGGCTAGATTCTTGCTGGAACGTATCAAGGGAGACTATGCCAGGCTGGGGAAGACGCTAAAGGAAATCGAGGCTCAGGTGATCTTCAGTGGGATTCTGCCTGTTCCTAGAGAAGGGCAACAAAAGGTGTGACAAGATTATGATGCTCAACAGATGGCTGAGGAAGTGGTGCTATAATGAGGGCTTTGGGAAGCATTCCACTAGGAAGCATTCATGGACAGAGGACTGTTCTCTAGGGATGGACTTCGCCTGAGTAAGGAGGGAAATAGACTTCTGGGATGGAGGATGGCACAACTGATCAAGAGAGCTTTAAACTAGGAATTTGGGGGAGATGGTTGGGAGATGTCCAGGTAATCTCCACACCAGTTATTCTCTTTGAGAGGGAAGAAAATGAAGTAAGAAAGGATACAGCCATGGGTAGGAGAATGGACATGAGCCAGAAGGGCAGTGTACATACCAATCTAACAGGTAATATTGGCTGTAGAATGTCTGTGCCCAATTGGGTAAAGAATGTGAGCGAAGCCAAACGGCAAAAATGTTTGTACACTAATGCGAGGAGCCTAGATAATAAAATGGAGGAACTAGAACTACTGGTGCAGGAAGTGAAACCAGATATTATAGGGATAACAGAAACATGGTTGAATAGTAGTCATGACTGGAGCACAGGTATTGAAGGGTATGTGCTATTTAGGAAAGACAGAAATAAAAGCAAAGGTGGTGGTGTAGCATTGTATATCAATGATGAGGTAGACTGTAAAGCAATAAGAAGTGATGGAATGGATAAGACAGAGTCTGTCTGGGGAAAAATCACATTGGGGAAGAAAGCTACTAGAGCCTGTCCTGGGATAGTGCTTGGGGTGTTCTATAGACCGCCGGGATCCGATGTGGATATGGATAGAGACCTCTTTAATGTTTTTAAAGAAGTAAATACTAATGAGAATTGTGTGATCATGGGGGACTTTAACTTCCCAGATACAGACTGGAGGACAAGTGCTAGTAATAATAATAGGGCTCAGATTTTCCTGGATATGATAGCTGATGGATTCCTTCACCAAGTAGTTGCTGACCTGACAAGAGAGGACGCCATTTTAGATTTGGTTTTGGTGAGCAGTGAGGACCTCATAGAAGAAATGACTGTAGGGGACAACCTTGGTTCAAGCGATCATGAGCTAATTCAGTTCAAACTAAATGGAAGGATAAACAAAAATAGATCTGTGACTAGAGTTTGATTTCAAAAAGGCTAACTTTAAAAAATTAAGGAAATTAGTTAGGGAAGTGGATTGGATTGAAAAACTTGTGGATCTAAAGGTGGAGGAGGCCTGGAATTACTTCAAGTCAAAGTTGCAGAAACTATCAGAAGCCTGCATCCCAAGAAAGGGGAACAATTCATAGGCAGGAGTTGTAGACCAAGCTGGATGAGCAAGCATCTCAGAGAGGTGATTAATAAAAGGAAAACACCTACAAGGAGTGGAAGATGGGAGGAATTAGCAAGGAAAACTACCTTACTGAGGTCAGAACATGTAGGGATAAAGTGAGAAAGGCCAAAAGTCATGTGGAGTTGAAGCTTGCAAAGGGAATTAAAACCAATAGTAAAAAGGTTCTATAGCCATATAAATAAGAAGAAAACAAAGAAAGAAGAAGTGGAACCGCTTAACACTGAGGATGGAGTGGAGGTTAAGGATAATCTAGGCATGGCCCAATATCTAAACAAATACTTTGCCTCGGTCTTTAATGAGGCTAATGAGGAGCTTAGGGATAATGGTAGGACAACAAATGGGAATGAGGATATGGAGGGAGATATTACCACATCCGAGGTAGAAGCCAAACGCGAACAGCTTAATGGGACTAAATCGGGGGGCCTGGGATAATCTTCATCCAAGAATATTAAAGGAACTGGCACATGAAATTGCAAGCCCGTTAGCAAGAATTTTTAATGAATCTGTAAACTCAGGGGTTGTACCATACGACTGGAGAATTGCTAACATAGTTCCTATTTTTAAGAAAGCTAAAAAAAAGCGATCCGGGTAACTACAGGCCTGTTAGTTTGACATCTGTAGTATGCAAGGTCTCGGAAAAAATTTTGAAGGAGAAAGCAGTTAAGGACATTGAGGTGATGGTAATTGGGACAAAATACAACATGGCTTTACAAAAGGTAGATCGTGTCAAACCAAACTGATCTCCTTCTTTGAGAAGGTAACAGATTTTTTAGACAAAGGGAACACAGTAGATCTAATGTACCTCGATTTCAGTAAGGCATTTGATACGGTTCCACATGGAGAATTATTAGCTAAATTGGAAAAGATGGGGTCAATATGAAAACTGAAAGCTGGATAAGGAACTGGTTAAAGGAGAGACTACAGCGGGTCGCACTGAAAGGTGAACTGTCAGACTGGAGGGAGGTTACTAGTGGAGTTCCTCAGGGATCGGTTTTGGGACCAATCTTAATCTTTTTATTACTGACCTTGGCACAAAAAGCGGGAATGTGCTAATAAAGTTTGTGGATGACACAAAGCTGGGAGGTATAGCCAATACAAAGAAGGACCGGGATATCATACAGGAAGAACTGGATGACCTTGTAAATTGGAGTAATAGTAATAGGATGAAATTTAATGGTGAAAAGTGCAAGGTCATGCATTTAGGGATTAATAACAAGACTTTGTTATAAACTGGGGATGCATTACTTGGAAGTAACAGAGGAGGAGAAGGACCTCGGAGTATTGGTCGATCACAGGATGACTATGAGCCGCCAATGTGATATGGCTGTCAAAAAAGCTAATGCAGTCTTGGGATGCATCAAGCGAGGTATTTCCAGTAGAGATAAGGAGGTGTTAGTACCGTTATACAAGGTACTGGTGAGACCTCATCTGGAATATTGTGTGCAGTTCTGGTCTCCCATGCTTAAGAAGGATGAATTCAAACTGGAACAGGTACAGAGAAGGGCTACTAGGATGATCCGAGGAATGGAAAACCTGCCTTATGAAAGGGGATTCATAGATATTTAGGTCAGAAGGGACCATTATGATCATTTAGTCTGACCTCCTGCACAACGCAGGCCACAGAATTTCACCCACCACTCCTACAAAAAAAAAAAAAAAAAAAACCTCACACCTATATCTGTGCTATTGAAGTCCTCAAATCATAGTTTAAAGACTTCAAGGAGCAGAGAATCCTCCAGCAAGTGACCCGTGCCCCATGCTACAGAGGAAGGCGAAAAACCTCCAGGGCCTCTTCCAATCTGCCCTGGAGGAAAATTCCTTCCCGACCCCAAACCCTGAGCATATGGGCAAGATTCATCAGCCAGGTACTACAATGAGCTTGGCTTGTTTAGCCTAACTAAAAGAAGACTGAGAGGAGATATGATTGCTATCTATAAATATATCAGAGGGATAAACACCATGGAGGGAGAAGAATTATTTAAGCTCAGTACCAATGTGGACACAAGAACAAATGGATATAAACTGGCCATCAGGAAGTTTAGACTTGAAATTAGATGAAGGTTTCTAACCATCAGAGGAGTGAAGTTCTGGAACAGCCTTCCAAGGGAAGCAGTGGGGGCAAAAGACATATCTGGTTTCAAGACGAAGCTTGATAAGTTTATAGAGGAGATGATATGATGGGATAGCCTAATTTTGGCAATTAATTGATCTTTGACTACTAGCGGTAGATATGCCCAATGGCCTGTGATGGGATGTTAGATGGGGTGGGATCTGAGTTACTACAGAGAATTCTCTGCGTGTCTGGCTGGTGAGTCTTGCCCACATACTCTAAATTTTTGAAGCAATGTCTTAATCAGCACCACAGTAACAAAACAGCAACATATTACAGTATCACTGAGATATCTCTCTGTGAAAGCAGGCCAGGAAACCCAGCTAGCTAATATTTATGTTATATATTTTGTTTTCCCGTAAGGTGCTGATTTTGTGCAGCTCCATGTGGCATTTATGCAAATTGCTTAATTACTTAATTTGCATATTCACTTATTTGCACATAATACTATTTAGCTTATGATCAACACACTCTGTCCTAAGCAGTGGCAGGGTCAGAACAAGGAGCTGTGGAAAATTTGGTAGTGGCTGTTCAGGTGGTACGAAGGGAGAAGTTGGGTGGGTGCTGGGGTAGCTGGTAATGGGGGGGATGATGTTTGCTGGTTTCCTGTGACTGCTGGGGTGTCGAGGGTTGGTGGTTGTTTGAGGGTGGGCAGGAGGTCCTTGGTGTTAGGTGGCTGGCTGGGGTTGGGGTTGATGCCAGTACGGAAGTGGTGATGGCTGTTGCAGTATGGTTTTGGAGGGCAGGGGAAGACAAGGGATATACCTTGTGCAGCTGCTGACACCCCTTCCTCCAGGTGCTGCCTGGACCCAGCAGGGAGAGTAAAGAGGGAGAGGTGGGGCAGGGTGTGCCACAGTGGTCTCTAGCTGCCGTAGCGGCTGTAGTTTCTGCCTGCAGCTGAGCCAAATGCATGAAATTCTGCAGCTGAGCTGAAGGTTGGCATGACAGGGCTGCCAAATGAATAAGTGTCATATGCAATGCTTGACATTGGGTGCTCATGATTAAATCCATTGCTTTATCAATGCCCAACTTTCAGGGCTAAGTGTGTAGTTGTGTTAAAGGCACAGGGAGCTTGCATTTAACACAGAAGTTATTTTATTTTTATTAAGTTTATTATAGTTGCACTCTTGTATACTTTATTTAACATGCTTCCTGTCATATGGCACTTACAACTTTGTACAATACAATTAGTGTGGTCTTGCTGGTTCTTTGTATGATACCATCAAGTGGTCTTTTGATTTGTGCTTTGATCCTCCATTGATATATGTCACCTATCCTGTTTGCTTAGGGTCAGATGGTATTTTCATGGACTCAGGATGGATATGAACTTGAGTGATTAAACAGTGAGTTACCCTTTGTAGAATGAATGAATAAACCAGACCAGCAAACATCGCTTGAACAAATCTACTCTAACTGTCTGAAAAGATGTGAGTGTACAAAGTGCACTGTACAAAGTGCAAGCTGGTCTCCATACTGGAAGAGAAAGTTCAAGGTCTTGAGCAACAGGTATCGACCCTGCGTTGCATAAGAGAAACTGAAGATTTCCTGGACGGATGTCAGGATAGGCTTCTACGGGCACAAGGTTCTGAAGATTCAGAGCAGGCTGCACATCGGGGACAGAAGGATGGTGAAGAAATTTGGCATCATGTGACCTCCAGAAGAAAAAAGGGGAACGTCCATGTACCAGCAGGGCAGATACAGGTAAGTAACCGTTTTCATGTTCTCTCCACAGGTAGGAGGGTGGACCAGATGATACGTCTGAGGGAAGGGAGCAGAAGGAGACTCTGCCGATTGGAAGGCATGGGATGCACTGTCCTAGGGTTGGGGGTTCCACGACCACCGCTCCCAAGAGAAGGAGGCGGGTGGTGGTGGTCGGGGACTCTCTCCTCAGGGGGACTGAGTCATCTATCTGCCCCCCTGACCGGGAAAACCGAGAAGTCTGCTGCGTGCCAGGAGCTAAGATTCGCGATCTGATGGAGAGACTGCCGAGACTCATCAAGCCCTCAGATCGCTACCCCTTCCTGCTTCTTCATGTGGGCACCAATGATACTGCCAAGCATGACCTTGAGCGGATCACTGCAGACTACATGGCTCTGGGAAGAAGGATAAAGGAGTTTGAGGTGCAAGTGGTGTTCTCGTCCATCCTCCCCGTGGAAGGAAAAAGGCCTGGGTAGAGACCGTCAAATTATGGAAGTCAACAAATGGCTACGCAGGTGGTGTCAGAGAGAAGGCTTTGGATTCTTTGACCATGGGATGGTGTTCCAAGAAGGAGTGCTAGGCAGAGACGGGCTCCACCTCACAAAGAGAGGGAAGAGCATCTTCGCAAGCAGGCTGGCTAACCTAGTGAGGAGGGCTTTAAACTAGGTTCACCAGGGGAAGGAGACCAAAGCCCTGAGGTAAGTGGGGAAATGGGATACCAGGAGGAGGCATGAGCAGGAGCGCGTGAGAGGGGAGGGCTCCTGCCTCATACTGAGAGAGGGGCGATCAGCAGGTTACCTCAAGTACCTATATACAAATGCATGAAGCCTGGGAAACAAGCAGGGAGAACTGGAAGTCCTGGCACAGTCAAGGAATTATGATATGATTGGAATAACAGAGACTTGGTGGGATAACTCACATGACTGGAGTACTGTCATGGATGGATATAAGCTGTTCAGGAAGGACAGGAAGGGCAGAAAAGGTGGGGGAGTTGCACTGTATGTAAGAGAGCAGTATGACTGCTCAGAGCTCAAGTATGAAACTGCAGAAAAACCTGAGAGTCTCTGGATTAAGTTTAGAAGTGTGAGCAACAAGGATGATGTCGTGGTGGGAGTCTGCTGTAGACCACCAGACCAGGGGGATGAGGTGGACAAGGCTTTCTTCCGGCAACTCACAGAAGTTACTATATCACATGCCCTGGTTCTCATGGGAGACTTCAATCACCCTGATATCTGCTGGGAGAGCAATACAGTGGTGCACAGACAATCCAAGAAGTTTCTGGAAAGTGTAGGGGACAATTTCCTGGTACAAGTGCTGGAGGAACCAACTAGGGGCAGAGCTCTTCTTGACCTGCTGCTCACAAACCGGGAAGAATTAGTAGGGGAAGCAAAAGTGGATGGGAACCTGGGAGGCAGTGACCATGAAATGGTCGAGTTCAGGATCCTAACACAAGGAAGAAAGGAGAGCAGCAGAATACAGTCCCTGGACTTCAGAAAAGCAGACTTTGACTCCCTCAGGGAACTGATGGGCAAGATCCCCTGGGAGAATAACATGAGGGGGAAAGGAGTCCAGGAGAGCTGGCTGTATTTTAAAGAATCCTTCTTGAGGTTACAGGGACAAACCATCCCGATGTGTAGAAAGAATAGTAAATATGGCAGGCGACCAGCTTGGCTTAACAGTGAAATCCTTGCTGATCTTAAACACAAAAAAGACGCTTACAAGAAGTGGAAGATTGGACAAATGACCAGGAAGAGTATAAAAATATTGCTCAGACATGCAGGAGTGAAATCAGGAAGGCCAAATCACACCTGGAGTTGCAGCTAGCAAGAGATGTTAAGAGTAACAAGAAGGGTTTCTTCAGGTATGTTAGCAACAAGAAGAAAGTCAAGGAAAGTGTGGGCCCCTTACTGAATGAGGGAGGTAACCTAGTGACAGAGGATGTGGAAAAAGCTAATGTACTCAATGCTTTTTTTGCCTCTGTCTTCAGGAACAAGGTCAGCTCCCAGACTACTGCACTGGGCAGCACAGCATGGGGAGGAGGTGACCAGCCCTCTGTGGAGAAAGAAGTGGTTCGGGACTATTTAGAAAAGCTGGACGAGCACAAGTCCATGGGGCCGGATGCGTTGCATCCGAGAGTGCTAAAGGAGTTGGCGGATGTGATTGCAGAGCCATTGGCCATTATCTTTGAAAACTCATGGCGATCAGGGGAGGTCCCAGATGACTGGAAAAAGGCTAACGTGGTGCCCATCTTTAAAAAAGGGAAGGAGGAGGAGGATCCTGGGAACTACAGGCCAGTCAGCCTCACCTCAGTCCCTGGAAAAATCATGGAGCAGGTCCTCAAGGAATCAATTCTGAAGCACTTAGGAGGAGAGGAAGGTGATCAGGAACAGTCAGTATGGATTCACCAAGGGCAAGTCATGCCTGACTATTCTAATTGCCTTCTATGACGAGATAACTGGCTCTGTGGATGAAGGGAAAGCAGTGGACATGTTGTTCCTTGACTAGCAAAGCTTTTGACACGGTCTCTCACAGTATTCTTGCCAGCAAGTTAAAGAAGTATGGGCTGGATGAATGGACAATAATGTGGATAGAAAGCTGGCTAGATTGTCGGGCTCAACGGGTAGTGATCAATGGCTCCATGTCTAGTTGGCAGCTGGTATCAAGTGGAGTGCCCCAGGGGTCGGTCCTGGGGCCGGTTTTGTTCATTATCTTCATAAATGATCTGGAGGATGGTGTGGCTTGTACCCTCAGCAAGTTTGCAGATGACACTAAACTGGGAGGAGTGGTAGATACACTGGAGGGTAGGGATAGGATACAGAGGGACCTAGACAAATTGGAGGATTGGGCCAAAAGAAATCTGATGAGGTTCAACAAGGACAAGTGCAGAGTCCTGCACTTAGGACGGAAGAATCCAATGCACTGCTACAGACTAGGAACCAAATGGCTTGGCAGCAGTTTTGCAGAAAAGGACCTAGGAGTTACAGTGGACAAGAAGTTGGATATGAGTCAGTGTGCCCTTGTTGCCAAGAAGGTCAATGGCATTTTGGGGATGTATAAGTAGGGGCATTGCCAGCAGATCGAGGGACGTGATCATTCCCCTCTATTCGACATTGGTGAGGCCTCATCTGGAGTACTGTGTCCAGTTTTGGGCCCCACACTACAAGGAGGATGTGGAAAAATTGGAAAACGTCCAGCGGAGGGCAACAAAAATGATTAGGGGACTGGAATACATGACTTATGAAGAGAGGCTGAGGGAACTGGGGATATTTAGTCTTCAGAAGAGAAGAATGAGGGGGGATTTGATAGCTGCTTTCAACTACCTGAAAGGGAGTTCCAAAGAGGATGGATCTAGACTGTTCTCAGTGGTAGCAGATGACAGAACAAGGAGTAATGGTCTCAAGTTGCAGTGGGGGAGATTTAGGTTGGATATTAGGAAAAACTTTTTCACTAGGAGGGTGGTGAAACACTGGAATGCGTTACCTAGGGAGGTGGTGGAATCTCCTTCTCTAGAAGTTTTTAAGGTCAGGCTTGACAAAGCTCTGTCTGGGATGATTTAGTTGGGGATTTGTCCTGCTTTGAGCAGGGGGTTGGACTAGATGACCTACTGAGGTCCCTTCCAACCCTGATATTCTATGATTCTTTTAATGACACTAGAAGCCACATTTTTGAAGGAATTTAGGCATCTAATGGATGCAGATAGGCACCTAGTGGGATTTTCAAAAGTGCCTAGATGCCTAATTCCCACTGAAATCATTAGGAGTTAAATAATACAACCCCGCCTAGTGTGGATGCAGTTATATCACTATCTACCTTCTTATAGCAGTATAGCTTATTCCTATATGAGAAGGGGAATAAGCTGTATTGGTATGAGTACTTTTATGCTGATATACCTCTGTTTACTCCAGAGCTTCAACAAGTACTAAATGTTTTTGTCAAAATAAATAAAAAATCACCCCCGCCCCCCAACCTCCTTGACTGAAATAGTTATACTGGTACAAAATTGTGTGGATATATGGGGCCTGAGACAGTGGTTTTAAGTTTCATTTCACAACCACATTCTGATTCTTTCTGTTAAGAGTGGTTTGTAGCATGTGATCCATTAGGATTGAATCATTTCTCCCTTTTATGACCCAGTGTGTGTCACTTTGTTAATTACATGAACTGCTTTTCAGCCAGTATCCTCATTTTGCCCCTTGGACTCTTTCCAGTGGATTTAATGGGCATTAGATAAGGCCTTTTATACAGATAAGGGGGCACACTGCTTGTGCAATGTAAAGGAGCATTGGTGTAAATGAGATCCAACAATGCTTTACACTTTGAACTTTCTGTATGTGCATATCTCTATTTATTAATTCAGTCTCATCCAAAACACACTGAAGTCAATGGAAAGACTTTTTGGGCCTGATTTTTGTTTGCACTAAGTTCCCTCTGTACTGTTCTGGCACTACCATAATGGTATGAAGGGACCTTAGTGTAAATGAGAATCAGGCCCATTGACTTCAGTGGGGTGTGGCTGAGGCCCTGGTAGGGTATTAAAAAATAAAAACAAAGTTATTAGTATAACTCATCATTACTACTTGGTCCTCTGTCACAGATGCCAATGTATTACATTTTATATGTCAAAACCTCAGTGTTTGAATTTTTATATGCTAGCACTTTTCTTGTTTTCATGTGATTAAAATCATTGGACATGTGCAATGCTTATAAAAGCCTTATAATTTAGCTAAATTTAACACCAGACCATGTCTGTGAGTTATGGAATTACTTATGGTAAACTTTAAGTTTCTATCCCCAAAATGCTGAAGCACTAGATTTGATTTTTTTAAAAAATATTTTTATAATGGTAAAAGTGTTTGTTTATTCCACTCATTTGTTAAAATGGCTACATCATTTTTGCTCAGTGTTTTTTAAAAAAAATTCTGGGACTAAGAACAAACTTGGAAAATTAAATCCAAAAGGTAAAAAAAGTCTGAGGGAGTCTGAACAGTCTTTTCCTGTTAAGAATAGAGATGTCTGTGCAACTTTAAAGGAGTCATTTTGAGGTCCTCCAATCAACTCATCTTTTGTAACCCAAAGCTTTGGGGGAAAATGAAGCACAAATCTGAAATTCAGAGTTAATTTTTACTGCTCTTTAGAAAGTCTGATTCATTATTTCAATACAAAATTGTGTATTGGCAATGTTTGTAATGCAGCTAGTAAGAAACTCTTGGAAATGTCTGACCATAAAGCAGAATAGCTTTTCTTTTTACTACTAATGGTCTGTGTTTCCATGAGTGAATGTTCTATGTTTCCATGATTGAGAATTGAGATAAAGGATTTAAAATGTCACAGAAGGAACATCCCTGCAAATTCTGTGAGCAAGCACTACCATTGTCAAATAAGGTAATTAAGCAAGAAAAGCAATCCAGGAGTGATCTCCCTCAACCACCTCCCCATCACTTGTCTAACAGTGATATGATTATTTAAAAACTACAACATATAATTATTTTAGGTCATTGACTACAAATAAAATGTAAACATTCTACAAACATGGCAAATAAATAATGTACTGGCTTGGTTTATTGAATGAAGGATTCTATGCTTGCGGTGGGTTAGTGTTAGAGGGCGGTGTATGATGGATAGGCATAAGAGGATTTTTGATCTGGAAGTTGAGTCTTGGTTAAAATCATGGGGAAGAATATAAGGTTGTTGTTTGAATGTGTTTTATGATATTTTATAACTGTACATTTTGGTTAGAGATTATATGAACTATATAGATATTTTGGAATATTTCTCTTTTTTAACTGGGTCCTTTTAGGTAGCTAAGTGGGTGGTGTTCTTTGTAGGGTTTGTTTGTTACTGTGAGATTCCTTGGTGTCCAGGACATATATTTTAATTGTAATGGAAAGTCTGAACTGTAATTTAAATTACAAAAGGTTTTTTGTCTGTTGCATGAACAAGATCAGATCTAACTAGTCTCTTTGGTGTTCTGCTTGTCATTTTCTTTCTACCCATCCCAGTATCTTTCTTTGACCTCAGTTGCTAAGATGATTTTTTTATTCAGATGAAAATTTTACCATCAATATTCTACTTAATACATTTATATACTAGTTTCTTTTATGTGGTACGATCTGTGTTTGAAAGCCCTCTTCAAGTCCCAGGAGATTACTTTACTGTTGTATGGTTTAGAATGCCAGCAGATGTATTTAATTCACCTAAGAAGGCATTTTCCAGAGTGTGTTTTAATCTATTTAATGGGTATTTTCAGCCACACCCAAACACTTTTTCTTGTTCTGGATCGGATGGCATATGTTAATTTACAAAACTCTGTTCAGAAGTGAATGTTTGGGATTCCTGTCCCTTTCAAAAGCTTATTACAAAGGAGAGTTTTTGGCACACAGAATAATTGCATTAGGCCCAAGTTTCCTTGCCCAAGTTATTCTTATATTGGAGTGAAATTTTGCCTTTAAGGGTCGGGTTGTTTATCTGCCCTCTCCATGGAAGAGGCTGGTGTTTAGCTCTGTAAACCCAGAAATATCCTATAATCCACTTGGATTACTCTATCAATAGTTAAACTCTCAACCAATCTCATTTTTGGACATTTATGTGCTTCTTCAGGCTATTAAGTCCAGCTAGTGGCTTTTTGATTTCACAGAGTCTGAAAACCTGTACCTTCCTTGATCAGAGGTGTAGCTATTACTTCTGTACCCAGCGCTGTGAGGTGCTGAGCAACCACAATTGCATGAGCTCAGCACCTCACCGGATTTGGCCATCAGATGTTAAGACATACCCTGTTTTCTTTTGCAGAGTCATGCTATATGACAAACATGTATGGAACAATGGCACTCTGTTTCTGTACACTTGGGTGGGAGAAGGAAGACTTGTTGCTGGAGGGTGGTCAGTAGCTGGTTCATTGGAACTGGCTTATGCTTCTGTACTGTTAATAGCTTTTGTAGAGCCCGTGGGGGGGTCTTCAGTAAGGAGTTGTTTATTAATAATAATAATAATAAATACAAATTAAACAGATTGGAATTTTAAAGCTGTGAAATAAACTGAAGATTTCTCTAGACCTGATGCTTTTTTTTCCTCCCATCCATGTGCTTCTCTCCATGCCCTAGTTGTGGAGTCTTTGCCATGATTATCTCTTGCTCCTGAACCAATTCTTAATCCTATCTCTGATTTAGTAGGCCTTCCCATTTAGTGATCCTCCCATACTCCTAATTCCGCTGTCCCTCATCCCAGACTGTGTCCTCGTTTCCTTCTTCAGCTCTTCTTCTCTTACTGAGGCTGCTCTAAAGCTCAGTTTTGTTAGTCTTTCCATTGAGTTCAATGGGCTTTGGATCAAGCCCATTCTGAACACCAGTCCTTCTTGCTGCATTCCAAGTGTGGTAGGGTTCATCTTGAGGTAGGAAAGCATTGTTAAAGAGCAAAGGAGAGCATGTTGGTATATGGAACTAACCACTCAGTGAAATAAGAAAGGCCAGAAAGACCTCTAACAATCCTGAAGCACACAAAATTAATTCTGGAACAAACCTGCAACTAGTGAGAAGAGTTTAGCAATGGCATAATGGGTTTGATTTTCCTCAGTTTTCGTCGATAACCTGGCAGATGCATTTTGCACAGATGGAAGCTGAGCTGAAAGGGTATCAAGTAACCCAGTGAGAAAAGCATCATGATTGTCAACCCATGAGACAACAAAAAGCCTAAATCAATGGTGTGAGTGTTACAGCAGGCCCTCATAATGGCATTGTTGTGCAGCTGTTAAAAAGAAATCTTACATATAACTTTAGAGGAGAAGTTGGAATCAAGACTACGATGTATTATATCTGGTCTTAGATCTAGTGATGATTTCCTAGCCATTGAGTTGCACTTTTGTAGTAGAGGCTTTTTGCCATGAGGTATGAGAGGGGTCCAAAAGCAGAGCTTTTGTTAGAGCTGAATTCATCTGGAAGAAATTTTGTTGCGTCCAAAGTTTTATGTACAACAAATAAATCTCCTGCACCAAGACAGTAGAATCAATATTGTTCTTAAGTAAAATATAAATCTGCTTATCCTCAACAGAAAGTAGAAACCCAAGCCTGTATTTTTAAATAACCTGTCTCAAAGGCAACATCTAAATAGTGAATAAGAGTGTGGCTTAGAACAAATCTTTGAGGGACTCCTTAAGTGACATCAGCAGGAGTCAAACAAAAGTCTGCTACTGAAATAGAATTATGTCATCAAGTTGAGTAGGAGAAAAACTAATGCACTCTGGCCCTAGTCAGTGCAGCCCCAGTTCAAAAGGAGGTCATCATCTATAGTGTCAAAGTAGCACTTAAGTCCAGACAAATGCAAACACACAGACAACTCCAGTCAGACTTCATCAATAAACCATTAAAGCCTTGACTATAGCAGAGTCAAGACTATGAAAAAATACAAACCTCTGACTGCAACAAATAGACATAATTTGCAATTAAAAGCTGCAACTGAGAAAACACTAGTTGTGTAAGAAAATTTGGATAAAAATATCTAATTCCAGAGACATATAATTACTTACGTCTGGATCCCCTGTGTGTTGAAAACAGGAGGTACAGCACCTGTTGCCCAAGAAACAAAAATAACTGTTGATTGAAAGAATAATAATCTGAAGGATACATTCTAGTTAAAAAAGTGTAAAGCTTACAAGCACTAAGACTTAATTTTGAAATAATCAGAGCAGTATCCATGGAGCTGAGTTTAGTGAATTGACAAACAAAACCAAAAACAACCACCACCACAAGAAGTTATATTGTTAGTTACAGGAAAAAACTGAATAATTGCGACCAATAATCACAGATGAGAGCGCTCAGTTTTGCTGCAACAAAATGTAAGACAAATAATTATTCTGGTCAAAAGAGCAATAATCTGAGTGATACAAACCCTACTCTAAGGGTTTTGCTGCCATAGGTGTTCTAGAGAACATGCTTTACCAGTCACTTTCACAATAAACAGTTGTTAAACGTTTTGCTGAGCTTAATACAATTTCCCTTAGGCAAACCTCAGGTCTATCTATATGATAGTGCTAGCCTTAATATTGTTAGGTTTCAGAGGAAGTTCACCATAGTTTAACAAGAAGCTCTCTAGGATTTAAAAATGTCATACAAGGGATGCAACTCTAATAGAGCTAGTGGAAATACAGAGTAGCTTCAATGAGTAGCTTCACCAGTGTAAATAAGAACAGTATGTTGACAATGTACAGTAACGAGATTTTAAAATGGGCTGGATGCGGTTATAACATTTCTAGTTATGACTGTTAATATAGGAGTGCTCAATCATGCTTTGAGCTGTTACTTGATCCCTGTAAGGTACAAGGGAAAAGATTTATATTCTGTCATACTAGATAGTTGGCTATGTGCAGATTCTCACCTTTCATCTCGCGAGATATTAGTTGTTGTTGCCAGGAGATGGACTTAAGTGACCTGGTCTAATACAATATTGCAAATCTTATGCTCCTGTTGAAAGTAGTACAGTGAAAGCAAGGTTACACATATCCTTCATGTTTTTGAAATAGCTTTCCAAAGACTACAGGCAGCATCTTAAAGGCCTTTCCCTATTGTTTGAACCTTCTGCAAATATTTTTAATTGAACCAAATTCATCAGCTACCTATATATCTTGGCACACAATGGGTTAACTTCTTTGCTGATGTAACTAGATGGCTCAGTTGACTTCAGTGTAATTTTACTGATTTATACCACTTGAGAATTTCTCACTATATTTAAAATATGGTTACCCCATTCATCAGAATATAACAAGGCTTATATAGATCCTGGCACACTCCATGTAAATTATGATTACCAAATAGAGCGAATCAGAAAGTTTTGATGAAAACCAAAACAAGATTTTAACATTTTTCATAAAATTTTATTTTTCCACTTCTGGCCAGCCATATTATGAGATACCTCCCAATTTAACAGAACTGCACATCAGTGAAGGAACTATCAGCTGTAAAAAATAAAAGTTCTATTCAAAAAGGAGCTGCGTAATGAACAATGGTCACATATATAGCCACAACTGTTGTCAGTGCAACTCAAACTCAGCACCTTAAGACCCAAAAACCAGAGCTCTAATGCTTGAGTTAAAGAAGATGATTTTTGCTGTCTAATTAGTAGACTGTTAGAGTCAGTTGGGCCAGTCGCTAAAGGGAAACATGACCATATGCAGTAATGGCTTATCCAAGGCCTGTTGAAGTCAATGGAAAACCTACTATTGACTTCAGTTAGCATTGAACCAGGGCCTAAGCCATATTCATAGTATGAGAAAGCCCTAGTGGAAAAAAATAGAACGAAGGGAAACGTCTTAAGAAAAGAGAATTTAATGTGACATCCACAACCATTCTAAAATAGAGGAGGAAATCCAGTTTAGAGAACATTACAAAAGTATTTGATTAGGGAGATCAGTCACAGACACACTGAAAATGGATATCCGTGTGATAAAAACAAGTCAAGAATATGCATGTGGGAACAAAATCAGGCTCTAACATAGTTTGACACAAACAAAAAAATATCTAGCAGTTTCAAGAATTCTGATGTCATAAGAGAAAAATGATCAGCTACATTAATACTGAAGTCCTCTAATAACTTTAGACTAACTGATACAGAATGAGGGCAGATTGTCTCAGTATTTCTATAAAAACATGGTATTAAGTTTTTGAGGATGATAAATTACCACAAATACTACACTGTTATTATATACAAATAATCAAGAATTTTAGTTTAATTCCCAGAATGGAGTGAGGCACAATGACTACACTTCCAACTATGTTAACAGCATGTGGAGCTGATGTAAAAAAGGAAGATTTGAGGAACTGTGTGTGGTATAACTACGAAGATTTTCATCTTCACTGAGCAGATCCAGTACATCTTGTGGTGGTTCAATGACAAGACGGAACACAGCTTTAAGCAAGCAAGCGAGCTGGTCTGCTAACGGGCTTCTGCCTGTCAGCTTTCCACCTTCCCCTTTATTCTTTCTCTCCCCCCGCGCATTACATTCTCCAACAGATAAAAGGAATACACTGGCTTTGTTTAACATTCTTATTTACCAATTTCTATCTACCGCATTCCTTGCTCTCGGGCCTTGAGCCCAGTCCTGGGAGGCTTCCCACAGTTCATGTCATCTGGGCGAGATTCCAAGGTTCATGCCCTTGAGAGGAGCTGTGTGTGCACAGCTCCTACACAACACTCCGGGTGTGCCCTGAATGTTGCCAAGCGCATGAACCCTGTATGAATCCTACATCCCCTCCTTTTTGTTTATTTGTGCTCGGCCATCTCAGGGTAGCCATCAATTTGCTTTTGCAAGCCAATTAACTCCCGGACAGACAAGGTCATAACTCGTGGAGCCTGCCAGGGTGGGTCTCGACAAAGCCTTAACAAAAAGGAAATACATTGCACACAGCAACAGCAGAAAATAAGCTTAAAAAGGTAACGTGTAATTGGCCAGGCCCCAATTAGCCATGCTAGAGTACTGGGAAGAGAGGTTCGTGTAAGCAGCGAGCATCATCTCATTCCCAGTTTCCTCAGGGTGATGACATACTGGAATAAGGCACGTACCTAACAATTCTTCAGCTGCTACAAAATCAGATAAACAAAAGTGGGTAACATTTGCTATTGAAGCCAATCTTTCCCATAGGTTATATGTCATTCGGGCCCGTAACGGAGGAAGCGCTCCCGAGCTAACCCCTACAGGAAATAGCAGGCACAAAAGTCATACAATCAATACAGAATTAGTAGTATTTTGGGCGAGAATTGCCACAAACAAAGTCTCAGGAGTCTCTGGCTGTTGGTTTGCTGCCAGTCTTCGTTGAGCCGCGGCAACCAATGCTTTCACTGCTCCCCATGTCACGGGCTGGCTTGGGACGCTATGTCTTCTCCGTCTCCGTCCCGCCGTTGTCGACCCGGGAGGCACCGTGTTCTCCTCCAAGGTCAGCTGAAACTCTGGTATGGGGTTCGACAGCCCCTAGTGCCACGCCATGCTGTTTCAGTGCCGGTCGCACACACCAGGCCGGAACCCACAATGGTCCTACAGGGAGAGACACAGCGGCATATCCCCGACCCCAAGTGATTAAAGGCACTGGGCCCAGCCATTGCGGATCGGGCAGCTGACGGTAATAGACACACGGTCTTTCCAGTACCTTGGATTTGTGAAAATGCCGATCTGCGGGGGTCTGCTGATCTGCGTTAAATTATTTAAAGTAAACAAAAGGATATGCAATTGTTGCTGAATGTCTCCTAAGGTTCGGAGACGCAGCTCCCCTTGTTTTAATTGTTTGTCAAGCAAGGTTTTTAGCGTGCGATTTGCACGTTCAACAATGGCTTGGCCTGTGGAATTATAAGGGATCCCGTGTTTGAGACGGATGTCCCATTGGGCACAAAAGGTGGAGAGGACTGTGGAGCAATAGGCTGGGGCATTATCCATTTTTATCTGGCTCGGGTGACCCATAACAGCAAAACAGGCTAGCAAATGGTGAATAACTTTGGGAGTGGCTTCCCCACGCTGTGGGGTCACCCAGAGGAATCCCAAATAGGTATCAATGGAAACATGTAAAAACGAATAGGGGCAGAATTGTGGCACGTGAGTGACATCCATTTGCCACAGCTGATTTGCTGCGGTACCTCTAGGGTTAACGGCATAAGAAAAGGTAGGGGCAGCAGCGGCACAGTGGGGGCAGGAACAAACAATAGAACGTGCATGATCAGCAGGAATGTAAAACTGTGAGGCCAAAACAGAGGCAGACTGATGAAAAAAGGAATGGCTTTCAATGGGGTCAGAAAAGAGGGAATTTACCTGACCACGTAACGCACGATCAGCGCGCGCATTGCCTTCAGTGAGTAGCCCAGGCAGAGGAGTATGACTGCAAATATGAGCAACAAAATAAGGGAAATTACGAGTGGTGAGGAGATACTGTAAGGACAAAAACAGGTGAAGGAGGTCCGCATCAACCTGAGGGGTGATGAGGGCAAGGGGTAAATAATCAATTACCTGATAAACATAATGCGTGTCCACGATCAAATTAAAGGGACAATCAGCAAAAAGTTGAAAGGCCAAAATAACAGCAGCTAGTTCCAAGGACTAGTGAAGCTCTCCAAGCGCTGTGCATGCAAATGTTGTTGTACAAATGAATGAAGCGCTTTCAGCTTTTCTAGGGGGAGGGGCCACTGGTCAATCCATACGGGCTCTAAGGATTGCCATACCAATGGTAATGCGGATGGCAAGGTGGGTGAGGGAGGATTTTGGGCCATTATATATTAATATCGAGGGTGGTGTCCAGCTTTGTAAGTAAGTCACGGCCCCAAATATTGAGATGGACAGGGAGTACAAAAGGGCGGATTGTAGCAAGAGCACGGCCTCCTGGTTTAGAGACCGTGACCCAAGACAAACTTTGGCGCCCGGGTTTGCTACCCCCGATCCCCCACAACTCTTTAGAAGGAACTGTTGGCCAACCGACTGGCCACTCCAGATCACAAATCACCGTAACATCAGCTCCAGTGTCCACCAACCCTGTAAAAGGAACATTATTTAAAAGAAGTGTTAACTGAGGTTTTGAGGGGCGGACCGACAGTGTCAGAGCAACAAGTGGAGAGGACGTATTGTGAGACGGTGACTGAGACAGCGTCGATCCAAAGCCGCCTCCGCCCCGGGCTCGATCCTCTGCAGCTGGCACCTGATAGGGGACTAAAATCAATTGCGCAATTGACTGTCCACGCGGGAGCGACTGCGGAAGATGGGTCCACACCTGGACCTTAATAATGCCGGTGTAATTGGTGTCAATTACTCCTGGGATGACAAAAAAACCCTGTTTCCCAGCGTGTGAGCGAGGGAGAACCAGACCCACAAATCCGGCAGGGAGAGATCCCGTCACCTGTGTAGGTATGGCGCAGACCTCCCCCGGCAACTGAAAATCAGCGTCCTCCTGCATAATCAAATCAAGCCCTGCACTTCCGGCAGTCGCCGTCCTCATGGAGTCTATGGATTGTAAGGCAGAGGAACAGTTGTCTGAGTGGGAAACACCCCCGTTTGGCCCTGGGTTCGGGGGAGACCCGTCGTGCGGTTTCCCGACCCGCTACGACACTGATTAGCCCAGTGATAGCCCTTCCGACACTTGGGGCACTTCTTTGACGGGTGGGCGGGCGCCGCCGATGAGCGGCACTCCCGCTGAAAGTGACCCTCCTTACCACAGCGGTAACAACGCTTCCCCTCCTTCCCGCTTTTCTGCAGGGTGGCGGCCAGAACTCCAGCTTTATGTGCTTGTGTGCCGATGTTTTGGCACGCCCGCAGCATGTCCGACAGCTCTAGAATTCCAGAGGGTTGTGCAGCCTGGAGAGCATGGCGGCAATCCTCGTTCACATTTTCAACCGCCATTTTTAACAGGATCTTCTGAGCTGCTGCAGGGCTATCCACCTGTCGGAGGATAGCCTCCTGCAATCTGTTGGTAAAATCCATAAAGGACTCTGATGCGCCCTGACGGATACTGGCAAAGCTTTTGGTAGGCTTGCCTGAATCCGGGACCTTCCGGAAAGCATGCTGGGCACAGGTGGAAATAATGGGGAAGACGGCCTGAGGGAGTTGAGACTGCAGCTGAACGGTAGCAAACTGGCCCTCCCTTGCCAAGTGCTCATAAATGATACCTTGCTCTCTATATACCTGGGCTTGGCGTTCCGCCATCTGCCGATACTCACTAAGCCAAACAACATACTGACTGGGTGTCAGCATCATGCGCAACAGCGCCTTCCAGTCTTCAGGGACCAGAGAGTACCCACTACCTAGCCCTTCAATGAGACCACGTACATACATGCTAGTCAGGCCGAACTCACGAATCACTTTCTTTACCTCCCGGATCACCGAGTAAGGCAAACTGACCCAGTTTGCAACCTGGTTGCCCTGGCCATCATCCTGCCAGGTTACCGGACAGACTGAGACCAGATCAGCCAGCTCCTCTGCTGTAATATCTGAGCCAGTCTTCGCTGCGTGAACCATTTGTTGCACCAGCGAAAGCCCCTGAGCAGACACGGACGACCCCCCGGGGGGCCCCGGAGCATGGGCCCCACGGGGGGATGGTAATCACACACCGGCTCCGGTGGGGGAGGCGGTGGTAATAGAGGCACTGGGGGCGAAGCAGAGGGAGGGATGGCTGCAGGAGCGGACGGGGGTGGTGGGATCGGCAGCCCCTCTGTTGGCGCGGGAGAGGGCCTTTCCGAGGCGACACACTGTTGCATCGCTAGGAGGGGGGATGGCTGGAGGAGTGGACGGGAGTGGCGAGATCACCAGCCTCGCGAGGGAGGGCCTTTCCGAGGCGACACACTGTATAGCGTCGCGGCAGAGGTGCCAGGCATGTAAAGCCTGCACGGGCGCCCGAGGCTCTTTGTGCAATGTCTGGCCCAACCGCTCCCAGTCCGCTAGCTTAAGGGTTCCGGCTTCAGGGTACCACGGGCATTGGGCACGCACCTCCTGTAGCAGGAGAGTGAGTTCTCGAGTGGGGCAGTCATGCTGAGCCTTACGCAGCAAATAGTGTAGCTCATTGCAGTGTTGCACTTGCAAAGCAGAGAGGGAGCTTCCCATACTTACAACGAAAAATACTCACCGGGATCCGCGAAGCGGATGAGTGACGCGTCTGAAACCCTTGCCGGGCGAGGTGAGTGCTGAGGGCCCCACGTTTGGGCGCCAGTTGTGGCAGTTCAATGACAAGACGGAACACAGCTTTAAGCAAGCAAGCGAGCTGGTCTGCTAACGGGCTTCTGCCTGTCAGCTTTCCACCTTCCCCTTTATTCTTTTTCTCCCCCCGTGCATTACATTCTCCAACAGATAAAAGGAATACACTGGCTTTGTTTAACATTCTTGTTTACCAATTTCTATCTACCGCATTCCTTGCTCTCAGGCCTTGAGCCCGGTCCTGGGAGGCTTCCCACGGTTCATGTCATCTGGGCGAGATTCCAAGGTTCATGCCCTTGAGAAGAGCTGTGTGTGCACAGCTCCTACACAACACTCCGGGTGTGCCCTGATTGTTGCCAAGCGCATGAACCCTGTATGAATCCTACAACATCTGAATATACTTGCAGACTGGAAGGAGACTCTTAAGGGTCTGTCTACACTGCAGTAAAACACCCGGGCTGGCCTGTGTCAGCTGACTAGGCTCACAGGACTCGGGCTGCAGGGCTATAAAATTGCAGTGTAGATATATGGGCTCAAGTGGAGCTCAGACTATGGGACCCTTCCCACCTCACAGGGTCTCAGAGCCAGGGCTCTACCCTGAGCTTGGACATCTACTCTGCAATTTTATAGCCCCACAGCCAGAGTTCCACGAGCTCGAGTCAACTGACAAGGGGCCAGCAGCAGATGTTTTATTGCAATGTAGACATACCCTGTAATACACCAAGGAAACAATCCTGTGTCTTCAGGGGGCTGTGAAAAAATATGACCCAGCAATCTTTTCCATCTCTATTTTTTGTGCTTATGGCTTTAATGAATAATACTATAATTTTAAAATACACATTTGACAGAGATCATATTTAATGAAGTAGAATGGAACTTGTTCAAGATTGCTGCTTCAGTAGAACAAATATCTAAAAACAGAATATTGGACCATGGGAGAAGCAGAAGTAATGCAGCCAAACATGAAGCTAGGAGTTCCCACACTGGATCTGACCAGTGGTCCACTGGTGGGGAGAGATGGATCAGAATTCACATTGCACTCCCTATCAGTACTCAGCCCAAGCCGGGGAAGCTAGTGATCCAACCAGCAGACCAAATTCAGTGATGAATCCTGGTCATGTGCCACCTGAGGCACGTTGCACATAAACTAAGAAGAAGTGGTCCATCTATTCCAGTATCCTGTCTCTGGGTCCAAATCCTGTTCAGTTCTTGAGCAAAAACAAGTTGTTTTGTCTTATCCAAGTCCTCATTTGGCCATAATATCACTGACAGGTTTACACTGATATTCAGAACATGACAATAGAGCTTTTACTGGTATTAATACAAATATTTTTCCATTATTCGTTAGTTGTTTAAGACTGAGGGAGCTCAGATCAGATGTGTTTGGGAATTAAAATTCTGTATTGTGACAAAGCTCTGTCCTTGCCTCCGTGGGTCCCACATTTCCTGGCAGATTTCACTAGCCTCAGGGGCTCACTATGACACTCAATGTAACCCTTCTCTCTCTCTCAAGACAAGGGTCACAGTCTACTGAGCCATTTTCATCATAAGCCAGCAAGGGAGGTGAGGAGAAGTTATCCTTCCTTGCACAGTCTCTGTTGTCTCCCAGTCTCAATGATTAATCAGGGGGCAAAGGTGGGGGCAGGGGGGAGCCCAGGCCCACCCTCTACTCCAGGCTCCAGCCCAGGGACCCTAATAGTATCAGCTATGGTAGCTGACCTTTTAGAAACATGACATGTACAATTCCCTGGTCTACTTCCCCCACAGCAGCCCTCCCTTCCTCAAGCTCCACTTCACCCTTACCCCAGGGCCTCCTTGCTTGTGCCTGATATGGTGTGTACTACTCAGCCTCTCCAATAGCACAACTTCCTTCCACAGCTCCTGACATGCCCACCCACCTGGCTGGCTGGGAGGCTTTTAACTAGTTTCAGCCAGCCACTGATTGGCTTCAGGTGTCCCAGTCAACCTAGCCTTCTCCCTGCCTTCTCGAAAGTTCTTAATTGGACCCAGGGGTCTTAATTGACCTGGAGCAGTTTCCATTTCACTTAACCTGGTACCAGGGATTAGTTTAGCCTGGAGCTAATATATCTATCTCCCACTACTTTTCTATAGTCATCTGGCCTTGCCCCGTCACAATATGTAAGCAGCTGTGCAACCAAAGATTAAGATTTGTTTTGTAGTAAATGGAGGTCTTTTGCCATGCATTTGAAATCCTAAGAACTACATGGATAATAAATTAATGTACTTAGAGAAGCATAAAATACAAATGGCTTTACTAATTACATCAGTGAAAATCATCTTATTTGTCCAATGATTATCAATTTGTCTTTCAAAACAATTATTGTCTGATATTGTGGTGGGGTAGTTTGCCCCTTATAGGCCGTGGGCCACCTTGCCATGTGACATGCCCTTTTAAGTCTTTAAGGGTTCATTATATGAACCTAATGGGGACAGAGAGAAAGTAGTCTTGGGAATAAATGATGCTTGGGAGGAAATCCTGTCATTATATCTTTAAGAATCTGAGGCCAGGAGTCTTTCAGAAAGGGCAGGAAAGGCTCCTCTCTCCCCTCCAAACAACTGGGAATGAGCTGGGAAAAGAGGTCCAGCATAAATTCTGTCGCCTCTCTCATAGCAGGTCAGATGCCTGCAGACACTGTAGGGAGTAAAAGGACTCCTGTAGGGCCCTAAAGAGCAAGAAGGCACCAGCAGGAGAAGGCTGCCTGCTGGATCCTCCTAGCCTAAGGATTAATTGAGGATAAAGGGGCCAGCAGAGGGAGAAGTTAGTTAAGGCCCTACAGCTGGAAAAATTATAACCCGACCCCAAGGAGGAGAGCTGCGGGGGGGAGCTCCTGCCATAAGGAGAGGCAGTGACTGAAGCATACCACCAGCTCCAGGAAGGAGGGCGGGGGCTCCTGAACTGGGACAAAGAGCTGACCGGGTCTTTTATTGGGACCCCAGCAGGGAGATCTGGAGCAACGAAGTAAATCATCCATTGTAGAAAACTTAATAAATCAGACCCCAGGAAGGGGGTACATGTTCTTGAGCCAATTAAAGTCTGGTAATTGAAAGAATACGAGGGTGGAGTGCCCTGGGAGGACCATAAAGGGTCATGGCTTACCTCTTGACAGGTATATTGGAGCATCTTGCAAAATGCTAGACTGGGAAACAACACTAATATAGATCTGGTACGTGTTACAGCTACAGTTCTCGTAATGCCTTTGCCTGTGCTGCAGTGAATATAGGTTGGATGAAATCCTGCTCCATGGAAATCATTGGGAATTTTGCCACTGACTGCAATGGGGATAAAATTTCACCCCGTGTAATTTATGGTATCCATTTTACAACATAACTTGAGTATATTAATTTATACTCCTATATATATATATATATATATTTGTAATAATGAAGGACACCAGGACTACTCATTTCAATTAGCATTTGCTAGATCAGGCCCTTGGTATCTGACCTAATTGTTAGTATTAATGGGATTGGTAGGGAGATTAAAATAAACCTTTCATACTATGAAAGGGTTGAAAAACTAGGAGATTTTATACCAGATGCTCAGATAGTGTAAAATCAGCGTTGACTTCACTAGAGCTATGTAGATTTACACCAACTATGGCTCTGGTCCTTAAGCTGTAAAGTATAATACAAAGGAATATATAAGAGAGGTGAAAATCTTTTACAAATATAATATGTAAGTATGTGACGCTAGACGGTGGTAGAGGAGCAAATGGCAGAAGCAAAAGCATCAAGCGTAAAAGTGAATTCAAAAGACAATGGCATAATGGCATGGGTTGGCAAAAGCATGAAGTTCAAAAGGAGCAGCTTTGAGTCCAGAAGCCTCCTCTTGGTGGTGGAAATTTGCAAATCAACCCCGTTGAGAAGATGGTACTGTAGGAGGAGGAGGAGTACATAGTCTTTCCTCTAGAAGAATGTTGTTGGAAGGGAAGGATGGACTGTGAACTATTTCCCAAAATAACTGCCCTTAGGGTGGGGAAGGTACTGCAGGAGACTGTTGTGGAGTGCTGTTACCACTGGGGGTGGGTTACAGATAAGGAAGGAGGGTCATGAGATGGGAGGTCCTCTTAAAGAATGTGGTTAGTTTTGGATAAGCTTTGCAACTTCAGTGCTTATCTAAACCAAACTTTGGGAATCCAAAGAGACTCATCCAGGACTAGTTAATGCAAGATTTGCAGAGCACAGCATATAAAACCTCAGATTACCTTTCTCCCTCTGTTTCTATGTGTAATCCACTACTTCACTGTGTACTAATCATTTCTGACAAATGACTATATATTGCCTTCATGTTCTATAACTTCATATGCACTACATATGTTTGCATATTTTAAGGCAGGGTTTCTCAAACTTCATTGCACCGCGACCCCTTTCTGACAACAAAAATTAGTACACAACCCCAGGAGGAGGGACTGAAACCTAAGCCCACCTGAGCCCTGCTGCCCTGGGTAGGAGAGCCAAAGCCCAAGCCCCAGTGCTCCATGCAGGGGGCCTGTAACCTGAGCCCCACCGCCTAGGGCTGAAGCCCTCGAGCTTCGGCCTAGGCGGTGCGGCTCAGCCTTTAGCCCGGGACCCCAGCAAGTCTAAGCCAGCCCTGGTGACACCGTTAAAATGAGGTCGCAACCCACTTTACGGTCCCTACCAACAGTTTGAGAACTGCTGTTTTAGGGCTTGTATTCATGGAGACACTCAGGAAAGTTAATCAGAATTAAATAAAGGTATGAATTTAAAGTGGATTAGTTAAACTATATTAAACCCCTATGTGGACACTCTAATTCAGAATTAAAATGGCCCTTAGTCTACTACCTCCCCATAAGAGTGAAACCTAGTCTACTAGAGAGACGAGGTGGGTGAGGTAATAGCTTTTGTTGGAAATATATTGCCTCACCCACATCGTCTCTCTAATATGCTTGGACCTACATAGCTACAACTACATTGCATTCCCAGTCTCCTATCATTTTTATTTCATGGACTGGCCGGCATGTGAAGTGACTTGGAAATATTAGAGATCTAGAGTGTCAAATGCTCAGCTAATTTCAACTGAGGAACTCCAGTGAAGTCAGTGGAGCCATTGGGATTATGCCAGTTGAACACCTGACCCAGCATGTCCACAGACACACCCTTTAGAGACCAAATAGCTAATTCTCCGCTCTATTCCCTTTAGAGACCAAAATAGCTAATTCTCCGCCTATTCCCTGAGTAGATGGCTGGTGTAATTCCAGCTAAAGTCACTAGAATACACCAGCATAAAAATGGTGTAGAGGATTAATGAATCAGGCCCCAGAGAAGGGCTGACTTCTGTTGAATTAATAGGGGCTGGTAGAGTCACAGTTATGGTCTTGTACGGAGAAGTAGTCTTCTGTATTACAATTAAACTACACCCCATTCCATGCACATTTTCTTTAGAGGCAGTTTTCTACCTGCAGAGCTTCCATATGGGCCAAGATATGCATGGTCATCTGTACTGGAAAATTCTGATTTTTGGCTTTGGTTCTCCTTCTGGACTAAATTCTGCTCCCATTTAAGTCATTAGGAAAACTGTTTGCTTCAGTGGGAGGATAATTGACCATATATGACTCTCTCAAGGGTGGAAGAGAGCCCATGGAATTGATGTATGCTTATTTTTTGAATCTCATATCTGAGGGAAATCCTGCTCTCCTTCTTCACCTGAGGCCAATGAAAATATTTGTGTGAGCAGGATGGGGCGAGCAGGATTTACCTCTGTGATTGGCTCTTGCTATAGCACAAACTCTTTTATCTCCATGGTTGTACAAAAGTGACCCCATAGTTCACTGTATTATTCTTGTGTTTCTAAAATTGTATGTAGTTACATAGCACAGAAAATTCAGGAAGTTTAGGGTAGGGATTAGCAGAAATTGTTCTTCATTGCCTTTCTTTGGGACTTTTATTGTGTTGTAGAGAAGCAACTGCCTTGTCATTTACAGTAGTTTAGACTCAAAATCAGCAAGGAATTAGGCTGATTCTGCCAAGTCTTAACGTTTTAAACTACTTATAGTGTCAGCAACAACTGGTATTATCTTAGAGAGAAACAGAACTGAGTGTTGTAAGGTACATTTAAGAGGAGATATCTGCTGTGATTACACCAAATCAGAAATCTCCTGTCTTATATAGGCTCTGATGCTAGTGCACAAAAGCAGACTTGTGTGTATAATGTGAGTTTTTTCTTTTTAATTTTAGACTCAACCTTGTCCTATGTTAGGCAGCTGGAGGCAAGAGTAAGACAGCTGGAGGAGGAAAATCGCATGCTACCCCAGGTGGGTGACTTCCTGTTGATAGGAACAGTAGCTCCTAGCTAGATAGTAACACTCATGTATTAGTGTTTAACATCAGTGTTTTCTGCAGTGAGACACTGATATAATTTGAACTCTTACAGTGATCAAAGGCTCTCATTACAGTAATCAAAGCCTCAAGCATCTTTTATTTTCATTTCTCATTGTTGATTATAGTGGAGCATTTCTACTGGTGTATTTGAGATCATGACAATACTTCAGAGCATTTTTTTCACCTTTACAAGTGTTGATACCTTGTAAGAACTCACTGGGGGCTGAAACTTATGTTATAATTAACAATTAAGAAGTTTAAAATTACAAACAGCTGACCTTTGACAGTCCTAGTTTCATCTTAAGAGTGAATTTCTCTCTTCATATCTTTCTAAAATATAAAGTTTCAAATGCTATTGTGCAGTCAACTAAAACATTACTTTGATTCAAAAATGGAAATTTGTCAAGCAATTAAAATAATAAATTTGTTATTGTAATTTTTTGGGGGGATGTATTAGGTGCTTAATGGGGAGACTGAAATTACATTTTAAAAATAAACAAACAAACATCAAATGATTTGGAGTTAAAGCTCTCCTGGGTACATGCATTTCTTTTTATTTTAACTATTTTTATTTATTAGCAATGAATTAATAATATTTGCATTTTTCAAATATATGTTAATTTTGTATTGACTAATGCATCTTGCTATTATATTTCATTTAAAAATACTGTGGAAATTAGTACCTTTTCAAAATGAAATATCTTGTTCATTTTAAAAAAATACCCATGTAATGCTAGTTTGTTGTACTGATTCAGAATACTATGACCTGTGTGTAAAATCAAAGATAGTGGTGAAGGGAAGGGGCAGTGATATTCACAGACTCTGAGTTAATCATTTTTATAAAGTATAGAGACAAATGCATTAGTTACAAGGATGGCTCAGGATCAGAGTTGGTGATGTCCTTGATAAAGCAGATTTTAAGCAAGGTTTTGTCTAATAGTTAAAGGGGGTAATAGTTCTATTCTTTGTTCTGCCACTAACTAGTTATGTGACCTTGAGCAAGTGATTTAACTTCTCTGTACCTTAGTTTATTCATCTGAAAAATGGGCATATAATATTCACCACCTGCAAGGGGTAATGAGGATTATCATATATAAAATTACATTTGCTGAGCCTTTGAGATGCAAGATACTCTGTGATGCAGAGTATTATTGTCTTGCCAAGCAAGGCAAATGAAAATGATTGACCAAAAACACAATCTCTGATTTGTCTTGGTGTGATGCAGCAGTAGGAGGAGATGGAGATAGATCATTCAGGAAAGACTTTAGGGCCAAAAATTTTCAAGTTACTAGTGATTTTGTTTGTCTCCATTTTGGGGTGTACACCTGAGACACTGTAAAGGGGTCTGAGTTTTCAGAAAGTGCAGAACTCCCAACTTCTGAAAATCATGACCCTTTAAGGTCTCTCATGTTTGGTATCCAAAGTCACTAATCAGTTCTAAAAATAGTGCCTAAAAGTCTACAATGGGGCAGTGGTGTATTTTGGGGGGGGCACAAGCTGAGGGAAATGCAAAGGGAATAATTAAGTAGGCAACAAAGTCTGCATCTTGCCATAAATATATGCTTTATGGCCAAATGTGTGTCTATATCTTGGCTTGGTTTATTGGTTCTAGAAGCTAACCAAACACCTGTGAACACTTTATCATTAGAAATTATGAGAATGACACGTGTTGGCCTTTCACAGCATGTCTGCTCATCCTAGGAATTTCATTGCTTTCAGTACAGGAAGGAAGTATAGTTAAAAGCTAGCCCATTCTGAAGTCATACTCCGTTATGTTAGTGTTTCATTTATATGAGACAGTAGGGACCTGGCCAGCATGTTCTATAAAGAATTTTCTGGGGCTTTCAGGTGAGTTGGTGAAAGACACTTGTTCAGGCAACATTCTATCTGACCTGTTTTTCTACCTTCAAAGTTACTAAGGTTAAAAAGGGTAGTAGTGGCTAACCTTCTCTGTTGTCTGGGTTGGTTGTCATTATGGGAAACATCGTAACTATACTCTGGACACTTGTCAGCCTGAAACAGAAGTAGAAAGACATAGAATGGGATTTTGATTTTCAAAAGCTCTCTGCACGTTGCTTTAACTCTCTTTCTGATGAAGGCGATGGGAGTTTTATGAGGGTTAGGCTGACTCTCAGTGCTTTTGACAATTCCACTCCAAGCCACGTCTACACTACCTGCCGGATCAGCGGGCAGTGATCGATCTATCAGTGATCGATTTATCGCGTCTAGTGTAGACGCGATAAATCGATCCCCGATCACTCTGCTGTCGACTCTGGAACTCCACCAGGGCGAGAGGTGGAAGAGGAGTCGACGGGGGAGCAGCGGCGGCCATTGATCCCGCGCTGCGAGGACGCGAAGTAAGTGATTCTAAGTCGATCTAAGGTACATCGATTTCAGCTACGCTATTCTCGTAGCTGAAGTTGCGTATCTTAGATCGACCCTTCCCCCCCCCCCCCCAAGTGTAGACCAGGCCCAAGTGTAGAGCATCAAATGAAGTTCCTTTTCTGTTACGGATATGAAAACTCTACCTGTGTTGTGGGAAGGGAATGTCTTTTTGTAAAAACAAAAAACAACAACAAACCCCCCTGTTATTCAGTGGCACTCACCCTGCAGGACAGCAGGGATTTTAAAGCTCCAGGACTGTACATATTAGAAGAGAGTGAGAGAGGTGAACTGTTATTGATACACTTGTTAGTAGCTATTCTATCCCTGAGTGAGTATGATCAGTGCTACTTACGATGCTTACTTTTTCCTGCCTGCTCACCTCTCTTCTTCTGCTACGCCTTCTTTCTTCCTCTTTAAGCCCTTTCCTACCCTGCCCTATTTCTCCTCTTCCAGATATGCATTACTCATACCAACTTGTGTAATGGTGTGACCATTTATACCCTGCATAGAGCACAAAACTCCTTGGCAACCAACTAGTTATCTCCCCTTTTCTTTTGCCTTTTTTGTCTTTTTCTTACATATTAGTTTTTATTTCAGCCCCGCACTGCCTGTAACTTAAAGGTTTTATTAATATTTAGCAGCAGGCACCTCTTCAGAAAAAAGTGTTTCAGTGATGACATCTTCACTGTTCAAATTGAATTCTGAGCTCTAGTTTGCTGCACTATGACAAGAAATTACAATGGCTAGGGGAAAAACCAATAGCTACAGTGAGTCAATATTTCAGTCAGATCAGGGAATAGAAATGGTATAAAAATGCTCCTATTCATTTAAGACTGCAAAAGTCTCCCAACATTTGCTCGTGTGCTGGTTGATTGCATTCTAGTAGGTTTAAGAGTTATGAGAAGCTGCAGACAAGTTGTAAATTTGCTTTGTTGATGGGGGCAGCAATTAGCATATATTTGTTTTCAGATGGCAAACAAAAGATATAATCCAAGCACATTCAATATATGGCCACAGATATGAGTTTTGTGAAAGAAAGCAGACGTTTTCCAAGACATACAGCATGCAACAGGGTCTTCCTACCAGTTGCCAAACTACATTGGCTGGGCATGAGGAAACAGTATATTATTGGTTAATATCAGTGCTTCTCAAGCACAAAAGTATGTAACAGTGCTTGCTAGTGGTGTACATATAGAGACACAATTTGGGGAAGGATGTTTGTGGGTGGTGTAATTTGAACCAAGAAAGATCTGGCATATAATAAGACTCTTTAAGAGATCTGTGGTTTGGCCCATGGCTGTTCTGCGCAATTCACAGAAGCACAAAATATTTATGATGATTTTGGTGGATCAGAAAGAAAGCAGACTTAGAATCAGTAACGTCAGACTTCTTTTCAGGAGATTCATGGTTAGATATAATATGACTGGAAGAGTGTATCCAGTATGTATGTATGTTTAAGCAACTTGGTTTATACAGTGATTATTTTCTCCTATATATTCAGGGCATGTTTAGAATTCTTGGTTAAGCCTTACCAGACACTGGCCATGAAGAATAATATCTCTGCACCCTCTTACCTAAAGTTTTATTTCATGTTTTTGTTTGTCTTGTCTATCTTTATTTTAATATCTCAGTGCAAGGAATTTCTCTTAGTCCAGGTCTACACTTAAAACTTTTGTCACTATGATAATGTTGGGGTGTAATTTTTAAAAACCTTTTTATACTGGCGAAGCCCTAGTGTTATACCAGAAAAAAAGTGCTTTTGCTGGGATAGTTTATTTTGTTTGAGAAAACCAAGATAAGCTATGTTGGCAAAAGCACCTCCTTTGCTGGTGTAAACTGCATGTACACTAGGAGGGTTTGCCAGTGTACCAGTAGTTATACTGGCAAACCTTTTCTAGTGTAGCTTAGGCCTTACTGTAGAGACTAGTTTCAGTCCGTATGTAAAAAAGGCACAACTCTTGTGTGAAATAGCCGCTATTGTTATGTCAGATTGAGGGAGGTGGATTGGAAGTTCTAATGGCCACCTTTCACATGACAGTACATGGCTCTGTGAATGCTGAACAGAATGGAGTTGCTTGTTTCAGCTAGAAGCTGACTCTGGTTTGTCTACTATCTCTTGGCTGTAAAGTTAAGAATAAAATTATTTATATAAGAAAAGCTTTTTTCATTAATGTGATGACCAACACAACTCCCATTAAAATTATTAGTATTTGTCACTTATATTATGGAATTCTCAGCCAATTGTTCTAATTACCATATGAGAGAGTTGCAGTTGCTTAATCCTAAAATCAGTTCCCCAAGATTTTCCACTGATATTTACTTGATTTAAATTTTGATTCATTTCAGCAGTGTTCATGTGTCTGTTCCAGACAAGTTTCCAGTAAATTAGGACTGAATTTTCTTGGACTGAAATAGAAGAATCTGGGTGGTTAGAGGACATGAATAAAGTAGCAGAATAGAAGGGATAAAAAAAAATGAGTGGTTGAACAGAAGTCCCCTTCTGTTTAATTAATGGGTAGGTGAGAAAGGTGGGGTGGTTAGGAGCATAGAGTGGGAATCTGCTTGGGAAATTTCTGAACGTTTGGAGGGAGTGGCTGCTACAAAAATTAGGCCCTTATTTGCAGGCGTTTTTTGTCCCCATGCATAAAAGCAGAGGGTGTGATCTGACCTCACATTTTTATTGCATGCAGTAAATAACATAGTAATATTGTAACCAGAGTCCTTAACCAAAGAGTTGCAATTAATGAGCTGGCTGTATTACATTGCAATATGTTATAAGATAAATCATACGAAAACAACCTATGCATCACCCTTTTCGTGTGCCTTTTTTGCTGTTAGTCTCTACCTATTGATCGGCTCTTGTGCATAGAATTTTAGGCTATCTCTGATAGTATATTCTGCAGTTAGCAGAGACATAATGTCTGCTTGTACTGAGACATTTTGCAGTAGTCAAGAAGCTTCTTAAAAGACAAAACTGGATTCATACTTCATTTACATCAATATTATATTGATGTAAATCCATTAGGCCACATTCTGATCTCAGTTATGTTGGTGGACGTCTAGAACAGTGGTTCTCAACAAGGGGTACGTTTACCCCTGGGGATATGCAGAGATCTTCCAGGGGGTACATCAACTCATCTAGATATTTGCCTAGTTTTACAACAGGCTACGTAAAAAGCGCTAGTGAAGTCAGTACAAACTAAAATTTAATATAGACAGTGACTTGTTTATACTGCCCTATATACTATACACTGAAATGCAAGTTTACAATATTTATATTCCAATTGATTTATTTGATAATTATATGGTAAAAATTAGAAAGTAAGCAATTTTTCAATAATAGCGTGCTGTGACACTTTTATATTTTGATGTTTGATTTTGTAAGCCAGTAGTTTTTTCAGTGGGGCGAAATTCAGGGTACTCAAGACGAATCAGACTCCTGAAAGGGGTACAGTAGTCTGGAAAGATTGAGAGCTACTGATCTAGAATAACTCCACTGATTAGGCAATCGTTATTCCAGATTTGCCCTCATGTGTAACTGTGAACAAAATCTGTCCCATTGACTCCTTATCTACACTGATGTGTGATCAGAATCAGGCCTCCAAAAGTCAGTTAAATGAAAAACAAGCTTGTGAATTGAACAGGTTGATTATATTTCTAGGGGTGATGATAACATCATACGTTGAAAAAACACAAGTGTAGATGTACCATGTAGTCAATGAATGTATTTGGGAAGAACATTCCTGGTGAGCCACTCTCTTCTTCTTCAATTAGTTCCATTTTAAGTTGTATGGTGGAGAGAAGGAAGCGTGTTAGGATTAGAATGGAAAAAAAGTCTCTGTTTATGTAATCTGGCTACAAGTCCCAACTTTTTATGAAATAGGAAGCCAGAGGCAAATATTGCCAGGACAACCAAGTCTGAACAAACAAAAAGGATGTTGTCGTTGCCTGAAGTTTATATGAGTGTGCAAGAGCTAGAGGAATTGAATTCTCAAATTCCATGGCAACGCAGCATAAGTCTGACACAGCAGAGCTTATGCACAGGTTAGCCAACGAGTCAGTGAAAGAATCTATGAGGTTATCTAGCACTGCGTTTCCTTCTGTGCATTCTGTCCTTTCTTTTCAGTTTCTTGATTCTTGGGCCGTTTGTTTGTTTATTTGTTTATTTATTTATTTATTATTGTTATCATATTACCAAAGGCCCCCTGTTGAGGCATGGGATCCATTGTGTGGGGTGCTAATCAGACACATAGAAGGAGACAACTTCTGCCCCAAAGAGTTTATGATCTAAATAGACAAGACACAGACGGTGACAGGCAAACAACAAGTAAGCATCTGTCTAAAGTACAGACCGTGTAACTATTTATCCCTTTCCCATTCACACTCTGCCCAGGTTCCACAGCCACCGTGCGTTGTTGCTGCTCCTTTAACACTTCTTTCTTCTTCAGAAACTGCAGAGCTACAATTCATTTGCAAATTTAATACCATTAATTTGGGCTTGAATAGGGACTGGGAGTGGCTGGCTCACTACAAAAGCAGTTTTCCCTCTCTTGGTTTTGACACCTCCTCATCAATTATTGGGAGTGGACCACATCCACCCTGACTGAATCAGCCCTGTAAACACTGGTTCTCCACTTGTAAGGTAACTCCCTTCTCTTCATGTTTCAGTATATTTACTCCTGCATCTGTAATTTTCACACCATGCATCTGAAGAAGTGGGTTTTTCACCCATGAAAACTTATACCCAAATAAATCTGTTAGTCTTTAAGGTGCCACTGGATTCCTCGTTGTTTTTGTAGCCTCAAGTCTTCTTTTCTTCTATTGCTGTAATAGCCAGCAAAAGAGATTTTGAAGAACTTCCTGAAAACATTTTTTTGGGACCCAGTCACAGCACTCAGTACAAGGGTCACAAACAAGTGACATCTTCCTGCAGTCATTGTAGGTTTTTTACAGGGGATCACTAATTAACCAGCATTATTTGTCTTGTGGTCCCATGACACATTCACAGTGACTTCCCCACTGTCAGTCCTTTAAAGATGCTTCAGATTGCAAATGGGATTATTCAGCTTTTTCTTACACTTGCCTCTCCTCTGCTACAACCAGGCCAGATCAGAACAAGTTATCCAAAGAGACAGAGACAAAACTTCTCAAGAGGCTTTGGTTTCTTGGTGGCATAAAACCGACCAGGAACTGACCAAACTGTGTGGTGAAAAGGAGCTGCAAGCAAGCAGCCATGGAATGGCACTAGTAGAAAAAGTGAGCAAATGGAGATCATTATTACCACAGATTCAGAAGATACTCTAGTACTAGCAACTTCAGACAGGTGGAGCCGGAATGAAAATATGAGCTTACTCCAAAAGAGTTGCTAATTTGACACCAATATCTAATAAATGATTTAGAGAAGACCTAGGAAATTCCATATCATTAAGTGACAGGTTTCACCATCATTAAGTGTGATTTCTGCTTTAAGTAAACACTGAAAACACACAGTAGGGACAAAATGGGAGAAGACCTCCACCAGTGCAATTTCAGCATGGATTGCTGATAAACATGCCTAACAAAACTATTTACCTTCTTGGAGGAAATAACAAATATGATTTTAAGGGTCTGTAGACAGTCATAGATATATTCTGTTTAGCTCTTAAGAAGGTTTGTGGTACAATAACACTTAAAAGACCTGTCTATAAGGTCTATAAATATAGTACTATCTGGAGTGAGTTGTATTTCCATTGTGTTGAGTAGGTATGTAAGATAAGAATACAGATAAGGATTGATTAACTCTAACACTACTTTCTTGTAACTTCACTGCAGTCACTCCAGACTTCTCTATTGTACTACCTGTAATTAGAGCTCCCAAATTTCTTCTTGTACAGTCAAGCACCATCTAGAGATTTAATAAGGTATTGCAAGATTTTCATATAATAAAAATGCTCATGTTAGACAAAATATGCACTAAATTAACTTTTAGAAGTTGTCTAATATGTTGATCTCACAATTGGTTTAATTGTATATGTTATAATTTCCTGTCAAATTGCCTGGTGAAAGCATATGTTTTTTTAAAACTACATCAGATGACAATTCAGAGGGAATTGTTTTTTCCAATGAAGTTTAAAGGACTCTCCAAAATGTGAAGTTCGAATCATCTTTGCTTCACCAATATGCTGTTTGAAAGTGGTTGGTAGTTATAGTAAAAATAAAGCAGAAAATAGATGTGATCTAATGTTCTGAGCATAGGACTAGGAGCTAGGAATTCCAGCCTTCTAATCCCAGGTCAGATGCTGATTTCCCTTGTGGCCTTGTGCTGACTGACTTCACTTCTCTGCCTCAGTTCCTCAACTGACAATATTAATAGAGCATTAGGAGGTGTGTTGTGGTGTTCTAGCAGGGCTAAGCATGGATCCCAGCCAGGCCTTTCAAGTTCTTTGCTTGCTCTGACTTTTCTGTTTATCCATTCAACTGTGCATAATAGGGTCTTGACATTGTGTGTTTTTTGCCAGAGATTTACTTCCCTTCTGATATTACATGATATAGGAGGCATATAGGATTGCTAATAAGAGACTGCTTCATTTACTGGGTCATGGTTACAAAAAGTTATGCCCCTGTCACATGTCAGTTCTCAGTATCCACTACCTTTGAGATTTTTTTATTTTGTAAACTGATTTTTTTTTTAAAATGGCACTTGCAGTCCTTAGTTTTGCTGTTCAATGTCCTGTTTAGCTGTAGATTAGTGCATGCTTTTTCAGGCTCTGTGCTGTGGGTTGTGAAAGGCTAGTCTAGTTATATCATTATTTAGTGATGAGATCTGCTCTAAGTAAAGATTCAGAAACAGCAAGTGAATGCAGTTGGAAATATCCATCTGAAAAGGTTTTTGACCATCAGATGGGAATTCAGAGACTATAGTTCTAAGATGCCTTCTTCATTGAAGAAATTTTTAAAAAACCTGAAAAAATGGAGGTTTTCTGAGATCTACAAAAGCAAGAAACATAGTAAACAAAAATGACATAATGTACATTTTAATCAAGAGGATTATTTCCAACCAACTCCTTGCTGGTTTGTCTTAATGGCCTTTTCCTCACAGCATGGTCTTGTAAGTGCAGTTTATCCTGCTATCCCAGTTGCTTCCTTTCCCCCGACTCCCCATTCTCTTTAGTATTTCAAACAAGTCAGCAAATATACCCTCTGTCTTGCAAGAATGAGAGGGTAACAGGGGAGGGTGGGTAGGACACTGCACCCCATATTCTTCATAGAGATATTATATGATATGATTATGGCATAACTATGGTGTATTTTATGCAAGATAGGACATGTGAGATACCATTGGAAAGGTTATGATTTACTGAATATTATTATCCTATTTGTATACAGATGTCACTTTGTATCTGAAGTTAGGAATATTGACAAATGTGTTTACACCTGGGAAACGCCCACTAGGCAAAGGATGTTCAGTCTAGATGGCTGGCTTGGAAGGGCCCATTCAGGTTGATGAGCCATTAGGAGAAAACAGTAGGTTTTAGAAGAAGCTCATCTCCCAGCAGGGAATCTTTCTGAGGACGCTACAAACAGCCTCTGAGCAATGGCTGCTGTGGCACTACAGGGACATGTAACCAGGTGACCTGGTTACGACTCCATCTTGGAATACCACTGTTTTTCCACTGACTGGTGTGGGAACCAAACTTTGAGACAAGGGGTTCCTGCCACATGCGAAAGCTATTTAAGGCAGGGGAGTGACATCATCGTAGTTCTTCACTGACTCCTGCCCCAAAGAGACTCTAGGAAACACCTGAGGAACACGGACTGAACTGGGAGGAAGTGTTGGACCCAAGCTAAAGGGATTTTTTAGCCTGTGAAAGGAACACCTGGGGTTTTTAAGCTGTAAGCAAGTGCAGCTGGCCCCTTAAGAATCTCTGCAGCCTGCTTGAATCATCATTTAGGGTAAGAATTTGCAACTCATATACAATCTCTTGAGTATATTAAGCTTAGTTCGCATGATTTGTTTGTTTGCTAGGTAATCTGCTTTGATCTATTTGCTATCCCTTATAATCACTTACAATCTGTTTTTGTAGTTAATAAACTTATTTTTGCTTTGTCTAAAACCAGTGTGGGAGAGTCATAACTTTGGGCAGAAAGCTGTTGCATATCCTTCTCCACATTGAGGGAGGGAGCGAATTTCATGAGCTTACACTGTACAGATCTCTGTGCAGCACAAGATGGTATAATTTTGGGTTTAAACTTCTGAGGGGGGTGTGCACTCGAGCAGCTGGGCATTTCCTTAGCTGTAGCCTCCCCATGCAGAGCTGATCACAGCATCTGCAGCTGGGTGTGTCCCTACCTGTATGTGTGCTGGAGCTTGTCAGGAGCCAGAACTAGCTGCCTCAGAATAAGGTGTGAGGTTATGGGGTGACGGAAACCTGAGTGCACTGATTTTAATGAAGAAGCAAGGACCTGTTTCTAAATGCTTTCTTCAATGGGGGTGGAATTCAGCCACTCCACTCCTCTCATGTGGCAGGCTCCTGACCACCCTAAGAAGTTCATGTTATAATTAGAAACTATGTAGGTACTTCTTTTGGGTATTTAATAGAGTGCTGTGCTGCAGAATCATCCAAGACTTCACTTGGCATCCATCAATCATCAGAATACCAAGACTTTTACCCAGCTTCACTTTCAATATAAGAATCAGCTTTATTTTTTTTACATTTTCCAAACACAGATCATGATTTTCAAAAGTGACTATAGGTTTTGTTTGCCTCCGTTTTGGAGTGTCTCTTTTGAGACACCTCAAAGAGGCTTGATTCTCAAAAAGTGCTGAGCACTTTGCTTCTGAAAATTGGTCCCCTTTTGGAGGTCTCAGGTTAAACACCCAAAAATGGAGGCACTCACAATTATTACAGTAAAACCTATTTTATCCGGCATGTTGAGGGAATTGGGGGTGCCGGTAAATGAAAAATGCTGGTTAACTAAGATGAAGGAAGTTTGGGTGCAGGAGGGGATGCGGGGCTGAGAGTTGGGGCGTGGGAGGGGGTGTGGAGTGCGGACTCTCTGAGGGAGTTTGGGTGCAGGAGGGGGCTCGGGGCGGCGGGTTGGGGCACAGGAGGTGGTGCAGGGTGCCGGATCTGGGCAGTGTTCACCTCGGGCAGCTCCCTGCAAATGGCAACCTGTCCCAGCTGCTCTTAGGCAGAGGCATGGCAGGCGGCTCCATGTGCTGCAACTGCCCCGAGCACTGGCTCCACAGCTCACACTGGCTGGGAACCACAGCCAATGGGAGCTGCGGGGGCAGCACCTGTGGGCAGATGCAGTGTGCAGAGCTGCCTGCTGCGCCTCCACCTAGGAGCACCCGGGACAAGTCGCCACTTGTGGGAAGCTGCCCAAGGTGGGAAGCACCCCCGAGATCCGGCACCGCACACCTTCTCCCACTCCCCAATCCACTGCCCCGAGCCTCCTTCCACACCCAAACTCCCTCCCAGAACCCGTGCTCCACACCCCCTTCCATGCCTCAGCACAGCACCAGCCCCGCACCAACCAGACTATAAACTGGAATTTCAATGAAGATCAGAAATACCGGTTTATAGAACTTTCCGGTTGATGAAGTGCCAGATAAAACAGCTTTTACTGTAGTTTCTTTAGAAAACCTTGACCTTATCTTTTATTTATTAGTTCACAAGCGGGATGCTTGTCTCCTCTCAGTACTGCTGCAGAAGATCAGTCTCATGGTACAGCACTGCCACTATTTGCCAGAGATGGCCCAGACCAAAACTCCTGATAAGGAAGTACACCAAAGTTGGTGGCACTGAGATCCCCCACCAGTTCTTTGACTCTGCACTGTTATTTACTTAATGGGCCAAACCAAAACCTGAGCTCCAAACAGGTCCCAGCTTTGGAACGCTTGATGTCCAGATCCAAAATGAAAAGCTAAGGACTATCTTTAGAGTCTACCCTCAGAAAGTAAACAACTTTGGGAGAGTCTTTGTAAAACACATTGAGCTGCTCAGATGTGTGGCAATCAGGGGCAGCAAAGCACATTTTGTAGCACATAGGAAGCTGTTGCCTCTTGTGAAAGGACAAAAGGGGATGGACGCCTGAGGGGAAAAGATTAATTTTTCAAACATCTCTTATGAACGTGTGCGTTGGATTTGCCTTGAGAACAGTGGTTGCTTTGAACCATGAATGTTCACAACTAGTTCTCATGTTCAGTCCGGGGCAATAAGGGGGGGGTAAGCATTCTGTGCGTACACAGAAGTGACTTCCTGGAAGAAAGCATAGTGCCTGCAGGAAGGCATGGACTCTGAAAGCAGCACAACTCGCAGGACTCATATTTTCTGGCATTTGGGAGATTTTAGATGTGTGTGCAAAGTCTTGTATTTTCCTTGCTTTTAATATCAATATTTTTACACAATTTGAAATTGGCCAGAGTTTTAAAGAAACTGAAAATATTGACTCATAAGAAAACAAAGGGACCTGAGAGAATTTTTTCCCAAAACAGAATTGCTCCAATCTATTTTATTACTCCTTTCCTCCCGCCCCCTTGTACAGTTATTTCCTTTTCAGAAGGGTAGCTTTAGGCTTGTCCAGATCTATAAATTTTTATTTTATATAACAGAAAAATAAATCCAAACTCCCTTCTTAAATTGATACCAGTGTATCACTTTGGAGAACTGTAAGATTCACTATATATTGTGGTAAATACATTTGTATGTCAGTGTTATCAGCCCAATTACTAGGTTCATATGCCATCAGTTACAATTGTTTTAATCACTTCCTTATAAAAAAGAAAAACCCCAACATCCTTTGAAAAGATGAACGGTACAGGATGAGATGCTTGAGAACCTAAACTAGTTTCAAATACTGATCTAAACACTCATTTACATGTGTTCAGCATACAATTTATGATATCTATATAGGAGCATTCTCATTTCTGTAGCTGTGCCTTTATTTCTAGGATTTTTCACACACGGGGCTCAATCCCACAATCTCAGTGTGCTGTGAATTCCCAGGAAGTCTCAGGATCAGGCCCCCTTGTCTGTAATTATCAGACAATTCTCTGTTCCCTTCATCTTGTGCCGTCATTTACACTTTGCACTGGTGTAAATATCTATATCAGGTGTAACATAATGGAGATGCAGGCCCAAAATGTTTTCATGAAATCACTCAGAACATACAAACTCAGGCTGTTTCTTATGCAATATTGTCAGAGAATTCAGTTGCATGTCACTTTCCAGTGCCTGTTTCCCCTCCCTCCCTTTGTCTTTTCTATTTAGATTGCAAGCTCTTTGAGAGAGAGACTGTCTCATATTATGTGTTTGCATGGGACCTAGCACAATGAGGCACTGATTTTCATTGGAGGCTCTTGGCACTATTAACTATTATTATTATTATTACTATTATAATAGAAATGCATTTCCCTTTCTACAGAACAAATAATTAGGGAATTTTGTATATAATACAGTGTTTCCAAGAAAAAAATGCTGGAAGGAGACGTGTTTTCCTCTATTTTAGCAACTTCTAAATGCTTTGCATGGTTTTCTTCCTTTTTAAATTGAGTTCTGGGTGAAGAATGAAAACAGCAAGGGATCATATTAGAACAGGTCCAGTTGAAAAGATCATCAGCACCTCCTAAGTGTATTACATAGCTGTTTCTCTCTGTGTTGTTAGTGGGTTGCTATTGCAAGACTGTATTTTTAGCATTTCACCAAAGTAGGCTGCTAGATAAGGTTATCTCAGCACGGCAGTTTTGCCTTGTGCTCCCTATCGTCGCTCTAGGAACTACTTTGAATACTGCAAGTTCAGGTGCTCAAACAGCTAATGTGTAGTTAGCTAGTAGAGTTGGCATTGTAACTTCAAGTCCATACTGAAAAGAATAACTAACTGTTGTTGTTTGTTGTTAAATGCATAGATCAGGGGCTATTATGATTTTACTGTTTCTATTACAGAAGTACCTAAAGGCCCCAGCTAAGCACATAGGCCATGTCTATACTAGTGATACCTTTTCCAGTATACTATACCGGCAAAGTTCTTCTAGTGTTGATGCAGCTTTTATCGGCTTCTGTCTACTCAGCTGTGTCAGTCAAGATTCACACCTCTGGCCGGCATAGCTATGCTGGATGAAAGTCTATAGTGTAGACATGGTCAGTGTGAGAGACAGCCCCTGCCTTGTAGAGTTTACAATGTAAATGGCCAGGATAGACAAAGGGTGAGAAGGGAAACAGAAGAAGAGTACCTTCACAAGGAGAAAATACCATATACTAAAGTGCTCTTTAATCTACCAGAGAGAGGCTGAACAAGAACCAGTGGCTGGACGTTAAAACCAGATAAATTCGAATTATAAATAAGGCCCAACGGTGCCTTATTTTTTTAATGGTGATCAACCATTGGAATAAACTTCCAAGGGAGTGAGTAAATTCTCCATTTCTTGATTTCTTCGTGTCAGTACTGGATGCCTTTCTGGAAGAGATGCCAAACAATTTATGCGACTCTGTACAGGGCTAACAGTGAAATGTAATGTCCTGTGATATACAGGAAGTCAGACTAGATAATCTAATGTCCCTGTTGGCCTTAACTCTATGAATCTGTCAGTCTACTGGGTAACAGGCTGTCTGACTGGCCTGCTTTGATACTGACACTTAGGCCATGTCTACACTACCAATTTGGTTCGACAAAAGTGATGTCAACATAATAAAAATCACAATTTCCTGTTCACACTTGCTCCGTCTGTCGGCAGATCGCATCCAGAGTCGGAGCACCATCATCGACAGAATGAGCAATGTACTATGGGTACCTATTCCACAGTCCTTCTGTCACTAGGTATTGTGGGATGATGGAGCGGATCGCGGCGCATCTTGGGACAGTGCTAAATGTCCCGTGATGCATTGCTTTCTGTCTATGTACTCCATGGGCTTCCGGCTTTCTTTCACTGCATTTTTCCAAACCCCGGCATCTTTGTGAGAAGGGATGGATCCCGTGCTGCTCTCCTATGCTCTGTTAACTGTCATGAAGACATCGCGGATGGCAGTGCAGTTAATCGTGAAGTTCCTAACTGAGGAAGACTCGCAGGCACCTGACATTCTCCGTGGTGTGGATAGGAGAAACTTTAGATTGCACCTACTCTGTGAATGCCAAAAGCACAGGGTAGACCATCGCTTTTGGGCTTTGGAAACAGGCAGTGAATGGTGGGATTGTATCGTCATGCAGATGTGGGATGATGAGCAGTGGCTACAGAATTTTCAGATGCGGAAAGCCACCTTCCTGGAACTGTGCACGGAGCTCACCCCAGACCTGTGGCACAAGAACACCAGAATGAGAGCTGCCCTCTCGGTAGAGAAGTGTGTGGCAATTGCTGTGTGGAAGCTGGCAACTCCAGACTGCTACTGGTTGGTTGCTAATCAATTCGGAGTGGGGAAATCGACTGTTGGGCTGTGTTAATGCAAGTGTGGAGGGCAATAAATCACATCCTGCTACAAAGGACTGTGACTCTGGGAAATGCGCATGAAATAGTGGACAGCTTTGCAGAAATGGTTTTCCCTAACTTTGGAGGGGCGATAGATGGCACACATATTCCAATTTTGGCACCAGACCACGTTGCGATGGAGTACATCAATAGGAAGGGATACTTCTCCATGGTGTTGCAGGCTCTTGTGGATCACTATGGGCGTTTCACTGACATCAAAGTGGGGTGGTCTGGGAAGGTACATGACGCATGCATCTTCAGGAACATGGGCCTGTACAGAAAGCTGCAAGCGGGGACTTTCTTTCCTAACCAGAAGATTACTGTGCGGGGTGTTGAAATGCCCATCATGATCCTGGGGGACCCTGCATACCCCTTACAGCCATGGCTCATGAAACCTTACACAGGACACCTGGACAGCAGTAAGGAGCCGTAAAACAACAGGCTCAGTAGGTGCCAGATGACAGTTGAATGTGCCTTTGGCAAATTAGAGGTGCGCTGGCGATGCCTTTATGGCATGTTGGACCTCACTGAGGATAATATTCCTATGGCCATAGCTGCGTGCTGTACATTGCATAAGCTCTGTGAAGCTAAGGTGAAAGGTTTGCTCAGGGGTGGAGTGCTGAGGCAGTCCGCTTGCCCACTGATTTTGAGCAGCCAGATACCAGGGCTGTCAGAGGAGCCCAGAGGGGAGCTATTCGAATCAGGGAGGCTTTGAGGCAGCACTTTGACAATGACCACCAGTAACATATATCTGTGTCTGAGTTGCTTCAATGGTACATGACATATAGTTTTCCTCGGGGGCAATGGTGACATTTGGGGCCTTATATTCTTGAAATAAAGTGATTAAAATGCCTGTGCATGTATTGGCAGTGCCTGCAATCTCACCCTGTAGAAAAAAATAAAGACAATTTACCATTATAAAAGTTTGCTTTTATTGCACAAGAAAGAGAACATGCAACCACACAGACGCTTGGCGGGAAAGGAGGAATCAGAGAAGGGCAGACTTTCACAGCTGTGTGTAGGTTCAGCTATCATTGTGAAAGTTGTCCAAGGGAGAGTGAATGGAAAACCCAGAAGTCCTGGAGGTGGAAAGGAATGGATGACCTTGTAAACTGGAGTAATAGTAATAGGATGAAATTTAATAATGAGAAGTGTAAGGTCATGCATTTAGGGATTAATAACAAGAATTTTAGTTATAAGCTGGGGACGCATCCATTAGAAGTAACGGAGGAGGAAAAGGACCTTGGAGTATTGGTTGACCACAGATGACTATGAGCCACCAATGTGATACGGCCGTGAAAAAAGCTAATGCGGTCTTGGGATGCATAAGGCTAGGTATTTCCAGCAGAGATAAGGAGGTGTTAGTACCATTATACAAGGCACTGGTGAGAACTCATCTGGAATACTGTGTGCAGTTCTGGTCTCCCGTGTTTAAGAAGGATGAATTCAAACTGGAACAGATACAGAGAAGGGCTACTAGGATGATCCGAGGAATGGAAAACCTGTCTTATGAAAGGAGACTCAAGGAACTTGGCTTGTTTAGCCTAACCAAAAGAAGGCTGAGGGGAGATATGTTTGCTCTCTATAAATATATCAGAGGGATAAACACCAGGGAGGGAGAGGAATTATTTAAGCTCAGTACCAATGTGGACACAAGAACAAATGGATATAAACTGGCCATCGGGAAGTTTAGACTTGAAATTTAGATGAAGGTTTCTAACCATCAGAGGAGTAAAGTTCTGGAACAGCCTTCCAAGGGAAGTAGTGGGGGCAAAAGACCTATCCGGCTTCAAGATTAAACTCGATAAGTTTATGGAGGAGATGGTATGATGGGATAACATGATTTTGGCAATTAATTGATCTTTAACTATTCATGGTAAAAATAGGCCCAATGACCTGTGATGGGATGTTAGATGGGGTGGGATCTGAGTTACTACAGAGAATTCTTTCCTGGGTATCTGGCTGGTGAATCTTGCCCACATGCTCAGGGTTCAGCTGATCACCATATTTGGGGTCGGGAAGGAATTTTCCTCCAGGGCAGATTGGAAGAGGTCCTGGGGGGTTTTCGCCTTCCTCTGCCGTATGGGGCACAGGTCACTTGCTGGAGGATTCTCTGCACCTTGAAGTCTTTAAACCATAATTTGAGGACTTCAATAGCTCAGACATAGGTGAGAGGTTTATTGTAGGAGTGGATGGATGAGATTCTGTGGCCTGCATTATGCAGGAGGTCAGACTAGATGATCATAATGGTCCCTTCTGACCTTTGTCTATGAGTCTAAGAGCGGGGAGTGACTTACCAAGGTCTCACAACAGATTAGTGGCAGAGCCAGGAATACAACCCAGCTTTCCTCAGTGCTTCATCCACTAGATCATGCTGGTCCCCAAACTCTTTATGCTGGAGCATCCCCTTAGGGCACATCTGCACTGCAGTAAAAGATCTGTGGCATGGCCACGGCTGGCCCAGGTCAGCTGACTCAGGTGCATGGGGCTCGTGCTGTGGGGCTAAAAGTTGCAGTGTGGATGTTCAGGCTTGGGCTGGAGCCTATATGGACGGTGAGTCTCAGAGCCTGGGGTCCAGCCTGAGCCCAAGCTTCTACAGTGCAATTTTTGCCCTGCAGCCTAAACCCTGTGAGACTGAGGACAAGTCTACACCATAGGGTTAAGTCGACCTAGGTTACACAATAACATGATAACATAGCTGGAGTGGATGTAGCTTAGGTCAGCTTACTGCGGTGTCTACACCACGCTGGGTCGATGAGAGAAACTCTCCTGTTGACTTACCTTATGCTTCTCGTTCCAGTGGAGTACCTGAGTCGATGGGAGAGCTATCTGCAGTCGATTTAGTGGGTCTTCACTAGACCCACTAAATTGACCCCGGGTGGATCGATCGCCACAGCGTCGATCCCTGGTAAGTATAGACATACCCTGAGTCAGTTGACCCAGGCTCTGAGACCTGGTGCCACAGGTTTTTTATTGCAGTGTAGATGGATCCTGCATCTTCTCATGTCAGGACAGCTGCTACTCTCTTGGCTTTCCCTCTCCCCTATCCATTTCTGTCTCTGTTCCATTGTTTGTTTGCTGTGGGTTTTTTTTTCTTTTTTTCTTTTGAGTTTTTGTATTGTTACGCTTTTTAAAATTCCTTTCATCGCCTTCCCTTTTCCTTCACTGCCTCATTCCCCTACTCACCTGAAGTCTACGCTCCTCTCAGAGTGGCAGAAGATCCACTACTGAGCTACCCATGGCATTTTTGAATGCCACAGGCCACAAGTAAAGAGAAAGATGGACTTGCCAGGCTGCTGTCTGAGCCATATCTCCATAAATGGGAGCTGCTTCCAAGGCTGGTAACATTTGATGCCATTGCACAAGCAGGGAGAGAATGCAGGTGACTTTCGAGGGACCACCTGTCACTTTATCTTCAGCAGACTGCATATGTTTAAAGTGGGGAAAGGATAAATCAGGAGTCATGTATCTTTCCCCACTCACACTGCTCCTCTCCAAATAAGACACAGCAGTATTTGGGCTGCAAACTCTACAGGGGAATGTTCCAAAATTTTAACTCTTCCCAGTCAATTTAACTGGAATTAAAAAATCCAACCCCCCACTCATGGAAACATTTTGATTGAGGTTAGGCATTCTCAAAACCTACTGTGACGGATACAGTGCTTTCCTGCAAAATCCTGGGGAAAAAAAACCTTAATGAATTAAGTTTAAGTACCTTTGGAGTCCATTGTATTCAAAATGCAAAGTTTGTGTTAATGTGCAATTCTATGTAACTTCAGTAGGGGAGATGTGACCAGTGTAAACCCTGGGAAGTGTTATGAGCATCAAAGGACTACTTAAAACAATGTGCCAGACAAAAATGAACTTATGGGACAAACAAAGCTAGGTGGGTTTCCCAGAAAATCTCCAGGGGAATATACCTTCTCTGGGTATACAAGAGCTCATCTTTTGAAGTTTCACCCTGAGGAGGGGACCTTTGCTGATTATCTGTTCCCAGGGTCCCAAGACCAAAGACCCAAACTGTATAAATGAGTGACTCTGAGTCCTGGGTGTGCTTGTTCTGAACAAAAGCTGTTCTGAACTTGTGACCACAGAAGAACCCCTTGGTGGGATTTCATGGACTGAATCCTTCCTGAGCCCTTGCTGGAACTGGGATAATCTCTGCTAAGCTTATTAGCATGTGTGTAGGTTTTGTTTATTGTTGTAATATGTTTCCTTTGTAATGCCTTCACCTTAAAAATATATGTGTTTGCTCAGAATGGGCTGTGTGGAAACTTTTTTAACTGAGGGCAATTGTTCTGTGTATAGCCTCTGAGGAGAAAGCAAAGCAGGCCTGCGTAGGTAGTCTGACTTGCTGGGAACTCAGTGTAGGCAGGGAACTGTGCAGCTTGGAAAAACCCTGGTCAGGAGGGAGAGAGACACAGGTCTCTTCCCAAGAGAGGTGACAGCTGAGGAGCTGGACCATGGAGGTGAAAACAGGTGCAGTTGCCCTGAACGGTGACAAGTATATTTGGGGTCAAAACTGTTTCCCTTTTAAGCTTCACAACACCCTTCTGAAGACTGTCAGTAAGTATCCTAATTTCCCAGATGGGAAAACTGAGCCACAGAAAAGTTCAGTGGCATGCTCAAGATTTCAGTGAGGCTCCAGGACAGCAAGCTGCTCTGCACAGACAGACCTTGGTAGAACACCTTGCAGATGCTAAGTTAGTGGCAAAGCTGAGAATAGAGCCAAAGCACCAGATTCTGCCTTGTGCTCTAACCACTTAACCAGGTTTCCTCTCCGTGACAGTAGGTGACCACTCACAAGGGTAACGAGTATCTTTCGAGAATCAAACTCAGGCAATTTGCTCAATGTAGCTGAGGTGTTTTAGACTTAATTCAGATCTTTTTATTATTGAAAGTAGCATGGCACAGAGATAGAGAGAGGTTTTGAATGAAATATGCCCTCCATGCTCACATGATAAACTGACTTTTTAAAAAATTTACATCTGCTTAATTAGTTACAAACACCTTTCATTATTAAATAGTTTTTAATTTTCTACTAAGGGTCCCCTTAGGATGCCATCAGGGGCAGATGGGAGTTACTGCTCTCCAAACCATCCAGCTAGCTTCAGTGGACATGTCTCACCTTCTCAGCAGCCTGAAGCAGTGGTAAATGCTATTAAGGTAACACACTCCCATACAGTATATGCAGAATGTTACGTATGTTCTTTGACATATGTTCCATTGTACTTAGAGCAATATCACTGCAATATCTTCATATACAACATTTATTTTTTGTTTCACTCATGTACTTAGAGTGTGAGCTCTTTGGGTCAGGGACTGTCTCCATTGTGAGCGTACAGTGTCTAGCACAATGGGTTCCATTGTGTTCCCATAGTAAATTATACCTATTTTCTTTTATGACAATGATTATGATGAAGGGTCCACAAGAGATCTGTGAACTAGATGTATTCTCTGCTATAGTATAAGGTGATTAATATGAATATCACAAACATTTTTTTATAAAAATGAAACCAAATTATACAGTATGCACAAGCATGGTATGGACTTTGTCATGTGTTTTCAGAGTGTGATATACCTACTATGTAGTGCTGAAAACAATGCACGATAATCTGAGTCATTCTGTAAGGTAGAGTAAATCTCTCTTTAGTTCTCATGCTAACCTGGGTCCAGATTGTGAACCTCTTACTTACTTTGGTGAACACACAGGAAGTAGTCCTGTTGACTTCTAAGGAATTATGTGAGCAGAAGGCTCACAGTCTGGCCCTTTGTGACTTTAGCAGCAACTACTTCCCTTAATGAAACAAAATGTTACAATGAGCTATCAGGAGGTATCTAGCATATCATGAGATTTCATATGGCAACTGTGCAAGTACATGTTCCCACCACTGTATATGCATCAGCTATGCAATAGAAATCTCTTGTCCTTTCGGGGCAGTTTGGACAAGGCCTGACCTAATGGTCTGAGCATCGAACCAGGAACTCCCAGGTCTGATAGTGATAACCTTCTGTGAGGTGTAGGCAAATCATTCTTACACAGCTTACTCATTTGAAAACAGGAATAATACTCACTGTAACGCCTTACCTGCCATACCAGGCAATGATGTAAGGATAAATTAGTTACTTAAGGGTCCCAGTTTTGCATTCTTCACTCAGACAAAATTGCCAGTAAAGTCAGTGTGAGTTTTGCCTGAGTAAGATGAGCAATATTGGACTCAGAATTGGTTAAGCTCCTTGAAGATGAAAAGTGCTATGTAAGTACTGAGTATTATTGATTTGACAATATTTGTTGGTTAGTGGAAAGGAGAATTATCCTACATGTGGATGGGTGACATTGAATTATCCTACATAAAGCTTGAGTAAACAGCTTTTATGCTGGTGAAATGTGTAGGCGTTGTGGCAGGGAAAGCCATTCCTTCATCAGAATATAAGGGTTCGGGTAGTCTCCCCGCATCCACTACGCTAGCTTAGGACTAGCCTCCTGCCACCTGCACATAATTGAGGTTCATGGGGCTGCTCCCCTAGTCTGCCCTGCCACCATCTACACCCAGTCTGCTTGGGGGCAGTACAAATCCCAGCCCTGTAGTATCCAGGGGTGGGGAAGCCATTCAGTTTCCTTTGTGCTTGAGAAGTGCATATTTCAGCAGCACCAAAGGTCTTGTGTGTGCCCTCCAAGGATGGGTGAATTTCACCTGCTGTCATTATGGGGAAAACAAAGCTGCACAAAACAATTTAGCCTAGAGATCATGTGGATTTACAAAATAAGATTATTGTAGTTAGCTCTGTATAGCCTCTGTCAAATCGCTTTGATTGGAACAATTATCAACATGCTTTTGACAGTGTCTGATAGCTAGTGTAAGTGGATGTGTTTACAGTGGTAAAGTACTCATTAGGGTTATTAAAATGGTTAGATGTATCCAAAATTTTGTTTTCTGTGCTGTATTGCCCCTGCTTTTATCCTGATAGGAATTGTATCAGCAAGCAGAAATAGAGATGAATGATGCTAGGCATTTCCCTGTGTGCGCTACATTTTATCCAGTTAAATAAAATTTCTTCCTTTCAGCCAAACTGAAAAATGTACACAAGTCATGATCCCTTGAACAGAGGTGGTCACAAACAACACACAAGGCAACTCCCTCCACTGCCCTGTCTCCAAGAGGCTGCTCACTTGGACCTCTATCTGTCTTGGGCCTGGTCTGTACTGGAAAGTTACCAGTATAACTGTTTTGGTTAGGGGTGGTACAAGTCCTAGTATAAACACAGTAATACTAGCATACAGGTAGAGCTTATTCCCTTTCCATATAGGAATAGCTATACCAGTAGAAGAACCCTTTATACCAACAACACTCAGTAATGGGATTGTTCCACTTTAACTACACTGGTATCTACAAAGTGGGGAAACTTTTGTGTATAGATAAGCCTTGGACTCTCCTGGAATCTCTGTACTTAAACACAGTCCTTTGTTGCTGTCTCAGCCCCTGTGCAAGGCCTTGTCTACATTAGATATTTTTACTGATTTTTTTTAAAACTACACTGTTTTTTTTAAAAACTATGCTGGGGGGTAGGGATAGGATACAGAGGGACCTAGACAAATTGGAGGATTGGGCCAAAAGAAATCTGATGAGGTTCAACAAGGACAAGTGCAGAGTCCTGCACTTAGGACGGAAGAATCCAATGCACTGCTACAGACTAGGGACCAAATGGCTAGGCAGCAGTTCTGCAGAAAAGGACCTAGGGGTTACAGTGGACGAGAAGCTGGATATGAGTCAACAGTGTGCCCTTGTTGCCAAGAAGGCCAATGGCATTTTGGGATGTATATGTAGGGGCATTGCCAGCAGATCAAGGGACGTGATCATTCCCCTCTATTCGACACTGGCGAGGCCTCATCTGGAGTAGTGTGTCCAGTTTTGGGCCCCACACTACAAGAAGGATGTGGAAAAATTGGAAGGAGTCCAGCGGAGGGCAACAAAAATGATTAGGGGACTGGAACACATGACTTATGAGGAGAGGCTGAGGGAACTGGGGATGTTTAGTCTACGGAAGAGAAGAATGAGGGGGGGATTTGATAGCTGCTTTCAACTACCTGAAAGGGGGTTCCAAAGAGGATGGCTCTAGACTGTTCTCAGTGGTAGCAGATGACAGAACAAGGAGTAATGGTCTCAAGTTGCAGTGGGGGAGATTTAGGTTGGATATTAGGAAAAACTTTTCCACTAAGAGGGTGGTGAAACACTGGAATGCGTTACCTAGGGAGGTGGTGGAATCTCCTTCCTTAGAAGTTTTTAAGGTCAGGCTTGACAAAGCCCTGGCTGGGATGATTTAATTGGGGATCGGTCCTGCTTTGAGCAGGGGGTTGGACTAGATGACCTCCTGAGGTCCCTTCCAACCCTGATATGCTATGATTCTATGGTCTAGTTAATTCATTAAAAACTTCTATAACTGCATTACAATAGCAGTATAAAAGTGCTTATTCTGGTGTAGCTTATTCCAGCACAGGAAGGGGAATAAGCTATACCAGTATTAGTCTTTTTTGATCAATATAACTCTGTGTGTGTGTGTGTACGCTGGTATAATTATTTGATTAAAAAATCACCCCCTCTCCTCAATTGACATGGTTATGCTGGTAAAACTTCTGCAGGAATGTCTGCACTAAGGAAAGTTAAGATGAATCAACTAAATGCATGAAGTCCATGTGCACAATTTAAAGCACATTAAACCCCCGTGTGGCTGATGTCACTCAGGAGTAAAGTGGTCTTAATTTGCTGTAACTTAATCCTTTACTTCTGAGTGAGAGCATCCACTTGGGGGTAATGTACTTTAATTTGTGCATGTTGCCGTTACACCTTTTATTTGGTTTACAGGCCCTAACTGTAGACCAGGCCTAAGGCTCCTGACTTAGGATCACTGAGGGTATGTCTACACAGGGATACATAGGGATAGCTCCTGTGGCATAGCAGGAGCTAGCCTGGGTCAGCCAATTCGGGCTTGTGGAGCTTGGGCTGTCTGGGCTCAAAATCTCTGTGTGGACATTCAGGCTTGGTCTGGAGCCCAAGCTGTGCGACCCGCCACCATCACCAAAGTTCTGGCGGCAGTCTAAACCTGAACATCTACATAGCAATTTTTCAGCCTTGCAGCGTGAGCTCCAGGAGCTTGAGTCAGCTGACCCAGATCAGCCATGGGTTTTTTATTCCTATGTAGACATACCCACAGTGTAAGGTGAGGTTGGCCACTGACCCTCCTTTTGTGCAGATGCTCTGCAACATAAAGGAATTTTGGAAAGTTTTACTTTCCATTCAGGAGTGACTTAACCCCCACAGACCCTTTAACAATTGTCTATATAGGGCGAGTTACATCCTGAGGGTTTGTACCTCAGTGACTCAGAACATAGAAGAGAGTAGCACCTTTCACCATCACCTCATATATATTTAGCAAAAATAAAATAAATTAGAACTTTGTTTTCCTCAAAACTGAAATCTATTAAGCACTAAGTTGATTTTAAATGCAATTCTCCAGAGCACACAAAAAATCAGCTCCTATGCGGTGTATCTGAGAAAGGTGCCCCCCCAAGCTTCAGTTTAGTAAAGCACTTGAGCACATGCTTAAGTTAAGCATGTGTTTAAATTCCATTGACTTCAAAGTTAAGTGTATGTGTGTAAGTGCTCTGCTGAATCAGGATCCTCGCCTGAATCCAAATCCCAATGGCCTAGTCCAAAGCACATTGATGTCAATGGGCCCATCGTTTTTGTGCATATTTACAGGAAGAAGATGACTAATTAGCCAGTAAAATGGAAAGCATCAATACCACTCTTGCTTGTGACAAGTAGAACATTTGCACTAAATCCTCAATCCTAAATGGGAAGAGGTTAACTTCCAGTAACCAATATTAAATTAGTAGGGCTGAGTGAATGGCATGGATTTTTTTATTTGAATCAAATCCTGTCAAGGTTCCTTCCCCACTCTGAACTCTAGGGTACAGATGTGGGAACCTGCATGAAAGACCCCCTAAGCTTATTTTTACCAGCTTAGGTTAAAACGTCCCCAAGGTACAAACTGTTTTACCTTTTGTCCCTGGACCTTATGCTACCACCACCAAAGTGTCTAACAAAAATAACAGGGGAAGTGCCCACTTGGAAACATCTACCCCCCTAAAATATCCCCCCAAGCACTATACCCCCTTTCCTGGGGAAGGCTTGATAAAAATCCTCACCAATTTGCATAGGTGAACACAGACCCAAACCACTGGATCTTAAGAACAATGAAAAAGCAATCAGGTTCTTAAAAGAGAATTTTAATTAAAGAAAAAGTAAAAGAAAAACCTCTGTAAAATCAGGAAGGGAAATACCTTACAGAGTAGTCAGATTCAAAACATAGAGAATCCCTCTAGGCAAAACCTTAAGTTACAAAAAGATACAAAAACAGGAATATACATCCCATTCAGCACAACTTATTTTATCAGCAATTTAAACAAAACAGAATCTAACACATATCTAACTAGATTGCTTACTAACTCTTTACAGGAGTTCTGACCTGCATTCCTGCTCTGGTCCCGGCAAAAGCATCATACAGACAGAGAGGACCCTTTGTTTCCCCCCTCCCCCTCCAGCTTTGAAAGTATCTTGTCTCCTCATTGGTCATTTTGGTCAGATGCCAGTGAGGTTATCTTAGCTTCTTAACCCTTTACAGGTGAAAGGGTTTTTCCTCTGGCCAGGAGGGATTTAAAGGTGGTTATCCTTCCCTTTGAGTGTTTTTTCCCAAATAGAATCAACCTTTTCTTTGGGAGTTTTGCCTGGTTAAAGACTACATAACAAGGTTACATATGAAATAACTCTGTGAACATTTCATATGGAAGCATATGCTTTTATGTAATGGCCAGAATTGTTTTATCACCCAAAAGCCATATTTCCATGAGATACAGAGAGATACAGTAGAACCTCAGAGTTACGGACACCTTGGGAATGGGGGCTGTAACTCTGAAATTATAGTAACTCTCAAAAAGACGTGATGGATTTCAGACATGGGGGGGGAATTGGGGCTGAAACCGCAGGGTGGAGGCGGAGGGTCAGGACTCCCAGCAGGGTGTGTGTGTTGGAGCTTCTGACCTTAGGGGCCACCAGGGCTTCCGGCAGGGGGCTCAGGGCATCTACCCCCCGGGAGCACCAGAGCTCAGGGCTTTAGATCTGGGGGGAGTGCTGGGACTTGGATTTCAGCCCTGCAGCTTAGCTCCTGGTTTCAGCCTCGTGGGGGGCACTGGGGCTCAGAGCTTCAGCCCCAAAGCTGCCCTGTGCGAAGCACCAGACCGCTCCTGGTTTCACCAGGGAGTTGGTGCCTGTGGGACCAGGGATCGGGGCTTCAGCCTCACAGCTCTGTTCCTGGCTTCAGCTGGGGCAGGGTGCTGGGGCTCAGGGCTACAGCCCAGCAGCTCCATTCCTGGTTTCAGCAGGTGTGTGTGTGTGGGGGGATTGGGGCTTTAGCTACAGGGGGAGCTCTGGGGCTGAAACTGGCACTCCCCTCGTAGCTCAAGCCCCGGCACCCCCGGGGCTGAAACCGGGAGCAGAGCTATGGGGCTGAAGCCCCAAGCCCTGACACCCCCTGCAGAGCTGAAGCCGGAAATGGAGCCACAGTGCTCCCGAGGGTCAGAACCCCTGAGCCCCCCCGTCCGCCTGGAGACCGACCCTGCCCCCCCCCGCCCCTGCCATCCCAACCCCCCCCCGTGGCTGAGGCCCAGAGCCTCGGGTCTAATGCCCCAAGGCAGTACAGTATTTGCTTTTTTTTTTTCCTTTTTTCTCTGCACTACTGTCTGATTGATGACTTCCAGTTTCACAGGGTGTCCGGTTGATTGGTAAGTCCGTAACTCTGGTGTTTATATCTTTTAGGTTCTACTGTAGACATGTTCCATGTAGGTTATAGTACTGATGTAAGGTACAGCCCTTTTCACAGCTTAAGGCCAAAAGAGACTATTAGGATCACCTGTTCTGACCTCCTGCGTAACAGACGCAATAGAACCTCACCCAGTAATTTCTGCATCAAGTTTTTAAATCTAGTCCAATTTCATTGTATACTGGAGGAAATTGTGTGCTGACTCATACTCTGATCTGCTTCATTACACTTAAATCTATTATTCAATTACACATGCATATTCTTACCCTGAAAAGGCCTTTTTAGAGGTTAAATTTCTTAATGTTCTTATTGTAGTTGAAGAACAAATTCCATTTGTAAAATAAAATTTACTTTTTTTTTTAACATACCCAGGTCTTGGAAGCTCAGGAAAATATAGATCGGCAGCATGGTAAAGAATATGATCATGACCTTAGTGAGACAGAAAAAGCTATAGTCAGAGAAATGTGCAATGTAAGTTTAATGTGCTTAATTTTGTATTCTGTACTGAAACCTGAAACAATATTTGTACCCAGGTTATTAATATTTAAAAATTGCTGACAATGTGCCTTTAAAGTTTTCATTTGAAAATGAAGCCAATTATACTCTGATTTTTCAATAATATAATTTACTGAATTTTTATGAACTAAATAATTGTTACACTTCGGTCAGCATGTTTTGTTATAATATATAAATATATATCTATAAAAAGAGAATGTGGTCCAGTGAATAAGACACTAGAATGGGACTCAGGAGACCTGGGTTTTATTCTCAGTTTTGTCATCAAGACTAGGATGTTAAAAGATAGCTAATCTCTGTGTGACATTGGGCAGGTATATTAACATCTTGGTGCCTTCGTTTCCCCATCTATAAAATGTTAGTGATAATTACCCACCTGTACACGGAGCTTTACGATTTATGGATAAAAAATATTTTCTAAATTATAAATATTATTATAGTTATCCATAAAACTTCCCAATAGTTTCATAATTTCATATCTGAAATGTTCATGTATTATATCTGACACAACCATTTCTTCCCAATGCACGTATGTTTTGAGTTTAAAATTTAATATTTTTGTTTAAAAATACTTTTTTTTTTCCCATCTGCTCAGCAGGGAAAAGCTAAATGTTTTTACTCCATTATTGCTTAGATATATTCTTTAAACTTTTTAAATTTTTGTTTCTCCTCAGGTTATCCCTGGGTATTCAGATGAAGAGCAAGCCTTTGATTAGCTAATTATTCTTTTGTTTTAATTTTCACTAGTTTCCTAGGACTTACAGAATCATTACTTTACTCCTGGTTTTTTTTTTTTTTTTTTTGGCGGGGGGGAGTCGGGGTTAGGTGAAATGTTTGTCATGTGATCATTTTGCCTCTGTGTTCTGGGTCAGGGTTTTCAATAGTCACTGTTGATTTTGGGGGGGTTACCATAATTTTTAGGCGCTCAGTTTGGGACATCTTAAAAGGACCTGATTTTCAGAGGGTAGGTGGTCAGCCCTCTGACATATCTCAGGTTGGGCACTCTAACTGTTGAGACCCCAAAGTCATAGTCAAATCTGAAAAGTTTGGTTTTATTTTTAAAAATATTTATCTACTATGTGGTTTTTCAGTTTATAAAAAGTCTGCATCACAGAATATGAAGGCCTTGTAATGTTTTCAGCACACTTTCCATCCCTAAGGATTCCGCTAACTTACACGAAGGGGCACATTCTCCCCTCAGGATGCATGTGCATTCCACACTAATGATGGAAATTATGCCAGTTCCTCAAGAGGAAAAGACACCATTTCTAACACATTCCTCTTTTTATTCACATTGGGTGTCTACATAACATTTAAATAGATCTTTTACTTTGCGTTTGTACAGTGCTTAGTACAGTGAAACGTGTGATTTTTTTCATTGGCGCCTCAAGCCACTGTCTTATCACAAGTAACAATCATAGATACATTTGGAGTTATTCTCTCATATTAGCTACTGTGAGCTGGCTTTCAAAAGCATGAGACCTTCCGCCCAGCTTGCTGCAACATATATCTGAGGTGCTCCAGCGTGCTGCACGCTAACTGTCCAGGTGGACCATGCTACTGCTCACGAAGTTCCCTAGTGCTTATTGAAATACTACTGTTATCAACAGTATATCAGGGCTCACTAGGAAACTTCTAGCATGCCACAGCAGTGTCCACATTGCTATTTAGTGCATGGCTTGCTGGAGCACTGTAGAGTTACTGTGTAGCACGCTGGGGCATATCTGCTCGTTTAGACATGCCCACACAAATGAGGTTCCACATACAATTACTTGATTGAGGGGAAATGTGCCTTTGTGGGCGCAAATGTGGGTATTTGCAGCCACTCCTGAGATGCTTGGCCCATATTGCTCTATGTCTTCAGACAGGTGCCAGTGAAAATCCTAACTAGTACCAAACTCAATATGCTGGAATAGCTTCAAGGCCCGCATATAGGTTGCTTTCTACACGTAAGCAAAGGTGGCTGCTGGTAACGACAGATCCCATGTGGTTGTCTGATTCAGATTCTGATATTAACCCCCATTCAAGTCTCCCCAGCACCTGATGAAAAGAGTTTTGAACAGAGATCTATCACCTCTCAGGTGAGGGCCCTAACCACTGAGCTATGGGATAGTCTGATGTGAATCTCCCTCAGTCTCGCCAGTTGAAGCTGTTCCACTTTGCTAAATAATTGAAGTCACTGAGCTGGAGACAGTGTGAGAATGGCTCTATATCCTGGTAGATAGGGCATTCCAGTCCCCCTGCTCCAATGACTCTCTTGAAAAATAAAGAGGAATTGGGCATCTTTCACATCCTAACCACTGGGCTAAAAGTTTTGAGGGAACTGCTTTTTAATCCGCCCCCCTCCTCACAATTGCTGGGTGACTAGGGAACTTTTGCAGCAAAAAGTTTGGTACCAACTACGTTTGAGGGTTAGGGGGCAGCTAAGTGGGGATTTTGTGAATCCTAGTGGCACCTAAATCTGGGACTTTGGGACCTAAAGTGGTAGTTAGGTGCCTAAATCCCAGATTTAGGCACCACTGTGATTTGCAGCCTCCCACTCACCTGCCGCCTAACCCAGCAGGTGCCTAAGTTTTTGCAGTAAAAGTCACCTACGTTTCTGCGTCTCAGTATATGCACTGCTGCCTCACTCTAGAGGCATCAGGACACTTAAGTCCCTTTGTGAAACTAGCCTATAGGTGTCAATTACTGTGCTATAGGTATGACACTGGTCTCTGGTTATCAACATGTTTTCCATGATGTTAACTGTTACTGTTCTGTTAGGAACGGCCTTTTTTGTTAATTCCACCCACCTCCTTCAAATCAGACATGAGCTCAGGCCACAATGTGGGACCAATTTGGAACACAAAATTCAGAGGGTGATGGGGTCTGGAGTCTTGGTTTGGGCCCATCCAACTGGTCCAAAGACAAATCCCTTCACAGCCCTGTGCTTGAATTTGTACTCCCATATTTCATCTTTACTTCTGACCTTGTCTTCTATTTCTCTTTCTAATAACCAATCTTGTCCAATGATGCATTGCTTGCTTCTTGGTGGTCCAGAGAAAGATGCCAAGTCATGTGTTGCTAACTGTTCTTGTTTCCTATTTGTAAACTTCATTAAAAGCCAACTAAGAATACACTAAATGCTTTCCTAATATTACCTTCTGTGCTAACAGTTGTTGTAGTTGTGGCATGTATTTAATACAATCATGAATGGGAACAGAGGTGAGGACAAGGAGCAAATTTGTTCACATGTAGTCCACACTATGAAAAAACTTGAAAATTCTTACTAAATCATGTGTGACCCTGATCCAGCAAAAGCACTGGAGTATGTGCTTAACTTTAAGTATAGGACCACTTCTGTTGATTTCAATGGGACTACTCATGTTCTTAAAGCTAAGCACTTGCTTAAACTCTTTGCTGCATTGGGGCCTGTGTGCCTGAAATTGACTTTGATGGGAGTTTCGCCTAATAAATGATTGCATAAAGATTTCCAAACCTGGCCCTTGTTTTCAGGACAGACATTGCTCCTGAACAGACTTCTAAAGTAACAGATGGTCAAAAATGAAAATACTGTATCTCCTTCCAAATTTATTCTTCCTTCTTCCTTTGTCTCTCTGCCTCTATTTCTGTCTATGCTGCCTGGTGTGTGTGTGTGTGTGTGTATATATATATAATATATATATATATATTATATATATATACACACAATTATATAATACATAATTATATATGTATATATACATAATTGTATGTATATATACATAATTGTATGTATATAATGCATACAGATACACAAATCCACTTTTGGTTGGATGATATAGCTGACATCTCTTTCTATCACTTGCCTTTAGGTTGTGTGGCGGAAGCTTGGAGATGCTGCAGGTTCATGTCCTGGAATTAGACAACATTTGTCAGGAAATCAGTATAAAGGACCTATGTAAAAGGACCTGAGTGTCACCTCTCTCAGAAGATAAAGTTTAAATGGCCAGTGACGGATAGAGGGAGCTTACTCTATCCACAGTAACTTCTCAGCTGACAACAGGATGTCTACATGCAGTATACATGACTTCTTTGAGACAGTGGTGAAGTGATTAAAAAAAAGTGGATAAACTGACCTAAACTCCATACTCTCTGACTGAGAAATGGGTAAACTCTGTTTACTCTTGACTACACTACTGCTTTGAAAATTGGCACAGCTTCTTCATAAAAGTCTTTCAGACAACAGTTATGTACCCTAGAGTCCTGGCACTGTCATTTCAGTATACTGTATAGTTAAACTCTGCCTCTTAGCCATGGCATTGTCATTCAAAACTACACACTCAGAATGAAAAGATCTGAATGCTTCTTATTTAAAACATAATTGGTATTCTGCAGGAGATACACAAAAATGTTTTTTTTTAAGAGACAGTTATGGTGAACCTTCATTGAGTCTGAATGAATTTTAGATTAGGTTTAGCAGGAGTTTTTCACCAGAGTGGAGAGACACCAAAAAACTGTGCCTTGAGTCATCACAGTTACAGGAAAGTCAGTTACTTGGTAGCTCACGCTTCAGTCAACAGTATTAGTTAATGGTGCTTAGGCAATTTGCAGCTGAAATTACTTTTTTTTAGAATACTTGCATTTTGAGGTGCTAAAAGACAATAAAATCTCCTAACCAGCCAGTAGTGTAGCAAAAACTACAGTACATGTAGCAAAACACAATTTCTTTATAAATGAAAGTGAAGATAGACTTTTTGCATTCTCTTCGGTGCACGCCTCCTGGAAACATACATGATGGGCAGCACCCTGCGAATAGAACACTGAGGTAACAATATTTAAGACCTCAAACCAAAACCACCATCAGAGTTCTTTTCTGAGAGCATTTTCCAATTGCCAATGCTAATTTCTACCATTTAGTTTAGAGACATGCTGTTTTATTTAAGAAAAATGAGTCTAAAAGATTGCACTGCATTTATGAAAAGCTTTCCTTGCCTACTGTAATGTTCTTTCAAATAAAACTTTTATTCTTCTCAAAGCATGTCTTTAATTTATTCTGAGGCTAAAAGCTCTTGTTCAGATTGCCTGAGTTTTGACCAGGAGGTGCCCTAGATGTGCTTAGTTTAATTTTTTTCTGTGTGTATAACATTTGATTGCGTGTATTGAAATGCTATGATAGGTATTTTGTGTATATCTAAATGCAACAAATACTTTCTTGTATGAATGTGCGACAGGCTTGTGACTGAATGCTGTTGCTTAACTTTTTACCATAGCTGAGCATCAAAAAATAGGAATGCAACAATTCCCAGGTTTTGGGTTTGTTCTTGATTACTAAAATTTGATTCAAAGGTGATATTCTCTGGTTTTTGTGGGCTTGTTATATGTTGTATACTGGTTTGTTGGAAGTGGAATGTAGTTGGGCTGCTGTGCAACCTTTTTTATATGGTAGTGTAAAATCAGCTTCCTGTCTTCAGAAAACTGTTATGGATTAATTTGTGGCAGTAATTATATCTGTTCTGTCATTTTATTTGGTACCATTCAACAGAGGTGTAAGGCCTCCAATCCAGCATTCCTTTCTCAGGCACAACTCTTGTTGATTCCTTTTCCTTGAGTGAGGACTGCAGAATCTGGTTTTTTAATTTTGAAACATGGCATTTTTAAAATAGTTCTTATATATAAAAAAAAAATGCTTGTTACATTTCCATATTTTTCTCTCAAGCAGTTTTATCATTAAACTTAAATTGTTGTATTCCTATAACATGGGGGGGGAGGGGAGTAAAAGAGTAGTATTTACCTGCAGGGGCTAATTCAAGGGACACTGGTCTTTTGACGTTACACTTGTGTAAATTTTGATACTGTATTAAAACTATTTTTTTACAGTTCTGCATACAACTGGGTATCAAGTATCTGTGTTCATTTTAGCAACGGTAATAAATTATTTAATCCCATAGTTGTTTGCTTTCTTTTAATGATGCATTTCATGAGATATGTGAACTGATTCCAAAAGCAAATTCTGTTCACTGAGAGATCTATTCTAAATACTTCTTGTATAGTAGTTACATTAGTGCTCAAAAATATATAATCTAGCTCTATCTCCCACTGCAGTCACTGGAAGAACTGGATGCTCAAAAATAGAAATTCTGGCCCCTTAACTTGTCTTGACCAGTCCCTACTGCTTAGATTCTGCCGCTTAAACACACTGGGCCAGATCCTACTGTGTGGTGCTGTTGGTTTATGTCAGGTAGCTGGCACAGAACAATTTATCATTCTGATATAGCTAGGCATGGGAAGATCATCTCAGTGTAGGTATAATTGCTTGTGATGTAGAGCCAACATGGTGGCTTCTACACCATCCACTCCTTCCTGCTGGTGCCATATAGGGAGCTGCCATGAGCAGCAGGAACTAGCCAAGGATTCTTTATGGGATGGTGAGCCCACTCTGCCCTGTTGGTCCATGGGTTCCATTTCCAAATGGCTTAATTTAAAGCAGCCTTGTTGTGCATGAGTTCAGATTGGTATACAGCTGGTCAAGAATGAAAGGAGCCCAGGGTCACTTCTGAGACTATTCCAGGAGTCTTTGGCCATAACTGAGGATTGAAATCAGTATCTTTGGGCAAATGTCCTGTGAGATTGTCTTAGTGCTTCTGAATAGGAATTGGGTTTTTTTTGTTAAACAGTCACTTCCTATCGAGAAAAGAAAACTACTGTGGCTAAATCCTTTTTCCCTGTAATAAGCACTCGCTCAGAAATGTTTCTGAACAGAAAGAAAAATACGTCATAGATTTTGCCCTGGATTTTAGGTTCTTCATTGCTCATCACTATCTTTTGGCTATTGCCCTAAATCCCATAATATACATTGGTCAACAAAGAAGAAAATTAGGATGAAAGTAGCATAATTCAGAATGTAAAACTGAAAGGCTTCAGCTTCTTCCCTTTATGAAAGGACTTATCAGGGTCACCATCTTCCATCTACATATCTGTGCTGAGGTCCAGAAGGAGCAACATCTTACTACTTGTGTGTAGTGAAACTAATAGAATTTTAAGAGCAGTTATTCTATCCTAATCTCTAATCTGAGAGACTTCAACATATATTTTGGGAATCATTTAGCCTTTAACTGCGCTTGACTATGTAAAAAATGGCCCTAACTGAAGTAATATTCTCCTTATATGTATGCAGTGTCCTATCTGCTGACTTCAGTGCCAAAAGGCATTTTTGCTGCTTTTTACTCCTATTACCACTTCAGGGTCAAGTGCAAATTCTGTTCTTTCTTGTTAGCAAACAATGCTATTGATGGTGAGGTTCCAACAGTTGCACCTGATACTAATTTATTATTAAAACAAGTCAGAGAGGTAAAGTGACTTGTCCAAGGTCACCAAGCAATGAGTGGCAGAGTCAGAAATAGAGTACAGTTCTCCTGTGTCCATGCAGCCCATTTAAATGGGCTAAAAACTGGCTAACTGATAGATTCCAAAAACTAATTGTAAATGGAGAATTATTACCCATTAGGGGTGTTTCTAGTGGAATCCCACCGGGATCTGTTCTTGGCCAAATGCTATTCATTAACTTTATGAATGAGCTGGGAGAAAATTTGCATATGACACTAAAAGTGGCAGAATGGTAAATAATGGATGGGAACAGGTCAGTTTTACAGACCGACCTGGTTCGCTTGGTAAAATGGGTTCATTTGAACAATGTGTGTTACTACAGTCAAATGCAAGGTCACATATCTAGGAACAAAGAATGTAGGTCACACTTATAAATTGGCTGACTATCCTGGAAAGCAGTGACTCTGAAAAGGACTTAAGGATTATGATAGTTTACCAATTGAACATGAGCTCCCATGCAAGGGTGTAGCTAAGCAGGTGAATGCAATCCTTGGATGTATAAATGTGGGGGGAAGTGATATCAAGCAGGAGTAAAAAGGAGGGGGTATTAGCTTTGCATACAGCATTAGCGAGACCGTTACTGGAATCCTGGGTCTAGTTCTGGTGCCCACACTTCAAAAATAATGTTAACGAATTGGGAAAGGTTCAGAGAAGTGCTACAAGAATGATCTGATGTCCAGAAATCGTTTTATTGTGAGAGACTAAAGAAGATCAAGCTACTTAGTTAATCCAAGAGATGATTAAGAGGTGATTTGATAACATTATCAAGAATTTACATGGCAAGAGATGCAATCCTTGGTTGCATAAGCAAAGGACAATATCATGGAGTAGTAGAAGGCAGCTCTTTAATCTCACAGAAAAAGGTTTAATAAGGTGCACTGGTTGGAAGCTGAAGCTAGACAAATTCAGACTAGAAATAAGAGACACAGTTTTAACTGTGAAAGTAATTAGCCACTGGAACAACTTGCCTAAGGGTGCAGTGAAATTTCCATCACTTGAAGGTTTTAAATAAAGGCAGGATATCTCTCTAAAATATATGCTATAGCTCAAACTGAAAATGTGGGCTTGATGCAAAAATGACTTGATGAGGTTCTGTGGCCTGTGTTCTGCAGGAGGTCAGACTCGGTGATCGTAATGGTCCCTGCTGGCCTTAAATTAACTTGAGTCCACTTTGAAGTGTCCCACTTTCAGTGTCCCATTGAAAGCACAGGTGAGAGTGAGGTTATAATCTGAAGACAATAGTGTTACACAAGTGTAACCAAAGATCTTAATATGACCTACAGCAGTGGTGGGCAACTTGCGGCCCACGGGATGCATGTGGCCCATCAGGGTAATCCGCTAGCAGGCCATGAGACAGTTTGTTTACATTGACCATCTGCAGGCACGGCTGCCCGCAGCTCCCAGTGGCCGCGGTTCACCATTACCGGCCAATGGGAGCGGCGGGAAGCTGCAGGAACTGCGGCCTCTGGGAGCTGTGGGTGGATGTGCCTGCGGATGGTCGATGTAAACAAACTGTCTCATGGCCCGCCAGCAGATTACCCTGATGGGCCACGTGAAGCCCTCGGGCCGCAGGTTGACCACCACTGACCTACAGAGACAGAAGCTTTATGACTCATGATAATTCACAAAAGAAAAACCTCTCATGCAGTAACAATATTCTCCAAATTTCATAAAACTCCAAAACCTTCTTCTGTAGTGCTGAGCAACTGCCTACATACAGAAGTCCAACAGAGTAAATCTCCTCAAAGTTACGGATTCCTTGGCTTTAGTAGCAGGATATACATTGATAAATCACCTAAACATCCACATTAATCTCAAGAGAGACAAATTGGGTGAGGTAAGGTTGTGATATGTGAAAAAATATGCTCAGGGAGACCAGTTTCCTACAAAACGGAACAGCAAATACATCTTCTAGGCATATTTCTGCAAGGTCCAACCTTAAAAACTATTATACAGGCTCAGGTGAAACATTCAGCTAAGGATATATAGGCCATGAACCTGTCTGAAGCCACTACTGGGAATGCCCCTAATAACTTTTAAAGACACACCCACAAAGAAGGAGCTACTCCTATTGCTTGTAGAGAGCTGAGAATCTAAAGGTAAGTCCACTAAACTCAGCAGGAACTAGACCTGGCTCTATACATAATGAGGTGTATCTATTTATGTCAACCATAGAATCATAGAACCACAGAAGATTAGGGTTGGAAGAGACCTCAGGAGGTCATCTAGTCCAGCCTCCTGCTCAAAGCAGGACCAACACCAACTAAACAATCCCAGCCATGGCTTTGTCAAACTGGGCCTTCAAAACCTCTAAGGATGGAGATTCCACCACCCCCCTAGGTAACCCATTCCAGTGTTTCACCACCCTCCTAGAGAAATAGTGTTTCCTAATATCCAACCCAGACCTCCCCCACTGCAACTTGACACCATTGCTCCTTGTTCTGTCATCTGCCAACACTGAGAACAACCGAGCTCCATCCTCTTTGGAACCCCTCTTCAGGTAGTTGAAGGCTGCTATCATATCCCCCCTCACTCTTCTCTTCTGCAGACTAAACAAGCCCAGTTCTCTCACCCTCTACTCATAAGTCATGTGCCCCAGCCCCCTGATTATTTTCGTTGCCCTCCACTGGACTCTCTCCAATTTGTCCCCATCCTTTCTGTATTTGGGGGCCCAAAACTGGATGCAATACTCCAGATGTGACCCCACCAGTGCTAATTAGAGGGAAATAATCACTTCCCTCAATCTGCTGGCAATGCTACTACTAATGCAGCCCCAGGGCACACTGCTGACTCATAACCAGCTTCTCATCCACTGTAATCCCCAGGTCCTTTTCTGCAGAACTGCTGCTTAGCCAGTCGGTCCCCAGCCTGTAGCGGTGCATGGGATTCTTCCGTCCTAAGTGCAGGACTCTGCACTTGTCCTTGTTGAACCTCATCAGATTTCTTTTGGCCCAGTCCTCCAATTTTCCTAGATCACTCTGGACCGTATCCCTATCCTCCAGCTTATCTACCTCTCCCCACAGCTTACTGTCATCTGCAAATTTGCTGAGGTTGCAATCCATCCCATCATCCAGATCATTAATAAAGATGTTGAACAAAACCGGCCCCAGGACCAACCCCTGGGGTACTCCGTTTGATACTGGCTGCCAACTAGACATCGAGCCATCGATCACTACCTGTTGAGCCTGAAAATCTAGCCAGCTTTCTATCCACCTTATATTCCATTCATCCAGTCTATACTTTTTTAACTTGCTGGCAAGAATACTGTGGGAGACCATATCAAAAGCTTTGCTAAAGTCAAGATATATCATGTCCACTGCTTTCCCCATATCCACAGAGCCAGTTATAGAAGGCAATCAGGTTGGTCAGGCATGACTTGCCCTTGGTGAATCCATGTTGACTGTTCCTGATCACCTTCCCCTCCTCCAAGTGCTTCAAAATGGTTTCCTTGAGGACCTGCTCCATGATTTTTCCAGGGACTGAGGTGAGGCTGACCATCCTGTAGTTCCCCGGGTTCTCCTTCTTCCCTTTTTTAAAGATGGGCACTATATTTGCCTTTTTTCAGTCGTTTGGGATCTCCCCCGATTGCCACAAGTTTTCAAAGACAATGGCCAATGGCTCTGCAATCACATCAGGCAATTCCCTCAGCACCCTTGGATGCATGAGATCTGGACCCATAGACTTGTGCATGTCCAGCTTTTCTAAATAGTCCTTCACCTGTTCTTTCACCACTGAGGACTACTTACCTCCTCCCCATACTGTGTTGCCCAGGAGAGCAGTGTGGGAGTTGACCTTGTCTGTGAAGACCAGTACATGCCTGATGAAGCATATTTACTATGCCTTGCCATTTTTTTAAATACAGTGTTTCTCAACAAGTATGGTGGCCCACAAGGAGGTGGCTGCTGGGTTGGGTCACAGTCTCTTTCCTCACCAAAAGTTCAGCCTGTTAAGTAACAGAGAGATCCTGGGACCAGGAGGACAGAAAGGGAAGATCCACACCATCCTCCTACTGTGGCTAATCTCTCTCTATGTCCCCCCCACCATGTCTTTTAAAGGACACTCTTCTGGGGGGTGGGAGTGGGAATGCTTCAGTTTCTTGATTATTTGTTTGTGTCCTGGAAACATCATAATATGACTGACACTTTCACAAAGGGAAGAGACATTGAATGAATAACAATGGCCCACCAAGCACTGGGTTCAATTAAACACAGGCTCATAGATGGAAATACTTAAGGAATCAGTTTTGTTAATCACTGCACCTGCCTAGCTGCCATTCATTGGGAGTTACCCAGGCACATTCATGACTGCCATACCCCTCTGAAAGTTGACCTTACTTTTGCAAGTTTCACTCAGCATGGAGCTGACTTTATAAACTCCAATATGTCCCTAAACACAGAAACAAGAACAAATAAAGTTTCATATAATTTAACAGAAATAGAAATATTTTTGCAATTTTTTAAAAGCAAATTCACTGAAAATAGACTCTGCCTGAAGTTGGAAAATCTTACCTGAGCCATCCTCAATTTGGTGAGCTGTTTCCTGCCCTGCAGTGGGGCTACTTGTGTGCTTAAAAACTATGTGCAAAAAGAAAGGTTTTCAGGATCAAATCAGATTCACTTTGTACATTTAAATATCCCCTGGTGCCTGAGAGCTAAGTGGCTAGAGAAAATGGCCTTCCTCTTTTCCTATGGAAGTGCACTGAGATTGCATGGTAGGAAGTTAACAATCTGTTCCTGCCATGCCATAAAACCAGCATGAGTGGAAAGCCAGTGGATTGATGGGCCTGGATAGAGAGCCAAGTAGTGACCCTCATGTGATGAGTTGGGTCACAGAGACCCCCTTGGGACTGCCACCTGATGTGCTGAGACTACCCCTGAGCCTGTTTTCCCTGGCAGCTTGGGACTTCAGAATCCTGCCTTGTTGAGCCAGACATGCCAGTCTGCTCCAACACAGACTCAGGGTCTGAACCACATCCCCCCAAAACTGCAGACTTAACTGAAAACGGCTTAGAAAGTGCTCCCATCTCTAGCACCCAGATACCCAGTTCCCAATGGGATCCAAACCACAAAGAAATCTGTTTTACTCTATATAAACCTTATACAGGGTAAACTCATAAATTTTCTGCCCTGTATAATTCTGATAGCTATGCTCCCCCAAGTATTAATTACTTACTCTGGGTCAATTAATAAGCAAAATTGATTTTATTAAATATAAAAGTAGAATTTAAGTGGTTCCAAGTAATAACAGACAGAACAAAGTAAGTTACCAAGCAAAATAAAACAAAACATGCAAGTCTAAGCCTAATACAGTAGGAAATTGAATACAGATAAAATCTCACCCTCAGAGATGTTCCAATAAGCTTCTTTCACAGACTGGACTCCTTCCTAGTCTGGGCCCAATCCTTTCTCTTGGTACAGTTCTTGTTAGCCCAGGTAGTAGCTAGGGGATTTCTCATGACTGCTGTCCCCTTTGTTCTGTTCCACCCCCTTTTATAGCTTTGGCACAAGGCAGGAATCTTTTGTCTCTTTGGGTCCCCACCCCTCCTTCTAAATGGAAAAGCACCAGGTTTAAGATGGATTCCAGTACCAGGTGACATGGTCACATGTCCTGTGAGACTCCCAAACCTTCATTCTTCCTGGCCTGACTGACAGGCTTGCAAGTAAACAGAGTCATCTACAGTCAGTTGCCCTGGTTAATGGGAGCAATCAAGATTCCAAACCACCATTAATGGCCCACAATTTGCATAATTACAATAGGACCTCAGAGTTATATTTCATAATTCTAGTTTCATATACAATAATGATACATTTATACAAATAGGATGACCACAGTCAGTAGATTATAAGCTTAGTAATGATACCTTACAAGAGACCTTTTGCATGAAGCATAAGCCAGTTATTCACACTTGTTAGCATATTTTCATAAAATCATATGGAGTGCAATGTCACACCTCAGACCCAGCCAGTGTTCTCTTTGCTGTTCCCTAGTGGCCTGCGTAGCCTGATGAAAGAATAATGAATGAGCCATTGGTGTGTCGGATGCTTGTTTGCCCTCAGGGTCTCAGCATGTGAAATTGTCTCTTCCTATATGACTATTCAGTGACTAACACAGTGACAATATGTTCCCATGACATTCTGGTGTCTGGGCAGAAATAAAAAAGGACTCCACATTTCCAGGAGATGAGATGAAAAGCAGGAATCCTTTCAGACCTTGCTGCAAGCTGAATCAGTCCCAAGTTACCAACTGATTTGACCAATCATGGTCACCTACATCCCTTCATCACTATGGACAGGCAGGCCAAGAGTGGGCAATTGCCTCCCGTTTATTCTTTAACAATTAAATCCCTTGCCTGGAAGCAAGGGGTTAATTGCTTTTTTGTTCATCTACAATCATTCCCTAGCACCGTGGTTCTCAAAGAAGTGCCCAAATAGTAATGAATTATTTACCATTTCTCTGGAATGGGACATTTAATCTCCACTAGAAGAGATAATTATCATAGATCAGGCTTGGCCAAATCGCAGTTCATGAGCCGCATGTGGCACTTTTAAAATGTGGCTTGCAGAGCTTGGGGCTTCTGCCCTGCAGGAGGTGCAGGGGCTGAGGGCTTCAACCCCACTGGGTGAGCTGGGGCTTGGGGCTTCCACCCCCAGGAGGAGGCATGCCAGTGGTTGGGGCTGCAGCCCTGCAGGGATGAGCTGGTGCATCAAGGTTCCATCCCTGCACGATAAACCCGGGTTCAGGGCTTCAGCTGCACATGCATATTATAACAGGAAATTACATTATGTAGTGCTGTGCGGACCTCGTGTGCTTGGGATCTCCCTGCATTATGCACAACACGGACTGTGTTTACTATTCATAAGTTGGATTTCAATAGTTTTCGATTTAAGTGTTTACCCTATGTTAATTTTGTGGATGACAATGACATCTTCAAATTATAAGAAATACAAGTATGAAGAAGAAAAAATGAAGTTTTAAGCCAGAATGGGAGAAAGCTTTTGCATTCACTGATAAAGGTGGCAGACCCCTGTGTCTTATCTGCAATGGATCACTCTCTCACTACAAAGTGAGCAACTTGAAATGAATCACAATAACTTTTCATCTAAACAGCTTCCTGTTTAAGGCAAAACAAGCTAACCGCATTAAAATTACACCTAAACAGTCTACAGTCACTACTTTTGGCATTCAGTAAGGAAGCTGATACAATGACAGAAGCTAGTTTTGTTATGTCATGGAATGTTGCTTGTGCTAAACATCCATATTGCAATGGAGAATTTGTTAAGAAGAATATTGCAGAAGTGGGTGCAATTTTAGAGCCAAGTAACACAAAACTTCAGCGACTAATAAAGCACATTCCAATTTCGTGCCACACTGTGGAGAGGTGGATCTCCCAGATCAGTGCTGATGTCACAAACCAGATGCAAAATGATCTGAAGAATTCTCTAGCATTCAGCCTCGCTGTCTGTTAATCCACAGATATACAAGATAAACCACAACTAGCTGTATTTTTTCTCTATGTTTCCATGGATGTAATTGTGAAAGAAGAAATGTTGGAGTTACTGGCGTGAAAAGAAACAACTTGCCGTGTTGACATAACGAATGAACTTGACAAAGCATTGACAAATGCAGATGTACCGCTGGATAAACTTGTCAGGTTGCAATGGATGGAGCACCTGCAATGGTGGGGGAAAAAGTAGGCCTTACTGGACTCTCGAAAAGCGATCCCAGATTTCTGGAGTTTCTCCCTATTCATTGTATCATCCATCATGAACATCTCAGAGGGAGTTACAAAAACGGTCCTATAAATTGTCAATTTCATCCACTCAAATGGGAAGACTCATTGACAGTTCAAAAATTTCATTGAAGATCTAGATCTTGAAGACAAACCTAATGACATCTCTTTCTACTGTATTGTGAGTTGGTTATCAACCAGCAATGTCTTAAATAGGTCTGTGGAACTATTGGAGCCTAGCAATGCTTTCCTTGAAGAAAAGGAGAAGCCCTAGCCACAACTGAAAGATATGCAATGAATGCAGGATCTGATATTATGCAGCAGCTGCAAACTCTCAACTTGGCACTCCAAGGGAAGGATAAGATTATTTCCTACCTTACACAGACAGTCTTCAGCTTCCAGAACAAGTTAAAGCTTCTGCAAAGAGACAGTGTCAAGAATAGGATTAACACATTCCCTGAAATTGAAGTAGAAGATCACAAACTCGGGAAATACAGAGGTAAATTACAAGGACTGCCTGATGACTTTCAGGCTAGGTTTGAAAACTTGCAGAAGCTGAGATCCTGCTTTGCCGTTCCTGTAAACCCATTCATGGTTGATGTGATCAATGAGAGCTGTCCAATTCCCAAAACCATGAGTACAGAAATATCTACTGTAGAAATGGAACTATTGGATCTAAAGATGATGCATAAATCATAGTCTACAATTGAGTTCTGGAAGCAAGTGCCAGGAATGAAGTATCCTCAACTCAAGAAGACTAGTGTGTGACTCATTTCAATTTTCTGCACAACATACTGCTGTGAATCACTCTACTCCGTGATGAAGTTCATAAAATAGAAACATCGTGCAGTCCTTACAAATCAACATCTCCTCTGTACCACCTTGATAACATATCAATGAGATTTCCAAAGATTTATGACCAGGATGGAGATCCACAAAGCCTCTAGCACTAGCAGTAATTAGCTTTGATACAGTAAGTAGGATGTTACTGTTTTAAAAAATTCATGTGTAAAGGTTGTGTGTGTTTTGCGGCTCTCAAACTTCTGAAGATTATCATTTGTGACTCAAAGGGTCAGTAAGTTAGGCCACCCCTGTCAGGTTCTTATTCAATGCAGTAGCCTTGATATTTTGGCTCTGGTGAAGATGTTGAAGTAAATGATTAAATAATGTATTTAGAAGTCTTCAGACAACTAAAACAACATGAGAAAAAAAGCACATCACTGGAAACCTCACACTAAATGGCATGAAAAAAGGGGACTGTATGAAAAGAGGGACAGGTACAATCATTACTAGACTCATTGCTGCAGATGATTAAAAAAGAGACTAATGATTCTTCCTTAGTCTTTTTGTCAGTTGCAATATAATTTCTTTTCTAAATTTGTTACCTGTGGCTAGAACAATGGGAGGGTCCTGAGAGAAAGACTCATCCAGAGAGATTAAAAGAGATAAATACCTGTAACTTGCCTAAGAGGAAGTGGTGATGTAATTCATGCTGACGTCTGCTCAATGGACTACGTGAAATAAGGTTGCTGGTTTGCAGGACCTCGATCCTTATCCCAGTGCATTAGGTCAAGATTTTCAAAAGTGACTAGTGATTTAGGGTGCTTCGGTTTTCAGGTGTACATACAGAGACACTTTAAAAGGCTTGATTTTCAGAAAGCGGTTATCCAAAAATCAAGCTCCTTTAAGGTGTCTGTAGCTGAGCACCCAAAAAGTGAGGCTTTCAAACTCACTAATCGCTTTGGAAAATCTTGACTGGGGCCCCCCGTCATAAAACAGGCATCATGTTCTCAGTAGAGAGGCCAACTAATGAATGGGTGAAGAAGCTAAATAATTCTTTCAGCTCTGGAGGTGGCCCAGCAGATTAAGATGAGGCTCACAGGGAGGATGGCGTGAGGATGCTTGAACTCTGCTGTACCTCATTAAAGCAGAGCTGTCAATCTGTTCCCTTTCATTGGCACTAAGCTTCACAATAATAGAAGCAAATATACTCTAAAGAGACTCTAAATTAGCAAAAAAAAAAAACCAACAAAACAAATAACCTCCCCCCACAAACAACCAGAACAGGTAGTTTGTAGAAATGCTGCATATGCCTGATGAAGATTAACAGAGCACCACAGAGCATACCCAAAGCAGCCTTGAAAAGCCAAAGAAAAATGTAGCAGAAAATGTTACCATGGGAACAGTTCCTGTATTCTAGCTAAGAAAATGGACCAATAATATAACTGGTAACAGGTCTCACTCTCTGCAACCAAACTACAAACAACTGAAAACTAAAAAGCAAGCCAGATAGAAAGGAGAAGCAAATCAGCTAAACTGTGAAATTAATTTGGAATTGGAGCCCCCTCCCATGTTAACATACATCCCTCCACCCTCAAAAAATCATTTTAATTTCAGCACATACAGCCAATACAAACCCCACATACTGTATTAATTCAGCCAGCCTGTTTTTCTGATTCTCTGCAGGAAACTTTGAACCCAGATCAACTGTATTCAGGAGGGAGTCTTAATAATTGCTCCATCTAGCTGAGTCAAAACAAACTAGGACAAGGACACAATTAACATTTTATTTGACATTATCTGCAAAATAGCAATATTGGGTGGACTTTACAGTCACACATACTGCATTTCTTGGAAAAAAATATTTGTAGTTGTAATATTGTAAATTAATTAGACCCTTCGGCCAGGGTTCAGGAAGGGCAATTAAGCAGATGCTTAACTTTAAGCATATGCTTAAGTGCTGTCCTGAGTAGGGATTTTTTCTTGAATCAGAGCCTATATAAATTGTGAAACAAATTTTAAACCATTATTTTATTCTTACATTTTGGACTTTGTCCGTCTGAAATATGGTTCTATTGTTTCTTTCTCTAATTTTTGTACCAAATATACCAGGGGGAAAATTTTTTTCCCTTTCCCCCCTCATTGGATTCAACCATACAACCAATCTGCACTCGGAAAACTTCAGAGGGAATTAGAGGGAAGAACTGTATGTAGGTTCAGAACAAAGAACAGAGGAAAGATTTTCCCTGCAGACAGGGAGGAAATAATATTTCCATTTTCACAGATGGGAAAACGGAGACACAAAGTGGCAAGGGCCAACATTTTTCCAATCTGCCTGCCTAACTTCAGGCATCTAATTCCATATTTAACAACCTAAGTGACATGATTTTCAAAGGTGCTGAGCACCTACCATTCACATTGGGCCCGATGCCACAATGTGATGAGAAGTTGAGGATGCTCAGACCCTTAAAGGAAGCTCTTGGAATATTGCAGAATAAGACCCAGTGATTTCAGCTTTAGGCAGCCAAGCATAAATTCTTCACAGGGAGGCGTTTTTGTTTTGCCTGTTACCTATGGGTCAGTAAGTGACATACAGAGCTGGTAGTGATGCCTATAATTAAGGTTACCCAACACTTCTCATTATAAGAGCTATGGTGGGTGTCTGCCTCATATAGAAATTTTTTTGAAGTTCTCAGCCAAAATGGTTCAGCTGTTGCCAAGGACGAGGTTAGGGGTGAAAAAAACACTGTCACCCAGGTTAAAAAATTCTGATACCTGTTTAACTAAGATGCTCCTAGCACTTCCATGCTTTTGGAGAAGGTGCTTGAAATTTGGGGTTACACTGCTGTGACATTATTGACAAAACAGGTCATGTAAGGTGTCTATGGAAAGGTTGTAATTTGCTGGTTGTGATTATGCTGTCTGTATGTGTGTATCATTTTTTGTATTTGAAGTTATGAATATTGATTATGTACTTGCATCTCAATGTGTTTGATTCTAAGTAGCATCAGTGAAGCATTTGGTCAGCTTCTTGAGAAAGGACTGTTCTGAGTAAGTGCCCCATCAAGAAACACTTAACTGACAATGGACCTTGGGAGACTCCAATCCACAACTGAGGAGCCTTCCAGGGACATTCAAGATAGGATGTGAGCAATGGCTGCCACCTGCAAACTGAGTCATGCATGGACACGTGACTTGACCATGTGACTCCAAACTCCATCTTGCTGCTGTGATTTTCCACAGTAAGAACAAAGGGGTTTCCTTGCACAGGGCAGAGGATATAAAAAGCCCTGGAAACCCCTCCATTTTGTCTTCAGTCCTGCTTCTTACCACTGGAGGAACCTTGCTACAAACTGAAGCTCTGAACAAAGGACTGAATGACCCATCCAAGCTGTGGATGTACTCCATAGACTTGATTTGAACCTGCAGTTTATTCCATCAATGCTACAAGCCTGAACCAAGAACTTTGCCATTACTGTATGTAATTGATTCAATTTAACCAGTTTTAGCTCTCATCTATATTTCTTTCTTTTTATGAATAAACCTTTAGATTTTAGATTCTAAAGGATTGGCAACAGCATGATTTGTGGGTAAGATCTGATTTGTATATTGACCTGGGTCTGGGGCTTGCTCCTTTGGGATCGGGAGAACCTTTTTTTTTTACTGGGGTATTGGTTTTAAGAAGTGGCTGCTGGTGGTGATACTGGGAAACTGGAGTTTCTAAGGGAATTGCTTGTATGACTTCTGGTTAGCCAGTGGGGCGAGACTGAAGTTCACTTTGTTTGGCTGGTTTGGTGTGCCTTAGAAGTGGAAGAAACCCAGCCTTGGGCTGTGACTGCCCTGCTCTAAGCAATTTGTCCTGAATTGATACTCTCAGTAGTGTCCCCCTCAAGAGCCTGCTTCGTTACACCTGCTATCAGGACCATGCCTTTTGTCATCCCCATGAAAGTCTGCCCAAATTTGTCCAACTTAGAAGCCTCTGAAAAAAATCTCAGCTTTTACATACTCAGTAGAGACTTGTTAGAGTTTCTCCTGTGCTCTCAATGTTTCTCGTACTGGTGGCCAGGCAGTGAAAAGGACCGGCCTTACTGGAATTCAGATGAGAGACAGAAACTAAAGGGAGAATAGAGCCAGAGGGAGAGAAGGATTTGAGGAGTGGTTTGGGGAGAGGTCAGTAGAAAGGCAGGGGAAATGAGTCGAAGGAGGGTTAGGAGTAGAGAGGGATGGAGATGGCAGACAGGTGGGGTGGAATCAGAGAGCAGTTCTAGGTGGATCTGATTTATGTTGATGCCAGACTGTGAAGTGCTTGAGTTCTAGAAAGGAAAGACTTTTCAGTGATACCTAGTTATGAGTTAGGAAAGGTTACAAAACCAGACACCAGGGCCCTCGAGAGGAGCAGAAGTCTGTTGGATTGGGAGTTATCTCCTGTTGTGGAATTGATCATTCAAGTACTTCCTTACCAAGGAGAGGTGAACTTGAAGATCATCTCCCCTACTGAGTAGAGGCCCACAAATGATTTTTAAAAGGGGGGGTGACAGGACTTATGAGTGTGGGAATGGGTGATGGAGAGCTCAATGCTTCCATCCCATATGGCTGGGGGGTGTTGAGTATCCTTCCGTGAGATGCTACTGCTGAACAGATTTGCCTGCCCATAAGGACAGCATTATTATGTTGTTTTCAGGATTATCTGGTATCAGAGTTTGTGTTTGTACAGCCATGTAACAAAAAGGCAGTGCCTATGAGCTGATTTAGTGTGGAGTGGTGAGGAGAGGAGTTGATGCTCATATGCCATTACTCAGCAGTTTGTGTCTTTTTCTCCACGCTTTCACTATACTCACTTATGGCTCTGGTGTGGAAGTTCCGTAACATCACTGCAAACTGTCTGTGTAAATATCACTCCTCTCTGAGGTTTTCTGATTGGAGCTGGCACCAGAAAGAAAGATGTCTTCCAGGAAATGTAAAGAAGTGGTCTCTTCATGGAAACTAGAAGTTACAAATGGCATAAGGACCTTTAAATCTCAGGCCACCTGAGTTGGTTTCTGTCTCACTGAATTACAATCCCATCTTCTATTACATGCTGTCTCACAGCATCTCTGTCCTTTAAGGCCCTCCAGAAATGTTAGATCAATGGTCCACATAACTTCGCCTCTCTGTGTCAGGGGAAAAAATACTTTTTCCAGCAGCACTACTTGCAGCGTTTAAGAACACAAAAGCTAGTAAGGTCAGAAGGAGAACATTCATTAGAGATGCTTTTATAGCTGAATACATAAAAAGAACCCATCATGCTCACTGAGCTTGTTTATGACAATTCTGAGATATTTGTTAGCGCCACTACAAAATTCATGCACAGTTAAGAGAAACAGTGAACCCTGCCATATCCAGAGCCCGGAAGTTAGCAACAGCTTACCACACAGTATACAGAATTGTACCAAAAAACACAGTGGGGGCTGCAAGGATTCACACCAGCTCAGGATCTGACCCTTGGTACTGGAGTTCTTCATTACACAACAGCTTCCACAAACAATGGAATTATAGGGCTGAATTGTATCATGTCATGGGGTAGGTACCCTCTGGAGAGGAGTTGGGCCAGAAACTCTCTGAGGTAAACCTCCTAGAATTTCCTGGAAATTCTTCCCTCAAGTGGGAGGGACATAGAATCATAGAATATCAGGGTTGGAAGGAACCTCAGGAGGTCATCTAGTCCTACCCCCTGCTCAAAGCAGGACCAATCCCCAACTAAATCATCCCAGACAGGGCTTTGTCAAGCCTGACTTTAAAAATATCTAAGGAAGGAGATTCCACCACCTCCCTAGGTAACGCATTCCAGTGTTTCACCACCCTCCTAGTGAAAAAGTTTTTCCTAATAGCCAACCTAAACCTCCCCCACTGCAACTTGAGACCATTACTCCTTGTTCTGTCACCAGCTACCACTGAGAACAGTCTAGATCCATCCTCTTTGGAACCCCCTTTCAGGTAGTTGAAAGCAGCTATCAAATCCTGCCTTATTCTTCTCTTCCGCAGACTAAACAATCCCAGTTCCCTCAGCCTCTCCTCATAACTCATGTGTTCCAGTCCCCTAATCATGTTTGTTGCCCTTCGCTGGACTCTTTCCAATTTTTCCACATCCTTCTTGTAGTGTGGGGCCCAAAACTGGACACAGTACTCCAGATGAGGCCTCACCAATGTCGAATAGAGGGGAACGATCACGTCCCTCGATCTGCTGGCAATGCCCCTACGTATACATCCCAAAATGCCATTGGCCTTCTTGGCAGCAAGGGCACACTGTTGACTCAGATCCAGCTTCTCGTCCACTGTAACCCCTAGGTCCTTTTCTGCGGAACTGCTGCCGAGCCATTCTGTCCCTAGTCTGTAGCAGTGCATGGGATTCTTTCATCCTAAGTGCAGGACTCTGCACTTGTCCTTCTTGAACCTCATCAGATTTCTTTTGGCCCAATCCTCTAATTTGTCTAGGTCCCTCTTTATCCTATCCCTACCCTTCAGCGTATCTACCTCTCCTCCCAGTTTAGTGTCATCTGCAAACTTGCTGAGGGTGCAATCCACACCATCCTCCAGATCATTTATGAAGATATTGGACAAAACCGGCCTGAGGACCGCCCCTTGGAGCACTCCACTTGATACCGGCTGCCAGCTAGACATGCAGCGATTGATCACTACCCGTTGAGCCCGACAATCTAGCCAGCTTTCTATCCACGTTATAGTCCATTCATCCAGCCCATACTTCTTTAACTTTCTGGCAAGAATACTGTGGGAGACAGTGTCAAAAGCTTTGCTAAAGTCAAGGAACAACACGTCCACCGCTTTCCCCTCACCCACGGAGCCAGTTATCTCGTCATAGAAGGCAATTAGATTAGTCAGGCATGACTTTCCCTTGGTGAATCCATGCTGACTGTTCCTGATCACTTTCCTCTCCTCTAAGTGCTTCAGAATTGATTCCTTGAGGACCTGCTCCATGATTTTTCCAGGGACTGAGGTGAGGCTGACTGGCCTGTAGTTCCCAGGATCCTCCTTCTTCCTTTTTTTAAAGATGGGCACTACATTGGCCATAGGAGCTACAGTGGAGGCAGAACACTTGACTTCATCATACTGCTTTACCTGGCTGCAGGAGAAAACAGCCACAGGCACCAAGCAGGGAAAGTAATAAGCTTTAATGGAAGTTAATAATTCAGGTGCCATAGTAGATTCATTTAAGGTCTTTCCATTTATGGTTTGTGTTATGTAAAGCTTCCATTCAAATGCAATTGTAAGATCTGTAACTTGTATCATTAAGTTCTGCAACCTTTTTTCAGACTTTGTAACTTCAGTTATTGTTAGCATAGCCTTTTAAGCTTTGTAACCTTTTCAGTTACACTTCCCCCCACTGCCCTTTTTATATAGTCTGTGAAGCGGTTTTCCCCCTCCCCCTCCCTCCTGGAATGCTTGTGGGATGAATGGGCTGGTTGAACAGCTGGAAGCTCAGAAGAGCTCCCAGGTAGACAAGGTTCTGGGACTCTAATTAGGCAGGAGTCACACACCCAATGCATGGACAGTGCATGGACACTGACTGAGGTGGAGTGTGACCAACCAGACGCAGCCAAGTCATATCTAGTCGCAGGTCATGACTCCCTGATTAGGCAGTGCTCACACCCCCAGTGCATGGACACTGCATGGACACTGTCTGAGGTGCAGTGTGACCAACCAGATGCAGCCAAGTTATCTCTAGCCACAGGCCATGAGGAGCAAGTCCTTAAAAGGGGAAGGGGCCATGTGCTCAGGAGTACACTCACAAGTTTGTACCTCCCATGAAGGCCCTTTGCCCGGACCGCTTGGCCAGTGGTTCACTGCGTTGCATTCCATCATGCCCCGGGAAGACTTACCTTCATCACACCATCCATCACTGCTCTGTGGGACACTTACCTTGAAGGATCCTGACATCTCCAGTGCCGTGTCTGTCCGGGGAGTGTGAGTATGTGAGTGTGAGTGTGACCCCCCCTACCCACCTGCGCAACCTCAGTGGCATCATAATAAAACAATATAAGTGTAACCCTGGGTTGGTTTCTAGGGAAATTGAGGTAACAGTTTGTGCTTTTGTTCTCTATCTCTGAACCTGGTCTCACTTCAAATATAAAACAGCTTCTATTAAAAGACCATATTCTGTTGGGGTTGAATGGGATTGCTATGTGGGAAAATTCGAGCAAGATTTGGTTTTTGTGTTTATAGGCTTTCATAGAATCATAGAATATCAGGGTTGGAAGGGACCTCAGGAGGTCATCTAGTCCAACCCCCTGCTCAAAGCAGGACCAATCCCCAATTTTTGCCCCAGATCCCAAATGGCCCCCTCAAGGATTGAACTCACAACCCTGGGTTTAGCAGGCCAATGCTCAAACTACTGAGCTATCCCTCCCCCCAATTTCATCTCTTATCCAAGAATAAAATGAAACTACAAAGGGTGGGGAGGGGAGATGCATGTTTGGAGAAGCTTGCCCAGGGCTTGAGCACACCATAAACTCATTTACCTATGTTATGATCCATGTGGGGTGACATTTCACCATGGCCACTGGGGCTGCAGAAAAAACCCCAATGCCTCTACTGTGCCTAGAAATGGGTGTGACGCCCTTGTGTGGAATTCTGCATTCTTTGCCGATGGCGGAGATGGACTCCATGCAGGCTCTCCAGAAAGTGAGGTGGGTTAGAATAAGGTCTGGGAGTGTGAGACCACTGGGTATTTGGTTATGTGGATACAAATCTCTATGTATGGGATCCACAAGGATTCCATACACTGCTCCAAATGAGGAACTGAAATAGCAGCCCCACAGCGGCTGTAGAACTACCCAGCACCATGCCTGGGCAGGTAGGCATATGGAAGATCCTATCTGCATGCCAAACAGAGCCTATTTACTTGGCTTTTGTGTTGGGGGAAGAGGGAATTTCCATTTATATGATCCCTAACAACATGTCCCAAGACAGCACTATTACTACTTCACTTTTCTGAGCAGTATATTCACTCAAAAATGTTTAAAAATAATTCTAAAAATGTAATCAAAAGCTAACAAAGTTTGCCTATTCATATCAATACTGCTTATTTGTATGGTAGCATTCAGTGGAGTCTGCTATGAACTGATTCAAGTTTAACATATGCACCCTCTGAACATTCTAGTACCTGCAGCTAATTAGGATTCTTTACACCTGGAATCCTTAATCCCTATTTAAAAGGACTCCAATTCTTTTGCATTTAGCTACAGTACTGTAAATAAAATGTGTGTACAGGTTTAAGAAACCAAAACAATAAAAGATTTTACTGCCCAGAAATGATTTATTACTGTAAATTAGGTTTCTCACAAAAATGCATGTGCTACTTAATTGTCCTACTAAAAGATTTAAAAGAAAAACCTTAAAAATAAGGATGAATAATTAATCTTGATCTCTACAGAACTCATTAATACATTTAGGGGAAAGTAAAGGATATAGAGTGCTGTGTCTTTCTACCAGCTTCATTATGGAGAAGAAAAGATATATAATTAGTGCATTACAGTTAATTTGCATGGAGGAAAATATCAGATTCATAAAGCTCAGTGTGTCAACGAAAGTTAGAAATTATTTAGGTCCTGATCCAAAGGCAATGGGAGTCTTTCCATTGGCTTCAGAAGACTTGGGACCAAGCCCCAAATAAAGACTTCTATAGGCTGATTCTTCACGCTTTACTCATGCAGAGTAGCAGTCCCATGAGTAATCCCACTGAAATCAATCAGACTGCTTGTGTTAGTGAGCACCACTCACCATGTGTAAGGGCTGCAGAATCAGTTTCAGAGTAACTTGGAATGGATCCCAGCTGCCCAGTTCATATTTGCATCTGAACTTCAGGAGTGTTCAGATTTGAAGGTTTTATTCAGGCCTAATTCATCAGATCCTTTCCCCTCACCAATGGGCACTGCAGCAGAAGGACAGAGGATGAAAGCAAATAAACTGAGTAGATGGTGCCAATTTCACTGTTAATTTCTGGACCATAAGAACACTTGTAAATTACATAGTAATAGCCTTTCTCCATTGGTGCTCCATTGTCCCTTGCAAAAATACTCTGTAAACCCTGTACTCAGTAGTCATTGCCTTTTTTCTGACCATTGCTGTAGCAATTCTAGCTTTACTTTTGGATCTCAGAGTAGGAAAGCTTGGACATGTGGCTTCAGAGCCATTTCTCTAGGTTTGCAATCTGCAGCTGGATTTATTGGTACACTGCACTCCATACCAGCAAGTTCTCCAGAGCACATTTCCCCCCAGTTTAAAAATGTGGGGGTGGCTCATGAGTGCAAGAGACTGGACTTCCACAGGAGCTGGACTTAGAACCTGCACCTCACTCCCCTAATATAGCATATAAGGGTGGACAGAGATAATACCACTTTCAGGACTAAATAAAAAAAAATTAATCTCTTTAACTTAGCTTCACCTCAAGATGTTCTTCCCTCTCTCTCTCTCTCTCTCTTCCCCCCTCTCTCTCTCTCTCTCTCTCGCTCTCTCTCATGCACACTACAACACAAAATCCCTCCTTTCTGCCGGACTGTCTCTCTCACACAGAGAAATAAACAAAAATACCTATACATGAAGGAACGTCTTTCTCCTACACGCTGGGAAGGAAGAAAGAGAGATTCTTGTGTCTTTTTAAAATGTTTGGGTGGCGTACAGGTGATGATGTCCAGTATACGGTGATGTCTGATGTGCATTACATAGACACAGGAGTTAAGAAAATTCATGTGACTCAGAGATTGAAGTAAAGTTCAGACAAGTGATTTTTCCAATGTTAAGGAAAAAATGAACTTGTTATTTTCCCCCAAATACTAGCCTTGACTATATACACAAATTATTATACTTCCAAGTATGTGTGCTGTGTTTAACTAGAACTCACACCTTGCCTCTTCAGCAATTCCCACTGGACTAAAGCAGCTAATCTTTCACACAGTTCATCTGAGATTTGAACTCTAGCAAAGAGACTTCAGACCATGGCTTTCATGGAAAGCCTTACACGCATGCTACTGCTTGCCTAGAAGCAAGCCCCAAAGCTGCCGAGAAGTGCTTCAAGCCACTGATATCCAGAACTCAAATTCCTGAAAGCAGTGGAATTGTCAAAGCTATTAGCATGCTGCTGAAATAACTGAGCAGCCCTTGGAATAAAATAACTCCATCATAATCCTACTCTAACTGTAACTTTCTTGTCATACCCAAGTATCAGAGGGAAAGAGGAGAAAGAGTAGATGGGGTGTTATTGTGCTGAGAGTTAAAATTAAATGTATGAAGTGAAGCTGAGATTTTCAAAGAAGACTAAGGCAGTTAGGTCCCCAACTCCACTGAATTTCATCCAACTCCTAATTCCCTTAGGCACTTTTGAAAATTAAAATTCTTTCCACTTAAACACTGAAGACAGTTTTTGGTCCTAAAATGATTGGAATGTTATATTTATCAGGGTTATGGGGCTAGCTGCACCTCTGTGAGAGTTTGTCAGTCTGGCTCTCTCTGTCTCCAGACACTTTCAGACCATAACAGCTCTATTGAGTTTGCAAAGACAAGTCATCGTTGAGTGCAATTGTGAATATATTTGTGATATGGTCACCTGTTCACTGGAACTGGACTGAGACTATCACCTCCTTGTATATAAGCTAGTGACCGGCTATGAGATGGTAATGTCTTTTGGTCACAATAAATTCTTTGAATGACTTCTTTCCTCTTGTGTTGCACAAGTGCAACCACAATCAACCGCATCTTGGTTTCCTGATGAGAAGCCACGGAGACTTGGCCGAAACCATTATACTGATTTCTTTTCCTTGGGACCTGAATGTAGCCTGCCCATCACAGGCACCAATGTAGCACTGTATGGTGTCACACTAATGGAGAGGCCATTCTTTAAGCTAGACACAAAGAGCATCAGAAAGACTTACTGCTACCCTGAACATACCAGCAGAAACTCTATCGTTTGTCTTCTTCACCATCATTAGCACTGTAGATTAACTGGCAAGAAGACAAATGTGCATGACTGTACATGGGCTGTCACCAAGTGTGTAATAGTCTGACACAGAAGCTCCACTGCAAACAACTTCTTGTAGCCGTTTGTCACAGTTTCAGAGTACCTACAGCTGTATTCCCTCTCAGTAGTCCCATATAGGTACCGCTTTAGTCTCTCGGCTGTCACTTCCTGTGGGTCACTTCCTGTGTCTCCCTCCTTTCTGACTGCTGTTTTAAGGCTGCACAGCTCCCTAGATTACACTGAAATATCCTCAGCAAACCAGATTGCCTGAAAAGGGCAGTGCTTCCACTTCGCTTTCTCTCCAAGGGCTATGACCAGGGTATTGCCCACAGTTATAAGCTACTGCACAGCTCCTTCTAAGCAAGCACATTTACTCTAAAGATAAAAGCATTGCAGAGAAAACATATTGAAAACAATACACAAACCTACATGCATGCTAAAAAGCTTCCCAGAAGTCACTTATCAGTCTTATGGGGCCCTAGTAGGTCAAGTGCTTCCAACACTTCCACAAGAATTGAGCCCCTCCCCCCCTGCCCACCCTTGGACAAAAGGTCCTGTCTGTTTGCTGGCTCAGAAACAGGCCCTGAGTCAGTTTAAAATCAGGATAGTTATCCAACAGTCATTTATTTGTCTATTAGTCTCTGAAGAAAGTAGTCTGAACTAGTATATGGAAGCTTCCCCAGGGGATGGTACCTCTGAGGGCCTGGGAGGAGTATGGGAATGGTACAACTTGGCTGATTGGCTTTAATCACCATGGTGTTTTCAGTTCCTGGATGAGCTGTGGTAGGCCTCCCTCATGGACTAGAACACAGTCATACATAAACTATTCCTTTATGACAAAGGACCCTAAAGATACTGCATGTGGTTGCAATGTCTGTCCCACCTCCCCTCTAGAGACATTACATACAATCCAGGGCCATAGTTTATATATAAACTTAATACAGTAAGGTCTTTCAAGGACTTTGCAGGAAATTGCCATATGTGTCAAACTGTGTACAACATTTGAAAGTATTTATATCAATTACAATGTGGGTTGCAAGAAGCATCACCTCCTTGTATATAAGCTAGTGAATGACCATGAGATGGCAATGTTTCCTGATCACAATAAATTCATTGAATGACTGGTTGCAATTTTGAATATCTTTGTGATATGATCACCTATTCACTAGGAACTGGAGTGAGACTATTGTTGCCAGGGTATGTTGTGAAGCCTGTGAAGTCTGTGTTCAAAAAAAGAATTAGATAAGTTCATGGATGGTAAGTCTATCAATGGTTATTAGCCAAGATGATCAGGAATGCAAGCGCATGCTTTGAGTGTCCCTAGCCTCTGATTACCAGAAGCTTGGAGTGGATGACAGAGTATGGATCACTCAATGATTGCCTGTTCTGTTCATTCCTTCTGAAGCATCTGGCATTGGCTACTATTGGAAGACAAGATACTGGGCTCGGTAGAACCATTGGTCTGACCCAATGTGGCCGTTCTTATGACCTGCCAGGTTGGTTGACCACAATGAAAACTTCCTATATAGAATCAGAACAGATATTAAGTGTGTCCGGTAACTACCAGGCCCTTGTTCTGGATGTTTCTGGGCCCTTCTAGCTGAGTTGCCCTACTCTGCACAAGTATAGAGACACAGAGTATTCCAGCTTAAATCCATGTCTCTTCCCCATGGTTTCTCTCCCTTTCTGTGAAAAAAGATAAAGTCAAATGTTGCAGAATAAAGCATGTGGGTTACATGAAGTCTGTAGCAAAGACACAGATTGAACCCTGCAGCTAAATCTGGTGCACTAAGCTATCCTCTGAACCTGTTAGTGTTTCACTTGTAACACTGAAGTCTGAACTCAGGGCTTGATGGGTTAACAAGCTTTTTAGTTTACCATTAGGAGATTAGAAACCACTAGAAACCACTAGAAGGATGGGAAAATACCCTATTGTGTTTTGTTTCTACAAGGCCTTTGAATGAAAATATTGTCTAGGCCACATGACTAAGGGAAAATCCAGCCACTGATTGGCTGAAATGCTAGAGGCAGACTGCAAGTTTTCACTATATCATCTACGTCTATTCCCTAATTTAATTTTGGGGCCTACACTTCTTAATACTCAGTGGCTAGTGTTTTCTAATTACTCTTTGCAATCATTCAAGCCATGATCGTCCAATGAGCTCTGCCTGGGCGCCCCCGTGTCAGCATAGTTCAGTGGGCTTTGAGGGGATACATGGGTCTGGTGTGTGGAGCTCATTGCAGGATCAAGGTTTGGTTTCCAGGGTTTAGACCAATATTCACACTATTCAAGTAATCAATTATTAGATTACCCATTATCAACATGATAGTTTTTATAGTTAGGCAAACAACAGACTTTCTGGTTGGTACCCTATGTACTTGTCAATGGGAATCTGGATTTTAGAGAAGGCAAAAAAGTCTGCCTTGACTAGGCAAAAAGATTCAACTGTGAAATAATTCCTTATTATCAAAGAACTACAAGGTTAAAAAGGAAAGTCATTTTCTGAACTAAAAATCCAGTGCTGCCTTAAATTCTGTGAAACAGCTTCCACTGTTTTTTGAATAAGTCAAAAAATAACATCTAACCATCTCTTGAACTTTTCTCAGAAGAACTTCCAGGTGACCATATACCTGACATTTCTTCTGCCTTCTGGCTTCTCATAGAAAGGTCAGACCATGGTTTGAATGTTAAGACTATTGAGACTACACCCATAGTGGAAAATATGGTGTAATCTTTGATCTCAGTGCAATAATTGGTGCCCAACTCCATTCCCTTCTTTCCCTCTCTTTTTGAGATACTAATAGGGCAGTAGAAAAAGCTGGTGCTTATTTTAGTCATATGCTCCTGGGAGAAGGACCATGTGGCTGGTTTCATAAAAGCTTATGACTGAGCAGATATATTGGGGGCTGAAGGATTAGATGGTGGAAAAAACCCCCAAAGGGCACCAATCCTCAGGTTTGACTGAACTGTACTTATTTAATGGGGAGAAGCAAATGTGGTTTTACAGAAACTTTGAGGTACTCCAATTCTGGAGCTGGCTAGGCATAGGAGCAGTCTTGGCATAGGCCAGAGCACCCTCAGGACTGTTCTTAACTGTGTTCCATTGCCTATAAGGGCACATTCCAGCAATTGGCAATAGTTGGAGCATTGGGATAGTCCAGCCTCACATCTTTTTCTCCAACCATAGAATATCAAGGTTGGAAGGGACCTCAGGAGGTCATCTAGGCCAACCCCCTGCTCAAAGGGGGACCAATCCCCAATTTTTGGCCCAGATCCCTAAATGGCCTTCTCAAGGATTGAACTCACAACGTTGGGTTTAGCAGGCCAATGCTCAAACCACTGAGCCACCATGAAGTAACTAAGCTCTGATGGCGTCCAGCAAGTGCCCACACTATACTCTCTCTACATCACCTGCAAGAGGAATTCCCATGTGGTGAGTTTTTCCAGACTTTATGTGAGGAAAGATCCATTCTTCCCTGAGAAACATACCCTAAAGGTCTCTCTTAAAATAACTTCCACATACACTTAGAGCTGCTGGGATAAGCACATGATTGTAGGGGACGTAACAGGAGAGGAATGCTGGTTCCAGCCCACAGAGAGGTGACAGCTGGAGGCCTGAGTCCTAAAGAGGTCCCACTGAGGAGATCCTGGAGCAGACAAAGTAGCAGTTTGCCCTGGAACTGTGACTGTTACCACTATCAGTCACGTGCTGTTCCTATGATGTTCTTCAATGTTGTCAGATCAGCTGCTAATTCAGATAGTTTCCTTCTGCACTCACTTGTAATCTTCTACACTAGGTAAATATGTGAGCAGCACCACATTCCAACCAGAGTTAGAAAAGCACTTAGAAGAGGGGTAGATTATAAATTTCAAGCAGACCTACAGGGGTCAGATTGCTCCCTTCCATCACACAATGTTAGTGATGCTATATATTGGAATGTTGGACTCCAGCTGTTCTTACTTTTCCATGTACAGACTGAAGGCCTGCTCCTCTGAATGCATTTGGATGTTTGGCCAGTAAGCACACTAGAAGCATGGTCAGACCACACTGGAAGCATGCAGACCCCCAAATAGCCCTGCACCTGTTGACTGCAGGGAGAGCAGTATCCCCTGAAGGCAGCACTTTGTACAAGCATACCTAGATTAGATTAACAGATTAATTTATTTGAAAGACAGAAGGGACCTTTATAATAATTAAGTCTGCATAACACAGGACACAGATTACACACAGAAATTCCTGCTTGTAGCCCAACAGCTTGCAGATAACCCAACAATCTATAGAATGGCTGCCTTCTCTTTTCACTTATGATTAAAGCTAAGATTTTGTCATGGTTATTTTTGGTAAAAGTCACAGATAGGTCATGGGCAATAAACAAAAATTCACAGAAGCCTGTGACATGTCCCTGACTTTTACTAAAATATCCGTGACAAAATGGGATGAGCCTGAGCCTTACTGCGGGAGGAAAGGGAGGAGGGTCCAGCACCCACCGCCACTGCGTCTGGGAGCTCCGGGGTCCCCCCAGCACCCAAGGTAGCTGGGAACTCCAGGTCCCTCGTTTGGGAACTCCAGGTCCTCCTGCCGCCTGCAACGGCTCAGAGCTCTGGGTTCCCCCAGGGTGGCTGGGAGCTGCAGCGGTCTCCACTGGCTTACAGCTCCAGCCTGGCTGCCCCAGGGCTGAAGTGGAAAGTGTCATGGAGATCACAGAGTCCATGACTTCTGTGACCTCTGTGACATAATCTTAGCCTTACTTATGATTTGGTGTTCTCAGTATAGGGTTTTTGTATCAGGGGAAATTTTAAGCATATCAGATTTCAAACACAGATTTTGTCTTGTCTTCACAATGTTTGCAATTATCAGACATGTTTTCATTTAAAATGTCTTCTCCTTCACTGTCCAACTTCCCTTTCATCTTGGTCCTGCACTAAAAACATACATCCACATTCCCTTACTCACCTTCTGTAATTTTCCCCTCCTGTTTCCTACATTCCACACCCTAACTTCCCCCTCCTTTTTGCCCTCCCTCTTGAGTCGATCTTGTGCAATGGGTTGCTTTGAACAGAAATATTTAGGATTAATGGTCAAAGAATATTATTCTTCAGCCTCTGCTGAAGGAGAAACTTTCAGTTATGAAGAAAAACAGAAAAATCTGTCCATTAATCCTTAAAAGATTTTTTCCATTGTAGTCTATGCACAAGATATCAGGGTGTTTTAATTACATGGGAAGCTTGAATAGTTTGCATTTTTCCATTAAGATCATTTGGGGAAAAAGTCTGACAAGTGGAAAAGTTCTTAAAGGACTTATTCTAAAATTAATTTTAATAAAGTAAAAGATTTGCTTACAAATTCATTCAGTGCTTAAAGAGTAAATGTAATTTTGGGGACAATAAGTTATATCTTTCCTTTATAATAAAGAGGGTGAACAGCTGTTTTACGTGCAAAACTCATCTCAGCCTTAAGTATGGTGCCATGGCATCCACAATAAGAAGGCTCAGGAATACTTGCTTAGGTACAGACTCTCTCTCATACATTTGCCCCAATCGTAGCATATTTGCCCTGGATACATTTGGATCATTGTTTCTAGCTGAAACTTGAGTTCTAGTTGTAAAGAATAAAAAAAGGTTTTGAACTTTTTATGTTGAAGTACTTTAGATAAAATATGCATCAGCTAACGTATCATATCATGGACTATGTAGCTATATATTTCCCTGAAACATGGCACAGAACAAAATGTTCATAGTGTTTGTATTATGGAGAGCGGTATTAATTTGGTTAAGAATATATTTAGAATAATTATGTAAATATTTTTAGGGAATTGTTTAAATGCAATCGCAGTGTGGATGAGAGCCTGAAAATCTTTGGCAAAGATTCTGTGAACTCAGTGGGTATATTTCCTTAGTAAAGACTGAGGCGGTTATGCAGGAGGGGACTTAAGCGTGTAAGTAACTTTAAACATATAGTCTCATTGATGGCTCATGTGCTTCAGGGTAGGTCCATGCTTATGTACCTTTCTGAATCAGAACCTGAATAAGGACTTTAGGAGCTGGCTCAATAATTGTTACACTTCACCTCACCCTCAGCACCACATTAAGTGACAGCTTACGTACTGGGAACTACTCAATAAGATTTTGGTGAGAGGGCGCTAGGAGGGTAGAAATATTTATTCATGAATCCTTTAGGGAATTGGACATTTAGAGTATAACAAAGTGTTAAGTGGACCTCATGAGTGGTCTAGAGAAAGTAAATAAGGAAGCGTTATTTACCCCTTCTCATAATACAAGGGGCCACCAAATGAAATTAGTAGGTAGTAGGTTTAAAACAAACACAAGAAAGTATTTTTTCACACAACAGACTGTCAACCTCTGGAATGCCTTGCCAGAGGGCATTGTGAAGGCCAATACTATAACGGGGTTCAAAAGGGAGCTAGATAGATTCATGGAAGATAGGTCCATCAGTGGCTATTAGCCAGGATGACCAGGAATGGTGTCCCTAGTCTCTGTTTGCCAGAAGCTGGGATTGGGTGACAGGGTCTGGATCACTTGATGATAACCTGTCTGTTCATTCCCTTTGGGGCACCGGCCATTGGCCACTGTCAGAGGACAGGATACTGGGCTTGATGGACCTTTGGTCTGACCCAGTCTGGCCGGTCTTACGTTCTTATGTTCAATATAACCATTTACTGAATTACTCCACTCCATAGTCTCATGCTAATGAAGCCAGCCCTATAATTTTCACAAGAAGCCATTCTCATATGACAAAATACCATTGGCCATTAAAATTATGATAATAGTTTCATTGTTCAAAGCAGTCTTTGCAAATCTGTCAGAAAAAGTCCAATAGGACACAGTGAAAAGGTTCTGCTAGATCATTCAATATTTTGCTAAAACATTCAGTCACTTAATACAAAAGTTTAATGTACCTTTTGTAGCTCACTTGTACCATACCCTACACATTGGTACTGTGCATTAGGAGTAAAATTCTGACCCCATTAGAATCAGTGACAAAATTTCCATTGACTTCAATGGGGCTAGGATTTCTCTTTAAGAATATACGAACGACCATTCTGGGTCAGACCAATGATCCATCTAGCCCACTATCCTGTCTTCAACAGTGGCGAATGCCAGATTCTTCAAAGAGCATGATCAGATCAGGGCAATCATCAAGTGATTCATCCCTTGTCATCCAATCCCAGCAGCTGGCAGCCAGAGGCTTAGGGATACCTGGAGCATGGGGTTGCATCCCTGACCATCTGTGCTAATAGCCACTGATGGACCTATCATCCATGAACCAACCCAATTCTTTTTTGTATCCTGTTATAGTTTTGGCCTTTACAACATTCCCTGGCAATGAGTTCCACAGGTTGACTGTGCATTGTGTGAAGAAGTACTTCCTTTTGTTTGTTTTAAACCTGCTGCCTATTAATTTCATTTGGTGACCCTGGATTCTATGTTATATGAAGGGATAAATATTCCTTATTCACTTTCTCTACATCATTCATGATTGTATAGACATCTTGCATAGCCTCTCTTAGACGTCTCTTTTTTAAGTTGAACAGTCCCAGTCTTTTGAATCTCTCTTCATAGGGAAGCTATCATAGAATCATAGACTTCAAGGTCGGAAGGGTCCATTATGATCATCTAGTCTGACCTCCTGCACAATGCAGGCCATGGAATCTCACCCACCAACTCCTGTAACAAACCCCTAATTTATGTCTGAGCTATTGAAGTCCTCAAATCATGGTTTAAAGACTTCAAAGTGCAGATAATCCTCCAGCAAGTGACCCGTGCCCCACGCTGCAGGGGAAGGCGAAAAACTATTCTATACCCTTAATCATTTTTGCTTCCCTTCTCTGTATGTTTTCCATTTCTAATATATATTTGTTTGAGATGGGGCAACTAGAACTTCACACAGTAGTCAAGATATGGGTGCACCATGGATTTATATTGTGGCATTATGATCTTTTCTTTTATCTATCCCTTTCCTAATGGTTCCTAACATTCTGTTAGCTGTTTTGACTGCCACTTCACACTGAGTGGATGTTTTCAGAGAACTATGAACAATGACTCCAAGATCTCTTTCTTGAGTGGTATCAGCTAATTTAGACCCCTTCATTTTGTACATTTAGTTGGGATTATGTTTTCCGATATATATTACTTTGCATTTGTCAACATTGAATTTCATCTGCCATTTTCTTGCCTAGTCACCCAATTTTCTGAGAGCACTTTGTAACTCTCTTCATAGTCCGCTGTGCATTTAACTATCTTCAGTAATTCTGCATCTGGAAACTTTGTTTATACCCTTTTTTCCAGATCATTTATGAATAAATTGAACAGCACTGGTCCCTATACAGATTCTTGGGGGAACCTGCTGTTTATTCCTCTCCATTCAGAAAACTGATTGTTTATTCCTACACTCTGTTTTCTGTCTTTTAACCACTTACTGATCCATGAGAGGACCTTTGCTCTTCTCCCATGACTGTTTACTTTGTGTAACAGCCTTTGGTGAGGGTCCTTGTCAAAGGCTTTCTGAAAGTCCAAGTACCCTAAATGCACTGGATCCTCCTTGTTTGCATGGTTCTTGACACCCTCAAATAATTCTAATAGATTGGTTAGACATGATTTCCCTTTACAAAAGCTGTGTTGACTCTTCCCCAGCAAACTGTATTCATTTATGTGTGATAATTCTGTTCTTTACTATAGTTTAAAACCAATTTGCCTTTGACTGAAGTTAGGTTTTCTGGCCTATAACTGCCAAGATCGCCTCTGGAGCCTTTTTAAAAATTGGAGTCACACTAGGTATCCTCCAGTCATCTGGTACACAAGCTGATTTAAGTGTAAATTACATGCCTCAGTTAGAAGTTCTGCAATTTCATGTGAAGTTTATTTAGAACTTCATGGCACCTTAAAGTCTAACAGATTTATTTGGGCATAAGCTTTCATGGGTATCTTATGCCCAAATAAATCTGTTAGTCTTTAAGGTGCCACTGGACTCCTCGTTGGTTTTGTGGATACAGACTAACACGACTACCCCTCTGATACTTGATATTCAGAACTTTGTGGGCACAGCCTTGCAATTTACACACAAACAATCCTCATTCAAGTCATTGATCTGAAGTGAGACTCTGTATTTGCACCAGATGCTCTAGTTTTTCAGCCTACAGAAGACAGTTTTTATTGCAGACAAAGGTTGCTTTGATGAAAGAATTTTAGGGTCCAATTATAATCCCTTTGGAATCAATAGAAGAGCTCCCATTAACTTCCAGGGGAGCAGTATCAGACACTCAAACAAGGAGCTCATATTTGTAAGAGAAGAGCATTTACTGTTCTTGAGTGTCAGGGTTCTTACTTTATACTCATGATGCACAGTGAGAATTATGCATAAAATGATCCATCGTGCATAAGGGATCTCTGTGGTCTCAAAGCAGGTGAATATTTATTTGGATACGGTAAATTAAAAGGCTTTTTCTTTTTTAAGTGCATATGTGGGCTAATCAAGGACATGGCCTTTTGGTTTGCACTTTCTGAGTTGTTGATTCAGCTAAAATGGCAGTGATTCTGGCAATTGTATGTATAGTTAGCAATATGGAGCTTTTTTCCCCCCAGGTTGTATAAATTCGCTGACAACTCAGGAGAAGGACGATAGAGTTTTGGAGATGGGCCATTGTACCTTCAGTCCTTTAACAAACATGCTCAGGTTGGTTTGAGAAGCTTCACCTCAGACACTAGTGAAATTTGGGTCTTAATCTTTTCCTTATTTATCAGTAAACTAAGTGTATCACTGTTATGCCTGTATGCCTGCCTCAGGGAAAGAGAAGGCTGATGTTTTTTCAATGCTAGTCGGACATTCTCAGTAGCACTCCTAATTTAAGGCAGCCAGTTTTACTGTGCTTGGCTTACTCCCATTCACTTCAGCAGAACTCTACTTGTGCATAAGGTGAGCACAATATTGCAGTGTGACCCAGATCTGAAATCAATGAGAGTCTTTCTTTTGGGAGTTTTTCTTGACCAGTGGGCTCTGGATCAGGACCTAAAAGAATACATTTCAATTGAAGTTGACTTTGTGGGTAGGGCTGGCTGACTCAGATAGAGCTGGGATGTGGGTGGCACTGGCTAGTGCCCCTGTCTGGCAGACTTCCAGCTGCACGTTGGTTGTGCTGGAGGAAGCTAGCATAACCCAATGAGAGACTCTGAGCCTAAGTGCCAAAGCAAAGCAGCTACTAACATCTACAGACCATTGCCATGTAGAATCTTAACACTGCATCTTTTTATTAACAGAACTGGGTGATAAATTCACCTATTATGTACTGTAACTTACCTAACTGGAGTGCAGTAGCATGCACGTCAGTAAATGAAATGCAACACAGCTACCTCATAATTACTGCATAGGATTTTCTAATATGTACCTGTATCAAAAATATAATTACAGTGTATCTAGAGTGTAGTTCTTATACCTGTGCAAGGTTTCCACATTCAGCCTAGTGTTATAAACCCCAAAATAGTCACTGAGGTATGCAAATCCCATGTGTCACTGGTCTCACCCATACTTAATTTAAACTGGTTAATAACCAGTATATTTTGGAGTGGAACATGATCACCTCAACTTTACGCACAGCTCTGGTGCTATTGGTTCTCAGATCTAAGAGAGAGAGATTAAGAATGATCATTCTTGTTTCATCGTGTTTGCATTTAAAATCACAGGCCAGATCCTTGCTGAAGCTATATCAATGTACACCAGCTCTAGATTTGGTCCCATATATACAGGACAGATGAAACATTTATAACCTTTGTAGAATGGTAATATTCAGCCTGTACATTTATAAAACATTTTAAAATGAAATTGTATATACTGCAATGAATGTTTTTTTCCACATTAGCACTGTAACTTGTTCCTTAAGTTCTTCAAATCAGAGGCATCTGAACAAAACAAGCAAAAGCTCGGGGGCAACCCCCAGACAGTTGCCAATACAAAAGGATAGTGTCTAGAAGAAATATGCCTATGGCCAACAAATGCTGTACGCAGTGCTGTTGTAGCCATGTTGGTCCCAGGATATTCGGGAGACAAGGTGGGTGAGCTGATATCTGATTGGGCCCACTTCTGTTGGTGAGAGAGACAAGCATTCGAACTTACACAGAGCTCTTCTTCAGGTCTGGGAAATGTACTCAGGGTGTCACAGCAAATACAAGGTGGAACAGATTGTTTAGCATAAGTAGTTAATACGTTTCAAGGGACCATTCAAGGTGAAGTGTTCCATTACCACCGACGCAGTCATGGAGGGTGTAAGGGGAGAAAGCTGAAGGGTGGGGTGGGGGGTTAGTGGGTTATAGATTGTTGTAATAAGCCATAAATACAGTTTCTGTATTCAGTCCATGATTTTTAGTGTCTACCAAAGTTATGAGTTTAAAATCTCCCAGGCTTGTCTTTTCAAAGTGTCATGCAGGTTTCTTTTGAGGATGAGCACTGAGAGGTCAGATATAGAGTGATCGCTTTGTGAAAAGTGTTCACCCACAGGTGATAGGGTGTTTTTTGTCTTTTATAATTTTTCTGCGTGAGTTCATTCAAGAGAATAGTGATTGTCTCATTTCAACCACATACTTGTTGTTGGTGCACAGTTAGTGCACTGGATGAGGTACACCACATATTGTGTTAGGTACCTGTAGAACCCATGGATCTTGAAAGGTGTGTTGTGGGGGGTAATGATCATTGTAGCAGTGGAGATATGTCTACAGGTTTTGCATCTGTTGTTCTGACAGGGTCTGGTGCTGCTTTGAGTTGGTGTGTCCTTGTTTGTGGGGAGCTTGCTTCTGATGATGAGATTGGGGAGGGGTTGTCTGAAAACGAGAGGAGGGGGTTAAGAAAAGATTCCTTTTAGTATGTGGTTCTCATCTAACATGGGTTGTAATTGTTAGATGATACCCTCTATGGATTCCAGTGTGACGTGTAAGTGACAATTAGGGGTGTGTGGTGGAAGGGGGTTTATTACTTGAAAGAACTTGCTTCAATACAGGTGTTTAGGTGGCCCATTCCATGATGAGATCTACTTTTCTGTGAAGTGTCCTTGTTTGGTGAAGGCGGGTTTAAGTGTGTTAAGGTATATGTCCTGCACTTTCTCTTCAGAGAATATTCTGTGGTATCTGTGTGCCTGGCTCTGGATAACAGATTTCTTTGCATGTATCAGGTGGTTACTAGAGCTGTGAAGGTAGATGTGGTGATCTGTGTGTTTCTTGTATATAGTTGTCTGTAAGGTTCCATTGTTGAATCTGATTGTGATGTCCAGGAATTTGATTCTAATGTGGGAGTGCTCTAGAGAGAGTTTAATGGGTGGGTGGCAGTTGTTGAAGTTGTGATGGAAATCTGAGGGAATTTAGGTCATCTGTCCAAAGGACAAAAATATCACTGATGTAGCTTAGGTGTATCACTGATTTTGTGGTGCATATGTCCAGAAATTCTTCCTCAAGGTGGCTGATTAAGAGGCTGGGGTATTAGGGAAACATCCTAGTACCCACAGCTGTTCCAATGGTTTGGACAAAGTGTTTGTTGTTGAATGTAAAATTGTTATGGGTAAGGATGAAATAGATGAGTTTGGTGATGCATTTGCGGGTAGCTATCTGAGTGTTGTCCATTGTCTTGTAAATATTTGAGGGAAGCAGCGATGCTGCCATTGTGAGGGCTGCTGGTGTATAGAGATGATGTTGGCAAAATAGTGTTCTGAGGGAGGTTGTTAATGTTGTGGAGTTTCTCGAGGAAGTCAACAGTGTCCTGGAGAAAGCTGGATCTTTGTGTGGTGAGTGGTTTGAGGATGTTTTATATGAGTCCCGATATTCCTTCAGTAAGAGCGCCGTGGCCAGCTATGATGGGTCTGCCCGGGTTCCCTTGTTTGGGAAACTGGGGAAGCATGTAGAAGATCCCTGGGGTGGCTTTATGGGGGATAATGTTGTAGAGTTGTCTGGGGAAGTATTTGATGATATCCGTAAATTGTGGTATGGAGTTTTCTCTGAGTTCTTTATAGTAGGTAGTTTTGGAGAGTTGTTGGTTGGCCTCGTTAACAGTCATCACAGTAGAGGACTACAATGGTGCCCCCTTTGCTGGCTTGAGCACTATCTGGTAGTTAGATTTCAAGGACTAAATAGCTGTCCTCTCTGTAGTGGAGAAATTGTGGTGAATATGATATTTGTTAAGGATTTCACAGACAATATTTTCCTGAAGCAATCAATGTAATGTTCAAGAGTGTGATTTCGTCTACTATGAGGTGTCCAGTCAGATGATTCTTTTTTCTTATGACTGTCAGTGGGAATGTGATAATAAACTCACACAGAAAATGGTAAAAGACAAAAACACCATCTCACATGTGGGTGAACACTTTGCACAATCTACAACCCACTAACACCCACCTCCTCAGGTTTCTCACCCTCATACCCCATGACTTAACAGGCCACTTCACCTTGAATGGTCTCTTGAAACATGTTAACTACTTATGTTAAATAATCTGTTCCACTTGTATTTAGCTGTGACACTGAGTACATTTTCCAGAGCTGAAGAAGAGCTCTGTGTAGCTCAAAAGCTTGTCTCTTCTCACCAACAGAAGCTGGTCCAATAAAAGATATTATCTCAGCATCTCATCTCTCGAAATTCAACAGAGTGATTCATGCTGTGGTAAGACTTATTTATCACTTTGACCCAAGGTCACAGAGGAAGTCTGTGGCAGGACTGGTTATTAAATACAGGGCTCCTGAGTTGTAGTCCAGTGCCTTAGCCACTAGATACCTTTCCTTCCTAAAACTACAGACCATACTTCCAAAATATGACAGCCATTCAGGCAATAGTTATCCCCACATTGAGATTTGATTAACTTAAATAATCCATTTAAGTGTCTTGCAACACAGATATTGTA